>NC_138895.1:32782888-33982888 GCF_965194825.1 Balaenoptera physalus | reverse complement strand
TTACTGGATGCTTTGGGGAAAATATGCTTTCAGCCTATTTGAGCTTGTCAGCTAAATTCAGTTCCATGTGATTATAGAATGAAGGTTCCTTTTCCTTGCTGTCTATCAGTCCTAGAAGCTACCCACATTCCTTTTTATTCTTTCCATGTGGACCCCTCCAGCCTCAACAGATTCTCTTCCCTGCTTTGCATCTCTCTGTCTTTTCCTTGTGCTGCATCTAACTCTCATCAGAGAAAGTTCTTTGCTTATAAAGGACTCCTGTGATTATATTGGGTCCAGATAATCTATGATAATTTTCCTATTTTAAGGTCTACAAATTTAATTACATCTGCAAACTTCCTTTTGCCACATAATGTAACATATTCACAGATTCCTGGGATTCCAGTATGGACATTTTTACAGGAGCCATTCTTCTTACCATAACTTCTTTTTAGCTCCATCCCTTGTTCCCACATTCTATTATAATAAAAATGTGATAGTCCCAGACATCTATAGGATTTTGCAAGGCAAATCAGTTGGCCTCAAGTTCAACCCACTCCATATATATTCTAGGTAATAGTTACAAAAGAACAAGAATAATACTGGAACTAGACTACTTATCAATAATACTTGGTGCTAAAAATTATAGAAAAAATGCATTTGGAATTCTGGAGGAAAGGTTTTTTTCAATCTAGAATTCTATACCACACACAAAAAAATCAACCAAGTGTGGTTACAGAATAAAATATTTTTAAATAATCAAGGAGTGAAAAATTATGTCTCATGTACCCTCTTTTTGGACAATACTTGAAAATGTGCCCCAGAAAAATAAACAAATAAATGAAAAAAGAATAAGATGAGATTCAGGAAACAGTTCAATCAATGCCATATATTAATAAAAAGAATTCCAGAAACTTGGCTGTGCAAAATCCCTAGAGAGCAGGGAGTTGAGGGCATATAGAGAATCATTACTTTTCATACAAGATCTTCTCAGTATTTGATTTTTTAAAAACTGTATGTATATATTACTTTGACTTAAAAAAAAGACACTTCCACATATCTCCACTCTAAGTTGAACCTGGCCAGATTCAAGATGGTTTTGACAAACAAAATGCAGCAGAAGAGACATTACATAACTTTCAAAGCAGGGCTTTGAGAAATCTTCAGCTTCTACTTAGAACTTTAAATATTCAAGCCCAGCCACAGTATTTTGAGAAGGTCAAAATATATGGAAAATCTACATGGAGGAAAAGAGAGGCATCTTGGTCAACAGCCCCAACCAACTCCCAGCCAACAAACATCTCCAATTGCCAGCCAAGTAAGTGAGTTGATCTAGACATTCCAGCCCAGTTGAGAGTTCAGTTGACTTCAGCCCTTACCAACTATTCATGGCACAAAAGAACTGCACAGTGGAGCCCAGTCAATCCACAGAATCATGAGAGATAATAAATAATTGTTGTAGTTGTAAGCTACTACGTTTTGGAGTGATTTATTATGCAATGAGATAACCAAAACAATATTCATTTAATATACTTAATCCATTTAATGGAATATAGGTAGCTGGATTAATATGTTAGCCCTTGGATTGTCCATTATTCAAATATCTTATTTCTAACCTTTTGTATCTTTTGACTATTTGTTGGTCATGCAGAAATGATTTTCCCGTACTAGTAATCATTAGCCAGGCATATGTCTTGTCTCTTTTTAAAACAATTTATTGCTGCTCTGGAAATAAGTCTACCACATGTGTAACACTATTGAAAAATTTGTTTTTGAGAGTTAAAAATAACTACTTACAGTTTATTCTGATATGCCTTATTAGAAATGTTTTTTTCACTATCATCTTTTGGAGAACCTTCACACAAGCTATTTCATCCCAATTATATTGATTCATTTTTGGAAACATACACATAAACAAATACACACACACAATTTTTTTAAACTTCTTTTCAAAGAATATGTATTTAATTATACAACAAATGCTTAAGATGATCTCTGATATACTACATGTATGACAGTGATATTTAAAGTTATACTTTGGATCTTCTCATTCATATGAAATACACTAACTTTGTAAGCTAAGACCTTGTGCTTTCTTTGAAATCATTGTTCCAAGTCTTTCACCTCTGAATAGCCTTACTTCCACTAAGCCTGTTCTTTACTCTGTTTTTGCAGCTTCATTTCTCTGCATGTTCTCCCAGTCCATGAACCCCTTCTGATTTCATTTACATTACTTTGACTCTGCCTATCTTCCATGATCAAACATTTCAGTGGATCTACACAAGCATTCTGGGTCTTCTGGCCCTTTAGGCCTTTTGGCCCTGCACTGTGTTAAAACCCATGGCATCTGAGCATGATTGAGGAAAATCACTGAGTAATCAATTGCATTATGATCCATTCTGGCTTTAGCTGAGATAGCACTGTGATCGAGGAACAATTTCTCATCTTGTCTCGGTTCATTTATATATATATTCCTCAAGAGCTCTTTTAAGCTTTTACCACTCCTGTAAAGTCCCTAGATTATCTGTAGCCCACCTGATTCTCAGCCCATGTTCTCATCTCATGTTATCCACTCTCTATACATTTCTTTCACTAACATTTGGAAGAAGTGTCTCCTCTCCTTCCCAAGGATAAATTCTCAAAGTTTAACCCCTATTTATTAACTCTTTTGTAAGAACTTCTCCATTAACTCCTAATATGTTTACCAACAAATTAAATGGCTTTTCATAAACTTATTTTGCCGTGGTTCTCATGACCTTCCTCCTAGACTCTTGCAATAATCTATTAAAACTCACCTTCCCTAGGCCTCACTAGGTGCATACTAATAATAAGGACCCATTTCTCCAGTTTGTAATCCCACAACTCTGTTTCATTACTCACCAGTGATCTTTGTGTTTCTATCTAGAGTCCAGAAACCTATGCTAATCTCATATTTTCTAGTGGACACCTCTCACTGTCTTTATGTAGGTTTATGCTTTTTTTTTTTTTCCTATTATTTTGCTATTGTTTTGATGGAGTCAGAAGGAAGAAGAGATAAATGCATGTGATAAGACTGCCATTTTGAATTGGAATCTATTGTTCATTCTTCACAATATGCTGAACTTATTTTACACATGCAATATCTTCATAGATATCTCTGAGGTTACTAATTTAGTTTTAATTCTTTTTTAATTCCTGGAAATTTCCCTGTTTCCTCAGATGAAATTTTTTTTCATCTATCATTCTTGTTTTGTTTTCCTCAAATTTCTGTGATTCTTTGTTACTTGTTCATATAGGAGAACATGGACATAGAAAGGCTTACTTGTTGCTCTATGTGAATTGCTGAGCTGGTTGATAGACATATGCTTTTTTTTTTTAACATCTTTATTGGAATATAATTGCTTTACAATGGTGTGTTAGTTTCCGCTATATAACAAAGTGAATCAGCTATACTTATACATATATCCCCATACCTCCTCCCTCTTGCATCTCCCTCTCACCGTCCCTATCCCACCTCTCTAGGTGGTCACAAAGCACCGAGCTGATCTCCCTGTGTGATGCTACTGCTTCTCACTAGCTATCTATTTTACATTTGGTAGTGTATATATGTCCATGTGACTCTCACTTCATCCCAGGTAACCCTTCCCCTTCCCCGTGTCCTCAAGTCCATTCTCTACATCTACGTCTTTATTCCTGTCCTGCCCATAGGTTCTTCAGAACCTTTTTTTTTTTTAGAGTCCATATATATGTGTTAGCATATGGTATTTATTTTTCTCTTTCTGACTTACTTCATTCTGTATGACAGACTCTAGGTCCATCCACCTCACTACAAATAACTCAATTTCGTTTCTTTTTATGGAATAATATTCCATTGTATATATGTGCTACATCTTCTTTATCCATTCGTCTGTCAATGGACACTTAGGTTGCTTCCATGTCCTGACTATTGTAAAGAGTGCTGCAATGAACATTGAGGTACGTGTCTATTTTTGAATTATGGTTTTCTCAGGGTATATGCCCAGTAGTGGGATTGCTGGGTTGTATGGTAGTTCTATTTTTAGTTTTTTAAGGAAACTCCATACTGTTCTCCATAGTGGCTGTATCAATTTACATTCCCACCAACAGTGCAAGAGGGTTCCCTTTTCTCCACACCCTCTCCAGCATTTATTGTTTCTAGATTTTTTGATGATGGCCATTCTGACCAGTGTATGGTGATACCTCATTGTAGTTTTGATTTGCATTCTCTAATGATTAGTGATGTTGAGCATCTTTTCATGTGTTTGTTGGCAATCTGTATATCTTCTTTGGAGAAATGTTTATTTAGGTCTTCTGCCTATTTTTGGATTGGGTTGTTTGTTTTTTGGATATTGAGCTGCATGAGCTGCTTGTATATTTTGGAGATTAATCCTTTGTCAGTTGCTTCATTTGCAAATATTTTCTCCCATTCTGAAGGTTGTCTTTTCGTCTTGTTTATGGTTTTCTTTGCTGTGCAAAAGCTTTTAAGTTTCATTAGGCCCCATTTGTTTATTTTTGTTTTTATTTCCATTTCTTTAGGAGGTGGGTCAAAAAGGATCTTGCTGTGATTTATGTCATGGAGTGTTCTTCCTATGTTTTCCTCTAAGAGTTTCATAGTGTCTGGCCTTACATTTAGGTCTTTAATCCATTTTGAGTTTATTTTTGTGTATGGTGTTAGGGAGTGTTCTAATTTCATTCTTTTACATGTAGCTGTCCAGTTTTCCCAGCACCACTTATTGAAGAGGCTGTCTTTTCTCCATTGTATATTCTTGCCTCCTTTATCAAAGATAAGGTGACCATATGTGTGTGGGTTTATCTCTGGGCTTTCTATCCTTTTCCATTGATCTATATTTCTGTCTTTGTGGCAGTACTATACTGTGTTGATTACTGTAGCTTTGTAGTATAATCTGAAGTCCAGGAGCCTGATTCCTCCAACTCAGTTTTTCTTTTTCAAGATTGCTTTAGCTATTTGAGGTATTTTGTGTTTCCATTCAAATTGTGAAACTTTTTGTTCTAGTTCTGTGAAAAATGCCCTTGATAGTTTGATAGAGATTGCATTGAATCTGTAGATTGCTTTGAGTATTATAATCATTTTCACAATGTTGATTCTTCCAATCCAAGAACATGGTATATCTCTCCTTCTGTTTGTAGACATACACTTTTAAATTGAATGAGAAGAAAGCTGGTCATTATGCTGGGGGACCCTTTTCTAAATCTGCAGTGTCTCTGGCACCCTACCAATTAGAACACATGTCTCTTTGACTTAAGCTGCCTTCGATAATATTCTAGACCATGGTTTCTTTCACTCAAATCATTCCCATTGGAATATTCCAGGTGAAAGAAAGCCCAACTGAGAGATGAGAGTTTTGTCATTAAATAACATTTGAAAATTTGATTACTCTTTTCAGTTGATGAGCCTAATTCCTGAATTGAAAATGCTGGCAATGTAAAGTGACCACAGGACTGTCTGTTACCTAAATGTGAGCAGAAAAATTATAAGACTAATTTTCTCTTAAACAAGTAGAAAAATAAATAAATGTTGGAAAAAATAAATAGATGTTGTGCTCTGATTGTCTTATATCCAAGACTGGTCCAACATAATGGTGACAGGTGGCAGGTCCATGAGGAACGTCGTCTGATTTGTTCATATTTATTGTTCAACACTTAGCACAGTGGCTGGCTCATAGTAAGTACTCAAGCAATATCTATTAAATTTGGACAAGTGAAAGAAAGAATAAACTGCTAGAAGACCTTGAGACTCTGCTTAATTGCCACATGCCAATCTTTGCTAGGCTGTGTATCCTCCTCTCTTGTTTAGTGCTCACTAACAAAAGTAAGATTTATTGAAATAAATCCTCCCAAGAAATCTTACATCTTCAGAAATATCCTAATTTCCTTTGTATAGTAAATATGACATGGCTTAGTTTTTCTCTTGGTAACACTGTCAAACAATAATAGTCTAAACTCTTCAACCAAGACCTTTTTCAATATTGAATTTAAAATTATGGTTTAGACAATCCAAGAGATGTAAAGGACTTTCAAATTTAGCCTTCATCCCTCTTCATTTATGGATATGGCATTATTTTAATCAGCTCAGACTACTATAACAAATTACCATAGTCTGAGTGGCTTAAAAAACAAACATTTATTGCTCACAGTTCTTGAGACTGCAAAGTCCATGATCAAGGTGCCAGCTGATTGGGTTCCTGGTGAGAACTCTCTTCCTGGTTGCAGATGGAAGCCACCATCCTCATATGGTGAAGAGAGATCAGCTCTCTCCTGTCTCTTCTTATAAGGGCAGTAATCACATTCATGAAGGCTCCTAATTATCTCCCAAAGTCCCCACCACCAAATACCATTATATTGGGGATTTTGGCTTTAAGATATGAGTGTTGGGAAGACACAAACATTCAGCCCATAGCTGTATTTAAGGCCTCGAAGAAAGGAAAAATAAAAGAATAGTTATCACTTACTGTGTGACATGAGAATGTTGGAGAACTAGGGTGATTTGTCACTGGGGCTGGTTTGTGAGGCTTTTTGGTGAAACCCAGCTATATAGCTTATTTTATAATTAATAAATTAAAATAATAAAACCTACATTTATTGAGGACTACAACTGAAAAGCTCATTAAATTAAAGTGGACTGGTCTATGTATGATCAAGATCTTCAGGTTAGTAGAGTTGACTGCCATGATCTGCTCTGACTGAAGGCCAAACAAGTTTCCATTGCCCAAGCTGAACTTTAGGCACAAAAGTAGTTAACTTGTATGTAAAATTATGATCCTATTTTTAATACATCTTTATTGAAATATAATTCACATACTACCATAATATTCACCCCTTTAAAGTATACAATTCAGGTGTTTTTCAATATTTACAAAGTTGTATAATCAATTATCTAATTTGAGTACTTTCATCACCCAATAAGAAACTCCATATCCATAAGCAGACATTCCCTATTCCCTTCTCCTCACAGCTCCTGGAAACTACTAATCCATTTTCTGTCTCTATAGATTTGCCTATTATGGACAATTTGTACAAGTCATATAAAAAGTATATGACCTTTTTTATATGACTTTTTTCACTTAGCATAATATTTTCAAGGTTCATCCATGTGGTAACATGTTTTAGTATGTCATTACATCCTGTGGACAAAAATATTTCATTATATGTTTATACCACAATTTGTTATACATTCTTCAGCAATGGGCATTTTGATTGTTTCCACTTTTGAACTATCATGAATAACATGGCTATCAACATTTGTGTGCAAATTTTAGTGTGGGCATATGCTTTCATTTCTTTTGGATTTATACCTAAGAGTAGAATTGCTGAGTGTGGTTCCTTGAATAATTCTCCCAATTATATCCCTTCATTTCCATATGAATTTTAGGATCAGCTTGTCTATTTCTTCCAAAAGCCAGTTGGCATTTTGATAGAGATTGCATTGCATCAGTAGAACAATTTGGGAAATATTGCCACTTTAATCATACTAAGTTTTCCAATCCATTAACACAGAATATCTTTCCATTTTTTGTCTTTTTCATTTATTTCAATGACAGTTCATTGTTTTCAGTATTAAAGTTTTGTATTTCTTTTGTTAAATATGTTTCTAAGCATTTTGTTCTTATTGATGCTATGGTAAATTGAAATTTCTTAATTAAAAAAAAATTTTCCACTAACAAATTTTAATTAACTTTATCTTTAAAAAATCATTGCTTATATTCATCAGTGATATCGGCCTGTAATTTTCTTTTTTTGTGATACCTTTGTCTGGCTTTGGTATCAGGGTGATGGTACCCTCATAGAATGAGCTTGGGAGTTTTCTTTCCTCCACAATTTTTTGGAAGAGTTTCAGAAGAGTACGTGTCAACTCTTCTCTAAATGTTTGATAGAATTCCCCTGTGAAGCCATCTGGTCCTGGACTTTTGTTTGTTGGAAGTTTTTTAACCACAGTTTCAATGTCAGTACTTATGATTGGTCTGTTCATATTTTCTATGTCTTCCTGGTTCAAACTTGGAAGGTTGTACCTTTCTAAGAATGTGTCCATTTCTTCTAGGTTGTCCATTTTATTGGTGTATAGTTTCTTACAGTAGTCTCTTATGATCCTTTGTATTTCTGCAGTGTCAGTTGTTACTTCTCCTTTTTTATTTCTAATTTTATTGATTTCAGACCTCTCCCTTGTTTTCTTGATGAATCTGTCTAAAGGTTTATCAATTTAGTTTATCTTCTCAAAGAACCAGCTTTTAGTTTCATTGATCTTCATTTCATTGTTTCTTCATCTCTATTTCATTTATTTTTGCTTTGATCTTTAGATTTCTTTCCCTTTACTAACTGGGTTTTGTTTTTACTTCTTTCTCTAGTTGCTTTAGGTGTAAGGTTAGGTTGTTTATTTGAGATTTTTCTTGTTTCTTGAGGTAAGACTGTATTGCTATAAACTTCCCTCTAAGAACTGCTTTTGCTGCATCCCATAGGTTTTGGATCATTGTGTTTTCATTGTCATTTGCCTGTAGGTATTTTTTGATTTCCTCTTTGATTTCTTCAGTGATCCATTGGTTACCCCCATTAATAAACTGAAGAATAAAAACCATATGATCATCTCAGTAGATGCAGAAAAAGCTTTTGACAAAATTCAACACCCATTTATGATAAAACTCTCCAGAAATTGGGCATAGAGGGAACATACATCAACGTAATAAAGCCCATATGTGACAAAACCACAGCAAACATATTCTTAATGGTAAAAAACTGAAAGCATTTCCTCTAAGATCAGGAAGAAGAGAAAGATGTCCACTTTTGCCACTGTGATTCAACATAGTTTTGGAAGTCCTAGCCACAATAATCAGAGAAGAAAAAGAAATAAAAGGACTCCAAATTGGAAAAGAAGAAGTAAAACTATCACTGTTTGCAGATGACATGATACTAAACATAGAAAATCCTAAAGATGCTACCAGAAAACTAGAGCTCATCAGTGAATTTGATAAAGCTGCAGGATACAAAATTAATACACAGAAATCTCTTGCATTCCTATACACTAACAATGAAAGATGAGAAAGAGAAATTAAGGAAACAATCTCATTTACCATTGCATCAAAAAGAATAAAATACCTAGGAATAAACCTACCTAAGGAGGCAAAAGACCTGTATGCAGAAAACTATAAAATACTGATGAAAGAAATCAAAGATGACACAAACAGATGGAGAGACATACCATGTTCTCAGATTGGAAGAACCAATATTGTGAAAATGACTATGCTCCCCAAAGTAATCTACAGATTCAGTGCAATCCCTAGCAAATTCCCAAAGACATTTTTTAAAGAATTAGAACCAAAAATTTTACAATTTGTATGGAAACACAAAAGACCCCAAATAACCAAAGCAATACTGACAAAGAAAAATGGAGCTGGAGGAATCAGGCTCACTGACTTCAGACTATACTACAAAGCTACAGTAATCAAAACAGTATGGTACTGGCACAAAAACAGAAATGCAGATCAAGGGAAAAGGATAGAAAGTCCAGAGATATACCCACATACCCACAGTCATTTAATCTCTGATAAAGAAGGCAAGAATATACAATGGAGAAAAGACAGTCTGTTCAATAAATTTTGCTGGGAAAACAGGACAGCTACATGTAAAAGAATGAAATTAGAACACTCCCTAGCACCATACATGAAAATAAACTCAAAATGGGTTAAAGACCTAAATGTAAGGCCAAATATTATAAAACTCTAATAGGAAAACATAGGCAGAACAATCTTTGATCTAAATCACAGCACGATCTTATTCAATACACCCCTAGAGTAATGAAAATAAAAACAAACATAAAGAAATGGGACCTAATTAAATTTAAAAGCTTTTGCACAGCAAAGGAAACCATAAACAAAATGAAAAGACAACCTACAGAATGGGAGAAAATATTTGCAAGTGAAGCAATAAGCAAGGGATTAATTTCCAAAGTATACAAACAGCTCATGCAGCTGAATATCGAAAAAATGAACAACCCTATCAAAAAATGGACAGAAGATCTAAATAGACATTTAGAAGACATACACATGGCTAAAAAGCACATGAAAAGATGTTCAACATTACTAATTATTTGAGAAATGCAAATCAAAACTATAATGAGGTATCACTTCACACCAGTCAGAATGGTCATCATGAAAAAAATTCACAAACAATAAATGCTGGAGAGGGTGTGGAGAAAAGGGAACCATCCTACACTGTTGGTGGGACTGTAAATTGGTACAGCCACTACAGTATGGAGGTTCCTTTAAAAATTAAAAATAGAGCTACCATATGATCCAGCAATTCCACTCCTGGGCATATATCTGGGAAAAAAAACATAATTTGAAAAAATACATGCACCCCAATGTTCATTGCAGCACTATTTACATTAGCCAGTACATGGCAGCAACCTAAATGTACATCAACAGAGGAATGGATAAAGAAGGTGTGGTATGTATATACAATGGAATACTACTCGGCCATAAAAAAGAATGAAATAATGCCGTTTGCAGCAACTTGGATGCACCTAGAGATTGGCATACTGAGTGAAGTAAGTCAGACAAAGACAAATATATATTATCGCTTACATGTGGAATCTAAAAATAGGGTACAAATGAACTTATCTACAAAACAGAAATAGAGCTACAGACTCAGAAAACAAACTTATGGTTACCAAGGGGTGGAATGGGGATAAATTGGGAGATTGGGATTGACATACACACCAATATATATAGAATAGGTGACCAATAAGAACCTACTGTATAGCACAGGGAACACTACTCAATACTCTGTAACGTTCTATGTGGGAGAAGAATCTTAAAAAGTGTGGATATGTGTATACATACAACTGATTCACTTTGCTATACACCTGAAACTAACACAACATTGTAATTCAACTATACTCCAATAAATTTTTTTAATGAAATAAAAATAAAATAAAATAAAAACCATTGTTGAGGATTTTTCCCTTTTTCCATTTCTTTATCCCTCCTTTCATTATACAATTTTTACTATTTTTATACGTCTTGCTCTACACCTGAAAATACTTTTGTGTTTCAATGTAAAAATACTCTCTTCTATCTTTAAGACTCTTAGGACTGAAAGGCACATGGGTGATAACATATTCCAGTCTATTGACAACACATCTGAAACATTGTCTGAGAGGTAGAATAATTGTTTGGCATATTTATGGAATGAATGTTTGGAAGGGATGATTCTTCTGACTCCCAATTTAAGATTCTAAATCCTTATAGAATGAGAAATATGCCAAATTATCAATATTTTGCTATGCGGGGCACCTAACACAACACATTGATGCTCTAAATGTGTTTATTTTTTTATGACAATTATATCTGTAGCACTCATGGTCATGTGGGTGGATGCACTCCGTTTTCTGAAACTTGTGTATTTTAAGACTTTCTCTCATTAATTTCTGCTTACAAGGCTTATGAAATATTTTCTTTTTATACATAATAATTATGTGGTGTGGTATGACTGGGAATGGAGAAAACACCAGCTTGATCCTCAAAGTTTTAGAATGATAACTTTCAGAATTATAGATGGGTTTAATTCCTTTTGATTGTAGAGTTCAAAAAGTTTCATACACCTTATTTTGATGATAAGAACCATAAATTATCTTTATTTAATGACTGCCTACAGTTGCAATGACAGTACTTTCTGCTAGCAACTGCCTGAGTTTGCGTCAGTTATTCAAATTCAGGTTTATATCTATGGATTAAATTGAATAAGATATCCTGTCACCTGAACTAATTAGTACTAAATGTAGTTTTACCATGGGGAGGGGCTTGATTCAGACATCCGGAGAAAAGTGGAATGGGGACAGTAGTTGTTTTTTTAATATACAGTTAAATCTTAACTTATGTGAAGGCCAGCCCTCAAAACAGCCTTTTAGTGCATTAAGTATGAAGATTTTCCCTAATTTGGTGTGTAAACTGAAAAAGTATAAAAATAGTAACATGCAATATTGGTTCAGGTTTTATGTAACATGGCAGTGTGTTCCACCTATAGACAGAGAAGCATAAGTTAATGGACTCTATAAACCTAAATATATTATTAAATAACCCAGACAAATACAAAAAAGCTTTGTCTATAGAAAAAATCCTTCTAGCACAGCAATAACCTTTTCCAACCACTGCTGAATCACCAGAAGTTTTAACATCTATTTTCTGCGTTTACTTAAAAAGCCAAGCAGGTGTCAACAATTCTGCCATTGGGAGCACAGTCGTACCAAACTGAGCCATCAGTTAACAGTTCTTAAGTGTTACTTGTAAGCATTGACAGTTTTCTAAACCAGTGAGTGACTGCAACACACAAACATACACACAGATAGATTTGAGGGTACACAGACTCCTAATCCTGTGTCTCCCAGGTCTCCCCAGACAGCTGAGCAATTTCAGAGCCTTCTGTCCTTCCACTGTTTCTACCAGAGAGCATATGTGCTAAGTGATTGAAGAGCTAATAATGGCCTGAGTTGCTCATTTAGGGAATTGAGTAGAAAATGTGCATATTTTTCTAATTTTATTGACTCACATTATATACTAAAGGAAGAGAGAAAAGAGAAAAAAATGTTGTCTCGGGCAATTTGGTCTACATTCAAACCTAAACCTGACCCAGTAGACTCTCTTTAAGCCCCTCAAATGTTAAGAATTGCTCTTTAACTGCTCTGACAAAGAATATACATCAAACCAAGTACAACAATAAATTAACGCATACCATTTACTGAGAATCCATAAATAGACAAATGATTATATGATTAGGTATCACTGTCTTCGAGACTTGACAATAATAGAACTAAGGTTATTACTCTATTTAAAACTGTCATAGAAAGATGTCTCTACCCTTTCTTTTTACAAGTTTAACATGCCTGAATTATGGACAACTGATGGCATTCAAACCTGAAAGTGCACTTGTTAATGGTACATGTGGGTTGGATTTTGTGACTATCAATGATGATTTCTTGTCATCTAAGTGCACTTTAAAGTATGTTGGCCTATTATTTCTGTCTAGTACGCATTCTTTGAAAGAAAAATTTTATTTCTATGAGCAGAAATTTTGTGAAAGGTTCTTAGACCATGGGATTCTAAGAAAATTAGTATTTTCATTGCTGCAGAATTTCAGGCAGATTGGCCACAGAATTGAAACATGACATTTCCATGCCGCAATGCCTACTGTTAGATAATACTTAGCACATCAGCATCTTGGAGAGAAACTAAACCTTAAATAAAAGTAATTTATAGCCCTTTTCTCCTATTTCTCATTCAAACTTCAAGCCTATTGATTTTGATTATGGTGTCTAATGAAAACTCTTGAGTATCTGGTGACTATGAGTGTGAGTTAGCTATAAGCAGACTATATGAAAATAACCTAGGCACTCTTCTAGGGTATTGATTACAACATATTGAGGGTTAGTGTGGATAATCATTCCCCTCAACAGATATGCATATTTTCTCTTTTCTGGACAAATTTTCAAATTTTTTTGTTTGGGTATGATGCGGATATAATTTAGTTTTATTTATTTTTATTTGTGGGTGTCTATTGCCAGATGCAAAGGTAGTATTTCTCCACTTACAAATCAGTGCATAACCTTGTCATGATTTAAATAAACTTTAAATCTTAGAGGAACTTGAGCACTCCTCTAAGATTCCACATTCTTCTCCTTTCCAACTTTCAAGGACATGTTGTACAGTACCATAGCTCCTGACTATGAGGAGAATTCTATGCCCTGAAGAGATGGCAAGAGTATATTTTTAATAGCACATTCCTTCAAAATGCTAACCACCTACGATTTCAGTAATATTGTAGAATATTAGCAAGGTAGATAGTATCACCATCACCACTTTATAGATGAAGAAACCAACAAAGCATGACTAGATGACTCACCCAAGGTCAGACATGCTGTTGGATCTGACTACTGTGTATCCTGGGATTATTAACACACATAGAATTGCATTCTATTACTGGCTCACAGGATTTTCCATAACCCATGCTAATGCCAAGCTAATATTTTAAGGAGTATTTTCTTGTTTACAGGTGAGAAACTTATGGGGGTAGAGAATAGGGAAGCATAAAGAAAAAAGTTGAGATAAGATTTGTCTCTGAAATCTGAGCTTATGTTCTCCACATAAAGTAGAATTTCCAAGGCAACTTGTTTTGCTAAGATATTTAATTGCTTTATGGACTGTGCCAAAGTGCCATATTCCCTTTTCCTCAAGAGAATTACCTTTGGGTTCTCTTTCTCAAAACATAATGTTTCTTCCATAATCACACAAGCAAGTAAGTGTCTCATTTTACTCCTTCTACCTTGGAGTAATTAATATCCCCAAAGGAAATGACATAGTTCAAAATAGCCAAAACAAGTCCTCCTAATATTTTTTCATTAAAATTAATTTAAAAAAAAATTTATAAAGCTTCTAGGAGTCTGGATTAGCTTTCAACAAGATTACTCAGCTTTCACATAGTATGTCTAATTATTTAGGAATTCAGTTCTACTTTATGCTGCTTCACAAAAACAAGAACTTTGTGTAATGCTGGGATGACAATGGCAAGCTTTCACAATGGGTCTCAGACAAGGAACTAGGGTGCCTTGTGAGTGTGACATCTAACAATATCTACACTAATGGGCAATCTTAAAACAAGGAGACTAAAAATTCTATCACAGACATGAATCATACATCATATTTCTAAGATGTATGTATGACAATGGAATAACTACCATTTTGTAAAGGGGTAATTGGCTGGTGGTAATTTAAGTGAAGGGAAGAATGAGTCTTTAGATAACTGTGTCTAGGTTACATCATCCCACACCTTACCAATTGTGTGCCAACCCTATGAAAAACAAGAGAAAACCTGAAGCTGATTGAAGAGTTTCTCATGCATCCTTCTTTAGTTCCACATTATCAAAGGTGTTCTATTTTTATTTCTGAGCACATTCCCTATTATGTCTTCTTTAATCACCTATCACTCTACAGCTATCATTCTAAACAGTTTTAATTTACCAAGAAAAAATGATGACTCCAAAAGTGAGATTTAAAATCAATTGCCTCAGTGAGGATTCTATTTAGGTAGAGGTTATTCAACTGTAAAAGCAGCAAACACAAATAAATTCATTTTATATCCAACTTAAATGACCATCTTCAGCTTATAATTGTTAACATTTAAAAATCAGTCCATTTTCACAATTATTCTCATTTATCATTTTTCTTATTTTCGCCTGAAAGTATTTTACTTATCATCTCCTTTCACTTGAGCAAAAGCTGACTTTCACTAGAGTATGTTTGTGTTGTCCTGAGCAGCAGTAGAGGATGACTGGGTGAGAACACGATGCTCTCTCTCTCCCAAGAGACCAGCTTCTCAGATTCTATGCCTGGGGCTTTTATGAGCATCAGGATTCATGTTACTGCCAGACCTTTGCTGCTTGACTTCTTTTGATATAGAGTTGAGTTATTTTCAAAGTTCAGGTGCTTCCACTGTTAACAGTTCACCGATAAGAGCTGACCTACAGCTGTCTGGAAGAGCTCAATCCAGCAAAAGTAAAAAAAAACAAAAACAAAAAAAAAAAGCGGAGGGAAATTTTTTGCGAAGTTTAAGGCTAGCCACCAATGTTACAAATTGTACTGCAAAAAGTGAAAACTTCAAAGCTCAAACAGCATTGAGAGGAGAGTGAAAGAAGGTCTTCATTGGTCTTCAAAATAAATACAAGGTTCTAAAATTGTGAAAGAAAATATGTTGTGCTCCAGTTTCTTTGGTTCTTTCCCCTTTGAATTCTGATAACAATCAATGTCACAAAACAATGGAACTTTAAAATTAAATAGAAAATTGTGCACAGCAGTAATGCCCGTAATGCCCACAGCACCACAGTATAATTGGAATAAAGGAGAGTCTGAGTGAAAGAGAGTGGCAAGTTACAGGAAATTTAGAAATTATGGAAGAAAGGACATTTATTCTGGGTCCTTTCATCAATCTCCAAACAATGTTTCTTCTCTTTATGAGAGGTAAAGCTATCCACAGATATTTTTATTTTTCCCCTAATTATGAAGCTTTAAAAATATGACTTATGACAATAACTTTACACCATTTCATCCTCACAGTATGAGCATTACTATCCACTGTCTCACATTTAAAAAATGTAGACTCTTGAGAGGGTAAGAACTTACTCAAAGTTATCCAACAAATCTGTACTTCCCTAACAGATATGAACAGAGATTCCAAAACCCACTCTCTTTATCAGGTCACTTTACTGTCTCATTAGATGAATATACACAAAAGACCACTCAGAGAAATTGTTGAGCATTTTAAGATCATGTAATTATTTTAAGAATTGATTTAAAACTTGATCTATTGTTTAAGTTCCCCAGCGGACTTCCCCATTGCATTAGATAAATTTACACAATCTTTGGGTAGGTTCACTTTTCAGATGAATGAATGGGCTAAAATATTCTAAGATAAGCTAACAGATTCCTCAAACTCGTCCTCTATGATACTCATCATAGAAAACGTTGCTATAAATGAGTGTAAAACAAAAATAACATGTGTTACTTTTTTAACATGTGCAAGCTTTCTAACAGAGAGTGAAACTTATTTGACAGTCAGAATTTGTTTTATCTTTGTCACAGCAAGTAAGATATGAGGATAAATGAACACAGACTGGGTCATGATACATTCATATTTAACTTATTTTAAGCTGAAGCAGCTTAGAGGAGATAAATTTCTTATCAAATAGCTGTGGCGATTATGGAAGATTTAGACTCTATTTCAGCATCTTGTTTATTGTCTTCCATATAGATAGCTTTAACATTTTTAATCTCTCCAGTAATTTTCTCTGTGTTAAAATAAAGAATAAGCTAGAGGCTAAGAAATTCTTACTTTAATACTGAATACAAATCTAGTCATCACATTAGTCAAATCTTAGAACTTCCTTTTGTGAATTGAAGGCATAGTTCTGAGACGACCAAGATATCAATAGTAAAATGCAAATTAAGGATGCAAAATAAAAATTAAGGGGAGAGAGGAGCTTCAAGATGCAGAAGAATAAAACGTGGAGATCACCTTCCTCCCAAAAAATACATCAGAAAGACATCAACATGTAGAACAACTCCTACAGAACATCTACTGAAGGCTGGCAGAAGACCTCAGACTTCCCAAAAGGCAAGAAACTCCCCACGTACCTGGGTAGAGCAAAAGAAAAAATAGTGACAAAAGAATAGGGATGGGACCTTACCTAGGGGAGGGATCTGTGAAGGAGGAAAGGTTTCCACACACTAGGAAGTCCCTTCATGGGAAGAGACTGCAGGTAGTGGAGGATGGAAGCTTCAGAGCCATGGAGGGGAGCACAGCAACAGGAGTGCAGAGAGCAAAGCAGAGAGATTCCCACACAGAGGATCAGTGCTGATCAGCACTCACCAGCCTGAGAGGCTTGTCTGCTCTCCTACCGGGATGGGTGGGGGCTGGGAGCTGAGGCTCGGACTTCGGAGGTCAGATCACAGGGAGAGGACTGGTGTTGGCTGCATGAACACAGCCTGAAAAGGGCTAGTGTGCCACAGCTAGCCGGGAGGGAGTCCAGGAAAAAGTCTGGAGCTGCCCAAGAGGCAAGAGACTTTTCCTTGCCTCTCTGTTTCCTGGTGCGTGAGAAGAGGGGATTAAGAGTGCTTCTTAAAAGAGCTCCAGAGACAGGTGCAAGCCTTGGATATCAGCACAGACCCCAGAGATGGGCCTGAGATGCAAACGCTGCTGCTGCAGCCACCAAGAAGCCTGTGTGCAAGCACACGTCACCATCCAAACCTCCCCTCCTGGTAGCCTGTGCAGCCTGCCACTGCCAAGGTCCTGTGATCCAGGCACAACTTACCTGGGAGAACACACAGCATGCCTCAGGCTGGTGCAACATCACGCCAGCCTCTGCTGCAGCAGGCTAGCCCCACATTCCATACCCCTCCTGCCCTCCAACCTGAGTGAGCCAGAGCCAACTAATCAGCTGCTCCCTTAACCTCGTCCTGTCTGGGCAGGGAACAGACACCCTCAGGAGACCTACACATAGAGGCAGGACCAAATCCAAAGCTGAACCCCAGGAGCAGTGCAAACAAAGAAGAGAAAGGGAAACCTCTCCCAGCAGCCTCAGGAGCAGTGGATTATATCTCCACAATCAGCTTGATGTGCCCTGTATCTGTGGAATACCTGAATACACAACGAAACTTCCTAAATTGAGGAGGTGGACTTTGGGAGCAACAATATATTTTTTCCCCTTTTTCTCTTTTTGTGAATGTGTATGTATATGCTTCTCTGTGTGATTTTGTCTGTATAGCCTTGCTTTACCATTTGTCCTAGAGTTCTGTCTGTGTGTTTTGTTGTTGTTGTTGTTGTTGTTGTTTAGTACAGTTTTTAGTGCTTGTTATCATTGGTGGATTTGTTTTTTGGTTTGGTAGCTCTCTTCTTTCTTTCTTTCTTTCTTTCGTTTTATTACTTAAAATTTTTTAATAATTATTTTTTATTTTTTATTTTAATAACTTTATTTTATTTTATCTTCTTTTTCCTTTCATTCTTTCTTTTCTTCCTTTATTCTGAGTTGTGTGGATGACAGGCTCTTGGTGTTCCAGCCAGGCATCAGGGCTGTGCCTCTGAGGTGGGAGAGCCAAGTTCAGGACATTGGTCCACCAGAGAACTCCCAGCTCCACATAATATCAAATGGCGAAAATCTCCCAGAGATCTCCATCTCAACACCAAGACCCAGCTCCACTCAACGACCAGCAAGCTACTGTGCTGGACACCCTATATCAAACAACTAGCAACACAGGAACACAACAACACAGATTAGCAGAGAGGCTGGCTAAAATCATAATAAGGCAACAGACACCCCAAAACACACCACCGGACGTGGAACTACCCACCAGAAAGACAAGATCCAGCCTCATCCACCAGAACACAGGCACTAGTCCCCTCCACCAGGAAGCCTACACAACCCACTGAACCAAACTTAGCCATGGGAGGCAGACACCAAAAACATTGGGAACTACAAACCTGCAGCCTGCAAAAAGGAGACCCCAAACAGAGTAGTTAAACAAAATGAGAAGACATAGAAACAGACAGAAGATGAAGGAGCAAGGTAAAAACCCACCAGACCTAACTAATGAAGAGGAAATAGGCAGTCTACCTGAAAAAGAATTCAGAATAATGATAGTAAAGATGATCCAAAAGCTTGGAAATAGAATGGAAAGAATACAAGAAACGTTTAACAAGGACCTAGAAGAAATAAAATGCAAAACAACAGTGATGAACAACACAATAAATGAAAATAAAAATTCTCTAGAAGGGATCAGTAGCAGAATAACTGAGGCAGAAGAACGGATAAGTGACCTGGAAGATAAAATTCTGGAAATAACTATTGCAGAACAGATAAAAGAAAAAAGAATGAAAAGAATTGAGAACAATCTCAGGGACAACTGGGACAACATTAAACACACCAACATTCGAATTATAGGGGTCCCAGAAGGAGAGGAGAAAAAGAAAGGAACTGAGAAAATATTTGAAGAGATTATAGTTGAAAACTTCCCTAATATGTGTAAGGAAATAATTAATCAAGTCCAGGAAGCACAGCAAATCCCATACAGGATAAATCCAAGGAGAAACACACCAAGACACATATTAATCAAACTATCAAAAATTAAATATAAAGAAAAAATATTAAAAGCAGCAAGGGAAAACAACAAATAACACACAAGGGAATTCCCATAAGGTTAACAGCTGATCTTTCAACAGAAACTATGCAAGCCAGAAGGGAGTGGCAGGACATATTTAAAGTGATGAAGGAGAAAAAGCTACAACCAAGATTACTCTACCGAGCAAGGATCTCAGTCAGATTTGATGGAGAAATTAAAACCATTACAGACAAGCGAAAGCTGAGAGAGTTCAGCACCACCAAACCAGCTTTACCACAAATGCTAAAGGGACTTCTCTAGGCAGGAAACAAAAGAGAAGGAAAAGACCTACAATAACAAATACAAAACAATTAAGAAAATGGGAATAGGAACATACATATTGATAATTACCTTAAATGTAAATGGATTAAAGGCTCCAAACAAAAGACACAGACTGGCTGAATGGATACAAAAACCAGACTGTATATATGCTGTCTACAAGAGACCCACTTCAGACCTAGGGACACATACAGACTGAAAGTGAGGGGATGTGAAAAAGAAATTCCATGCAAATGGAAATCAAAAGAAAACTGGAGTAGCAATTCTCATATCAGACAAAATAGACTTTAATACAAAGACAATTACAAGAGACAAAGAAGGTCACTACATGATGATCAAGGGATCAAACCAAGAAGAAGATATAACAATTGTAAATATTTATCCACCCAATATATGAGCACCTCAATACATAAGGCAAATAATAACAGCCATAAAAGGGGAAATCAACAGTAACACAAACATATTAGGGTAATTTAACACCCCACTTTCACCAATGGACAGACCATCCAAAATGAAAATAAATAAGGAAACACAAGGTTTAAAAGATACATTAAACAAGATGGACTTAATTGATATTTATAGGACATTGAAACCAAAAAGAACAGAATACACTTTCTTCTCAAGTTCATGTGGAACACTCTCCAGGATAGATCATATCTTAGGTTCCATGTCAAACCTCGGTAAATTTAAGAAAATTGAAATCCTATCAAGTATCTTTTCCAACCACAATGCTATGAGACTAGATATCAATTACAGGAAAAAATCTGTAAAAAATACAGACACATGGAGGCTAAACAATACACTATTTAATGACCAAGAGACAACTGAAAAAATCAAAGAGGAAATCAAAAAATACCTAGAAACAAATGACAATACAAACATGAACCAAAACCTATGGGATGCATAGGTTTTGAACTGGAAAAGCAGTTTTAAGAGAGAAGTTTATAGCAATACAATCCTACCTCAAGAAACAAGAAAAAATGCAAATAAACAACCTAATCTTACACCTAAAGCAATAAGAGAAAAAGAACAAAAAAAAACCCCAAAGTTAGCAGAAGGAAAAAAAACACAAAGATCACGTCAGAAGTAAAAGAAAAAAATGAAGGAAACGAGAGCAAAGATCAATAAAACTAAAACCTGGTTCTTTGAGAAGATAAACAAAATTGATAAACCATTAGCCAGACTCATCAAGTAAAAAAGGGAGAAGACTCAAATCAATAGAATTAGGAATGAAAAAGGAGAATTAACAACTGACACTGCAGAAATACAAAGGGTCATGAGAGATTACTACAAGCAACTCTATGCCAATAAAATGGACAACCTGGATGAAATGGACAAATTCTCAGAAATGAACAACCTTCCGAGACTGATTCAGGAAGAAATAGAAAATAAGAACAGACCAACCACAAGCACTGAAACTGACTAAAAATTTCCAACAAACAAAAGACAAGGACCAGAAGGCTTCACAGGCGAATTCTATCAAACATTTAGAGAAGATCTAACACCTATCCTTCTCAAACTCTTCCAAAATATAACAGAGGGAGGAACACTCCCAAACTCATTCTATGAGGCCACCATCATCCTGATACCAAAACCAGACAAAGATGTCACAAAGAAAGAAAACTACAGACCAATATCACTGATGAACATATATGCAAATATCCTCAATGAAATACTATCAAACGAACTCCAAAAGCACATTAAAAGGATCATACACCAGGATCTAGTGGGGTTTATCCCAGGAATGCAAGGATTCTTCAATATACACAAATCAAACAATGTGATACACCATATTAACAAATTGAAGGAGAAAACCCATATGATCATCTCAATAGGTGCAGAGAAAGCTTTTGACAAAATTCAACACCAATTTATGATAAAAACCCTACAGAAAGTAGGCATAGAGGGAACTTACCTCAACATAATAAAGGCCATATATGACAAACCCACAGCCAACATCGTCCTCAATGGTGAAAAACTGAAACCATTTCCACTAAGATCAGGAACAAGACAAGGCTGCCCACTTTCACCACTATTATTCAACATAGTTTTGGAAGTTTTAGCCACAGCAATCAGAGAAGAAAAAGAAATAAAAGGAATCCAAAATGTAAAAGAAAAGTAAAGTTGTCACTGTTTGCAGATGACATGATAATATATGCAGAGAATCCTGAAGATGCTACCAGAAAACTACTAGAGCTAATCAATGAATTTGGTAAAGTTGCAGGATACAACATTAATGCAGAGATATCTCTTGCATTCCTCTACACTAATGATGAAAAATCTGAAAGTGAAATTAAGAAAACACTCCAATTTACCATTGCAACAAAGGAAATAAAATACCTAGGAATAAACCTACCTAAGGAGACAAAAGACTTCTATGCAGAAAATTATAGGACACTGATGAAAGAAATTAAAGATGATACATATAGATGGAGAGATGTACCATGTTTTTGGATGGGAAGAATCAACATTGTGAAAATGACTCTACTCCCCAAAGCAATGTACAGATTCAATGCAATCCCTATCAAACTACCACTGACATTTTTCACAGAACTAGAACAAAAATTTCACACTTTGTATGGAAATGCAAAAGACCTCAAATAGCCAAAGCACTCTTGAGAAAGAAAAACGGAGCTGTAGGAATCAGGCTCCCTGATTTCAGACTATACTACAAAGCTACAGTAATCAAGACAGTTTGGTAATGCCACAAAGACAGAAATATAGATCAATGGAAAAGGATAGAAAGCCTAGAGATAAACCCACACACATATGGTCACCTTATCTTTGATTAAGGAGTCAAGGATATACAGTGGAGAAAAGACAGCCTCTTCAATAAGTGGTGCTGGGAAAACTGGACAGCTACATGTAAAAGTATGAAAATAGAACACTCCCTGACACCATGCACAAAAATAAACTCAAAATGGATTAAAGACCTAAGTGTAAGGCCAGACACTATCAAACTCTTAGAGGAATACATAGGCAGAACACTCTATGACATAAATCACAGCAAGATCCTTTTTGACCCACCTCCTAAAGAACTGGGTTTAGAAACAAAAATAAACAAATGGGACCTAATGTAACTTAAAAGCTTTTGCTCTTCAAAGGAAACCATAAGACAAAAAGACAACCTTCAGAATGGGAGAAAATATTTGCAAATCAAGCAAGTGACAAACGTTTAATCTTCAAAATATACAAGCAGCTCATGTAGCTCAATATCAAAAAACCAAACAACCCAATCCAAAAATGGGCAGAAGACCTAAATAGACATTTCTCCCAAGATGATATACAGATTGCCACCAAACACATGAAAGCATGCTCAACATCATTAATCATTAGAGAAATGCAAATCAAAACTACAATGAGATATCATCTCACACCAGTCAGGATGACCATCATCAAAAAATCTACAAACAATAAATGCTGGAGAGGGTGTGGAGAAAAGAGAACACTCTTGCACTGTTGGTGGGAATGTAAATTGATACAGCCACTATGGAGAACAGTATGGAGGTTCCTTAAAAAACTAAAAATAGAACTACCATACAACCCAGCAATCCCACTACTGGGCATATATACCCTGAGAAAACCATAATTCAAAAAGAGTCATGTATCACAATGTTCATTGCAGCTCTATTTACAATAGCCAGGACATAGAAGCAACCTAAGTGTCCATCAACAGATGAATGGATAAAGAAGATGTGGCACATATATACAATGGGACATTACTCAGCCATAAAAAGAAACAAAATTGAGTTATTTGTAGTGAGATGGATGGACCTAGAGTCTGTCATATAGAGTGAAGTAAGTCAGAAAGAAAAAAACAAATCCTGTATGCTAACACATATATATGGAATCTAAAAAAGAAAAAAAATGGTCATGAAGAACCTAGGGGCAAGATGGGAATAAAGACTCAGACGTACTAGAGAATGGACTTGAGTATCCAGGGAAGGGTAAGGGTAGGCTAGGACAAAGTGAGAGAGTGGCATGGACATACATACACTACGAAATGTAAAATAGAATGCTAGTTGGAAGCAGCCGCATAGCACACGGAGATCAGCTCAGTGCTTTGTGACCACCTACAGGGATGGGATATGGAGGGTGGGAGGGAGGGGCATGCAAGAATTAAGAGATATGGGGATATATGTATATGTATAACTCATTCACTTTGTTATAAAGCAGAAATTTACACACCATTGTAAAGCAATTTTACTCCAATAAAGATGTTAAAAAAAGAAAAGAAAATATGCAGATGGAAAATAAGCATATGAAAAAAATAATAATAATAATAAAAAGTTAAAAATTAAGGGGAAAAGTTTCATCTCAACTGATATAAATGTGAACAAAGAAGTTTGGCTTAATAAAGTCAATTATTACTTTAATCAACATCAAATCTTTATAATGATGTCCATAATGGAGAATACAGAATGAGGCTTTTCAATACACTTCAGAGACTGAAACAAAGTCTGAAAAACATGATATTTTACACACATACATACACATGCAACAGCAAAATTAAAATTAAGATTTTGAAGTGACACAGCAGGTATCTCTTTCATGTTTAACACCACAGATTTTTAATCTCCGAAGGATTAGGAAACAAACCATTATTCCTCTGGCTTAAGAAACAGTATTCTACATAATTTAGCTAAAGAGAAATGGTATGCAACACTTTGATATGAGTGATTATAGCAATAACCAAGAAATTCCTATTATATGAGATGTGGCAATGATCAAAAATAAAATATGACTAATGCCTATGAGCAGGGTAGAATATTAATTTATTAACTGGGGAATGACTTAAAGTTCTATTTGATAAAAATAAAATTATTAGTATAAATAATGTCCTGTGTTCTCAGAAGAACTATAGTTTTGTTAAAAAATAAAAAAGAATGACAGTAGGCATCAGGTAGGGCATTCAAGACCTATGCAATATACAAATCCATGTTGAATTTGAACACACCAACACTTATTAACGGCAACAATGGCACAAATATGTTGACTGGACTTCAGTTTGAATAGACTATTTTAATAAACTAAAGGCAAAGAAAGGTAGAGACATGATATTTTGTAGTTTGCTTCTTGCAGAAATGCTATAAACATAGTAGAAGTCTGATAGAGATATTGATTAATCCAGTATGTTAACAGTGATATCCTAACTACAGAAGCTGTAATTAAGATTATATAATTCTTATTGGCCCTCTGCCTTCAGCCTCACTGACTCCCATTCATCTTCTCAGCTGTCTTCAAAACAATCTTTCTAAAAATAAAATTTCTATTACAGCACTCCATTTTTAAAATACATAATGGCCCACAAAATGAACCTCAGCTTCCATAGTGTATCTTCCTCACAGGACTCTTTATGATTGGACTCCTATATATCTAGGCAGCCTTGGATTCTGATACTTATACACTCACTTCCTGTCCTTCCAGAATGCTGAGTAACCATAAATTCCTTGAGAAAACCCTGTAGTGCTGTTTCATGCCTTGATCCCTATAGCAACCACCATTGTTACCCACATATATCTCCTCAGCCTTCACCATTTCTTTGAACATCAAACTGCTGTTTTGTACCCACAACTCTTTGCCTGAAGGCTTTCTTTGGTGACCAAAGCCCATAGAGCCCAAACCTGTGGAAAGTCTAAAATTCTGGAGAATTAACATTGCCTGGGAGCAGGTCTCAACCACAAAATTACTGGAATTGATGAATAACACCAAGTCATATTCTGTACTGTTTCCCAAGGTTATCCCAAAGGATTGAGTCCTAGCTACTCACAGAGGAAACCTGTTAGGAAAATATTCTTTTTTTGGGGGGGGGGGCTTATAAACAGCAGACATTTATTTCTCACAGTTCTGGAGGCTGGGAGTCCAAAATCAAGGTTCCTGGCCGCTTCCAGGTTCACAGATGGCCGTCTTTTCCTTGTGTCTTCATATGGTGGGAGATTTGAAGAAGATCCCTGGGACCTCTTTTTTTTTTTTTTAACATCTTTATTGGAGTATAATTGCTTTACAATGGTGTGTTAGTTTCTGCTTTATAACAAAGTGAATCAGTTATACATATACATATGTCCCCATATCTCTTCCCTCTTGCACCTCCCTCCCTCCCACCCTCCCTATCCCACCCCTCTAGGTGGTGGGATCTCTTTTATACGGTTCCACTCATGAGGGCTCCAACCTAATGACCTAATCACCTCCCAGAGGCCTCACCTCTAAATACCATCACACTGGGGACTATGAATCTGGGGAGGGACACAAACATTCAGTCTCTAGGAGTTGGGTCTAGAGTGGCCTTTACTTAGGGCTAGAAGCTCCTGAGGCTGTCCTTCTAAGCCATCAACTGAACGCTTGGGCTTTCATCAAGGTCTCTTATCTCCAGCTGTTTGAAACTTCAGTGTCTCCCAGCCTTGTGTCAACTCCAGAATCTTCATTTATTTCACAGCTCCCAGCTACTTGATTTGTTTTTTGCCCTTCTTCAGGCACTTTTTCACCACATATCTGCAGCATATCAGCCCAAAACTCGAGAACCCTGCAGATTTCTGGAGCTATGTCTCTGTGCAGCTACCTTCTATTCTTGTAGTTGCACCACAAATTCCTGACACCTCAGCAGCTAGATCTGATCTTTGATTTATGTCTTTTCAGCTCGGTAACACTGTTATTTTCTGATTGGGCTCTTTTTCTCTTAACCATGGTCTGGAAAGTGCCTCCAGGTAAAAAGCTGGGCTATTAAGGGCTTACTTCTGTTTCCTTTCACTTAGGAATTAGAGTTCTGTGTCGCCTGTTGTCCAAAATCTGAAAAAAAATTTTTTTCTACAGGTATAGTTTCTTTTTCTTGGAAAGCCTAGTGTAGTAATACATTCGTAATTGTGGTTGGTAGTGTACATGTACAGAAGTAATCCTTAAATTAAAATTTTGATAAATGCTATTAAAGAAAACCACCGACTATCACAAAAGCATTGATTAGAAAATTGTAAGTACTCCAGAGCATGCTATGAGGTCAGAGTGGGCTTCCTTGAGTAAATACTCTTAGGCAGAGATCTTGAGGTAATTGAGAAGCAGGACATGTTCTATGCAGAAAGAAGACTGTATAAGAAGGTCCTATTCCATTTTGTTCATTCTTTTTCCTCTTTGCATTTCAGTTTCGGAAGTTTCTATTCACTTATCTTCAAACTCATTTATCTTTTCCTTGGCTCTGTCCAGTCTACTGTTGAACCCATCAAAGGCATTCTTCACTTCTGCTTCAGTGTTTTTGATTTCGGCATTTTCTTTTGAATTTTTTTTAGAGTTTCAATCTCTGCTTATATCACCCATCAATTTTTAATTTATTTTATTTATTTTATTTTTTTAAACATCTTTATTGGAGTATAATTGCTTTACAATGGTGTGTTAGTTTCTGCTTTATAACAAAGTGAATCAGTTATACATATACATATGTTCCCATATCTCTTCCCTCTTGAACCTCCCTCCCTCCCACCCTCCCTATCCCACCCCTCTAGGTGGTCACAAAGCACCCAGCTGATCTCCCTATGCTATGCGGATGCTTCCCACAAGCTATCTATTTTACATTTCGTAGTGTATATATGTCCATGCCACTCTCTCACCCTGTCACATCCTACCCCTCCCACTCCCCATATCCTCAAGTCCATTCTCTAGTAGGTCTGTGTCTTTATTCCCATCTTGCCACTAGGTTCTTCATGACTTTTTTTTTCCTTAAATTCCATATATATGTGTTAGCATACTGTATTTGTTTTTCTCTTTCTGACTTACTTCACTCTGTATGACAGACTCTAACCCGATCCACCTAACTACAAATACCTCCATTTCATTTCTTTTTATGGCTGAGTAATATTCCATTGTATATATGTACCACATCTTCTTTATCCATTCATCCAATGATGGACACTTAGGTTGCTTCCATGTCCTGGCTATTGTAAATAGAGCTGCAATGAACATTTTGATATATGACTCTTTTTGAATTATAGATTTATCAGGTTATATGCCCAGTAGTGGGATTGCTGGGTCGTATGGTAGTTCTATTTTTAGTTTTTTAAGGAACCTCCATACTGTTCTCCATAGTGGCTGTATCAATTTACATTCCCACCAACAGTGCAAGAGTGTTCCCTTTTCTCCACACCCTCTCCAGCATTTATTGTTTCTAGATTTTTGATGATGGCCATTCTGACTGGTGTGAGATGATATCTCATTGTAGTTTTGATTTGCATTTCTCTATATGATTAAAGATGTTGAGCATTCTTTCATGTGTCTATTGGCAATCTGTATATCTTCTTTGGAGAAATGTCTATTTAGGTCTTCTGCCCATTTTTGGATTGGGTTGTTCGTTTTTTTGTTATTGAGCTGCATGAGCTGCTTGTAAATCTTGGAGATTAATCCTTTGTCGGTTGCTTCATTTGTAAATATTTTCTCCCATGCTGAGGTTTGTCTTTCGGTCTTGTTTATGGTTTCCTTTGCAGAGCAAAAGCTTTTAAGTTTCATTAGGTCCCATTTGTTTATATATTTTTTTCTTTCCATTTCTCTAGGAGCTGGGTCAAAAAGGATCTTGCTGTGATTTATGTAATAAAGTGTTCTGCCTATGTTTTCATCTAAGAGTTTGATAGTGTCTGACCTTACACTTAGGTCTTTAATCTATTTTGAGTTTATTTTTGTATATGGTGTTAGGGAGAGTTCTAATTTCATTATTTTACATATAGCTGTCCAGTTTTCCCAGCACCACTTATTGAAGAGGCTTTTTTCTGTTGTATATTCTTGCCTCCTTTATCAAAAATAAGGTGACCATATTTCTGTGGGTTTATCTCTGGGCTTTCTATCCTGTTCCATTGATCTATATTTCTGTTTTTGTGCCAGTACCAAACTGTCTTGATTACTGTAGCTTTGTAATATAGTTTGAGGTCAGGGAGCCTGATTGCTCCAGCTCCCTTTTTCGTTCTCAAGATTGCTTTGGCTATTCAGGGTCTTTTGTGTTTCCTTACAAATTGTGAAATTTTTTGTTCTAGTTCTGTGAAAAATGCCAGTGGTAGTTGGATAGGGATTGCATTGCATCTGTAGATTGTTTTGGGTAGTGGAGTCATTTTCTCAATGTTGACTCTTCCAATCCAACAACATGGTATATCTCTCCATCTATTTGTATCATCTTTAATTTCTTTCATCAGTGTCCCATAATTTTCTGCATACAGGTCTTTTGTCTCCTTAGGTAGGTTTATTCCTAGATATTTTATTCTTTTTGTTGCAATGGTAAACGGGAGTGTTTTCTTAATTTCACTTTCAGATTTTTCATCATTAGTATATAGGAATGCAAGAGATTTCTGTGCATTAATTTTGTATTCTGCTACTTTACCAAATTCATTGATTAGCTCTAGGAGTTTTCTGGTAGCATATTTAGGATTCTCTATGTATAGTATCATGTCATCTGCAAACAGTGAGAGCTTTACTTCTTCTTTTCCGATTTGGATTCTTTTATTTCTTTGTCTTCTCTGATTGCTGTGGCTAACACTTCCAAAACTATGTTAAATAATAGTGGTGAAAGTGGGCAGCCTTGTCTTGTTCCTGATCTTAGCGGAAATGGTTTCAGTTTTTCACCATTGAGGACAGTGTTGGCTGTGGGTTTGTCATATATGGCCTTTATTATGTTGAGGAAAATTGCCTCTCTGCCTACATTCTGCAGGGCTTTTATCATAAACGGGTGTTGAATTTTGTCGAAAGCTTTCTCTGTGTCTATTGAGATGATCATATGGTTTTTCTCCTTCAATTTGTTAATATGATGTATCACATTGATTGATTTCCATATATTGAAGAATCCTTGCATTCCTGGAATAAACCCCACTTGTTCATGGTGTATAATCCTTTTAATGTGCTGTTGGATTCTGTTTGCTAGTATTTTGTTGAGGATTTTTGCATCTATGTTCAGCAGTGATATTGGCCTGTAGTTTTCTTTGTTTGTGACATCTTTGTCTGGTTTTGGTATCAGGATGATGGTGGCCTCATAGAATGAGTTTGGGAGTGTTCCTCCCTCTGTTATATTTTGGAAGAGTTTGAGAAGGATAGGTGGTAGCTTTTCTCTAAATGTTTGATAGAATTCGTCTGTGAAGCCATCTGGTCCTGGGCTTTTGTTTGTTGGAAGATTTTTAATCACAGTTTCAATTTCAGTGCTTGTGATTGGTCTGTTCATATTTTCTCTTTCTTCCTGATACAGTCTCTGCAGGTTGTGCATTTCTAAGAATCTGTCCATTTCTTCCAGATTGTCCCTTTTATTGGCATAGAGTTGCTTGTAGTAATCTCTCATGACCCTTTCTATTTCTGCAGTGTCAGTGGTTACTTCTCCTTTTTCATTTCTAATTCTATTGGTTTGAGTGTTCTCCCTTCTTCTCTTGATGAGTCTGGCTAATGGTTTATCAATTTTATTTATCTTCACAAAGAACCAGCTTTTAGTTTTATTGATCCTTGCTATTGTCTCCTTCATTTCTTTTTCATTTATTTCTGATCTGATCTTTATGATTTCTTTCCTTCTCTTAACTTGGGGTTTTGTTGTTCTTCTTTCTCTAATTGCTTTAGGTGCAAGATTAGGTTGTTTATTCGAGATGTTTCCTGTTTCTTGATGTAGGCTTGTATTGCTATAAACTTCCCTCTTAGAACTGCTTTTGCTGCATCCCATAGGTTTTGGGTCATCGTGTTTCCATTGTCATTTGTTTCTAGGTATTTTTTGATTTCCCCTTTGATGTCTTCGGTGATCACTTTGTTATTAAGTAGTGTATTGTGTAGCCTCCATGTGTTTGTATTTTTTACAGATCTTTTCCTGTAATTGATATCTAGTCTCATAGCACTATGGTCAGAAAAGATACTTGATACGATTTCAATTTTCTTAAATTTACCTAGGCTTGATTTGTGACCCAAGATATGATCTATCCTGGAGAATGTTCCATGAGCACTTGAGAAAAATGTGTATTCTGTTGTTTTTGGGTGGAATGTCCTATAAATATCAATTAAGTCCATCTTGTTTAATGTATCATTTAAAGCTTGTGTTTCCTTATTTATTTTCATTTTGGATGATCTGTCCATTGGTGAAAGTGGGGTGTTAAAGTCCCCTACTATGATTGTGTTACTGTCGATTTCCCCTTTTATGGCTGTTAGCATTTGCCTTATGTATTGAGGTGCTCCTATGTTGGGTGCATAAATATTTACAATTGTTATACCTTCCTCTTGGATCGATCCCTTGAGCATTATATAGTGTCCTTCTTTGTCTCTTGTAATAGTCTTTATTTTAAAGTCTCTTTTTTCTGATATGAGAATTGCTACTCCAGCTTTCTTTTGATTTCCATTTGCATGGAATATCTTTTTCCATCCCCTCACTTTCAGTCTGTATGTGTCCCTAGGTCTGAAGTGGGTCTCTTGTAGACAGCATATATATGGGTCTTATTTTTGTATCCATTCAGCCAGTCTGTGTCTTTTGATGGGAGCATTTAATTCATTTACATTTAAGGTAATTATCGATATGTATGTTCCTATTCCCATTTTGTTAAATGTTTTGGGTTTGTTATTGTAGGTGTTTTCCTTCTCGTGTTCCTTGCTGAGAGAAATTCCTTTAGCATTTGTTGTAAAGCTGGTTTGGTGGTGCTGAACGCTCTCAGCTTTTGCTTGTCTGTAAACGTTTTAATTTCTCCACCAAATCTGAATGAGATCCTTGTTGGGTAGAGTAACCTTGGTTGTAGGTTTTTCTCCTTCATCAATTTAATTATATCTTGCCACTCCCTTCTGGCTTGCAGAGTTTCTGCTGAAAGATCAGCTGTTAACCTTATGGGGCTTCCCTTGTGTGTTATTTATTGTTTTTCCCTTGCTCCTTTTAATATGTTTTCTTTATACTTAATTTTTGATAGTTTGATTAATATGTGTCTTGGAGTGTTTCTCCTTGGATTTATCCTGTATGGGACTCACTGTGCTTCCTGGACTTGCTTAACTATTTCCTTTCCCATATTAGGGAAGTTTTCAACTATCATCTCTTCAAATATTTTCTCAGTCCCTTTCTTTTTCTCTTTTTCTTCTGGCACCCCTATAATTCGAACGTTGGTGCATTTAATATTGTCCCAGAGGTCTCTGAGACTGTCCTCAGTTCTTTTCATTCTTTTTACTTTATTCTGCTCTGCAGTAGTTATTTCCACTATTTTATCTTCCAGGTCACTTATCCGTTCTTCTGCCTCAGTTATTCTGCTATTGATCCCATCTAGAGTATTTTTAATTTCATTTATTGTGTTTTTCATCATTGCTTGTTTCCTCTTTAGTTCTTCTACATCCTTGTTAAATGTTTCTTGCATTTTGTCTATTCTATTTCCAAGATTTTGGACCATCTTTACTATCATTATTCTGAATTCTTTTTCAGGTAGACTTCCTATTTCCTCTTCATTTGTTAGGTCTGGTGGGTTTTTACCTTGCTCTTTCATCTGCTGTGTGTTTTTCTGTCTTTTCATTTTGCTTAACTTACTGTGTTTGGTGTCTCCTTTTCACAGGCTGCAGGTTTGTAGTTCCCATTGTTTTTGGTGTCTGTTCCCAGTGGCTAAGGTTGGTTCAGTGGGTTGTGTAGGTTTCCTGGTGGAGGGGACTAGTGCCTATGTTCTGGTGGATGCCGCTGGATCTTTACTTTCTGGTGGGCTGGTACACGTCTGGTGATGTGTTTTGGGGTGTCTGTGGCCTTATTATGATTTTAGGCGGCCTCTCTGCTAATGGGTGGGGCTTTGTTCCTGTTTTGCTATTTGTTTGGCATACGGTGTCCAGCACTGTAGCTTGCTGGTCGTTGAGTGAAGCTGGGTCTTGTTGTTGAGATGGAGATCTCTGAGAGATTTTTGCCATTTCGTATTACTTGGAGCTGGGAGGTCGCTTGTGGACCAGTGTCCTGAAGTTGGCTCTCCCGCCTCAGAGGCACAACCCTGATGCCTGGCTGAAGCACCAAGAGTCTTTCATCCACACGGCTCAGAATAAAAGGGAGAAAAAATAGAAAGAAAGAAAGAAAGAGGATAAAATAAAATAAAAGAAAAGAAAAGAAAATAAAGCTATTATAATAAAAATAAGGAAAAAATTTATTAAGAATAAATTTATTAAGAAAATTTCTTTAATTTTTAAAAATAGATTTATTATTTTTTGATAATGAAAAATAAGAAAAAAATTATTAAGAAAAAAATTTATTAAGAAAAAAAATTTTTTTTAATAAAAAATATGAAAAAACTTATTAAGAAAAAAATATTTTTTAATTTTTAAAAATAGAAAATAAGGAAAAAATTATTAAGGAAACATTTATTAAGAAAAAATCATTTTTTAAGTAAAAAACCAAAACAAAACAAAACAGACGGACTGAACCCTAGGACTAATGGTGAAAGCAAACCTATACAGACAAAATCTCACCCAGAAGCATACACATATACACTCACAAAAAAAGGAAAAGGGGTAAAATTAATATATCCTGTTCCCAAAGTCCACCTCCTGAATTTGGGATGATTCGTTGTCTATTCAGGTATTCAACAGATGCAGGCACATCAAATTGTTTGTGGAGCTTTAATCCGCTGCTTCTGAGGCTGCTGGCAGAGATTTCCCTTTCTCTTCTTTTTTCATACAGCTCCCGGGGTTCAGCTTTGGATTTGGACCTGCCTCTGCGTGTAGGTAGCCTACACACAGAGGGTGTCTGTTCCCTGCCCAGACAGAACGGGGTTAAAGGAGCAGCTGCTTCGGGGGCTCTGGCTCACTCAGCCCAGGGGGAGGGCGGGGTATGGATGCGGGGTGAGCCTGTGGCGGCAGAGGCCAGCAGGAAATTGCAGCAGCCCAAGGCGCTCCGTGTGTTCTCCTGGGGAAGTTGTCCCTGGATCACGGGAGCCTGGCAGTGGCGGGCTGCACAGGCTCCCGGGAGGTGCGGTGTGGATAGTGACCTGTGCTCGCACACAGGCTTCTTGGTGGTGGCAGCAGCAGCCTTAGCGCCTCATGCCCGTCTCCTGGGTCCGCACTGATAGCCACGGCTCGCGCCCATCTCTTGATTTTGTTTAGGCAGTGCTGTGAATCCCCTCTCCTCGCACACCAGGAAACAAAAGGCAAGAAAAAGTCTCTTGCCTCTTTGGCAGCTGCAGACATTTTCCTGGACTCCCTCCCAGCTAGCTGTGGTGCGCTAACCCCTTCAGGCCGTGTTCACGCCACCAACCCCAGTCCTTTCCCTGGGATCCGACCGAAGCCCAAGCCTCAGCTCCCAGCCCTGCCCGCCCCGGTGGGTGAGCAGACAAACCTCTCGGGCTGATGAGTGCTGCTCGGTACTGATCCTCCGTGCGGGAATCTCTCCGCTTTGCCCTCCACACCCCTGTGGCTGTGCTCTCCTCCGTGGCTCCAAAGCTCCCCACCTCTGCCCCCTGCAGTCTCTGCCCGAGAAGGGGCTTTCTAGTGTGTGGAAACCTTTCCTCCTTCACAGCTCCCTCCCACTGGTGCAGGTCCCATCCCTAATCTTTTGTCTCTGTTATTTCTTTTTTCTTTTGCCCTACCCAAGTACTTGGGGAGTTTCTTGCCTTTTGGGAGGTCTGACGTCTTCTGCCAGCGTTCAGTGGGTGTTCTGTAGGAGCAGTTCCACGTGTAGATGTATTTCTAATGTATCTGTGGGAAGGAAGGTGATCTCTGCGTCTTACTCTTCCGCCATCTTACCCCAACCCAAAAAATATTCTTTATGTCATTGTTACCTTCCTTGCCTCATTCCCACTTCCCTACCAGTGCTTCGTCCCAAATAAACTGCTTGTACACAAATCTTTGTCTCAGAATGCACTATTATATGGATTCCCTGCCCAATATAGTCTCTTTACACATATTGTTCCTACTTCTATAGAATATTCTTTCCTTCCTCCAATCCACCTGAGAATTCCTAAGAATACTTTAAGGCAAAACTTCTCAATGTTTAATGAGCAGGAGATCTTATTAAAATGCATGTTCTTATTTGATATGTATAGAGAACGACCTGAAATTCTACACTTCTACCAGCCTTCCAGTGGTTGCAAATACCACTGGTCTGTAAACCACACTTTGAGCAGCAAATATTTAAGACACAATCAAGAATCTTCTCCTTTAGACATGTTCCCTAAAACTGCCTCATTCCTGTCCTGATGACTTTTTCTATGCTTATTATATTGTGTGGTAATTGTTTGTTTACAGATCTGTCTCTCCAACGAGTCTGTTCCTTTAAATTGAGGATCATCTTTCTCTTATCTGTGTACCTACAGTAATTAACATATTGCCTGATATATTACCCATACCTAATAAGTGCTTGTGAACTGACAGAATTAATGAACAAAATATAATCTTATGGCATGCTTCACCAAAATTTTAAATGTATATCTGTTTTACTCTGGAAAATTCAGCTAATTTAGTTATGTGTGTTTTAGATATGAGTTATATAAATTCTTCAACTTCCTAGTTTATTTTCCATGTTAAATCATAGACTTTAGGACTTCTGAACAATGTGGAATAGGTTGTAGAATTTCTTCCCTATTTAATAAGATATGAAAATGTCTACCTGAAATAATTTAGTTAAGTCTTATCTAAAGGTCAGGGGAAGTACCAAACAATCACAGGAATCCCTTCTTTTTATTAAGGTTTAAAATATATAGATGAATTTTGTGTAAGTTAGTCACTCACTGGATGTGGGAAGTGGCGGTCGTTGTGTGTGGGCATACAATAAGGCAAAAATCACAAGAACATCAGAGGAAGATCTACTTTAGGGATTGCCCTATTTACCTGATCCAAATGGCTTTCAAATGCCATTGTTCTCAGAATCTCAGAATTTATCTCTATTCATTCCAGCTGCTTCCTCAAGAAAAACTTAGTGTGTGGAGGTGAAACTAAATCTATCAAGGGAATGGCCTATCCTTAGATGGACAACAAATATCCTTAGATAGACAACTAATGGAAATAGTATCTGATCTTTCTACTTTAAGATGTAAGAACAGAAACTGGGGTGTGTTTTCATCATATTGAGTTCTGAACTACTATCTATAGTAGCCTTGATAATGGATTAAAGTAAAGTGAAATATGAAGCCCACAGTAGTGTTGTTGGAAGTAAGCTCCTCATTCCAACCTAATTCCCTTACCACTAGAAATCAACCTTGAGCATGTGAGAAAGATGTTCTCATGACGAGGGAAATGGCAACTGAAAGGCCTTGACATATTAAGATTAACTAGACGAGAAAATGAGTATGTTTTGTACTTTTTGCATCTATTACATTGTATTGTAACTCTTACTATCTAGGTCCATGGTACCAATTAGATTAGTAAGTCTTTGAGGGCAGGAATCATGTTAACTCATCTTTTTATCCCAGAACTTTGCCTGACCTATTGTAGGTATTTGATTAATCATTGTTGAATGGAAGAATCAATTAATGAATGAATCAATGAATGAATTATGGCTATACCATAATTTTTAAAGCAACACTACATAGTAGATTAAAGATATAGGAGTCCAGAGACCTAGGGAGGGGTCACGGTCAGTTTCTCAAAGATTTTACTAATTCAAAAGGGCAAATTTAAAATTAAATAATTAAATAAATGATTAATAAATTAATGCTATATAACTTCAAACCCACTCAGATGGTCCTAAACAAAAAACAGACAATAACAAGTGTTGGTGAGAATGTGAAGAACTAGAACTCTCATGCGTGACTTGAGGGAATGTAAAAGTGTACATCCATTAGGAAAACAGTTAAGAAGCATCTTGAAAAGTTAAACATAAATTTGCCATAACCCAGAAATTCACACAAAGACTTGTACATAAATGTTCATTGCAGCATTATTCATAATAGCAAAAATTGAAAACAACTCAAATATGTATCAACTGGTGACTGAAGCAGCAAAGCATAGTATATGCACACAATGAGATAACTACTCAGCAATCAAAAGAACACCCTGTTGATATTCAGCACAATATTTACAAAATTTACACACCATACATTTTTCTAACAGAACTACTGTTATTCAGTATTTCTTTTCTCATCCTGAGAATTTCCTTAGGATGCTTTACTTACCCACTGAACACTTTCCCTCACACAATCTTGTCGTTTTTACTTACCTTTTAAAAAATAAAAATACTTACGTTTTTATGATAATTATTCAAGCATATTTAATAGTACATGTTATCAAATGTTTTTTTCTTTGTTTTTTATTGAGGAATAGTTGATTTAAATATTATATTAGTTTCAGGTGTAGAGCATAGTGATTCAGTGTTCCTACAAATTATACCCTATTAAAAGTTATTATAAAATAATGGCCATAATTTCTTGTGCTATAAAAGGTATCCTTGGAGACGGTCGCGCGTCGAGGCCCTTGCGGCCTGGCCCAGCCCGCGGAGGCTCCGTGTCAATCAGTCATGGGGCTGCAGCCCAGAGCCGCCGCGGGGGCGGCGGGGCACGGGGCGCAGGGGCCCGGCTGAGCCGGCCGCGGAGCGTGAGCCTGCCGCGGAGACGACGGAGGCGGACGCGGGGCGAACCCGGTGGCGGCGGGGGGAGCAGGAGCTGCCTTGGATGTTCAGTCATGAAACGGGTACACACCGAGCAGATCCAGATGGCCGTGTCCTGCTACCTCAAACGCTGGCAGTACGGGGACGCGGACGGCCCGCTGAAGCAAGGCCTGCGGCTGTCGCAGAGCACCGAGGAGATGGCCACCAGCCTCACAGTCCAATCAGAATCTGGTTGTGCCAACATAGTGTCTGCGGCCCCTTGCCAGGCAGAGCCCCAGCAATATGAAGTGCAGTTTGGACTGCTGCGGAATTTCCTCACCGATTCTGAATCCCAGCACAGCCACAAAGTGATGCCTCTCCTCTCCCCTCTCTTTGTCTACCTCCACCTCAACCTGGTCCAGAACAGTCCCAAGAGCACAGTGGAAAGCTTTTACAGCTGCTTCCATAGAATGTTTCTGTAGAATGCCAGCCAGAAGGATGTCATCGAGCAGCTGCAGACCACCCAGAGCATCCAGGACATCCTGTCTAACTTCTGGCTGTGGGCCTTCCTGGACAACAAGTACGTGGTCCTCCTGCAGGAAGACAGCTACAACTACCTTCTCCGCTACCTCCAGAGTGACAATAACACTGCGCTGTGCAGAGTCCTCACCTGGCACATCCACCTGGACGTGCAGCCCGCCAAGAGGACGGACTACCAGCTCTATGCCAGCAGCGGCCCCTCCCGGGGTGAGGGTGGCGGCCTGGAGCCTGCCGACGTGCCCGCGCCCATCCTGCAGAACGAGGCCACGCTGGAGGTCCTGCAGGAGAGCATTAAGCGTGTCAAGGACGGCCCCACCTCTCTCACCACCATCTGCTTCTACGCCTTCTACAACACGGAGCAGCTGCTGAACACGGTGGAGGTCTCCCTGGACAGCAAGCTGCTCGCTGCTGGCTTTGACAACTCCTGTATAAAACTGTGGAGTCTGCGTTCCAAGAAGTTAAAATCCGAACCCCATCAAGTAGACGTGTCCCGCATCCACTTGGCTTGTGATATCCTGGAGAAGGAGGCTTACGAGGCAAGCTGGTCCAAGAATCTTCATCCTACCCCCTGCTCTTCCAGTGAGGTCACTTGACTTTATAAATTCCAGGGTGAGGACGGCTGCAGTTATAAGGAGCTTGTCGGCGAGAGAATGAACGGACAGTGGCTTTGAACACAGTGTGCTTGTGGGGAAGAGGATGAGGAGAGGGGATCTCCCCCCACACCACGACTCGTCTTTCTGCCACACGTAGGGATTCATTTCCAAGACTCACATGAGTCACTTGGCTTTATTTATACCAATTCTGAATCCATGCCTCGTTTGTTACTTTGGGAAAATATTTGAGACCCTCCAGAAAGTCACGGTTTCAAAACTGTTCTTTCCTTTTGGACACCAGCCATTCATGCCTGGTCACAGGACGTGAGCATAATTTACTGATGGCTGCACCTTCCTGGCCTACTGTTATTTCTGTGGTATGTCCAGGTTTTATTTTTGGCTGAACTCCCACAGCGGTTCTGTAGAAAAATCTCGAAGTGAAACCACGCCTGCTTCCATCACTGGCCCCAGGCGTGGCAGTAACAGGCACGTGGGGATTTTTCTAAATGGACTAGAGACAGGGAGCAGCATGGCCTACAAAGCAGCTGAGACTGACGGGCGAAGACATGCCAGTAGAATAAAAGCATCTAAGAACATAAGTTCAAAAGTACATCTTTTTGAGTGATTGCTCTGGAAATCGGTTCTCCTCAACCTAAGAGTAAGGTCCACAGTCATCACTCTGCACTAACAGCCTTGCTGTAGTCTTAGCTGCGAGGTGAATTTAAGGAAGGCAGTTTGTAAGTTGTAGGAGACATTTTATTCAGTTATGCAATTGAGTTCTTCTCCTGGAGTCACCCTAAAAAGCAGGGTCATTTACTGAGCAGGTGCTGTTTCCCAAGCAGGTCTGTTTGTTTCTAGATGTTTGTTTTCCGTGACGGACCACTAAACACTCTTTTCTTGTGTGTGTGTGTGTGCACATGCATGTGTCCCCGCAGGACGACGAGGACGATAACGCAGGCACAGAGATGAGGGTCCTGCGGGGACACTGCGGGCCAGTGTACAGCACCAGGTTCCTTGCGGACAGCTCAGGGCTGCTCTCCTGTTCTGAGGACATGTCCATCAGGTACTGGGACCTCGGCAGCTTCACCAACACCGTGCTGTACCGGGGCCACGCCTACCCCGTGTGGGACCTGGACATCAGCCCGCACAGCCTGTACTTCGCCAGCGGGTCCCACGACCGCACGGCCAGGCTGTGGTCGTTTGATCGGACGCACCCGCTGCACATCTACGCCAGGCACCTAGCGGACGTGGACTGCATCAAGTTCCACCCCAATTCCAACTACTTAGCCACGGGCTGGACTGACAAGACGGTCCGGCTGTGGAGCACCCAGCAGGGGAATTCGGTGAGGCTCTTCACTGGCCACCAAGGCCCTGTGCTCTATCGGGCCTTTTCCCCCAATTGTAAGTACTTGGCATCGGCGGGCGAGGACCAGCGGCTGAAGCTGTGGGACTTGGCATCCGGGACGCTCTACAAAGAGCTTCGGGGCCACACGGACAGCATCACCAGCCTCACCTTCAGCCCGGACAGCAGCCTGATCGCGTCGGCCTCCATGGACAACTCGGTGCGCGTCTGGGACATCAGGAGCACGCACTGCAGCGCGCCCGCCGACGGCTTGTCCAGCGAGCTCGTGGGCGTCTACACCGGCCAGATGAGCAATGTGCTGAGCATGCAGTTCATGGCCTGCAACCTCCTGCTGGTGACCGGAATCACACAAGAAAATCAGGAACATTGATTTTTATCTCTGATGTAACGGACTGGGGCGTGCGAAGGGCTCCAGACGGCAGGTCTTAGGACAGACGGATGGAATCACTGACTGACTGTGAAGGACTCCCCGTGTCCCCCTGCATCCCCCCTCGTGCCCCCTCGTCCCGCGGACATCCCGAGCCCGCCACCCTTCGCTCAGCCCCCAAGTGTGGTAGGACGGGGAAGGAAGGGCAGTGACGGGGAACGAACGTGAGATCAAGAATTACAGAGATCCCGCTGTGTCCTCGTGCCGGCCCCTTCCTGTCTCTGGAGCCATGGTGCCCTCACTTTGCCGGGGCTGCACTTGGCCAGAGGAGGTTTTCTGGCCGCCCTCCCCGGGAGCAGTGCTCTAGGGTCACTGGGTGGAAGGGACTCTATCTGGGTAGAATTCGGGGGCGGGAACTAGGAAAGGGGGTGGGGTCATCCTGGCAAATGTCTTTCCTTTTTCGTGATTACAGAGAACAAGGATTTTTTATTATTGTTATTATAATTATAATTATTATTATTAATGAGAAGAGGAAACCTAGCACTGGCAGAGGGGGCCTTCTCTGCTCTCATCTTTCAGGTTTTACTCCTGGCACTGGCTGTGATACTTGGAATTTTGAGGTTCAGGGAATTCAGAGAATCTGGTCGTACAGTGTATTGGGAGAAAGGGAAAATTTCTGGGTGACAGATTGATCACTCCGGCTGACATGTTTCTAGAAGTGGGTGGGTGGCTTTGATTGAGAAAGTCTTGGGCTCTTGCAGTGATGGTGGGATAGATTCTTTTCGTGGCTGCACTTCTATTAACAATTCTCTCCACTGAAAGGATAGATTGTGGTAAAGAAATGAAAATAATTGGAAGTGAGAAGTCAAAAGATAGAATTAGAAAATGTTGAATTTCCAAATGATTCTGAGGTGTGGCTTTTCCAGCGTCTTTTCCCCCCGGGAGATTGTCCCTCCCACCTCCTGCTTTGCAATAGCAGTTTAATGAACAGTCTGTGAAACAAATCTTAAGTACGAACACACACGTCAAAAACTATGCTCTGAGGATAAAGCAACTTCTAATTTGTGGAAAAAGGATTAAATATTTCTGTTTTCTGAAAAGAGTTATTTTGTATTTTGTTTTCTATTAAAATGTATTTAGTTTCAAGAAAAAAAAAGGTATCCTTGTTGCTTATATATTTTATACATAGTAGTTTGTATCTTTTAATTCTACACCCCTAATTTTCCCATCCTCTCTTCCCTCATCCCTTTGGTAACCACTAATTTGTTTTCTATACTTGTGAGTTTCTCTGTTTTGCATATACATTCACTTGAATTATATTTTAGATTCCACATATAAGTGATATCATTCAGTATTTGTCTTTCTCTGACTGACTTACTTCACTAAGCATAGTAATCTCTAGTCACATTCACCTTGCTGTAAATGGCAGAATTTCATTCTTTTTATGGATGAGTAATATTCCATGTACACATTCTCTTACCTCTTCCTTACCTATTCATATGTTGATGGGCATTTGGGTTGCTTCCACATCTTGGCTATTGTAAACAGTGCTGCTATATACGTTGGGTTGCATGTACTTTTTTGAATTAGTGGGGTTTTTTTCTCAATATATAACCAGGAGTCAAATTGCTGGATCATATAGTAGTACTATTTCTAGTTTTTTGAGGAATCTCTACACTATTTTCCATAGTGGATGCACCAATTTACAGTCCCACCAACAACATACAATGGATCCCTTTTCTCCACATCCTCTCCAACATTTGTCATTTGTAGACATTTTGATGATAGCCATTCTGACAGGTGTGAGGTGATATCTCATTGTTGTTTTGATTTGCATTTCTCTAATAATTAGCGATGTTCAGCATCTTTTCATGTGCCTGTTAGCCATCTTTATGTTTTCTTCAGAAAAATGTCTATTCATGTCTTCTGCCCATTTTTTGATTGGTTTGTTTGGTTTTTTTGATACTGAGTTGTATGTGCTGTTTCCATATTTTGTATACTTGCCTCCTGTTGGTCATATTATTTCCAAATATTTTCTCCCATTCAGTAGGTGGTCTTTTCAATGTGTTGATGGTCCCCTTTGTTGTGCAAAAGCTTTTAAGTTTAATTAGGTCCCATTTGTTTACTTTTACTTATTTTTCCTTTGCCCAAGGAGACAGATCCAAAAAATATTGCTACAAGTTACATGAAAGATTTTTCTGCCTACGTTTTCTTCTAGGATTTTTATGGTTTTAGATTTTACATTTAGGTCTTTATTTTTGAATATGGTGTGAGGTAAAGTTCTAATCTCATTGTTTTACATGTAGCTGTCTAGTTTTTCCAGTACTTCTTGTTGAAGATACTGTCTTTTCTCCATTGTATATTCTTACCTCATCTGTTGTATTTTCATTGACCATAGATATGTGGGCTTATTTCTGGACCATCTATTTTGTTCCACTGATCTATGTATCTGTTTTGTGCCAATACCATGCTGTTTTGATTACTTTAGTTTTCTAGTATTCTGAAGTCTGTGAGGGTGATGCTTTCAGCTTTGTTCTTTTTTCTCAAGATTGCTTATGCAATTTAGGGTCTTTTGTGGTTCCATGTGAATTTTAGAATAATTTGTTCTAGTTCTGTGGGAAATATCATGGTTATATTGATAAGGGTTGCATTAAGTCTGTAGGTTGTTTTGGGTGGCATGGCCATTGTAACAATATTATTTCTTTAAATCCAACAGCACAAGATATTTTTCCATTTCTTTCTATGATCTTTAATTTCCTTCATCAATGTTTTATATTTTTCAGAATTTACATCTTTCACTTCCTTGTTTAATTTTATTCCTAAGTATTTTATTCTTTTTGATGCAATTTTAAGTGGGATTTCTTTTTTACTTTCTCTTTCTGACTGTATATAGAAAAGCAACAGATTTTTTTACATTCAGCTTCTATCCTGGAACTTTGCTGTACTCATTTATTAGTTCTAACAGTCTTTGGGTGGAGACTTTGGGTCTTCTATATAAAGTATCATGTCATCTGCAAATAGTGACAGTTTTACTTTTCCCATTTCAACTTGGATGCCTGTTATTTCTTTTTCTTGTCTGATTGCTGTGTCTAGGACTTCCATTACTTATGATAAATAGAAGCGGTAAGAGTGGGCATCTTTGTCTTGTTCCTGAATTCAGTGAGAAGGTTTTCAGCTTTTCACCTTTGAGTGTCATGTTGGCTGTGGGTTTGTCTTAACTGGCCTTTATTATGTTGCGATATGTTCCCTTTATAACCACTTTGATGATAGTGTTTATCATGAATGAATGTTGAATTTTTGTCAACTGCTTTTCCTGTGTCTATTGAGATGATAGTGAGATTTTCTTCCTTTGTTTTAATGTGGTGTACCACATTGATTGATTTGAGAATGTTGAAGCATTCTTGTGCCCCAACTTGATCATGATGAATGATCCTTTTTATATATTGTTGAATTTGGTTTGCTAACATTTTGTTGAAGAGTTTTGTATCTATATTCATCAAAGGTATTGACCTGTAATTTTCTTTTTTTGTCTAGTTTTGATATCAAGGTAATGGTGACCTTACAAAATGAATTTGGGAATGTTTTGTCCTCTTCATTTTTTGGAATAGTCTAAGAAGAATAGGTATTAATTCTTCTTCATATGTTCAGTAGAATTACCCTGCGAAGCCATCCAATCCTGAAATTTATTTGCTTGAATTTTTTTTTTAATACAAATTCAATGTCACTGCTAGTGATAGATCTGTTCAGTTATCTGTTTCTTCTTCATTCAATCTTGGCAGGTTTTAAGTTTCTGGAAATTTGTCCATTTCTGCTTTGTTGTCCAATTTGTTGGCATGTGACTGTTCATAGTATTCTCTTATTATTATTGTTCTCTGTGGTGTCAATTGTTATTTCTCCTCTTGCATTTATTTTGTTTATTTGGGTCCTCTTTCTTTTCTTCTTTCTTTTCTTCTTTACTTCTTCCTGGCTTAAAGTTTATCAGTTTTGTTTATCTTTTATAAAACAAGCTCTTGGTTTTGTTGATCATTTCTATTGTTTTTTATTTTTTTAATCTCTATTCTGTTGTTTCTTCTCTGATCTTTATTATTTCCTTCCTTCCACTGAATTTGGGCTTTGTTTTTTCTTCTTTTTCTAATTCTTGTAGGTGATAGATTAGGTTGTTTATCTGAGATTTTGCTTGTTTCTTAAGGAAGGCCTGTAATGCTATGAACTTCCCTCTTAGAACTACTTTTACTCCATCCCGTAGATTTTGGAGTATTGTATTTTCATTTTCCTTTGTCTCGAGGTATTTTCTGGTTTCCTTTTTGATTTCTTCATTGACCCAGTGATTTTTTTTTAGTAGCATGTTGTTTACTCTCCACATGTTTTTTATTTTACCGTATTTCTTTCTGTATTTGATTTCTAGTTTCATACTGTTCTGATTAAAAAAAATACTTGATATATCTTCTATCCTCTTAAATTTGTTGAGACTTGTTTTGTGGCCTAGCATGTGGTTTATCCCAGCAAACATTCTGGGTACATTTGAAAAGAATTTTAATTCTAATGTTTTGGATGTAATGTCCTATAGATATCTATTATTAGATATTAGATATCTACTATGTCACTTAAGACCACTGGTTCCTTATTGATATTCTGTCTGGATAATCTGTCCATTGATAGATGTATGGTGTTAAAGTCCCCCTACTATTATGGTATTACTGTCAATTTCTCCCCTTATGTCTGTTACTATTTGCTTTATATCAATATATTTAGGTGCTCCTGTATTGAGTGCAAATATGTTAACAAGTGTAATATTCTCTTCTTCTACTGATCCCTTTATCATAATGTAATGCCCTTCTTTGTCTCTTTTATAGCCTTTGTTTTAAAGTCTATTTTGTCTGATATGTGTATTGCTACCCCTGTTTTCTTGTTGTTCCCATTTGCATGGAATATCTTTTACAACCTCTCACTTTCAGTCTGTGTGTGTCTTTAGCCCTGAAGTGAGTCTCTTTTAGGCAGCATATTGAAGGGTCTTGTTTTTTTAATCTGGTTAGCTACCTTGTCTTTTGATCACAGCACTTAGTCCATTGACTTTTAAAGTAATTATTGATAGATATGTAGTTATTGTCATTTTATTACTTGTTTTATGGCTGTTTCTGTACTTCTTCTCTGTTCATTACTTCTTTTAGTTTCTTCCCTTGTGGCTTGATGATTTTCTTTAGTAGTATTCTCGTATTCCTTTCTTTTTTGTTCTTGTGTATCTATTGTAGGTTTTTGATTTGTGGTTACCATGGGATTTCTATATGTTGACCCATAATTATAACTACTGTTTTAAACTGGTAGTCAATTAAGTTCAAATACAGTCTAAAGATCTACATTTTTTATTCCCCTCCCCCACATTTTGTTTCTGAGTTCCTATTTCACATCTTCATTCTTATCCCTTAACTGTTTATTGCAGTTAAAATTGATTTTACATTTTTTTGTCTTTTTAATCTAAATACTGGATTAGTTAAGTAGTCTTCAATCCTTACTATATATTTTCCTTCCCAATTGGGATTTTCCCTTTCCTATCGATTCTTACTTCTTTTCCATATGGAAAAGACCCTACAACACTTCTTTTAAGGTAGATTTAGTATTGCTGAATTCTTTTAGTTTTTGTTTGTCTGAGATATTATCTTTCCTTCTATTCTAAATGATAATCTTACTGGACAGAGTATCCTATGCTGCAGGCTTTTCTCTTTCAGTACTTTGAGTATATCATGACACTCCGTTCTGGCCTGCAAATTTCTGCAGAGAAATTAGCTGATAGTTTTATGGGTATTTCCTTGTAAATGACTCTTTTTCTCCAGTTACCTTTAGAATCCCTTCTTTATCTTTAACTTTTGCCATTTTAATTATGATCTGTGTTGGTGTGGGTCTGTTTGGGTTCATCTTTTTGGGGACCTTCTGTGCTTCCTGTGTCTGGATATCTGCTTCCTTCCTCAGGTTTGGGCAGTTTTCAGCCATAATTTCTTCAAATACATTTTTGAATCCTTTCCCTCTTTCTTCTCCTTCTGGAACCCTTATAATGAGAATGTTTGGACAAATTATTTCAGAGATCTCTTAAATTGCTTTCATTTTTTAAATTTGTTTTTCTTTCTGCTGTTCTGATAGAGTGATTTCCATTATTCTGTTTTCCAGATCACTTACACATTCTTCCATATCATTTAGTCTGCTGTTCATTCCTTCTAGTGTGTTTTTTATTTCAGTTACTGAATTACTCATTTTTCATTGGTTCATTTTTATATTTTCTATTTCCTTGTTAAAATTTTCAGTGTTTAGGTCAATTCTTTTTCTTAATTCAGTTAACATTTTTATTATCAATATTTTGAATTCTTTATCTGGTAATTTTTAAATTTCTGTTTCATTATTTATGTTTTCAGGGTTTTTCTCTTGCTCTTTCAATCGAGAGTAGTTCCTCTGCCTTTTCATTTTTACTTAACTGTCTCTGCCTCTGTGAATTTAAGTGAAACAGTTACCTTTTGCAGGTCTAGAAGAGTTGTTCTTATGTGGGAGTATCCCTATGCAGATTGCATGTGCCAAATGCCTTTGGTGGGAGGGCTGGTTTCATGTGGATGCTGTCACACTTTTCCTCATTTTTGCCAGCAGCTATCACCTTGGTAGGAGGTGGAGCTGGATATGGAGGGGCTAAAGTCAGACTGGGTATGAGGCAAGACTTTCTCTCTGCTCAGTGGATATCACCATCCTTTCAAAGGTGGTGTCTGATCCCAAGATACTGGAGAAGAAACTTTGAGGGTCGAGCTTGATCTGGCTCTGTTCCCTATGGGTTTTTCCCTCTCCTTGCACGGGGATCTATACCCCACAGGAGGGGAGTGTTGAAGCAAGTGAAGCCCATTCACATACAGAGGTCAGATGGGCTGCCTGTGTAGGCATCTGCAGCTCTGCTCAGACACAGTCCACAGTTACTCTGCTCATGGCTGCTCCAGATCCAGTGCCACACTGTGGTAGGGAGTGAGGGGTGCCAGAGCCTTTGCTAGGCTAGGGCTGCAGTACATGACAAGGCAGTCATGAGAAACTTGGCAGCCTCTAGAGCAGACCTCTCTCCATCCTGCCTCAAGGACAAGACCCCTTTCTTTTTCATAGGTGTCACTCTCCCCAGCCTCTTCCATCCTACTCTGTTGTGGAACAGCTCTACAGGGAAGGCAGGGCCCATGTGGTTTCTCTGCCTATATGGGGGTGTGGCGGTGGGCTGTGGTAGAGTAGCTGTTGTCTGGAAATGGGCTGCTTCTGGGCCACTGCTTGAGTAAGCACCAACAATGGCTGCTGCAGTCCCACCCAGGCTCTGATCCAGGGTATGGTGGCCTCTGCATCCCAAGGTTGAGTGTTTTCCCTGGCCTTTGCCACCCCAGATCTAGTGCCATTCCATGACTTGGAGTGAGCAGGGCCAGAGCATTTGCTCAGCTTGGGCCGGGGCATGCAGCAAGGCAGTTGCCAGATTTCTGGCGTCTGCTAGAGCAGACCTCTCTCTGTCCTACCTCTGGGACTAGCGAGTACACACATGTTTCTCATGAGTGGAGTCCAGTCTTCTCCAGCTTTTCTCTGTCCCAGCAGTTCTCCAACAAGACAAGAGGACTTGTATCCTCTCTGTAGAATCCCAGGACTGAGATTCCCAGTCTGTGGCTTGATGTGCTCACTCCCCTAGGCAAGTGTCAACCATGCAATCTCCCTTTTCCTCTGAGTCCCCTCCCAGGGACACAGGTCCTAATCCAATTGCTTTTCTTCCCTTCCTACTTGATTACATGTGTATTTTTCTTACAGCCTTGGTTGTGCAGTAGTCCTTCTGCCAGTTTCCAGTTAGTTTTCAGTGAGAATTGTTCCACATGTAGATGTATTTTTGATGTGTTTGTGGGGAATGTGAGCTCCATGTCCTCTTACTCTGCCATCTTGATCTCTCCAGCTACATGTTATCAAATTAGAGTTTAACTCAGAAGTTTTTGTCCCTCACCTTTATTCTGAGTTCACCATCTATGATGGTTAACCTAATGTGTCAACTTGATTGGGTAAAGGATGCCCAGATAGCTGGTTAAACATTATTTCTGGGTATGACTTTGAGGGTGTTTCTAGAAGAAATTAGCATTTGAATCTGTAGACTGAATAAATAATATTGCCCTCACTAATGTGAGTGGGCATCATGCAATATGCTGAGATCTTGAATAGAACAAAAAGATCGAGGAAAGGCAAATTTGTTCTCTGCTTAAACTGGGAAGTCCATTTTCTCCTACCATCAAATATTGGTGCTCTTGGTTCTTAGGCATTTGGACTTGGACTGAGACTTATATCGTTGACTCCTCTGATTATTAGGCCTTCAACTTTTGACTGGAACCACACCACCAGCTTTCATGACCTTTTAACCTGCAGACCACAGTTCATGGGACTTCTCAGCCTCCATGATCATGTAAGCCAACCCCTCATAATAAATATCTATCTATATATCATCTATCTATCTATCTATCTATCTATCTATCTATCTATCTATCTATCATCTATCATCTATCTATTATCTCCTGTTGATTCTGTCTCTCTGCAGAACTCTAGCTAACATACCATCTTATTGTCAAAGCACAAACTATAATAGTTTTTTTATTGTAGCTCTGAGAATAAGAAATTCTATTAACCTTTTTATGCATGAGCAAATCTGTATTTTGCCATCACACTTGAATAATAGCGTGATAGTTTAGCTGGGTACTACATTTTAGATTGTAAGTTATTTTTCCTCAGCACTTTGAATATATTCCATTATTATCTGGGACGTATTAGTGCCAGTGAAAAGTCTGCTGTTAATATAACAGTAATATTTTGGCAAGTAATGTCTTTTTTTTAACGCCTTTAATGGAGTATAATTGCTTTAAAATGTTGTCTTAATTTCTGCTGTATAACAAAGTGAAGCAGCTATAGGTATACATGTACCCCCATATCTCCTCCCTCTTATGTCTCCCTCCCACCCTCCCTATCCCACCCCTCTAGGTGGTCACAAAGCACCAAGCTGATCTCCCTGTGCTATGCAGTTGCTTCCTATGAGCTATTTTACATTTGGTAGTGTATATATGTCAATGCTACTCTCTCACTTCGTCCCAGCTTACCCTTCCCCCTCCCTGTGTCAAGTCTATTCTCTACGTCTGCACTTCTATTCCTGTCCTGCCGCTGGGTTCATCAGAAACTTTTTTTTTTTTTTTTAGATTCCATATATATGTGTTAGCATATGGTATTTGTTTTTCTCTTTCTGACTAACTTCACTCTGTATGACAGACTCTAGGTTCATCCACCTCACTACAAATAACTAAATATCATTTCTTTTTATGGCTGAGTAATATTCCATTGTATATATGTGCCACATCTTCTTTATCCATTCATCCGACGATGGACATTTAGGTTGCTTCCATGTCCTGGCTATTGTAAATAGTGCTGCAATGAACATTGTGGTATATGTCTATTTTTAAATTATGGTTTTCTCAGGGTATATACCCAGCAGTGGGATTGATGGGTCATATGGTAGTTCTATATTTACTTTTTTAAGAAGCCTCCAGACTGTTCTCCATAGTAGCTGTATCCATTTACATTCCCACCAATAGTACAAAAGGGTTCCCTTTTCTCCACACCCTTTCTGGCATTTATTGTTTGTAGATATTTTAATGATGGCCATTCTGACTGGTGTGAGATGATACCTTATTGTAGTTTTGATTTGCATTTCTCTAATGATTAGTGATGTTGAGCATCCTTTAATGTGTTTGTTTGCAATCTGTATATCTTCTTTGGAGAAATGTCTATTTAGTTCTTCAGCCCATTTTTGGATTGGGTTGTTTGTTTTTTAATATTGAGCTGCATGAGCTGCTTGTAAATCTTGGAGATTAACCGTTTGCCAGTTGCTTCATTTGCAAATATTTTCTCCCATTCTGAGGGTTGTTTTTTCATCTTGTTTATGGTTTCCTTTGCTGTGCCAAAGCTTTTAAGTTTCATTAGGTCCCATTTGTTTATTTTTGTTTTCATTTCCATTTTTCTAGGAGCTGGGTCAAAAAGGATCTTGCTGTGATTTATGACATAGAGTGTTCTGCCTATGTTTTCCTCTAGGAGTTTTATAGTGTCTGACCTTACATTTAGGCTTTTAATCCATTTTGAGTTTATTTTTGTGTATAGTGTTAGGAAGTGTTCTAATTTCATTCTTTTACATATAACTGTCCAGTTTTCCCAGGACAACTTATTAAAGAAGCTGTCTTTTCTCCATTGTATATACTTGCCTCCTTTATCAAAGATAAGGTGACCATATGTGTGTGGGTTTATCTCTGGGCTTTCTATCCTGTTCCATTGATCTATATTTCTGTTTTTGTGCCAGTACCATACTGTCTTGACTACTGTAGCTTTGTAATATAGTCTGAAGTCTGATTCCTCCAGCTCCCTTTTTCATTCTCAAGATTGCTTTGGCTATTCGGGGTCTTTTGTGTTTCCATACAAATTGTGAAATTTTTTGTTCTAGTTCTGTGAAAAATGACATTGGTAGTTTAATAGGGATTGCACTGGATTTGTAGATTGCTTTGGGTAGTATATTCATTTTCATACTGTTGATTCTTCCAATCCAAGAACACAGTATATCTCTCCATTTGTTTGTATCATCTTTAATTTCTTTCATCAGTTTCTTATAGTTTTGTGCATACAGGTCTTTTGTCTCCTTAGGTAGGTTTATTCCTAGGCATTTTATTCTTTTTGTTGCAATGGTAAATGGGAGTGTTTCCTTAATTTCTCTCTCAGATTTTTCATCGTTAGTGTATAAGAATGCAAGAGATTCCTGTGCATTAATTTTGTATCCTGCTACTTTACCAAATTGATTGACTAGATCTAGTAGTTTTCTGTTAGCATCTTTAGGACTCTCTGTGTATAGTATCATGTCATCTGCAGACAGTGAAAGTTTTACTTCTTTTCCAATTTGTATTCCTTTAATTTCTTTTTCTTCTCTGATTTCTGTGGCTAAAACTTCCAAAACTATGTTGAATAATAGTGGTGAGAGTGGGCAACCTTGTCTTGTTCCTGATCTTAGAGGAAGCGGTTTCAGTTTTTCACCATTAGGAATGATGTTTGCTGTGGGTTTGTCATATATGGTCTTTATTATGTTGAGATAAGTTCCCTCTATGCCTACTTTCTGGAGAGCTTTTATCATAAATGGGTGTTGAATTTTGTCAAAAGCTTTTTCTGCATCTATTGAGATGATCATTTGGTTTTTCTCCTTCAATTTGTTAATGTGGTGTATCACATTGCTTGGTTTACGTATATTGAAGAATCCTTGCATTCCTGGAATAAACCCCACTTGATCATGGTGTATGATCCTTTTAATATGCTGTTGGATTCTGTTTGCTAGTATTTTGTAATGTCTTTTCAAATAGCTTTTAGCGTTACTTATTTGTCTCTGAAGCTGTTAAAGCATGATGTGTCTAGATGTGGATGTATTGTTTATTTTTATTTATACTCCTGAGTACACAGGTTTTTCTACTCAGTTACAAACTCATGGCCTTTTTTTCTTAGCTATTCTTTTCAATCCCTTCTTTTGGTACTTAAAAATTTTGGAACCATTTCAGCTATTCTCCTCTTCTCTCTTAATTTCTCTTTTGCACTTTTTAACTTTTTGTTTCTCTTTACAGGATTCTGGAAAAGTCCTCTATAGTAGTTCATTAGTGCTTCTGAATTCATTAATCCATTCTTTGATATCTATTGTATACTGTTTATCTTTTCAATTGCATTTTTAATTTTAATGACCAAATACTTTTTCCATTTTTAATTTTTCTAAGTGGGTCATTTTTTTTGCATTCTTGTTGCAAACTTTTGTTTCCTAGTATCTTCCTCTTATTTAAATGGACATTATGTCTTCAGTCTATTTTTTAACACCCTAAATACATATATGTTGTTCTATAACTTTATTTGAGAACAAATAAAATAAAATTTTATTTTATTATAAAATTTATAATTTTATTTTTATTATAACCATACATTTTTTTAGCTTCTTCCCATAATATTAGATTTCCTTTAAAAAAAAACTTAGGAATTTAGTTTTTAGACTCAGTATGAATGGGAATTTATTGTTTTTATTTTTCTTTGTCTCCTACTCTGTGCACTCCTACTTGTCTAGCAGTTTTGCATTTGCCACCACCACTCCTTGCCTTAATACAGAACCAGATCTTTTATTGGCAGCTTGGAGTTACTGCCTTGAGTGAATTGGAGATTCTGTAAATATGGTTACACAGCCAGTGGGTGGCTAGCTCAGTTCCTGTTCTTAATGTTATATTTATTCCCTAGATCTGCATCTTTTCACATTTCTTAGCTCTGGGTATCCTTTCACTCTAGAGGGGAAACCCCTTATCCAGTACAAATCTGAATTAATGAGACAAGCTTCCATTTCCTGCCTTGCAAGGAGCATTTTTAGTTTCCTCTCTCCCTTAGAAACTCAATCCCCAGTCACCACTGTTTGATTTAGACTCAGATCCCAACAAGCCAGAGTCATCAACTGCTGTCTCCATTTTTTATTTCTATTTCATTTCTGGTCCAGAGTGACCTTTTTCCTGTTTTTGAGTTCACTTGTAAGCATGAGGCTTCAGTAAGATCAGAGTTGTAAAAATATATTTGGGACTTATCACTGCATGGGTTGTCTTTATAAGATAACTTAGAGATAGTATCTAAAATAAGGAGGGCAAACAAGAACAGAACCCTTGGGAACACCAGTGCTTTAGAACTTATTAGAAGAGTTGTCCATGAAGGAAATCTAGAGAAAACAGTCAGCATCACAAGGTAAAAAAACGAAGAGAGTAACATCAAGGAAGTTAAACTAAGGGAGTAGAGACTTTCAAGAGTGAGCATGTATTTAACAGTGTCATATTTCAAAGTCCAATAAGATAGAACTGAAAAGTTTCCAGTGGACATATTCACAAAGAAATCATTGTTGACTTTTATTAGAGCAGTTTCAAAAGAATAGAGAGAAAAGTGTTGGCAAGGATATGAAGAAATTGGAAAACTTACATACTGTTGGAAATGTAAAATGGTACAGTGGCTATGAAAAACAGTATGTCAATTCCTCAAAAAAATTATAATTACAATATAGTCCAGCATTTTGACTTCTGGGTATATAAGCAAAATAATTGAAAGTAGGGTCTCAAGGAGGTATTTGTATATCCATGCTCATAGCAGCATTTTTCACAATGGCCAAAAGGTGGAAGCAACACAAATGTCCATCCATAGATGAATGGATAAAATGTGGTATACATATACAAAGGAATATCATTCAGCCTTAAAAAGAAAGGAAATTCTGACACATGTTATATTATGGATGTGTCTTGAGGCTATTATGCTACAAGAAATATGCCAGACTTGGGCTTCCCTGGTGGCACAGTGGTTGAGAATCTGCCTGCCAATGCAGGGGACACGGGTTCGAGCCCTGGTCTGGGAAGATCCCACATGCCGTGGAGCAACTAGGCCAGTGAGCCACAATTACTGAGCCTGCACTTCTGGAGCCTGTGCTCCTCAACAAGAGAGGCCACGATAGTGAGAGGCCCGCGCACCGCGATGAAGAGTGGCCCCCACTTGCCGCAACTAGAGAAAGCCCTCACACAGAAACGAAGAGCCAACACAAGCCATAAATAAATAAACAAATAAATAAAAATTAAAAAAAAAAAAAAAAAGAAATATGCCAGACATAAAAAGACAAACTGCTGTATGATTCCACTTACAGGAGGTAGAACAGTCAAATTTATAGAGTCAAAATGTATAATGGTGGCTGCCTATGGGGCTAGAAGTAGGGAATTGAAAGTTGTTGTGTAATGGGTTTTAATTTAAGTTTTGCATGATGAACAGAGTTCTGGAGATTGCACAATGATGTGAATGTACTTAACACTACTGAATTGTACACTTAAAAATGATTAAGATGGTAAAGTACATGTTATGTATACTTTACCACAATTAAAAACAAAAATAAGTGAGAAAAACAATGGAGAAGACTGAAGCCAGATAGCAGGAGACTGAGGAGTAGTAAAGGGAAGATGAAAACTATAAAATGTTTATGAAAATCTATTCTTTCAAACATTGTGGTTGAGGGAAACTTTCTGAGCATGAAAGTATTGGAGGAAAACATAAAGATCAACAAATCTAACCACCTAAAATTGAATACATTTGAAAGCCAAAACTTCAGATGAAATAAAGAGGCAAAAACCAAATGAAGGAAAATATTTGTTAGAAAAAAAGAACTACAAACTTAATATTTAAATAGCTAATAATAATAAATAACATGTGCCAAGCAGTGCTGTAAGCTCTTAACATATTTTATCTAATTATTCCTCACAACTATTCTGAGACATAGCAATGATTATTTTCACCCATTTTAAAGATGAGAACTCACGCATACAGTCACTCTGTAACTTGGGTGTTGATGTCTCATAACAAGTGGCAGAGCCAGAGTGAGGCCCAGGAAATCAATTCTAGAGAGTCTATGATCTTAACTACTGAGCTTTAAGAAGAACAGGAACACTCTAATGTAAAAAAATAAAAAAGACAAATGACATGAATGGGTTATACTCTAGGGAAGAAAGAAATTGTCAAAACATGTATGTGTTCAGCTCGAAAGTCATCAAAGAAATACAAATGAATGTGTTACCATTGTTTACCTTTCAAGTTGATAGAGATTTCTTCCAGTTATGATACTCAGTGAGCACAGAGTTACAATGAGACAGATTACTGAAGAAATTCAGAAAGGTTGGAAAATCGGTGAAGAAAATAAAACCCACAAAAAAGAAACAAAATAAAGAGCAAATAAGAGTTCAAATGAAGGAGAAAAATCCTACCATTTTTCTTCTTTTCCTGTTTTCATCTCTGTAAGATCTCATATACCTTCAAAATAACCAGTGTAATTGCAAGGGAAACCTTCTTATTGAGGAGCTGACAAAAAGTAAGGACCCTCTCTAAGATGCTTGGGGTCTGTGCAGGTAGGTCACTTGTCATCATCATGGCAAATATAAACAATTGTTCTTCCTTGTGACTCTGCCTTAATCAACTACCAGCCAACATGGAGTCAGAGCTTGCTGCCATGGCCTCTCTGCTATGTCTGTCAACAGTTTTTGTTTCTGTTCACACTTTTGTGTTTAACATAATCAAGCCTCTACTCCATACTCTGCTGTTTCCAGGAAAGATCAAGAAGGAAATGTTAAAAAAAAAAAAAAAAAAAGAAGGAAATGTTGCATGGATTCACTACAACAGGCTTCTAGGAAGTGACTCATTTCCCTGCAGTTTCATTTCTGTAGTAATCATTTATCAATAATTTCCTAGTTACACTATGATCCATTGCACACTTTCCCTCCCAACAGATGCAATTAGCTCTTCCTAACTTGTAGTCAGTCTTTCTTTGTTTCCTCTCTTAAGAAATGAAGATATTCAAAGAACAGAAATGTTCACATTCCACTCTTTTGTGAAGAGGTTTAGAGTGTAACAAAGTAATCATTTCTTCTATAATATAGGGTCAGGTTGTCTGCAGGGAAGCAATAATTTTGGGTGTTTTCTTTTTTCTTAACCAGAATTTTAAGTCAGCATATAGCACACTATACACTATATACACTATATTCAACTAACATTTTTTTACCAAAGATTCATTGAGCATCAACAATTTGTCTAGCATAGTTCTGGACCCTCAAGATATAACAGTCATGAGATAAAGTCTCAGACCTCAAGAGCTTCCAATGGTAGTGTCAAATAAAAAACTGGCACTTGCCATCAGCACTTGCCATGTACCTCTACAAGGATTAAATCATGAGCTGCTGCAGCTGCTGACTTTCAACACCCCCTGAAAGGAGTTCAGGGTGGAGAGCAAAAATGAGGCACTCTGTGCTCTGGGAAAAACTGGCAGAACCAATCTTCAGATAGTTAGATATTTTCAGGAGACGATTTTATGAGCCCAATTCTTGTATCTCATCATATCTAGAAAAGCACTAAAATCCTTCATGGTGACATCTGCTCCTTGTGACTAGCAGTAACCTTCATGAGACAAGCAGAAACCTTCCACAAAAAAATATGTGCCTGATTGCATGTACACTTCCTTCACCAAAATCACATTTATACTGACCTTCCTCCCTACCTCTTTGGAGCAGTTTCTCAGAGCTATCTGAAATGTTGTCTCCTGGGCTATAGTCCTCATTTTGCCCCAAATAAAACTTAACTCACAACTCTCATGTTGTGCTTTTTTTTTCAGTCAGCAGTAGAAAACATACAATAAATTAAAAAAAAAAAAAAAGCTTGAGTACTCCAGAAAATAGAACTGCTATAAAGAAAATATAACAGATGAGAGAAAGAAGTTTAGAAGTTCTTGTTTAGAAGGCTTCTCTGAGGAACTGACATCTAATAGGAGACTTGAATACTGGGAAGGTGCCAGCCTTAATAATTTCTGGGCTGTCTAGGCCAGGAATAGGTAAGGGGAGAGTAGAGAAGATGAAATCAGAAAGTGAGCAGAAGTAAAGTTTAAAGACAGAGTGAAGAGTTTAAACTTTACTCTGACTGTAATAAACTATTGGGGATTGAGAAGGATGTGATACAATGACCAACCTGGAAAAGTGAGGACAGATTAAATGTTTCCCTAAATCATCTCCTACTCCAATCCTCGACATGGCTATCCCATCAGGGCGAGAATAAAACTCATCTGAGGGCAATAATTCAGGGCCCTAGAAAAGCCATCCTACCCTGAAAGATCTCTCCCAGGCATCCACATAATGTTTTTCAATAAAAGAAACAGATTCATGTCACTTTCAGAAGTCCCTACTAGGATGCAAATACTAAAAGATCATAATGAACTATTAAAGTCATTAGCACATTAGTGTGGATTAACTTGTCAGTTTGCCTCACCTGAAAGACTAGGTGAGTTCGGGAGAGAGGGAGAAGATTTGGAAGGCAAAACTCCTTCACAGTGGTAACCCATTACCAAAATATCCAGTCGGGGACTCGGGCAATAGAAGTATTGCCACTAGGGCAAGGAAACGTCTGGTGCAGAAGATGGGCCAGATAGCAAACAGAAAGACACTGAGAACAAACGTGAAATGAATGAAAAAACTGGTCTTCCTTAAAGTCAGTACCATGCCTTCCATAGGAACAGCTCATATAGTGAACAGTCATATAGCTTATATTGGTAACCCTTATTGGCAATAGCTCAGAAATCAGACTTTGAGGAAACCATGTACTTTTATCTTACCTATCTGATAGAAGCAAGAAAAATAAATCAGGAAAGCATCACTCTCCTACAACTTGTAACTTCTAATATGCTATTTAGTCAACAGGTAACTGCTAACATCAAAACTGTGAAAACAGAATTATCAACATATTTAGAGATATTGTATCCTATATCTTAGGTTCCAACCTCAGGAACCTAAGCCAAGATTTCCTGTTTATATGTGGGTATTTAAATATACCCTGCTGAAGAATTCAATAGTACTAAACTCATACTGACTTTAAAAATCTAAGGAATGTTCCTAGAATGCCTAAAATAAATCCTCATATTTACTCAGGTAGTCCTCTAGATACACCTGAAAATGAGGGACATTTTCCTCTGAACTTTCAAACAAAAGGAATTGGAAAACCTAAACCTCTTTTGTTTTAGTTGTTTGTTTTAACTGGAAAACTAGCCTGAGACTCTATGACAAACATTATATATTTGTTCATGTGTTTGCTTTATCTCTCCCATTTCATTGTAATTTCCTCAAGAAGAGCAGCTGTCTTCTCTTATGCCTCCCTAGAGAACATAGCAGATGCTCATTAAATGTCATTGACTGACTGACTATCTGACACCACGTAAATGGCAGAACAAAAATAATTGACACCATCCCTACAGAAAAGAATTAAGGACACATAAAATTGACATTTCACATTGCTGATACTCACCTTGTATTTTTCATAGATAAAGTAGAATTCCTAACTTTAGGGTGGCTCCACAAATCCCAAATAACATTCAGACTTTGTTATAGAATTTTTAATTATGTCTTAAAAATTGGCTTATCATGACCAGTAAGTATTGTATTGACCTTAATAAGAGGTTGCCAAATTTAGACCTGTTAGATGAATCTGAATGTTGTTAAATATTTGATGTTTTATTTCCACATTTCACAGGCAGAAACTGCATACAGGGTCCTTTGCAGATGCCTTCCTGTGCCTTTCTATGTTAATTAACAGGAATCTTTCTGCGGGTTTATCTTCTCTTGGGCATTTTAGCATTGTTGAAGAGGAATATGCTTGTGTGGCTATGGTCAAGTATAATTCTCTTTTGTATATTTAATGATCAAGACAATCAAGGACTTTTTTCTATTTCTGTTATCTTTTACTCTCTGGATGCTTCATGATTATGATGAAGTCTTACTTGATCATATTTACATGAAGTCTTATTTGATGCTGACTTATTCAGTGATGATAAATAATTGAAAGAAAGTATGTAAGAATGCTTAATTTGCATATTATCTGAATGCCATCAGTGTTATTTCACTTCCCTTGCCAAGGATCCTCCCTCACTTACAGGAAAGAATTTGAGAAAAGTTCCTGCTGAGCAGCATTGCTGAATGAGAAGCCAATAATATCTACAAATAATCAGGTCATTTGAATTCTGTGAGGAAAACACTGTGTATCTAACAAGCATCTGAAATTCTGATTTAATATCCTTCTGAAGGAATTCCAATTCTTCAGAAAGACACTCTATCAGAAAGCAGAAGTCTGATTCAGCTGTGGGAGCTCGTTGTCAGGGGTAACCTCAATTGAAAAGAGATTGTATTTAAACTACCTTCAAATCTCAAAGAAAGTGCAGCAAACTTTAATTTTCCTGGTCAGAAAAAGATTCCTTTCTCCTTCGGGTGTGGAAAAAATTACTTCTTTTGCTGGTAAGAAACCCCTGTGGGAATTCATTCATCTGTTGGGACTGTAATTTCTTTACCTGTCTGTGGCAAGGAGAAATCTGCAGGGTTTCAGAAGGAATTTCAGGTCTTCCGGGAAAATGAGAAGGCCAGAAAAGAAACCCAAAACTCTCTTTTATTTGCATCTATTAGCCTCCCAATGAATAGTCCATGTGCTACTGAGTAAGAGGAGTGTAACGAATTAGACAAGGAATGCCTTCTCCAACAGACATTGCCAGGCACACTGCTAGGAGCTGTTTCATTGGTGAATAAGACAGTCTAACCCTTGTCTTCATGGGCCTTATGAATTTGAGGAGAAGAGAGTCCAGAAAGATGCTGTTATCACCTAACTTCCTCTGTGAGATCCAAGCAGTTTGTGGAAGAAAATTATGTTTAAGCTCAGACCTGAATGGAGAAAAGCAAAAGAAGAAGACAGGAGAGAATCACAAAGTTGAAAAAAATTTTTAAAGGTACTTTTGACGTCAAATCAACCTAACATTGGCTCTTCCTTGGATATATCTTTCCCCCCCAACACAACCTCCTTAAGGATTAAAAGCCCTTTAGAAAAATTAATACACTTAACCTTCAAAGCATATCTATTAAGTAAGAACTATCTATCATCATTTTTCAGATGAGGAAACCCAGTCATACAGAGCTTAAGCAACTTTCTCAAGGTCACAAATCTGCAAATGCAGAAATAGGCATTGAAACCTATGCAGTTTGCTCCAAATTTTATGTTCATAACCACTATGGTAAACAACCTCTCCATCTACTGCCAAGCTCAGAAAATATAGTAAATTTTAGCCTGAACTTAAAAATCAGGATTTGACTATTTACTGAAAATGGTTAAGAATTATGAATAAATTATCTAATTACACTTATTTTTTAAGTTCTACAAATAAATTCATTTTAGATGTTCCAGGTCCAAAACCCTAATAATATGTGCATTCCACAAATTATCTTATTGAATTCTCAAGAAAACAACACTATGAGATAGGCATTATTAACTTTGCTTTACAGATTTAAAAAGTTGAGGTTCAAAGAAATTAAGAAATCTACCAATACACCTTTGTAAGTAGTAGAACTGAGAATCAAACTAGATTGGCTTTGAGATCAAAATCTCGATTTCTTTTTCTGCTACTGTCAGTTATAAACTAACCAAAAAAGTTTGTACAATATTTAGACCTCTAACAGTGACCATTATATTTTATAGGTTCTGAATAACAGACATCTTTTAAAATTATCTATTAACTACCCAAACTTGCTCCTCTTTTGAAGTTGTAGGGATGATGTAAGTATGAGGAAACAGCAGCAGGATAAATTTCTTAAGTCTCTGACTTCAATTCATGTAAAGGTTCAGGCTTTTGAAATTTGGACTGTAAAGTTACCAAGAAAAAGGGAACCTGAATGAGTAAGTGTGAAAGAACTACCTAAGGAATTAAGAAAAATAGAAGAGCTTAAAGGATAAGAAACTGCAAGTGGATATAAGAACCATAGACAGTGATATGAGCTTATGCGAAGAATGAGGAAGAGGAACTCTGAAGGATGAATCCATATCCCTATATCAGCAAAGTATGTTTAAAACCCTTAGAAATGAGAAAAGGTATTGTCTGGTTAATGCTTCTATAAAATTTCCAGGATATTTATTTTACTACTATTCTTTTTATCTTGCTTAAATGTTATTAATACTCCTTTTATCTGATACTTAAGAAATCGATTAAAAATATATCAAATGAAAAAAAGTAAGGCTATCAATTTCTTTCCTCTTGCAAGGTGATTTAATTACAAGTCAGTATCACAAAACTGATGCTGAGATTTTCCCCTTTATAACAAGTGATTCCTGAAGGATTCAGTTCTGTACAATACACAATTTGTTGGCATAAAGATAAGATGGCTTCAGAGTATGCACAATTTATTGTCTTTTGAAGATCAATGAGCTACTTAACAACTTTGTTAAGTTACAAAAAGATGGATAAGTAATAGTTTGTAGACTCCTAAATGTTCTGCCTGTCTGGTTCACTTCTGCTAATTTTTCTATTTTATGGAACTCATTCTGTTCAAATGTACAACATTTCTCATCTTTTTTCTTTACCCTAAAATGTTTAAAGAAGACAATGAGTAGAAGAGTGAAGAAGCTGTATTTCTGTCTCTACCTTTACAAGAGAATAGGAAAATGATAGGATTGACCATGTGACTACTTCTGCCCAACACGTTTAATTCTAGTCCAAGATTAACTAGAGCTCCTTTTCCTACAGCCACAATGACTAACAGTGTTTCAGAAAGTGGTTGCTCTATCAGTCTGGGCCTCAGAATAAGGACAGTGTGAATCAGAGGACTGGCTGAGCCATAGGGATATGTAGCATGCATTTGTTATTTTAAGTCACTGAGATTTAGAAGCTGCCTATTACCACCACATTACCTATCCCATCCTATCTCAACAAAGAGACATAAATTCAAGTAAAAAATTCTGGAAAAGTTTAAATGCCAGGCTAAATTTTTCCAAGTTTATTAAATAAATAGTCAATAGGAAATCACTGAAGGTTTGTGAAGAAAAGGGAATTACTCAATGTAGAGTTTTAAGATCAGTGTGGTCACACAAATAGGATGAATTTCAAGGAAAGAATAATCCAGTGAAAATGATAAGTTCCTGAACAGAGAATAATTGAAAATGAGAGAAGAAAGATGAAAAGTGAAAAATGAGTCTAGCATTTCAAGCCCAAGTGCCTTGAAGACATGTAGTACTACAGTTAATATATAGGACAATCCAACTGATAGCATTGTTTAACTCTGTTAATAACAGTATCACTTTCTTAAACTGATTTTTGAAAGAAAGCTTATTTTAGATGTGTCAGTTTTGGGGTGACTCTGGGTCAGATAAGTCAATATGTCCAATGAAGATATGGAAACAGAAAAGTTCAAAGGTAGAAAATTAGATCTGGGACCCATCTGCATACTGACTGGGTTAGGTAGTTGTCCGGATGGTGGTGACATTCTCTAAGACAGAACCTGCACAGTGAGAAGCCATTTAAGGTGTGTCAGTCAGCATTTGGTGCAGGAAACAGAATTCAAAGATGTAACTGCTGTTTCCACCTCAAGGTAAGGACACTGCTGCCAACATCACATGTGGGATAGTAGACTCCGAGTGTCAGCACTCATCTGATGGAGATGCTTTTCTGTCATTAACACTGTAGAAAAGAATGGCCTCCACCTTCCTAATAGTTCATCTCTAAAATATAGTGTTTAGACTATTAGTCCCTCTAATACCATATGAAGAGGGGAAAGTGTTGGAACGTAGGAAGAGAATAGAAATGGATGCTGATTACAGCTAGTAATATCTCTCAAGGAGTAATGGTAATAAGTTTAGTTTTATTTGTGCTGAATTTGAGGTTCCTCTGAGACAATAAGTGGAGAAATCTTGTATCCCTTAGGCAGTGATAAATAAGACTCAGGGAACTTGAAGAGAGATCTAGACTGGGTATCAACATTAAGATGGTAGTTGAAGGAACTAGCTGGGACTGTTTAAATGGAGTGTTTAGGTGATCTGAAGTGTTAAATACCCTTCAAGATGACCATCAGCATTGAAAAAGAAGTCTACATTTAAAAGGCAGAAAGAGAGAAATCGAGGATAATTTGCTCCATATCAAGCTTTAGTAGCACAAATTCCTGACAAAGAATTTCCAAGTACTGTACTCAAAACACTGTAGATCAATCCTGTATAGTGAATGGATTGAATATCGTGTGATGGTATAAGTGGTTTTAAACAGGAAGAACTGAATGGGACTGATAATCAGTTAAAATATAGTAATGTATAAAATTTCCCACTATGAATGTATGTGTGTCATGCACGTATACGTATGTATATATATATATGTGTGTGTGTGTGTGTGTGTGTGTGTGTGTATTTTAATTGATTTACCAAAAAATTAATATCAGGCTCTAATAGAATTTTATTTCAAAATTTGACATTGTGCTACCTCCAAACTTGAAGTATAAGCCTTAATATGTTTTTTCATTATACTTTTCTACTTGGATCAATTTCATAACCCAATTATTTTTTGAAAAAGTATTTAACATGAGTATTTATTCTGTTCAAGTAGTATTAGTCATTTTGTGAGGTTCAAAGATAAAAAAGATATTGTCCTTGCCCGAAAATAATTCAAAATTTATTAAATTAAGATGTTAAGCATTCTCACCACCAAAAAAAAGTTAACTATGTGAGATGATGGATGTGTTAATTATCTTTATCTTGGTAGTCATTCAACAATGAAGGACTTCCATACTGTTTTCCACAGTAGCTGAACCAATTTACCTTTCCACCAACATTGCACAAAGGTTCTTTTTCTCCACATTCTAACACTTACCACTTTTCTTTTTTAATAATAGTTAACCTAACAAATATGAAGTGATATCTCATATGATTTTGATTTGCGTTTCCCTGATGATTATTAATGTTGAGTACTTTTTCAGGTACCTGTTGTCCATTTGCACATCTTTTCAGGAAAAAATGTCTATTTGTGCATTGTTTTTGTTTGTTTGCTTTGTTTTGTTTTGCTTTTGAGTTGTAGGAGTTCTTTATGTATTTTGGATACTAACTCCTTATCAGATATATGATTTGCAAATGTCTCCCCCATTCAATAGATTGCCTTTCATTTTATTGATTGTTTCTTTTGCTATGCAGAAGCTTTTTAGTTTCATGCAGTCTCACTTGTTTATTTTTGCTTTTGTTGCTTGTGCTTTTGGTGTCACATCCCGAAAAATCATTGCCAAGATCAATGTCAAGGAGACTTCTCCCTATGTTTTCTTCTGGGAGTTTTATGGTTTCAGGTTTTACATTTAATTACTTAATCCATTTCAAGTTAACTTTTCTGAGTGGTGTAAAGGTACAGTTTCATTCTTTTGCATGCGAATATCCAGTTTTCCAAACACCATTTATTGAAGAGACTAGCATTTCCCCATTGTGTATATTTAGCTCCCTTGTAAAATATTAGTTGACCATATATGTATGAGTTTATTGTTAGCACCATTTTAGGAAGCCCATCTGGGACACAGTCATATCAAACCAAACACCATAATAATACAACATATTAAAAAAAACTATACATGTGTCATTACCTTAACTTTAAAATATGAGAAATATATGTTTACATAAATTATAGATTATTCGGCACCATTTACTTTTCTGTTATGTAAATGTTAGATTTAAACAAATAACAATAGGGAGGGAGATCAAAATGGTAGAGCAGGAGGACACTGACCTCACCCCCCCAATGAACACATCAAAAATACATGTGGAGTAACTCTCACTGAAAACAAATTGGAGACTGGCAGTAAGGCTCTTCTACAACAAGGCTGCAAACAAAGATCCACACAGAATCAGGTGAGAAAGGACGAGAAATGATTGTGCTGGGGTCTGCGCCCCTAGCAATGGATACAGAAGAAGGGGAGAATATCACAGGCTTGGGGATCCTCCCTAGGGAGTGAGGGTTTGAGCAAATATTGGGCACCCCAACCCTGGGGTCCAACTCTGGGAAGATGAGTCTCCTCTAGCTGGTTTGAAAACCAGTGGGACTTACCAGATGGATATAAGAAACCAAGCCTCTGCTCATGAAGAGCATGAGTACATGAACAAAGCAAAGGAAGCAGACTGAAAACTCCTCAAGGCTCTAGCCAATTTCCTGTGATCACCCCAGTGGTGTGCATCCCAGCCTGTTCCAGAAGCCTGCTCCAGCCCCTCTTGTTCCAGTACAGTTCTCCATTAGGGAAAAAACTGCTGTTGCAAGAAGAGAGTGCACACATAGAACAGAGCCAACTCTGACCAAACCCTGCCTCAAAACAAGGGGAAGGCAAGCAAAAACTAAAAGAGTTATAATCAATACTAAACCAATCTGACAAGAAGTGTAAAGGGACTTCTCTAAATGAAAAAGGAAAAACTACAACAAGAAGTAAGAATTTATAGGAAAGGAAAAATCCCACTAAGTAAAATCAAACTCATAGCAAAGACTGTAGATCAATCACTTAAATAAGTTAGTTTAAAGATTAGAAGACTTAAGTTGTAAAATTAACTATAACTACAATAAACAGTTAAGGTATAAACATGAAGATATAAAATATGACATCAAAAACACAAAACGAAGGGAAGGGAGTAAAAATATATATCTTTTAGAAGGTGTCTAAACTTAAACTTCTTTCATTTTAAAACAAATAGATATAGTTATACGTCAACATATATGAACCCCGTGGTAACCACAAATCAAAAACTTACAATAGATACACAAAAACTAGATATGAAGCAACACAAGCATACCACCAAAGAAAATCATCAAACCACAAAGGAAGAAACTAAAAGAAGCAGAAAAGAACAGAGAAGGATTACAAAAACAACCAGAAAAACAAGTTTAAAAATGGCAATGATACATACCTATGTACTTATTAAATGTCAATGGACTAAATGCTCAACCAAAAGACATAGGGTGGTGGCTGATTGAATGAAAAAAAAGACCCTTCAATATGGTGCTTACCATAGGCTCATTTCAGAGATAAAGATACACAAAGACTGAAAGTGCAAATGGAAACAACAAGAAAGCAGGGTAGCAATACTCATATGAGACAAAATCGATTTTTAAAAAGTCTACAACAAAAGACAAAGAAAGGCATCATATAATGATAAAGATATCAATAAAAGAAGAGTATATCATTTTATATTCCTTAACATATATGCACCTAATTCAGGAGCACCTAAATATATAAAGTAAATACTAACAACCATAAAAGGGGAAACTGACAATAATACAATAGTCGTAGGGGACTTTAACACCCCGTTTACATCAATGGACAGATCATACAGACAGAAAATCAATGAGTAAACAGTGGTTAAATGACGCATTAGATCAGTTGGACTTCCAAGATATCTACAGGACACACCATCTAACAAAGGGAGAATATATATTGTTTTCAAGTGCAGATGAAATGTTCTCCAGGATAGATTACATGCTAGGCCACAAAACAAGTCTAAAAAATTAAAGAGAATTGAAATTATATTTCATACAACAATATTATGAAACTAGAAATCAATCACAGGAAGAAAACTGGGAAAAACACAAACACATGGAGACTAAGCAAAATATTACTAAAAAACAAACAAGTTAGTGAAGAAATGAAAGAGGAAATCAGAAAACACCTTAAGACAATGAAAATAAAAACACAACTTTCCTAAATCTATGAGATGCAGCAAAAGCAGTTCTAAGGCTTCCCTGGTGGCACAGTTGTTAAGAATCCACCTGATAATGCAGGGGACATGGGTTCAAGCCCTGGTCTGGGAAGATCCCACATGCTGTGGAGCAACTAAGCCCGCAAGCCACAAGTACTGAAGCCCACACACCTAGAGCCCATGCTCCACAACAAGAGAAGCCACTGCAATGAGAAACCCATGCACCGCAACAAAGAGTAGCCCTCACTCACCGCAACTAGAGAAAGCCTGCACGCAGCAACAAAGACCCAACTCAGCCATAAATAAATAAATAAATAAAATTTAAAGAGAAGCAGTTCTAAGAGGGAAGTTTATAGCAATACAAGCTTACCTCAAGAAACAAGAAAAATCTCAAATAAACAACATAACATACCATCTAAAAGAATTAGAAAAAAGAACAAAGCCCAAAGTCAGCAGAAGGAAGAAAGTAGTAATGATCAGAGATTAAATAAATAAAATAGTAACCAAAAATCAATAGAAAAGATCAATGAAACCAAGAGCTGGTTCTTTGAAAAGATAAGTAAAATTGAAAAGCTTTTATGCAGGCTTATTAAGAAAAAAAGAGAGAGGACCCAAATAACAAAATAAGAAATGAAAGAGGAGAAATTACAACTGATATCACAGATACACAAAAAGTCATGAGAATATGTAAACAAATTGGACAACCTAGAAGGAATGGATAAATTCCTAGAAACATATAATCTTGTAAGACTGAATCAGGAAGAAATAGAAAATCTGAACACTGATCACTAGTAGTGAAATTGAATCAGTAAGCATAAAAACTCCCAGCGAACAAAAGTCCAGGACTGAAAGGTTTCACAGGGGAATTCTTCCAAACATATAAAGAAGGGCTAACACCTATCCTTCTCAAACTATTCCAAAAAATTGAAGATGAGGGAATACCCCAAATACCCTGGTAATAAAACCAGAAAAAGGCACTATCAAAATAAAGAAAAATTACAGACCAGTATCTCTTATGAATACAGATGCAAAAATCCCCAACAAAATATTAGCAAACTGAACTCAACAATATATGAAAAGGATAATATACCATTATCAATTATTATTAATTATTTATTATTAATGCATTATTTCAGTGATGCAAGCAGGATTCAATATCCATAAATCAAACAATGGTATACACTAAATTAACAAAACAAAGGATAAAAATCATATGATTAACTCAATAGACACAGAAAAAGCATTTAACAAAATTTAACATTTATTCATGATAAAAACTCTCATCAAAGTTGGTATAGAGGGAACATATCTCAAACCAGGCCATTTATGACAAACCCACAGCTGAAAGCTTTTCCTCTAAAATATGGAACAAGACAAAGATGACCACTCTCACCACTTCTATTTAATATAGTCCTATCCACAGCAATCAAAAAAGAAAAATAAATAAAAGGCATCCGAATTGAAAGGGAAAAAGTAAAACTGTCACTATTTGCAGATCACATGATACTATATACAAAAAAAAAAATCTAAACTCTCCACCAACACACTATTAGAACTAATAAATAAATTCAGTAAAGCTGAAGGATACAAGATTAATATACAGAAATCTGTTGCTTTTCTATACACTAATAATTAACTCTCAGAAAGAGAAAGCAAGAAAGCAATCTCTTTAAAAATGCATCAAAAAGAATAAAATACCTAGGAATAATCTTAACCAAGGAGATGAAAGACCTGTACTCTGAAAAATATAAAACATTGATGAAGGAAATTAAAGATGATACAAAAAAGTCAAAAGACATCAGGTGTTCATGGATTGGAAGACTTAATATTGTTACAATGGCCATACTACTCTAAGAAATATATAGATTTAATATAATTCCTACCAAAATTCCCATGACATTTTTCACATAACTAGAAAAAATTATCCTAAAATTCATACGGAATCACAAATTGCCAAAAACCAAATTGCCAAAGCAATCTTGAGAAAAAAAGACAAAGCTGAAAATATCACCTTTCCAGACTTCAGACTATACTACAAACCTAAATTAATCAAAACAGCATGGTATTGGCACAAAAACAGACACATACATCAGTGGAAGATAAAAGAGAGCCCAGAAATGAACCCACGCACCCATAGTCAGTAAATCTTCCATAAAGGAGGAAAGAAAATACAATGAAGAAAAGACAGTCTCTTCAAGAAGTATTGCTGGAAAACTGGATAGCTATATGTAAAACAATGAGATTAGAACATTTCCTTACTCTATATACAAAAACAAACTCAAAATGGATTAAAGACCTAAATGTAAGACCAGAAACCATGAAACTCCTAGAAGAGAACATAGTCAGAACACTCTTTGACATAAGTTGTAGCAATATTAGTTGGATTTGCCTCCTCAGGCAAAAGAAACAAAAGCAAAAATTAATCAAATGAGACCTAATTAAACTTAAAAGCTTTTTCAAAACAAAAGAAACTATGAACAAGAAGGGGAAAACCTACTGAATGGAGAAAATATTTTAAAATGACATGACCAATAAGAGGTAAATATAAAAAATATACAAAGAGCACATACAACTCAATATCAAAAAAACAAACAGCCCAATCAAAAAATGGGCAGGAGACCTGAATAAACTTTTTTTTCAAAGAAGACATACTGATGGCTAACAGGCACACGAAAAGATGCTGAACATCACTAATTATTAGAAAAACACAAATTAAAACAACAAGCATATAGCACTCATACCTGCCAGAATGGCTATCATCAAAAAGTCTACAAATAACAAATGTTGGCATGTATGTGGAGAAAATGGAACCCTTGTATACTTTTGCTGGAGATGTACACTGGTGCAGCCACTATGGAAAACAGTATGGAGATTGCTCAAAATAGATTAAATAGAACTACCATATGATCCAGCAGTTCCACTCCTGGGTATATATCCAGAAAAAATTAAAACATCAATTCAAAAAGATACTTACACCCTGATGCCAATGTTCATAGTAGCACTGTTTATATTAGCCAAGGTATGGAAGCAACCCAAATGTCCATCAACAGATGAATGAATAAAGAATATGTGGTACATATACACAATGGAATATTATATAGCCATAAATAAGAATGAAATTCTGCCATTAGCAACAATGTGGAGGGATCTAAAGAGGCATTATGCTTAGTTTAGTAAGTCAGACAGAGAAAGACAAAAACTCTGTTTTCACTTATATGTGGAATCTAAAATATAAGACAAATGAATGAATATAACAAGACAGAAACAGACTCACAGATATAGAGAAGAAACTCATGCTTACAAGTGGGAGAGGGAAGGGGGAGGTGCAAGATAGGGATAGGGGATTAAAATCAATAAGATACAAGGATATGCTGTGCAACACAGGGAATGTAGCCAATATATTATATGGAGTATCATATATAAAGGTATTCAATCACTATGCTGCACACCTGAAACTAATATAATGTTATAAATCAACTATAATAAAAAATTTTAAATAAAAAGTCCATCTTTCCCTCTTAAAAATTAAATTACATTAACAAACAACAATAGAAATAATTAATAGGCAATACACAACTAGTAGTAATTAAAAGTAGGACAAATTAAATAAATATATAGGTGTAAAAATTAATAATATTTTATATTTCTGTCTTCTGAAGAGCAATTTTAACCTTTTTAAACTTTATTAGGTATTTAAATTTTGCAGATTATTTTATTGTGTACCCAGAAGATATATAAATTAAAGACTTTAAAAGGACAGTATAAATATAATAAAACTAAATATATAAATTGCCTATATTTAATGAAAAAAGGATATTGATTCTTTCTGTCCTAGGATATTTTGCTCTTTCCATTTTCTTTTTCATTAATACTTCTCTGAACTGACTGCAGTCTTTAGAACAGCCTTCATTTTTATGTAGTGGCAAAACTGAATACAACCATACATAAACATGTTTACTTTGACTTGTAGCTCTACTCGTCAAGTACATATATACTGATTCTTGGTCTCAGTACAATGTGATAGTACCAAGTTAAATATCCTTGCAACACAAGTGTTGGGTCATGGAATACTTAGGATTTTACTTCCTAGCAACAGTGTTTTATTTTTTGTTTGTTTGTTGAAGTATAACTGACTTACAAATTATTTTAGTTTCAGGTGCACAACATAGTGATTCAATATCTTTATACTCCATATAAAGTTATTATAAAACATTGGCTATATTCCCTGCACTGTACATTATATCCTTGTATCTTATTTTATACATAGCAGTTTGTACCTCTTAATCACTTTCACCTTTCTTGTCCCACTCCACACTGGTAACCACTAGTTTGTTTTCGGTATCTGTGAGTTTGTTTCTGTTTTGTTATATTCATTCACTTGTTTTACACAGTGAGATTTTAGATTTGTAGGAGTTCAATGCCAACTCTCCAAAAATTCCCATCCACTTTGTATCTGCTGGCTTATCTTGGTAGACCAGTTGTTAGTCAATCAGATCCTTTGCATCTATAAATTCATTATAATGATTAACCATGTCTAAAATGTTCATCATTTTTAAACTCTTCAAAGCACATTAGATGTAATTATACATTATAGTTTTCTTTCTTAGGACAAAAGTTATATGTACTTGATAAACTGAAGTTGGATTACAAATAAGTTAGTTTTAAAAAGTAAATTGAGGAAGTCCTTTTCTAGTTGGCTTCCCTGTTCTGGTGACTTTTTTGTTTCGAAGGCTTTTTTTTTTTTTTTCTCAAAAATTTGTCTTTTTTTCGTTTTTTTTGCTGTATGAGTATTTGTTGCCACCCACACATAACATAAAACAACTGAAGTGTAGTTAGTTCATCCTTTTCTAGGTTCCTTATGGACTCTTTAAAAATTACCAAAGACTTCTGGAAAACTGCATATAAATTTCTCCTTTTCTCCATTTTCTTTCTCAACGTATTTCCAAATTACAGAAAGTCCTTCTTCTTGTCTCACACTTTGAAAATATGATTTTACAGCAAGCCAGCATTTTTAAATCTTTTCTATGACCAGCAACAATGCTGTCTACCTTATAGGCACTTGTGTAAGGAAACTATCTCCTTTAATTTCTGTAAAGTTGAATATCTCATTAAAAGCTTCTATACATTTTGAAGAAACTGAAAAGTGACCCCAAATTTTTATCATGAGTTTTTCAATATCATAGGTAAATATAACTCACCCCTCTTTAGCAATGTTGTGTATGAGGTATTCAGGACATTTAGCTGGTAAGGTCTTTTTCATTATCTTTGGGAAGAAATTTATAGACTGAATGGAATTTTCCAAAATTTATATTTTCACTGTCATTGGAATATGAAAATATATGAGCAAAATACATTTTGTATTTGGATAAGATATCAACAATCTTATGTTTTATGCTTTCTGAGACTTTACTAAAATCTTCAGAGAAATCAAAATGTTTCAAAACTCCATTTTTCAAATCAAAATGCCTAAGAGCTAGGAGGTATACTTTTTGTTGCTGTAACTTGAGGCATCACTTGATATACTGTAGAAGGTGTAAATGTTGGTAAGATCTGACAGAATCAGCTCCACACACTTGTTATCAAAATTTGTCTTTTTTGCTTCGCAAAAGGACATTCTGAGGTTAGTCGCAACCTGTTTTGTTTTGGGTATTTGTCTTCCTAATCCAGTTGTATGTGTCCTTTCATCTATCATTAAAATAACACATAGTCATTTAGACTTTTTTATGATGTCTTGGTTGTGCTGGAATTGTTATTATAATCATTCCCATTTTAATTTTCTGAACTCTTAAAAATATGGTCACTCATGTTATTGTGAAAAACAAAAACATTTCCAAAGTTAAAACAGCACTATCTCAATGCAAAGCACAGTAATTAATCCACATACAAAGTCAAAGACTGACTAAAACACACACAATGACAATGCACTTTAATTACACACTTTAACTGCATCCATTGTTGTGAACCACAGATTGTGGTTACCAACAACAGTGATCAGGGAAGAGAAGGAAAGAAAAAACAGTGATAAAAACCATAAAAGACAGATAATTTATGACACATTCATTTGATACGAAATCAGTGTTGTTTCCAGCCCCTACTGTTTGGGCCACATGTGCATTTTGAACTTTCCCCCCATCCTTCTTCATTCATCCCCCAAAACCAGGACTTTTCACATTCTAGGGAGGGGTCTCCCAGGACCTAAGACTAGCACTAAAAGTGCTAAAACCTGGACAGTACTGAGAAGACTAGGATGATTGGTCACTTACTTAAAAAACCAAAGACAGGCACAGCATCTACCAGCCATAGCTGAACAATTTTCTGTGATTTCTGGCATCAGGCTGGAATGCCTAAGTTGTCACACTTCTTGTTCGACATCTCATCAAAACACTAGCAGTCCATTCATACAGCCACTATGGAGAACAGTATGGAGGTTCCTTAAAAAACTAAAAATAGAACTACCATATGACCCAGCAATCTCACTACTGCACATATACCCTGAGAAAACCATAATTCAAAAAGAGTCATGTACCACAATGTTCATTGCAGCACTATTTACAATAGCCAGGACATGGAAGCAACCTAGGTGTCCATCAACAGATGAATGGATAAAGAAGATGTGGCACATACATACAATGGAATAATACTCAGCCATAAAAAGAAACGAAACTGAGTTATTTGTAGTGAGGTGGATAGACCTAGAGTCTGTCATACAGAGTGAAGTAAGTCAGAAAGAGAAAACAAATACCGTATGCTAACACATATATATGGAATCTAAAAAAAAAAAGGTTCTGAAGAACCAAGGGGCAGGACAGGAATAAAGATGCAGACGAAGGGAATAGATTTGAGGACATGGGGAGGGGAAGGGTAAGCTGGGACGAAGTGAGAGAGTGGCATGGACATATATACACTACCAAATGTAAAATAGATAGCTAGTGGGAAGCAGTCGCACAGCACAGCAAGATCAGCTTGGTGCTTTGTGACCACCTAGAGGGGTGAGATAGGGAGGGTGGGAGGGAGACACAAGAGGGAGGGGATATGGGGATATATGTATACATATAGCTGATTCACTTTGTTATACAGCAGAAACTAACACAACAATGTAAAGCAATTAAACTCCAATAAAGATGTTAAAAAAATAAAAATACTAGCAGTCCACACCTGAAACAGAATATGCTGCTTGAGCAGGAAAAGGATAGGCAAAAATAAATTCTTGTTAAAGCAAATATTGTTCCTTAATATTTCATCAAACACCATCCCTAACTATCTGATTCCAGGCCTCAAGTTCCACTTTTTGGAAAGCAGGGAATCATTGTCACACCCATACTCCATATGCCCTCCATCAGAAATCAGCCAAAGCCCCACACTAAACAAACACATTTGTAACATGGAGAGGACCATTAGGCCCTTCCTAAATCAGCTTAGCCAAACACATTAAGGTTGACCTGGCTAAAGTTATTTTTTAATTACGTTTTAGCTTGAGACCAATTTGCTTTAATAAGTACGGAGCATCAAGTAAGGCTAAGGACAGGTGAAACTAGCACACTTTCTGCTTAAATTTTGTAACTCCTCTAATGCTACCTAAGGTTCCCCAAGCTGGTGTTTCCAAGCACTCATTGTAATCAAGACCTCTTAAAAAAACTGAAAATTTTAACTTTTTCATCGTCAGGATATCTCTGTCAACCAGAAACTAGTTCATGTTTAAACTAGTTCATGTTTAAATGATGTTTTATAAGGCTTTTTAGAGAGGCATTTATAGTATTTCAGTAAAAAAACTTAAACTCAGGAATCAGACTATGTAGTTTCAAGTCCCAGTGGTATTACTTACTAGCTGTGTGACTTTAAAGAGGTTGCTTGATCTCTCTGTACTTCAGTTTTCTCATAGGTAAAATAGACAAAGTGATTATTCTCATTTCAGAGAGCTGTCATGAAGATTAAATGAGATAAAGTTGTCTAAAATCTGCCTGGCACATAGTAAGTGCTCTCTGTAGATTAACGTTAGCTATCAATATTTTCATAGACATTATCTCATTTGATCCCCATAATGGCACTGGTGGAGAAAGCAGGACAGAGTCAATTTCACACATATTGGAAACAAAGATTCATAGAAGTTAAGTGACTATCCAAGGTCACACAGAGAATAAGTGTTAGAGCTGAGTGGTGCTATTTCCTTTATACCAATTGTTCATAAATTTTGTTGGATCATAGACCCTCTGTGAATTTTATAAAATTCTCTACCCTCCAAAAAATGTATATCTAAAAGTCCTCCAAAATGTTGCCTATAATGTCAAGGGTTCAAGGACAACATGAAGCCCATCTATCAATCCCCTAGGGATCTCGATTTCAGAATTTTCTGTTATTTTCCAAGAAAATCATTCTTTTTATTATGTTCCCTTCAAATTTCAAAATTCCTTTCTGTCAATGATTCTCCGGCAGTATAGCATCTAGCGTACTTGAAATGCAGTTTGAATTATGGCTCCCCTGACTCTCCTACTTCTACATTTAAGTCAACAAGTTCATTCCATCTATTGATCACTAATACCCATTACCTCAGTCTCTGGATCATTCCCTTTTGTTTCCTGGTTGCGTTCTGCTTCTACTAATAAAAGTGAAAGTAATGACCCCCACTTGCAATTCCACTCCAACTCCTCTACAGCAAAATTAGGTAAAACTGGTCTGACCAAAATTGTCAGGAATTCAAACAACTGTCAACATTTTTGAGGCTCTATCAGTCCATCTTAATTTTTATTTACTGGAAAATTAGAGGCCATATTACATATGAACTCATTTTACAAAAATCTTTAGGCTTCATTTTGCTTCCTGAAATATCTTTGGGGGAAAATCAGTCAGTATCACCATTAAATTTATTTCTATTTGTTGTTTCTTCAGATGCCTATGGGAGTAAAGGGTGGGGAGAAAGAATGCATTCACCAGGAATTTGATAAGATAATCTTACTTATCTTAGTTACTCATATTAATGAGTCATCTTGGAAGACAGGCAGTTATCTGTTTGCACAGCTGATGTCAACTGAATTTTATGCAATCCCAGGGCACAAAAACAGCAAAAGTCAAATTCTGGACTAATTGACATATACCCATAGATGACCCATAGTAACAATCCCTTAAAAACAAAAGTACAATTAAACACTGAGCTAGAGCAACATAAGCTTTGTCTACAAATCCAAACTTCCAAAGAAGAGAAAAGTAGATTGTCAAACTATGGGAGTAAATTTGGTATTAACACAGTCTGTTAACTTTTCAATCTCAATAAGACTATTTTAATTTTGAAAACATTACCCAGAAATCCTAAAATCTAGAGTAGATGATTCCTCCTGATTCATCTATTCTTTAAAAAACTGTTATATTTCATAAGCTAAAATAATGCCAACCTTTCTATGAATTTAGGAGCCATGGAGTGATATTCCCATGAAGAATAAAAATAATTTTTCAATCTACTATAAAATAAATATCTATCATTAACTTCATTGTCTCAGAAAAAAGAAAGCATACCTTTTGTTTTTTGTTTTTTTTTTTAACATCTTTATTGAATTATAATTGCTTTACAATGGTATGTTAGTTTCTGCTTTATAACAAAGTGAATCAGTTATACATATACATATATTCCCATATCTCTTCCCTCTTGCATCTCCCTCCCTCCAATCCTCCCTATCCCACCCCTCTAGATGGTCACAAAGCACCGAGCTGATCTCCCTGTGCTGTGCGGCTGCTTCCCACTAGCTATCTATTTTACATTTGGTAGTGTATATATGTCCATGACACTCTCTCACACTGTCACATCTCACCCCTCCCCTTCCCCATATCCTCAAGTCCATTCTTTAGTAGGTATGTGTCTTTATTACCATCTTGCCACTAGGTTCTTCATGACTTTTTTTTTTCCTTAGATTCCATATAAATGTGTTAGCATACTGTATTTGTTTTTCTCTTTCTGATTTACTTCACTCTGTATGACAGACTCTAACTGCATCCACCTCATTACAAATACCTCCATTTAATTTCTTTTTATGGCTGAGTAATATTCCATTGTGTATATGTGCCACATCTTCTTTATCCATTCATCCGACGATGGACATTTAGGTTGCTTCCATGTCCTGGCTATTGTAAATAGATCTGCAATGAACATTTTGGTACATGACGCTTTTTGAATTATGGTTTTCTCAGGGTATATGCCCAGTAGTGGGATTGCTGGGTCATATGGTAGTTCTTTTTTTAGTTTTTTAAGGAACCTCCATACTGTTCTCCATAGTGGCTGTATCAATTTACATTCCCACCAACAGTGCAAGAGTGTTCCCTTTTCTCCACACCCTCTCCAGCATTTATTGTTTCTAGATTTTTTGATGATGGCCATTCTGACCGGTGTGAGATGATACCTCATTGTAGTTTTGATTTGCATTTCTCTAATGATTAAGGATGTTGAGCATTCTTTCATGTGTCTGTTGGCCACCTGTATATCTTCTTTGGAGAAATGTCTATTTAGGTCTTCTGCCCATTTTTGGATTGGGTTGTTTGTTTTTTTGTTATTGAGCTGCATGAGCTGCTTGTAAATCTTGGAGATTAATCCTTTGTCAGTTGCTTCATTTGCAAATATTTTCTCCCATTCTGAGGTTTGTCTTTTGGTCTTGTTTATGGTTTCCTTTGCTGTGCAAAAGCTTCTAAGTTTCATTAGGTCCCATTTGTTTATTTGTGTTTTTATTTCCATTTCTCTAGGAGCTGGGTCAAAAAGGATCTTGCTGCGATTTATGTCATAGAGTGTTCTGCCTATGTTTTCCTCTAAGAGTTTGATACTGTCTGGCTTTACACTTACGTCTTTAATCCATTTTGAGTTTATTTTTGTGTATGGTGTCAGGGAGTGTTCTAATTTCATACTTTTACATGTACCTGTCCAATTTTCCCAGCACCACTTATTGAAGAGGCTGTCTTTTCTCCACTGTATATGCTTGCCTCCTTTATCAAAGATAAGGTGACCATATGTGCGTGGGTTTATCTCTGGGCTTTCTATCCTGTTCCATTGATCTATATTTCTGTTTTTGTGCCAGTACCAAACTGTCTTGATTACTGTAGCTTTGTAATATAATCTGAAGTCAGGGAGCCTGATTCCTCCAGCTCCATTTTTCGTTCTCAAGGTTGCTTTGGCTATTCGGGGTCTTTTGTGCCCCCATACAAATTGTGAAATTTTTTGTTCTATTTCTGTGAAAAATGCCTGTGGTAGTTTGATACGGATTACATTGAATCTGTAGATTGCTTTGGGTAGTAGAGTTATTTTCACAATGTTGATTCTTCCAATCCAAGAACATGGTATATCTCTCCATCTATTTGTATCATCTTTAATTTCTTTCATCAGTGTCCTATAATTTTCTGCATACAGGTCTTTTGTCTCCTTAGGTAGGTTTATTCCTAGATATTTTATTCTTTTTGTTGCAATGGTAAACGGGAGTGTTTTCTTAATTTCACTTTCAGATTTTTCATCATTAGTATATAGGAATGCAAGAGATTTCTGTGCATTAATTTTGTATCCTGCTACTTTACCAAATTCATTGATTAGCTCTAGTAGTTTTCTGGTGGCACTTTTAGGATTCTCTATGTATAGTATCATGTCATCTGCAAACAGTGAGAGCTTTAGTTCTTCTTTTCCGATTTGGATAGCTTTTATTTTTTTTCTTCTCTGATTGCTGTGGCTAACACTTCCAAAACTATGTTGAATAATAGTGGTGAGAGTGGGCAACATTGTCTTGTTCCTGATCTTAGTGGAAATGGTTTCAGTTTTTCGCCATTGAGGACAATGTTGGCTGTGGTTTTGTCATATATGGCCTTTATTATGTTGAGGAAAGTGCCCTCTATGCCTACTTTCTGCAGGGCTTTTATCATAAATGGGTGTTGAATTTTGTCTAAAGCTTTCTCTGCATCTATTGAGATGATCATATGTGTTTTCTCCTTCAATTTGGTAATATGATGTATCACGTTGATTGATTTGCATATATTGAAGAATCTTTGCATTCCTGGAATAAACCCCACTTGGTCATGGTGTATATTCCTTTTAATGTGCTGTTGCATACTGTTTGCTAGTATTTTGTTGAGGATTGTTGCATCTATGTTCATCAGTGATATTGGCCTGTGGTTTTTTTCTTTGTGCCATCTTTGTCTGGTTTTGATATCAGGGTGATGGTGGCCTCATAGAATGAATTGGGGAGTGTTCCTCCCTCTGCAATATTTTGGAAGAGTTTGAGAAAGATAGGTGTTAGCTCTTCTCTAAATGTTTGATAGAATTCGCCTGTGAAGCCATCTGGTCCTGGGCTTTTGTTTCTTGGAAGATTTTTAATCACAGTTTCAATTTCAGTGCTTGTGATTGGTCTGTTCATGTTTTTTTATTTCTTCCTGGTTCAGTCTCAGTAGGTTGTGCATTTCTAAGAATCTGTCCATTTCTTCCAAGTTCTCTATTTTATTGGCATAGAGTTGCTTGTAGTAATCTCTCATGATCGTTTGTATTTCTGCAGGGTCAGTGGTTATTTCTCCTTTTTCATTTCTAATTCTATTGATTTGAGTCTTCTCCCTTTTTCTCTTGATGAGTCTGGCTAATGGCTTATCAATTTTGTTTATCTTCTCGAAGAACCAGCTTTTAGTTTCATTGATTTTTGCTATTGTCTCCTTCATTTCTTTTTCATTTATTTCTGATCTGATCTTTGTGATTTCTTTCCTTCTGCTAGCTTTAGGGTTTTTTTGTTCTTCTTTCTCTAATTGCTTTAGGTGCAAGGTTAGGTTGTTTCTTCGAGATGTTTCCTGTTTCTTGATGTAGGCTTGTATTGCTATAAACTTCCCTCTTAGAACTGCTTTTGCTGCATCCCATAGGTTTTGGGTCATCGTGTTTCCATTGTCATTTGTTTCTAGGTATTTTTTGATTTCCCCTTTGATGTCTTCAGTGATCACTTCGTTATTAAGTAGTGTATTGTGTAGCCTCCATGTGTTTGTATTTTTTACAGATCTTTTCCTGTAATTGATATCTAGTCTCATAGTGTTGTGGTCAGAAAAGATACTTGATATGATTTCAATTTTCTTAAATTTACCAAGGCTTGATTTGTGACCCAAGATATGATCTATCCTGGAGAATGTTCCATGAGCACTTGAGAAAAATGTGTATTCTGTTGTTTTTGGGTGGAATGTCCTATAAATATCAATTAAGTCCATCTTGTTTAATGTATCATTTAAAGCTTGTGTTTCCTTATTTATTTTCATTTTGGATGATCTGTCCATTGGTGAGAGTGGGGTGTTAAAGTCCCCTACTATGATAGTGTTACTGTCGATTTCCCCTTTTATGGCTGTTAGTATTTGCCTTATGTATTGAGGTGTTCCTATGTTGGGTGCATAAATAATTACAATTGTTATACCTTCCTCTTGGATCGATCCCTTGAGCATTATATAGTGTCCTTCTTTGTCTCTTGTAATAGTCTTTATTTTAAAGTCTCTTTTTTCTGATATGAGAATTGCTCCTCCAGCTTTCTTTTGATTTCCATTTGCATGGAATATCTTTTTCCATCCCCTCACTTTCAGTCTGTATGTGTCTCTAGGTCTGAAGTGAGTCTCTTGTAGACAGCATATATATGGGTCTTGTTTTTGTATCCATTCAGCCAATCTGTGTCTTTTGGTGGGAGCATTTAATCCATTTACATTTAAGGTAATTATTGATATGTATGTTCCTATTCCCATTTTCTTAAATATTTTGAGTTTGTTATTGTAGGTGTTTTCCTTCTCTTGTGTTTCTTGCCTAGAGAATTTCCTTTAGCATTTGTTGTAAAGCTGGTTTGGTGGTGCTGAACTCTCTCAGCTTTTGCTTGTCTGTAAAGGTTTTAATTTGTCCATCAAATCTGAATGAGGTCCTTGCTGGGTAGAGTAACCTTGGTTGTAGGTTTTTCTCCTTCATGCCTTTAAGTATATCCTGCCACTCCCTTATGACTTGCAGAGTTTCTGCTGAAAGGTCAGCTGTTAACCTTATGGGGATTCCCTTGTGTGTTATTTGTTGTTTTTCCCTTGCTGCTTTTAATATGGTTTCTTTATATTTAATTTTTGACAGTTTGATTAATATGTGTCTTGGACTGTTTCTCCTTGGATTTATCCTGTATGGGACTCTCTGTGCTTCCAGGACTTGATTAACTATTTCCTTTCCCATATTAGGGAAGTTTTCAACTAACATCTCTTCAAATATTTTCTCAGTCCCTTTCTTTTTCTCTTCTTCTTCTGGGACCCCTATTATTCGAATGTTGGTGCGTTTAATGTTGTCCCAGAGGTCTCTGAGACTGTCCTCAGTTCTTTTCATTCTTTTCTCTTTATTCTGCTCTGCAGTAGTTATTTCCACTATTTTATCTTCCAGGTCACTTATCCGTTCTTCTGCCTCAGTTATTCTGCTATTGATCCCATCTAGAGTATTTTTAATTTCATTTATTGTGTTTTTTTTTTTCATTGCTTGGTTCCTCTTTAGTTCTTCTACATCCTTGTTAAATGTTTCTTGCATTTTGTCTATTCTATTTCCAAGATTTTGGATCATCTTTACTATCATTATTCTGAATTCTTTTTCAGGTAGACTGCCTATTTCCTCTTCATTTGTTAGGTCTGGTGTGTTTTGACCCTGCTCCTTCACCTGCTGTGTGTGTTTTTGTCTTCTCATTTTGCTTATCTTACTGTGTTTGGGGTCTCCTTTTCACAGGCTGCAGGTTCGTAGTTCCCGTTGTTTTTGGTGTCTGTCCCCAGTGGCTAAGGTTGGTTCAGTGGGTTGTGTAGGCTTCCTGGTGGAGGGGACTAGTGCTTGTGTTCTGGTGAATGAGGTTGGATCTTGTCTTTCTGGTGGGCACGTCCACGTCTGGTGGTGTGTTTTGGGGTGTCTGTGGCCTTATTATGATTTTAAGCAGCCTCTCTGCTAATGGATGGGGCTGTGTTCCTGTCTTGCTAGTTGTTTGGCATAGGGTGTCCAGCATTGTAGCTTGCTGGTCTTTGAGTGAAGCTGGGTCTTGAGGTTGAGATGGAGATCTCTGAGAGATTTTCGCCGTTTGGTATTACGTAGAGCTGGGAGGTCTCTTGTGGACCAGTGTCCTGAAGTTGGCTCTCCCACCTCAGAGGCACAGCCCTGATGCCTGGCTGGAGCACCAAGAGCCTTTCATCCACACGGCTCAGAACAAAAGGGAGAAAAAATTAGAAAAAAAGAAAGATAGAGGATACAATAAAATAAAATAAAGCTATTATAATAAAAAATAAGAAAAATATTATTAATAAATGTATTCAGAAAAAAATTTTTTTAATTTTTAAAAATAGATTTATTAATTTTTTATAATAAAAAATAAGAAAAAAATTATTAAGAAAAGAATTTTTTTATTTTTTAAAATAAAAAATATGTAAAAACTTATTAAAAATTTTTTTAATTTCTAAAAACAGAAAATAAGAAAAAATTATTAAGAAAACATTCATTAGGAAAAAAAATTTTTCTAAGTTAAAAAAAAAGTAAAAAAAAGAAAAACGGACGGACCTAACCCTAGGACTAATGGTGAAAGCAAAGCTATACAGACAAAATTTCACCCAGAAGCATACACATATACACTCACAAAAAAAGGAAAAGGGGAAAAATTAATATATCCTGCTCCCAAAGTCCACCTCTTGAATTTGGGATGATTCGTTGTCTCTTCAGGTATTCAACAGATACAGGCACATCAAGTTGTTGTGGAGCTTTAATCCACTGCTCTGAAGCTGCTGGGAGAGATTTCCCTTTCTCTTCTTTGTTCGTACAGCTCCCGGGGTTCAGCTTTGGATTTGGACCCACCTCTGCAAATAGGTCACCTGAGGGCATCTGTTCCCTGCCCAGACAGGACGGGGTTTAAGGAGCAGCTGCTTCGGGGGCTCTGGCTCACTCAGGCCAGGGGGAGGGAGGGGTATGGATGTGGGGCGAGCCTGCGGTGGCAGAGGCCGGCATGATGTTGCACCAGCCTGAGGCGTGCCGTGCGTTCTCCCGGGGAAGTTGTCCCCAGATCACGGGAGCCTGGCAGTGGTGAGCTGCACCGGCTCCCAGGAGGGGCGGTGTGGAGAGTGACCTGTGCTCACACACAGGCTTCTTGGTCGCGGCAGCAGCAGCCTTAGCGTCTCCTGCCCGTCTCTGGGGTCCGCGCTCATAACTGCGGCTCGCGCCTGTCTCTGGGGTCCACGCTGTTAGCTGCAGCTCGCGCCCACCTCTTGGGTCTGCGTTGATAGCCGCGGCTCGCGCCTGTCTCTGGAGTTCGTTTAGGTGGTGCTCTGAATCCCCTCTCCTTGCGCACTGCGAAACAAAGAGGCTAGAAAAAGTCTCTTGCCTCTTCGGCAGCTGCAGACTTTTTCCCGGACTCCCTCCCGGCTAGCACTGAAGCCCCAGCCTCAGCTCCCAGCCCCCGCCCGGCCCGGCGGCTCAGCACTGATCCTCCGTGCAGGAATCTCTCTGCTTTGCCCTCCGCACCCCTGTGGCTGCGCTCTCCTCCGTGGCTCTGAAGCTTCCCCCCTCTGCCACCCGCAGTCTCTGCCCATGAAGGGGCTTCCTAGTGTGTGCAAACCTTCCCTCCTTCACAGCTCCCTCCCACTGGTACAGGTCCCATCCCTATTCTTTTGTCTCTGTTATTTCTTTTTTCTTTGCCCTACCCAAGTACGTGGGGATTTTCTTGCCTTTTGGGAGGTCTGATGTCTTCTGCCAGTGTTCAGTGGGTGTTCTGCAGGAGCAGTTCCACGTGTAGATGTATTTCTACTGTATCTGTGGGAAGGAAGGTGATCTCCGCGTCTTACTTTTCCGCCATCTTGCTGAAAGCATACCTTTTGAATGATGCAAGATGTTCTCAAGAAAAAAATTGAAAAAATTTAAGTGATAGGGAGAACTCAGCTTCCAGGGGTGCCAAACTACTTTTTTGCCTTGTTTCTTTTCTCCATGAATTACCTTGCAAAGGAAAAAGAGGTCTGCACTGAAAGCAGCAGATAGCAGGGAGCTCATCTGGACACATTAACACTTCCCAGTCACTTCCAGTAGTTCTACAGTAAGTGCCAATCCTAACAGTTACCATGTAGTCAAACAATCATTGTTTCAGCACCTACTGAGCACCTACCAGAGGTCAGACATTATTCTAGGCAGAAGGTTCATAAAGATATATCCAACATCTCTCTAGCCCTCAGGGAGACCTAAAATAATTACAGGAAGCATAATGTGCTATAAGAAATATACCAGCTGCTAGGGTAGCCACTGTCTAATACCATAAAGCATGTTAAGCCAGTAAAGTTCCCCAGGACCACAGTGTTTATGTCAACCAGAACCGCCAGACTAGGCGCAACACCAGCCTGTATCTCCAAACTCAACTTTATTGGTAGTCTTCAAGATCTTTTGATGATATGAGTCTAAGCATCAGGGTCTAAAATGTCAGTACCCTTCTAAAGCCAGGACGTGAAATATTAGAGACAGAGAACTTTGAAATTAAATCTAGCACTACCTTTATAACCTTGTGAATGAATAAATGTGGTTTTCATTTACAGAGTATGTTGTATTTTTCAAAAGGACTTTAGAAATTTCAATTCTTACGCCACTTGTGATGTTTAGAAGAAAGATATTATTATTGTCATTTTGTTACATATTATTATATGCAATATATAATTTATTATGTAATAGCTTTATACCTCTTGTAATTAATTAGATTATGTATTAATCTATACCAAATATAATACAAACATAAGCACATATTTACCATATATAAAGAATAATGCAAATGATATGTTTGCATTTTAATTGTTTAATATCTGCTTATCCCATTTGAATTAAACTCCCTGAGGGTTTGGCTGTTTTATACATTTTACATGCCCATGATTCGTTAGAAAAGAGTGAAGCACACAGTTGGCATTCATTACATATTTGTTGAAAGGATGTTTAATGAATTTTACATTTGAGAAAACAAGAGTTACATGACCTACAAATAGTGAACCAGTTAGCATGTGAGAGACAGAAGACGGAATAAAAGTCTTCTGGCTCCTTCAAGCTTCTACCAGATTTCTTCTCCATCACAAGAACTTAATGAGGAAATAGAAAGGAAAATTATTTTTTCTTCCTTCCCACCGTTTGCCCATACTCTCTTCTCTCCATTATACCCACCATCTCACCCCCAGTGAATTCATTAACGACAAAGGGCGTTTGGATACCACTTTGGGAAACAGCACCAATGAAGAGCCTTATTTAGCAATCTTATACTTCCAGGCTGTTACTGGCATACTGCCTCCATTTCCATTGCTGTCATGAGTTGACAGAATATGTCTTTGATTAAATCCTATCTTTGTTTTTAAAACAAGATTTTTTAAAGGTTCCTACTTGACTTTGGAGTACTCTGGTAGAAGTAAAGCCTGACAAAAATATCTAATACCCTCTAAGATAACATTGGCATTGTTTTAATAAAAGAACTTCCCTTTATTCTGACAACATAGAATAGTTGGTCACAATGCTTTTTTAAAAATGTGGACTATGGGATGAAAGCAGGTGTCAATATCAGCTGTGATATCTGTGAACAGAATTATTTAGGGCTTTACTTGAGCCTAAGAAAAATAGGGAAAATTCTCTTTCCCCAAGATATCATCTCCATGGTCCTTGCTATGCTGCTTGAAATCTCATATTAATTAAGCCTTGGATTTAGGCATTGAAGATGTTAATACACCCATGGTCTTTTGTGGGGACCTCACAATAAGGCATCATAAACAAAAGAAGCACTGAGTCAAATAAAATATCAGAAGTGTTAACAGTCATACATCAGTACTCTCAAAGATGGAATACAAAACAGGGAAGTTTAGAAGGAGTTTCTATTCCCAGTCACTCTGTCCTGGTTTAAGCTCTCATCATCTTTTATCTCAATTATTAATTGGCTCCCTGGTTCTATTCTCTTCAAATTTCCAAACTTCTAATTCATCACCCGAACCCGACTACAAACAGGTTAATAAATGTAAAACATAAATCTGATCGTGTCATCCTCATACTTAAAATTCATCTATAATTTTTCCCATCCCTAAAGCTCCTTAGGGAGCTTTCAGACTCCTTAGCATGTAATTGAAATGGCCGGTCTTGCCTGCTTTTCACGTTGCATCTCCTTCTACTCTCCCATGAGTACCCAGATATTTTGTTAACCATTTCCAAGTGAAGGAGGGACTGGTCTTACACTAAAGTCCTTGTTAGTTCTTTCAGTTTTTTACAGCTCAGCTGACTATATAAATCATTAATTTCCTATCCCTTACAAAATTGCCAGCTCTGTGCTAAGTGCTTTAAATAGCAACATTATCTTATTTAGCTCTCGCTTAACCCATATGTGTATCCTTGTAACACACCCACAATTTTTTTTTAAATTTTTGCATAAGGAAACTGATGCTTGCAGTAGTTAAGTAATTTGCCCAAGATGGTAGTAAGTGGTAAAGCTAAACCTCAAACTAAGATCTGCTTGAGTCCAAAGTGCAGGTTGTTAACAATCATGACATAATAATCAAAAAGAAACATATTAAAAATGTAAACTTAATATAGCTGCACTCTAGGTTCTGGAATGGAAATACAATTCAAACTCACCACTGCCCTCATAGTTCTCAGAGTTTGGCTGAAAGAAAGGGTATTTTTGGAAATGTGACATTCCTGATACAAGGGATAATATCTTTTTAATACACTACTGTACCCAAGTGCTCAGCCCAGTTAGGTTCACCGTAGATAATAAATATTTCTGGAGTGAAATATTTTTAGAAGTAGGCATAGCATCGAAAATTAATAAAACTTATAGGTCCGCACGCAGCCCCGCCTCCCATGGGGACCCGGCCTGAGGAGCAGGGTGGCCAGAGTGCTGTGTGGATGAAAGGCTCTTGGTGCTCCAGCCAGGCATCAGGGCTGTGCCTCTGAGGTGGGAGAGCCAACTTCAGGACACTGGTCCACAAGAGACCTCCCAGCTCCACGTAATACCAAACGGCGAAAATCTCTCAGAGATCTCCATCTCAACCTCAAGACCCAGCTTCACTCAAAGACCAGCAAGCTACAATGCTGGACACCCTATGCCAAACAACTAGCAAGACAGGAACACAGCCCCATCCATTAGCAGAGAGGCTGCTTAAAATCATAATAAGGCCACAGACACCCCAAAACACACCACCAGACGTGGACGTGCCCACCAGAAAGACAAGATCCAACCTCATTCACCAGAACACAAGCACTAGTCCCCTCCACCAGAAAGCCTACACAACCCACTGAACCAACCTTAGCCACTGGGAACAGACACCAAAAACAATGGGAACTACGAACCTGCAGCCTGGGAAAAGGAGACCCCAAACACAGTAAGATAAGCAAAATGAGAAGACAAAAAAACACACAGCAGGTGAAGGAGCAGGGTCAAAACACACCAGACCTAACAAATGGAGAGGAAATGGGCAGTCTACCTGAAAAAGAATTCAGAATAATGATAGTAAAGATGATCCAAAATCTTGGAAATAGAATAGACAAAATGCAAGAAACATTTAACAAGGATGTAGAAGAATTAAAGAGGAACCAAGCAACGATGAAAAACACAATAAATGAAATTAAAAATACTCTAGACGGGATCAATAGCAGAATAACTGAGGCAGAAGAACGGATAAGTGACCTGGAAGATAAAATAGTGGAAATAACTACTGCAGAGAAGAATAAAGAAAAAAGAATGAAAAGAACTGAGGACAGTCTCAGAGACCTCTGGCACAACATTAAATGCACCAACATTTGAATAATAAGGGTCCCAGAAGAAGAAGAGAAAAAGAAAGGGACTGAGAAAATATTTGCAGAGATGATAGTTGAAAACTTCCCTAATATGGGAAAGGAAATAGTTAATCAAGTCCTGGAAGCACAGAGAGTCCCATACAGGATAAATCCAAGGAGAAACACGCCAAGACACATATTAATCAAACTATCAAAAATTAAGTATAAAGAAACCATATTAAAAGCAGCAAGGGGAAAACAACAAATAACACACAAGGGAATCCCCAAAAGGTTAACAGCTGATCTTTCAGCAGAAACTCTGCAAGCCAGAAGGCAGTGGCAGGATATACTTAAAGGCATGAAGGAGAAAAACCTACAACCAAGGTTACTCTACCCAGCAAGGACCTCATTCAGATTTGATGGACAAATTAAAAACTTTACAGACAAGCAAAAGCTGAGAGAGTTCAGCACCACCAAACCAGCTTTACAACAAATGCTAAAGGAACTTCTCTAGGCAAGAAACACAAGAGAAGGAAAACACCTACAATAACAAACTCAAAATATTTAAGAAAATGGGAATAGGAACATACATATCAATAATTACCTTAAATGAAAATGGATTAAATGCTCCCAGCAAAAGACACAGATTGGCTGAATGGATACAAAAACAAGACCCATATATATGCTGTCTACAAGAGACTCACTTCAGACCTAGAGACACATACAGACTGAAAGTGAGGGGATGGAAAAAGATATTCCATGCAAATGGAAATCAAAAGAAAGCTGGAGTAGCAATTCTCATATCAGACAAAATAGACTTTAAAATAAACACTATTACAAGAGACAAAGAAGGACAGTATATAATGATCAAGGGATCAATCCAAGAGGAAGGTATAACAATTATAAATATTTATGCACCCAACATAGAAGCACCTCAATACGTAAGGCAAATGCTAACAGCCATAAAAGGGGAAATCGACAGTAACACAATCATAGTAGGGGACTTGAACACCCCACTTTCACCAATGGACAGATCATCCAAAATGAAAATAAATAAGGAAACACAAGCTTTAAATGATACATTAAACAAGATGGACTTAATTGATATTTATAGGACATTCCACCCCAAAACAACAGAATACACATTTTTCTCAAGTGTTCATGGAACATTCTCCAGGATAGATCATATCTTGGGTCACAAATCAAGCCTTGGTAAATTTAAGAAAATTGAAATCGTATCAAGTATCTTTTCCGACCACAACGCTATGAGACTAGATATCAATTACAGGAAAAAGATCTGTAAAAAATACAAACACATGGAGGCTACACAATACACTACTTAATAACGAAGTGATCACTGAAGAAATCAAAGGGGAAATCATAAAATACCTAGAAACAAATGACAGTGGAGACACGACGACCCAAAACCTATGGGATGCAGCAAAAAGAATTCTAAGAGGGAAAATTATGGCAATAGAAGCCTACATCAAGAAATAGGAAACATCTCGAATAAACAACCTAACCTTGCACCTAAAGCAATTAGAGAAAGAAGAACAAAAAAACCCTAAAGCTAGCAGAAGGAAAGAAATCATAAAGATCAGATCAGAAATAAATGAAAAAGAAATGAAGGAAACAATAGCAAAAATCAATGAAACTAAAAGCTGGTTCTTTGAGAAGATAAACAAAATTGATAAGCCATTAGCCAGACTCATCCAGAGAAAAAGGGAGAAGACTCAAATCAATAGAATTAGAAATGAAAAAGGAGAAGTAACCACTGACACTGCAGAAATACAAACGTTCATACCAGGAAGAAATAGAAAATATAAACAGAACAATCACAAGCACTGTAATTGAAACTGTGATTAAAAATCTTCCAACAAACAAAAGCCCAGGACCAGATGGCTTCACAGGCGAATTCTATCAAACATTTAGAGAAGAGCTAACACCTATCCTTCTCAAACTCTTCCAAAATATTACAGAGGGAGGAACACTCCCCCAACTCATTCTACGAGGCCACCATCACCCTGATACCAAAACAAGACAAAGATGTCACAAAGAAACAAAACTACAGGCCAATATCACTGATGAACATAGATGCAAAAATCCTCAACAAAATACTAGCAAACAGAATCCAACAGCACATGAAAAGGATCATACACCATGATCAAGTGGGGTTTATTCCAGGAATGCAAGGATTCTTGAATATATGCAAATCAATCAATGTGATACATCACATTAACAAATTGAAGGAGAAAAACCATATGATCATCTCAATAGATGCAGAGAAAGCTTTAGACAAAATTCAACACCCATTTATGATAAAAACCCTGCAGAATGTAGGCATAGAGGCAACTTGCCTCAACATAATAAAGGCCATATATGACAAACCCACAGCCAACATTGTCCTCAATGGTGAAAAACTGAAACCATTTCCACTAAGATCAGGAACAAGACAAGGTTGCCCACTCACACCACTATCATTCAAGATAGTTTTGGAAGTGTTAGCCACAGCAATCAGAGAAGAAAAAGAAATAAAAGGAATCCAAATCGGAAAAGAAGAAATAAAGCTGTCACTGTTTGCAGATGACATGATACTATACATAGAGAATACTAAACATGCTACCAGAAAACTACTAGAGCCAATCAATGAATTTGGTAAAGTAGCAGGTTACAAAATTAATGCACAGAAACCTCTTGCATTCCTATACACTAATGATGAAAAATCTGAAAGTGAAATTAAGAAAACATTCCCGTTTACCATTGCAACAAAAAGAATAAAATATCTAGGAATAAACCTACCTAAGGAAACAAAAGACCTGTATGCAGAAAATTATAAGACACTGATGAAAGAAATTAAAGATGATACAAATAGATGGAGAGATATACCATGTCGTTGGATTGGAAGAATCAACATTGTGAAAATGACTCTACTAACCAAAGCAATCTAGAGATTCAATGCAATCCCTATCCAACTACCACTGGCATTTTTCACAGAACTAGAACAAAAAATTTCACAATTCGTATGGAAACACAAAAGACCCCGAGTAGCCAAAGCAATCTTGAGAACGAAAAATGGAGCTGGAGGAATCAGGCTCCCTGACTTCAGACTATATTACAAAGCTACAGTAATCAAGACAGTTTGGTACTGGCACAAAAACAGAAATATAGATCAGTGGAACAGGATAGAAAGCCCAGAGATAAACCCACAGAAATATGGTCATCTTATTTTTGATAAAGGAGGCAAGAATATACAATAGAAAAAAGAGAGCCTCTTCAATAAGTGGTGCTGGGAAAACTGGACAGCTACATGTAAAATAATGAAATTAGAACACTCCCTAACACCATTCACAAAAATAAACTCAAAATAGATTAAAGACCCAAATGTAAGGCCAGACACTATAAAACTCTTAGAGGAAAACATAGGCAGAACACTCTATGAAATTAATCACAGCAAGATCCTTTTTGGCCCAGCTCCTAGAGAAATGGAAAGAAAAACAAAAATAAACAAATGGGACCTAATGAAACTTAAAAGCTTTTGCACAGCAAGGGAAACCATAAACAAGACCGAAAGACAAACCTCAGAATGGGAGAAAATATTTACAAATGAAGCAACTGACAAAGGATTAATCTCCAAGATTTACAAGCAGCTCATGCAGCTCAATAACAAAAAAACTAACAACCCAATCCAAAATTGGGCAGAAGACCTAAATAGACATTTCTCCAAAGAAGATATACAGATTGCCAATAGACACATGAAAGAATGCTCAACATCATTAATCATATAGAGAAATGCAAATCAAAACTACAATGAGATATCATCTCACACCAGTCAGAATGGCCATCATCAAAAATCTAGAAACAATAAATGCTAGAGAGGGTGTGGAGAAAAGGGAACACTCTTGCACTGTTGGTGGGAATGTAAATTGATACAACCACTATGGAGAACAGTATGGAGGTTCCTTAAAAAACTAAAAATAGAACTACCATAAAACCCAGCAATCCCACTACTGGGCATATACCCTGAGAAAACCATAATTCAAAAAGAGTCATGTATCAAAATGTTCATTGCAGCTCTATTTACAATAGCCAGGACATGGAAGCAACCTAAGTGTCCATCATTGGATGAATGGATAAAGAAGATGTGGCACATATATACAATGGAATATTACTCAGCCATAAAAAGAAATGAAATGGAGGTATTTGTAGTGAGGTGGATGGAGTTAGAGTCTGTCATACAGAGTGAAGTAAGTCAGAAAGAGAAAAACGAATACAGTATGCTAACACAGATATATGGAATCTAAGGGGAAAAAAAAAGGTCATGAAGAACCTAGTGGCAAGTCGGGAATAAAGACACAGACCTACTAGAGAATGGACTTGAGGATATGGGGAGGGGGAGGGGTAAGATGTGACAGGGTGAGAGAGTGGCATGGACATATATATACACTACCAAATGTAAAATAGATAGCTAGTGGGAAGCAGCCGCATAGCACAGGGAGATCAGCTCGGTGCTTTGTGTCCACCTAGAGGGGTGGGATAGGGAGGGTGGGAGGGAGGGAGATGCAAGAGGGAAGAGATATGGGAACATATGTATATGTATAACTGATTCACTTTGTTATAAAGCAGAAACTAACTCACCATTGTAAAGCAATTATACTCCAATAAAGAGGTTTAAAAAAAATCAATAACCTTATTACATCTCCAAAATTTCTCTTCCTATATAACATAATTTCATACGTACCAGAGGTTAAAGGCATGAACATCTTGGGGACCATCATTCTACCTACTACAATTATTAAGCAGGTTACCACTAGATGCCACTGAGTCTCAACTCTGCTGGAGAACTCTAGCAGAAAATGTAGAGTATGCTCCAGATTTGTTCCACCCAAACAGTGAAGAAGCTGGGGTATTTATCCTTCAACTCTCATCACCTGAGGGCTGTTCCAGGGCCATTAACTTCCAGCCTGCCCAGGCGAGAATACAACCTAAGATGATGAGTCCTAGGTACATTCTGTAGGATGCTTTCAGCAGAGGCTGAGACTGTGAGTGCTGAGAAGGTATGGGTGGGATAATGACGGCTCCTGTAAAAATGTTTTTGTGTAAGTGGACTTAAAGAGAACTCCAGCCATCTCTATTTTTTTGCAAGTATACTTTGGCGTATTGGTCTCAAACTTTCCATTTGGAGATGAGGGAAATAAATGATAAAGCCTTGCTTAAGCCTCAGTCCTAAGCCTCAGGCTCCAAATCAGTTCCTTGGCAGAGATCCAGCATAGATTACAAAGTTCATGTCCAACTGTTAGTAAAGTGGAACTTTGCTTCATTTATTATTTGATTCCTTATTCGTAGGATTTCCACTGAAACCCCACAAAGAGGGAGTGTGATTAACAAATAGGATCCAAGTATCATAATGTCATGAACACTCCACCTCTATTCCTTATAACCATCTGACAACTAAAAAGGGGGACATAACTTTGTGAAGAATAGAAAGAGCTGCCTCTGAAAGGCAGAAGTGCAAAGCAGTAGTGTTGAGGCAGAGGTTAACTGGTGCCCACCCTCTCATCTACAAACACTAGATCAATAAACAGTCATGGGTACTCACATGTAGACTCACTACTTAACACATTTTGGAATAGTTTGGTGAGTGAATTTCCCTACTTGTGACAAATTCACCACCATATTCTTCTGGCTGAACTTTCAGCTTGTACAATATTACAATGTCATTCTCAACAGATAGCCTAAGGCTGATTGTGGCGCTAAGATTATCCCTGTTTTTGAGTACATTCCAAAAATAACAGGCAAAATAGCATAAGACTGAAGAGAATAGGCTTGAAATCAGACAAACCTGGATTTGCCTGAGATACCCTACCACTTAATGTAGGACCTTGCTCACCTCATCTTACTAAATAAAAGAGGGTTGAAGGGACTAAATGAAATAATGCCTGTAAAGCTAATAGCCACAATACCCGACATGTAGTTAGAATTCAGTTAATGAGTCACATTTTTTTTCAAGTAATATTAGCGCAGGCACACCCTAACAACTATAGAGTGCCTTTGTTTTGTTTATAATGTTCCCTGGAGTTGGAACTAATTCAAATGAGTGTTTGAATTGACTGACAGTTGGCCCTCATCTCTCATCACCCTAACTCTGTACCCTGCACCTGCTTGGGTGCTGGAAGCTACTCAGAGTCTGCATCCCCTGGTTTCATACTGAGTCAGAATGGTTGCTCCCCATCTTACAGGGAAAGAAATGTGCTCTGAGTCCTGTAGACAGAAGATTATTTACATACATAGTGGAGGTACTTATTTATCCAACAGAAATATTTTACTCTCAATTGTTAATACGGACCAATATCTCATCAAATTTAGGGAATGAATGCACAATTTAATACTAATTTACAACCTAATGGAGAAGGAAATGCTACTACAGTGCCAATATATTCATCAGGAAATAAGTTTGGGATCACATTTTGGATTTTCTATGTCCCTCTAATTGCTTCATCTCATCTATAGGCTCTTCTAATTTCTCACATCCAGCTTCTCTAACAAATTTCCAGTAACTTAGGTTCTCAAAATGTGAATTAAAAAGCAATTTCCTGTGTAGCAAGATACCTTAGCTAAGTTTTGTGTCAGCTATTTTTGAGTGGTAAGTATTGGAGATAGCCTACTGCTGTACATTTTTGGAGAATTGAGAATTTTGGAAATTAATTATCCTCCAAGACATGCTCTAATTTTGTTAAAAAACAAATTTAGTGACAATCTTGATAGCATACAGAAATATCTGAAACTCCAAAAGATCTGGTAGAGTAAGGAAGTACAATGTTGATGCCTAAATTAATATAACATTTAGTTAAAGAGTAAAGATATTTACTGAATATTCACTTACAGGTTATTGTGTAAAATACTACAGATGATTTTTTATAATGTACAATAATAGAAATATAATCTAATAGAAAAAAATAAGATTATATTAAACTTACTGAACTTGGAAGAGTACATCATAGTATACAATTTAGTGCAGGTGGAACACCTGAAAGCATTCTTGATAAAATTAAAAGCAAGAACTTCAAAATTGCAAATGAAAGGGACTATTCTTATGGGGACCTTATGTCTCCAACTTTACCTTCTCTTTGGGACTTATTGGAAAGGAGAACAAGGCTCCGAGTAGGAGGCTTAAGTGATGTGTAACCCCAGTAAAGATGAAGTTTAAATCAGGAAAATCCCAGCTTCCTTCGTGACTCATGACAAATCTGACATGAGGTAAAAAAATTACCATAGGCTGAAAAAAGACTGGAGGAACAAAAAGAAAATGACCTGTAATTTAATAATCTGATATACCAGCCAAGCTTCATATATATCTTTAGATAGAGTCTCTACAGGGCAACCTCTCAGTGTAGATCCCTGTAGCGCTGACCAACCAACTTTCCCTTCCCACCTGAAAGCTCATGCAGAAACTTGTAAATCCAGATCCCCAAGAGAGGCAGGAGAGACTTTTCATGCCTAAGACTTAGGTCTCCTGAATTCTGGTTTCCTGTCTGAGGGTCTTGCCTCAGATCCTCAAGTGATTGCCCAAGTGATTGACATAATGTTCACCTCATTGAGGATGGATCCTACTATCATTCCTATGTCACTACTATTACTATTACCTGTAGTGTTATTGCTATTGCTAGTAATGATAATAGCTACCATCATTTATAAACCACTGATATTAGGCACTGTGGTAAGCCCTTTTTTATAAATTATTTTATTTTATTCTCACTAATAACTAACTCTTACTTGATCCCTAACTCTATAGGGATACTTTTGTTTAAAGAGGTTAGGTAACTAGCTTAAGGCCAGAAGTATGAGAGATGGAATTTTCACCTAGTTCTGTCTGATTCCTTATCTAATGCTCCTGTTACTATACACAATGCTATCCCCTTAAGGCCCATCCTATAACTGGAAGACAATTATTTCAAATGCTTTTCATTCACAGGACATAGACATACATAAGTTGGCTTCGGTTGGGATCTGACTTATTACAGAGAAAAATAAGGTGATAATTATGCTGTGTAGATAGTAATTGCTACCTAAATAACATGTTTTACTTTATCCCAATGATAGGATGATGGAGTGTCACCACTGATTAAGGTAACTAATGGTCTGTTAAGGGACCCAGACATTTTCAAATAAATATACCTGAGCCAGATGGGATTCAGATATTGGGAAATACAAGTCCTTGTCAACCCCTTACTGTTCTTGATTTTCTTGTAAGGAGGTACAATTATTCTGAAGCTGAGCTTCTGACACCAAACTGGTTTTCAACGACTCTCATCACATTCCTCTGATTACAGGTTTGTTACCCTGTCTCAGTCCTCTCAACTGTGCTTGGCTTGCTGCCACATAATCTGCCATTATCACCACCAGGATTTAAACAGTACCTCTTTAGGCACACAGAACAATGAGAAACTCTATTTGTAAACAAAAAAGTAATTGGTTTTCACAATGACAGCCAGGTTTGTATTCTTTTCACAATACAGAGATTGACCCACCAAACTATCCAACTAATGTGTTGAATATTTTGACCCAGTTCAACAAGTATTGACAACTATGGGGATACTATCCTAGGTGCTGGAGATAGAAAAATAAGTAACCTTTATGCCTAGGAGTTTTCTGACTAGTGATAGAGATCATTACACATCACTTAGTGTCAACTGAACAGCCTCCATGATAATATAGAGGGTCAGGGGTTCCCTGCCAGCACAAAGAAGTTACATTTACAGCAACTTGTGGGTTCAGGGACTCTTGCTTCATACAATAGTGGAGATCTGCAGCACACAGTTAAAATAGCAGCCACACTTTGGCCCAGAACACCGTATTCACCAACAGCTGGAAAGATGACACCTATAATTGTAAATAGCCTTGAAATGAAATCTTCACATATGTTATAATTTTGTGTTCCACACATAGACAGTTACAGGATTATCATTCTCTCTATCAGTTTCATGGCTGTCCCTATACAGGCTAAGAGTATATTTTAGCAGAATGGAAGACTCTCCAAGAATAAATTCAGAAGTCCCTTATTTCCACCAACCCTCTCCAGTCTGCTTTCACAACATGAAACTTGTTTACAATGTCTTACAGTACACAATTAGACAAAAGTTAAATGTAACCCTCCTGGGAATACAAATTTAAAAATGTATAAAACAGGAGCCTAATCCATGGCAGGCACTACGCTAAACATTTTTGTGTAATCATTCACTTAATCTCCACAGTAGTATGAGATAGACGCTAGCATTCTTTCCCTTGACAACTGAGGAAACAAAGCAGAGGCTCAGAGAAGTGTAGGAACTTCATCAAGTCTCATGGCCTGAGTCAGGATGCACATCTAAGACTATACAACTTCACAGTAACCAGGTCCAGCTGACATGAGTAAAGATTAGGTGTAAATGACTGATATCAGAAAATTTCCTAAGGGAAAAGGAAGAAGTAAATCAAAAAGGGAACACTGAAGAAAAGAGTGCAGGAAAATAAGAGAAAGAGGAGCTTAATAATATTATATGTTGGGGGGATCTTTTGGTGAGACAATCTTACCCACATCCTATTATAGCCTTCCTGATACTTCCCTCAACCCCAAAACACACACACACACACACACACACACACACACACACCCTTGCACAAACCTTGAAGAAGTTTGAACTTCAACTTAATTTTCTACCTGAGAAATTCCATGACTTGTGCACATTAGACTTACTTATACTAGGCAAAGACCCAATTCTCCTTCCTCATAGCAAGTACATTTGGGGCACTAAATTGCAGGAAGTGATTATCTTTATCATTTCCATCAAAAGAATTATTTTTAAAAGCTAGTTCTTATTGGGAACAATTACTGAAGTAGCTGCCAAGCATGGACCTTCTGCCAAGTACTTGCCCACATAGCAGGTTTCTATGATGTGAGACAATGGTCCCAGAACCTATGGTAATCATTCTATAGCCATATTTCTATAACCAAACCCCCATCACCCTGTCCAGGAATTAACAGGCTTTTCATGCAAAGCAAAAGCTTGCATATACTCTAGAAACTGAATCAGACAACCTACATTCTAGTCTGTACTCTTCAAAACTAATTAGCATATGACCTTTAGAAATTCATTCTTTCAAAAATTCCATTGTCTATGTGAGGGGAGCAGAATTACGTGATCGCCCAAGTTTTTCCTTATGATTCTCATAAGATGTCACTTTAAATAACACATAGGCATAAATTCACACAGAGTACAAGGAACTCTGTGAGATGAGGTATACAAAAGCAGATGAATTATGCCCCATGTCCCCCCAAAAGTTACTTTATCTTAAGAACTGTTAGGAATACTAAAGTTAAAAATTATTAGTGATTTTAACATTTCAACCATTATCCTTTATATCATCATAATCTTAATAAACATAATCTTAAGCAACATTATGGTTGTCAGGATTAAACCAATAAATATATGAAAAGTGCCTAGAATATAGTAAACAATAACCACCACATATTAAGGATTTTCTATGTGCCAGGTATTTTCAGTACATATCTTTTGTAAGTTACCTATGTTCATGACAGTCCTTAGATATATCTATACTTCTAACCATTTTATGAATGAGAAACATAAGGCTTAGAAAATTAAGTACCTTGCAAAAGTCACACCAAACAATAATTTGAATTAATTTCTATCTAATTCCAAACTCATATATTTAACCAGCTTATTATTTTTCCTCTTTGATCACACTTTCTCCATTTAGCTGGCTATGTTCTGCACATCTAATACCACGGTATTGGCTTTTATTTTATGCCACACCCCTCAGCTTGCAGGATTTAATTCCCCGACCAGGGATTGTACCTGGGCCAACGCAGTGAAAGCGCCAAGTCATAACCATTAGACTTCCAGAGAACTCCCCTGCTTTTAAATTCAGTTTTATATCAGAATTTCTATCTATACATATCTAGTAACCAGTTTTTGTAATGATAGAATCTCTAAACTTTACATCTTTCTTATTTCCTTTTTAAAATACACTTAACATCGCTTGATCCATTCTGTGTACCATCTCACTTTTTCTTACCTTATTAGGGAAAATAATAGTTAAAGTTTGCTTAGGATGCTCAAAAGTCATAAGAGAGGTCAGCAGAGGTGTTCATGACCATGGGCAAGTCTCCATCTTTACAATCACTTTAATACTGCTCACTTACTGGGTTGTGATACCTATTAGGAAGCCCTCCCTTTTTGGACTGTAACTCTAGCACCAATTCATATACTTTTCCCTCATTTCTGAATCTGTTATTACTTTTGAAAGAGTTCTTTAAACACTTCCACTCATCATCATTAACAACTGGTTAAAGAGCGGTTGTCTCTCTATGGCAAGTAGTACATATTGTTTATATGTTTATACAATATTTTGCAAAATACCTCTCCTACAGTAGTATATTATCAGTGCTAATCACCTCCCCACATGCATTTAAAATTTATTTTCATGTCCCATGTCCACTACCACCCACTTTTATCTTTGCTTGTCCTTAGCTAAGCAAGGCTTTCCTCCTCCTGGTTGTCCCTCTTGACTTGTTTTTTTATTTCTTGCTGTTCTATTAGGATTCTGTCACAGTCACTCTCCTTTATTGCCACACCAAACTAGTGCTAAAAGGTTTATTCCAGGCTTTACTACTTCAGAGTTAGAAGAGTGACATCTTTTACTTTCCCTGTGTCAACTTCAATTCTGTCTTTCACATAGATTCTCAACCCTACCTGCCCATGCCCCTGGCTGTAAATAAATTCTAGCCTGTTGACATGCTTATCAGGGAGTTTTAAACTAAGACTTATGAGTTTCAAGGGCTCTAGAAACACCTTGAGCCTGGAAAATGATATGTATATGTAGAAATTTTCACTTTTTTAATGAGAGCAATTATGGTTTTCATGAGAGCATAGAGGAATTTTTAAACAAAAAAATCTCAGATCTTAGATATAGATGAACCAGATGTATATAGAACCAGAGAACCTGAGAGAGGTTTTAAAGAGTATCTATTTTGGTGCTCCATTAATGAGTCCACAGACACTTGGAACTTTGTGGTGATAGCAATGTGAGTACTTAAATATTTCTAGTATTTCAAGTATAATGGGAATTATATCTTTACAATAAAGCTGTATAATATAATGAACATTTCTAGTTGTTTTGTGCTGAGCACTTTCCATCTTTATTACATTTAATCTTTGAATAATACATATATTACACTTGTTTTGTGGATGATAAAACTGTGGCTTTAAAGAATCACTATCTTTACCCATGGTCAAATATTTAGAGAGCCAGGATTTGAACCCAGATGTTCTGACTCTAAAGTGTGTGTAAATAATGTCTGTGGAGTGAGGGAGGCCTTGTTTTTTCATGCTCTGGTTATCAGTTACATATATCTGTATTAATAAAAATAGGAAATATGTTATTACTTAATAGATGTTCCTTGATTGGATTTTGTTTTCCCTTGAACCAGTGATTCTCAACCAGGGATGATTTTGCCTCCTAGGAGACTTTTGACAGTATCTGGAGACATTTTTTTGTTGTTACAACTAGGGATGCTATTAACCTCAAGCGGGTAGAGGTCAACCATGCTACCAAACATCCTACAATGGATAGGAAGGCCTCCCACAACAAAGGATTATTGGGGCCAAAACATCAGTAGGGCCACTGTTGAGAAATCCTACTCTGACATGGTTTATAGGTTAGTAAGAATACCAAAATAGATTCTTTGTGATGAAAATATTTAGAGCCATCAATCTAATTCAACCATTAGCACTCTAGTTTTTTGTTGAATATGTGAACACCTATATTTAAGGAAGAAAACTATTTTCTTACCTCTTGGCTTTATTTTATCTATTCTGATATTATCTCATGTGTCCTCTAACCTAGTGCTTCTCAAACTTCAATGTGCAATAGAGTCACCTAGAGGGCTTTAAAAAAACATTCCTAGACACCAATCCCAGAATTTCTGTGTGTGTGTGTGTGTGTGTGTGTGAATGTGTGTGTGTGTGTGTGTGTGTGTGTGTGTGAGTTAACTTGCTTTATTGACAGTGATGAATTTGGTATAATATTCCTTACATATGGAATCTAAGAAATAAAACAAATGTGTATAGCAAAACAGAAACAGAGTCACAGACATAGAGAACAGAGTATCTGATTCTTTAGCCCTAAGGTGGGCACTGAGATTCCACTATTCTAACAAACTCCCAGGAGATGCTGGTGATGCTGGTCCATGGACTACACATGAGTAACAAGGCGGTTCAACCTGCCATTCTGGAAGCTTCCCCCATCTCCTTCAAGAGAATACTCTATTTCTGTAGCAGGCCACACCACATTGACCCTGCTGCTTCTCATAACCTGGTTTACACTCTGCTTGTTTGAAAGAGGAAGTGGTCATAGATTCTTTCTTTATCCATCCAGCACATTCACAAGACTGGCAACCACTTTTTGATAACTGTTAATACATTGTGGGGAAAGTTGAAATCTAAAATCACACTTCTTGGAGGAGTCAAGATGGCAGAGGAGTAAGAGGACATGGAGCTCATCTCTCCCCACAAACTCATCAAGAATACATCATCTACAAATGGAACTGTTCTCACAGAGCACCAGATGAACACTAGCAGAGGACATCAGACACTTAAAAGGACAAGAAAGATCCCCATGTAACTGGGTAGGATAAAAGAAAGAAGAAGGGAAAAGGAAGAGGAAAGGAAGTGAGAGGGGACATGTGCCCCTGCGGGTGGGGAGAACTGGAGGAGAGGAGAGGTTCCTGCATCTGGGGAAGCCCCCTCACTGGCAGGGAGATCAGTCAGGACAGAAGGGGAGCTTTGGGGGCTATCAGAGGAGAGTGCAGCAACTGGTCTGTGGCAAACAGGACAGAATGAGACCTACACAGATGGTTTGTTACACACTCTTGCCTGCCCCAGCCTAAGACATGTGTCTGCTGGTGCAGATAGGAGCTGGGGGCTGGAACTTGGGGTCTGGAGAACAAACCCAGGGAGGAGACAACTGTTGGCTGTGAGGAGACAGCCTGAGGGGATGGAGTGAGGAAATCTGCAACTGGGAATGCTTGTGGAGGAAGTCAAGACAGCCATAGAAATGAAAAGCCATTTTTGAGTGATGTGCAAGTGTCGGGTGGCCACTGCAGCCTCTCTCCATACTCACTGGCCCCTGACTCCCTGGGCACTAGTAAAGACTCCTGCCAGGGCTGGCCCTCTCATGCCCATGGCCACTGGCTCTTCTGCATGACCTGTCCCCACTGTGGTAGGTGCTATCTTGACCCCAGCCGTCACTGCCTCCGCACCCCCTCCTCACTGGGCAGACTTGTGTGCTACAGGTTAACCTAGGGAGCAGATCCCTGTAGGTGACCCAGCTGAGCCCCAGGGGCTGTGCAACTAAGGAAGAAAAGATGAAATTTCCCCTCGCAGCTGTGCAAACCACTAATTGACACCCCCCATGACCAGCTTGGTAAACTCAGCACCTACAGAACATCTGAACACAAAACGAGTGCTCCTGCAGCCAAGACAGGTCTAGCTTTAGCAGCTGTAAACTTTGTGGGCACACACACATGGGGGTTGGGCCAGGCCAGAGTCTGAACTGCCCCCATAGCACACACAGCAGGTCCAGATCTATGATTACTGCAATCCTGGGACCTGACTTCAGTGGATCTACATTTGTGGCCTGGTGAAACATCTGAGAGACACCAGGGCCAATTGCCGGCATACGTAGTTAAGGTGAAGCCAAGAGCAGTGCCAACAAGAGTGTAATCTGAGAGCTCTCACAACAAGTGAAAGGTGACACAACAGAGCACACCAAAAGGTGAACAGCTCCAGAGAAGGAATACTCAATGGCTTCCCTCTTAGTGGGAGTGCACAAATCCTGCTACTTCGCACTGCAAATCAGAAACTTAGCTAAGAAACAGACCTGGGGGACCTCTATTCCAACAACTAGGGAGCAGATTCCCACTCTGACAGAGCAGTGACAATCACAGAGCAAAGGGAAGACTCTGTTCAATATCCATTGCAGGCTCTGGTCACCACAACATCAGTCACACCTCCTATCAAGGGGATAATGACAAGCATACAGTGAGGAAAGAGGTGGCAGACATCTGTACTAAAAACAGCCCTCACACCAAAACATATTAAACCCATGCAGGCTACACAAGGACGTTCCCACATAAAAAATAGCCCTTCAAGGCAGTCTGAGGGTTTGACATCAGAAGGAAGAACCGCCAGAGCATTTAGTCTTGGAAACCAATGGAGTTTGAGAGCAGGAGCTCCACAGGGCTGGGGGAAACAGAGACTCCCCTCTTGGAGGGTACACACAAGGTCTTATATGTACTGGGACCCAGCACAAAGCAGTACCTCTGTAAGAATCTGGGCTAAACCTACCAAAGTGTTGTGGAGGGGCACATGGGGAGGCTAAGGTTGATTATAGCTCACTGTGGGGGCAAGGACACTGGTAGCAGAAACCCCAGGGAATGTTGATTGGAGTGAGCTCTAATAGAGGTCTATATTTTGGCACCAAGATGAAGCCCCACCCAACAACCTGCAGGCTCCAGTGCTAGAAAGCCTCAGGCCAAACAACCACCAAGATAGGAACACAGCCCTGCCCATCAGAAACAGACTGTCTAAAGTCATACTGAGCTCACAACACACCGCTTGAAATGGCCCTGCCCATCAGAAGGACAAGACCCAACTTCACCCATGAGAACACAAGCACCAGTCCCTCCCATCAGGAAACCTGCACAAGCCCCTGGATCAACCTCATCCATGAGGGGGAGATACCAAAAGCAAGAGGAACTATAATCCTGCAGCTTCTGGAAAGGAGACCACAAGCACAAAAAGTTAGACAAAATGAAATGACAGAGAATATGTTGCAAACAAAGGAACAAGATAAAAACCCACAAGGACAACTAAAAGAAGAGGAGATAGGCAATCTACCTGAAAAAGAATTCAGAGTAATGATAGTAAAGATGATCCAAAATCTCAGAAAAAGAATGGAGGCATAGATCGAGAAGATACAAGAAATATTCAACAAGAAGATAGAAGATTTAAAGAACAAACAGAGATGAACAACACAATAACTGAAATGAAAAATATACTAGAAGGAATAAATACCAGAAAAATGAGGCAGAAGAACAAATAAGTAAGCTGGAAGACAGAGTGGTAGAAATCACTGCCACAGAACAGAATAAAGAAAAAAGAATGAAGAGAAATGAGGATGCTATCAGAGACATCTGGGACAACATTAAATGCACCAACATTTGCATTATAGGGGTCCCAGAAGGAAAAGAGAAAGAGAAAGGCCTGAGAAAATATTTGACGATATTATAGCCAAAAACTTTCCTAACATAAGAAAGGAAACACTCACTCAAGTCCAGGAAGCTCAGAGAGTCCCATACAGGATGAACCCAGGGAAGAACACACTAAGACAGATGTTAATTAAATGGACAAAAATTAAAGACAAAGAAAAAATATTAAAAGCAACAAGGGAAAAGCAACAAATACCATACAATGGAATCCCCATGAGGTTATCAGCTGATTTTTAGCAGAAACTCTCAAGCCAGAAGGGAGTGGCATGACATATTTCAGGTGATAAAAGGGAAAAAACTACAACCAAGAATACTCTACCCAGCAAGGGTCTCATTCAGATTTGATAGAGAAATCAAAAACTTACAGATAAGCAAAAGCTAAGAGAGTTCAGTACTACCAAATCAGCCTTACAACAAATGCTAAAGGAACTTCTCTAGGTGTGAAAGAGACCAGCAAATTAAAACAATCTTGTACATATATAGACTGCTATATCAAAACTTCATGGGAACAGCAAACCCAAAAACTACAATAGGTACACACACAAAAGAAAAAGCAACCCAAACAAAACACGAAAACCACAAGAAAAGAGAACAAAAGAGGAAGGAAAGAAAAAAGACCTACAAAAACAAACCCAAAACAATTAAGAAAATTGCAATGGGAACATACATATCAATAATTAGCTTAAAATTAAATGCTCCAACCAAAAGACATAGACTGACTGAATGGATACAAAAACAAGACCCATGTATATATATGCTGCCTACAAGAGACCCACTTCAGACCTGGGGAGACATACAGACTGAAAGTGAGGGGATGGAAAAAGTTATTCCATGCAAATGGAAATCAAAAACAACTGGAGTAGCAATACACATATCAGACAAAATAGACTTTAAAATAAAGACTGTTACAAGAGACAAGGACACTACAAAGTGATTAAGGGATCAATCCAAGAAGAAGATACAACAATTGTAAATATATGTGCACCAAACATAGGAACACCTCAATATATAATGCAAATGCTAACAGCCATAAAAGGGGAAATCGACAGTAACACAATAATAGTGGGGGACTTTAACACACCACTTACACCAATGGACACCTCATTCAGAAAGAAAATTAATAAGAAAACAAGCCTTAAAATACACATTAGACCAGATAGATGTAATTGATATCTATAGAGCATTCTAACTGAAAGCAGCAGAAGATACTTTCTTCTCAAGTGCACATGGAACATTCTCCAGGATAGATCACATCTTGGGCCAAAAATCAAGCCTCTGTAAATTTAAGAAAATTAAAATCATGTCAAGCATCTTTTCCAACCACAATGCTATGAGATTAGAAATCCGATACAGGAAAAAATTGTAAACAACAGAAACACATGGAGGCTAAACCATATGCTACTAAGCAACCAATGGATCACTGAAGAAATCGAAGAGGAAATCAAAAAATACCTAGAGACAAATGACAATGAAATTTTTTGATACAAAACCTATGGGACACAACAAAAGCTGTTCTAAGAGGGAAGTTTATAGCAATATAATCTTACCTCAGGAAACAAGAAAAATCTCAAATAAACAACCTAACCTTACACCTAAAGCAACTAAGAAAAATTTTGCAGTATATTCATACAACAGACTACCACACAGCGATGAAAACAATGAACTATTGTTAAAACAACATGGAATAATCATATATGTAATGTGAAATGAAAGGGGTCAGACACAAAAAAATACATGACTCACTCTATATAAAGACAAAACTTTGTAGTATAGTTTGAAATTGGAGAGACTGATTCCTCCAGCTCCGTTTTTCTTTCTCAAGATTGCTTTGGCTATTCAGGGTCTTTTGTGTTTCCATACAAACTGTAAAATTTTTTGTTCTAATTCTGTGAAGAATGCCATTGGTAGTATGATAGGGATTGCATTGAATCTGTAGATTGCTTTGGGTAGTATAGTCATTTTCACAATATTGATTCTTCCAATCCAAGAACATGGTATATTTCTCTATCTGTTTATGTCATCTTTGATTTTTTCATCAGTGTTTTATAGTTTTCTGAGTACAAGTCTTTGGCCTCCTTAGGTAGGTTTATTCCTAGGTATTTTATTCTTTTTTGTTGCAATTGTAAATGGGATTGTTTCCTTAATTTCTCTTTCTGATTTTTCATTGTTAGTATATAGGAATGCCAGAGATTTCTGTGCATTAATTTTGTATCCTGCAACCTTACCAAATTCATTGATTAGTTCTAGTAGTTTTCTGGTGACATCTTTAGGATTTTCTATGTATGGTACAATAATCAAGACAGTATGGTAATGGTGCAAAAACAGAAATATAGATCAATTGTACAGGATAGAAATCCCAGAGATAAAGGCAGGCACATATGGTCACCTAATTTATGACAAAGGAGGCAAGAACATACAATGGAGAAAAGATAGCCTCTTCAATAAGTGGTGCTGGGAAAACTGGACAGCTACATGTAAAACAATGAAATTGGAACACTACCTAACACCATACACAAAAATAAAATCCAAATGGATTAAAGACCTAAATGTAAGACCAGACACTATAAAACTCTTAGAGGAAAATGTAGGAAAAACATTCTTTGACATAAACTACAGCAAGGTCTTTTTTGACCCACCTCCTAGAATAATGAAAATAAAAACAAAAATAAACAAATGGGACCTAATTAAACTTAAAAGCTTTTGCACAGCAAAGGAAACCATAAACAAGATGAAAAGACAACCCTCTGAATGGGAGAAAATATTTTCAAATGAAGCAATGGACAAAGGATTAATCTCCAAAATATACAAACAGCTCATGGAGCTCAGTATCAGAAAAACAAACAACCCAATTAAAAAATAGGTGGAAGACCTAAATAGACATTTCATTAAAGAAGGCATACACATGGCCATGAGGCACATGAAAAGATGCTCAACATCACTATTTATTAGAGAAATGCAAATCAAAACTACAGTGAGGTATCACCTCACACCGGTCAGAATGGCCATCATCAAAAAATCTACAAACAATAAATGCTGGAGAGGGGGTGGAGAAAAGGAGACCCTCTTGCACTGTTGGTGGGAATGTAAATTGATACAGCCACTATGGAGAACAGTATGGAGGTTTCTTGAAAAACTAAAAATAGAGCTACCATATGACCCAGCAATCCCTCTACTGGGCATATACCCCGAGAAAACCATAATTCAAAAGGATACAAGTACCCCAGTGTTCATTGCAACACTATTTACAATAGTCAGGACATGGAAACAACATAAATGTCTAATGACAGATGAATGGATAAAGAATATGTGGTACATATATACAATGGAATATTACTGGGCTATAAAAGGAGTGAAAATGGGTCATTTGTAGAGATGTGGATGGACCTAGAGTCTGTCATACAGTGTGAAGTAAGCCAGAAAGAGGAAAACAAATATCGTATATTAACACATATATGTGGAATCTAGAAAAATGGTACAGGTGAACCTATTTGTAGGGCAAGAACAGAGACGTTGATGTAGAGAACAGACGTGGACTCGGGGGAGACAGAGATGGTGGGACGAATTGGGAGATTAGGTTTGACATAAATACACTACTATGTGTAAAATAGATAGCTAGTGGGAACTTGCTGTATAGCACAGGGAGCTCAGCTTGGTGCTCTGTGACGACCTAGATGGGTGGGATGGGGGCGGTGGAAAGGAGACCCAAGAGGGAGGAGACGTAGGCATACATATAGCTGATTCACTTCATTGTACAACAGAAACTAACACAACATTGTACAGCAATTTTACTCCAATTAAAAAAAAAGACAAAACTTATCTTTGGAGATAGAAGTCAAATACTGGTTACATTTGAGGGTGCCTAATAACTAGAAGGAAGAACAAAGAAAGCCTCTAAAGTGCTGGGAATGTTCTGTTTCATGTTCCAGGTGGTTGTTACAAGAGTGTGTTTACTTTGTAAAAGTTCATAGATCTGATTTGGGCACTCTTCTGTATTTGTGTTATGCTTTAATAAAGAAATACAAAAAACAAACAGAAAACAAAAAACAAGAAGATCTTTCTTTTTCTGGTCAGCCATTCTCTTTCTCACCTACTTACCTTTGTTTTTTATCATCCTTCTTCCTTTAGGTCTATTTTTCTTTTTTTCCTAGAAGTCTTTTAAATACACAAATGGACATTTAGGGGCATAACAGACACACCTATATTCTCTCCCTTCTTGCCATTGACAAAATTTTTTCACATTTTTTATGTAGAACCCAGAATAAGAAGTAACAGGCTTAAATGACACTGAAAGAAATCACTTTTTTTTTTTTTACCCCAGAACTTTTTGCATACTTGACCAAGATATTAACATTATAGGACTTGTAACTATACATCTATGTGTTTATCTTCTCACTTGATTATAAAATCTTTCAGGTAAGGGGACAGATCTAAGACATCCTGCTTATGTCTTAGTCTTTGCCACATAGTAGGAACTCAATAAATTATTATTGACCTGAAAAACTAAGTAATCCATTTTGAGGTATTTAAGAGTAGCCAAAGGGCCAGAATTTAAAGAGGCTGAGATATCCTATTTCTCTAAGGCAAAGAACTAGATTAAATGACCTCTTGAAGGCTGTTCTGTCTCCCAGAGTCTGTGATTGACTGACGTACTGTTAATTTTTACAGCCTTCCTTAGCTACTCATTATACCCATTGATATACCACTTAGATTTGCTTTGTTCTTGTTCTTCTTATTTTCCTTGTCCTAAAAAAAATCATAGTTTGATTTATATTTTTTGGTTATTTCTAAATTATTGCTATCTGAGCTAAATAGATTTAAATGGGCAATTTTTTGTTTCACACCTATGTTTGAAATTGATAGTTCTGAATTTTATATCAGTGATCAGATTCATTTCCAAATATAAAATTAATATCCTAAACAATACATTTGCTAACATAACAGGAATTCATTTATTTTATACCTGATTTTTTTCTTGCTCCAAACAATAGCTAGCACTTATAGTATTACATGTTGGAATAACAGAAATTATTAATTATGAAACAGAGTAAACTGATCCACTAGAATTAAAACAAGAAGACTTGAGTGGGAAGCCTCATGTCACAAGAAAAAAAGTTGAAATGAAAGCAAAAGAAGAAATTGGAAAGTAGCTCTCTCTCTCTAGGCATTTGATAAATATTAATTGCTTTTCCTTCCTTTTTATGTCCCAAGCAACACTAATGACCTTCTAAAAATAGTTGTTTGTTATTAAGTAGACAGAATTTGAATGCAAGTAAACTCTTGCTAGCTTTTAATGCTTCAACCTTCAACCAACTGTAAACAAATTTTCCACCAACCCTCTTCCTTTTCAAGCTCTAACGTCATCTCTCTCATTTCCTTTCACCTCCAAATTTCTCTTCCATTTCCTTCTGAATTGAAACCTTTCTTCAACCTTCTTGTTTAAAAAATTCAAAAATCTCTTCACCATACCCATTCTTCTTGAAATCGCTACTAGATTCAACATTTTGATGACCTAGCTCTTTCCTTCGTTTCTGAAACTTTATTTTCTTTGGAATTTCTCTACCAATACAGATCATCAGTGAGACTTAGTTTTCAGCTGTTATCTCATACCACAGTCTCCCTTTGGACAATATTAATCACTCCCAGCTAGTGATTCCCAGCACTGTATCTCTAGGATTGAGCTCAGATTTGAGCTCCAGATTTTATCCTACTCACATTGAATATTTCCTGGAATGTGTCATGCCTTTGTCCAAGCTATTTCTGACCTATTGCACCCTTCTATCTCCTCTATCTTCCTTTAAAAATAAGTATTAATTTCTCCAGACCCTACCTTCCATGTGAAGCACTTATGGGTCTATACACACAGCATGTAAACACAAAATCAGTTTCTTTTCCATTAGCCCCACCCACATTGGGCCTTCTCACTAATGGCATAAGTCATACAAGTTTTAATTGCTCAATCAAGAAGACTTACAGGACCCAAAATAACAATGCTTACAAGTCTACAGTTTATTGCAGGAAATGGATACAATACAGCTATAGCATTCAAGTAAGAATATGCATCATAATCAAAGGCTATCTCATAGCAGGGGTTCTGGAGAAGCCAAGTGCAAAATCCTATTGTCCTCCCTTTGTGAGGGCCATGGCAGGATGTACCTTCTCTCTTGAATCAGGAACCATCATTATGACACTGAACACTCTGGAACCAGAGATGCTAAAATGAAGTAATCACTAGGGTTTTGGGTTTTTGGTTTTTTGGTTTTTTGCTGGTCGTATAGGCATATTCTTTTTGTTTAATCTACTCAAACAGCAGATTCTTCCAGGGGTCTCACCAAGTCCAGGCACAACTTATCAATATAACCATTACCAATAAACAATGACACAAACCACCTGAAACTCTTCATACTAATCATTACAGAACAATACTCTTACTGACTTGGGGTCAGTGCCATACACAGACAAGGAGAACAGCTCAGGCTAATTCTAAGCCTATTGGAATTAACCCTCACAGAACAACCTTTACTAAAATACTTATCAAAGTCTGATTTTTGGCATTTATCTGTCTTCAATAATAGACTATAAGCTCCATGAAAGTAAGAACTACATTTTACTTGTCTTGAATTTAAATATCTAAATTAGTATCATGCATTAATTAAATGTATTCTCCTATCTTCCTTAAATATATCAAAGACCAAATTAACCAAAGGACCAAATCACTGACAGATAGGCAAGTCGAAATTCAATGAAAAAATTTGTACCCATGCAGAGATTTCATTATACATAAAAGTTATAGCTTCAAATTTGCAAATTTGAATTTGCAGCAGCATTAAGTTCATCGGCTATTTGAAAAATCTAGCTAGAGGACATATTTTATTTTCAATAATAAAAAAAACCCACAAAAGTAAAAATAGAATAGAATAATAAAATAAAATAATAAAAGTAGAATAGAAAAATAAACCCATCATCAAACTATTATAATGATCAACTCATGGCTACTCTTGGAAAATACATTTTTTAACTTGATCAACTAAGTTTTAAAAACAAAATTAAAACAACAAAACCATGAATTTATGTTAGTAGCTAAAATCAAATTTAAAATGTTTCACAACCATTGACTATGTTAAGGGCTTTGTGCTCTTTGCCATTCTCTGGAAATATATTGTCTGTATTCATCACAGCCAGTGGCATGCTTCTCTTAATAAAAACAACTCTTTCAAGGAATATTTCTGACTTGATTTAACTTACAGGCAATTGAAAAGCCAGGACTACTCACCTTGAAACTAAACACAGCTTCAGAACAAACTGACATAAGATATACACTGCCTAAAGGACTTAATTTCACTATATCACCTAACTTATCACTAGCCTCCAACATAGTGCTACCCAAATTACAAAGAGAGTGGATGTTATATGTTCCTGAGTTATCACAAGCATCAGCTGAGGCTCCAGTTACAGGATATACTGCATCTCGTTGATACAGTACAAGGAGACTGGTGTACAATATCCCAAGTGCAGTCTCTGCGATAAGGATGGAGGTAGATGCATTCTCCTAGCTAATGCACAGGCTTCCAGCTATGTCAGGATTATATGTTGGTGCTGTGTAAGTGTTTTTTTGGGTGATGACTCTTGTATCCCCTGAAAGCTAACTCAGTTGACCCCCAGAGTTCACTGCAGCATTAACCTATTATAGGAATCAGAAGAATGTCATGAGCTGTCTCTCTGGAATAGTGACTAGCAGAGGGAGAATAAATCTATTGTGAGCCTATACTGTCACTTTAAGCAAAACAATGTGAGAGAGAGAGAAACCACAAGGAGCAGTTACCAACATATTACTGCTTCTTGATATATTTTATCATAAGAGTCTATCTCTGATCTCTTTTTCATTCATACAGCAATACAATTGGGAGCCTTATTAAAATCCAGACTCTAAGTTTGGTATTCAGCCTTCTTAATTTTTGTTTTGATCCCCTCTATTTGATCTGTTTAACTTTGCTTTGCAGATATATCAAGTGTTTCTTTGCTACACTATCGCAAAATTCAAGTCTTTGAAGTGTTGGCTTCATGTTATTTTTTGATATCCCACAAACTCTGATTTGGTTAGATTTTGCCTCTTTTTTATAGTAAGAAATACTCTAAAGAAATAATACATAGTTTCAATTCTCAACTCCCTTCTCTAGTAAGCAGATTTCTCATGAATTCATTATTATCTAAATTATCTCTGAGAAAAATTGTAAAAGGAAGGCCAACTTGCCCAGAGCAATTAGCATGAGAGGAGGGTGCTGTCACAGGCAATGTATTACTTGAAGCTCTTTATCTATGACCCTGGTGATGTAAGAAACACAGAACTGAAGTCTTGTCAGGAAGGGTGACTTCCAGTCAGAGGAAAAGGATACTAGTTTGGTATTCTAGCTGTTGGATTATTGTTATTAAACAATAAGTGACTGAAGAAGAATCAAAGAGACAATGTTGCAGTCCTGTCACACATGGATAAAATCTCTGGAGAATCATTTCTAACTTGCCATTGCTGTGGTAGGAGCTACCAACTGCATGCCCAATTAAGTCAGTGACCACTGTTATTCTGTGTAATAAGAATTACCTCAGTCTTAGCATCCCTAAAATGGGACTATTACTATCTATTTAGGTACAAATAGACAATAAATTTTCTTAAAGAAATTGCAATTGTAGGTTGTGGCATAAAACCCAACTGCTTGTATATCAAATTCAGCCTGGGAGAAATTTACTGATCTAGGTCGTTTCCCTTTAATCAGAGTTCCTGAGGACTAGTCCAACCAGATCATCTTTCACAAGGATTTTCTAGTGCCACAGTGATTTCCAGCTTTCTGCCAATAGAGTCACCCTCATTGTAACTAACAGTTTCCTTACCAGAGAGTGTTGCCAAAACCTTGAAATTCACTTTCAACAGGCAGTATACTGATAATTATCTCCTTCTTCCTCTCTAAGCCTGCTCCTCTTCTGCTATTTTCTATCTTAGTTAATGGCATCATTATCTACCTATTTGTCCAAGCTAGAAATGTCAAAATATTTTCAATTATTCACTTTTCCTCTTTCTCCACGTTTAGGAGGTTTCCACCATGTCATGGCCACTCTACCTCTGATAGGTCTTTTATGTAGATTTCCTACTGCCTTAGTTTTGGCAATCCTCATGTCTCACCTTGACCATGGAAGTAAAATGGTTAAATGGCTTAAGAAATGGGTAAATTTGCCTTTGTTTTTTCCTCTTTCACACTGATGCATGGATTAATTTTCTAAAATTCCTTCCTATAAAATAGTCATTGATTTCCTACAGCCTATAAAATAAAGGCATTACTCAAGTAATATTTGTAGAGTATCTACTATATACGAGAATTAAGAGCTCACTGTAAAAAGGTAAGAAATATGGAAGAAAGATAAAATCCCTTGCCTTCGAGGAGCTCAAAATCTAGAAGGGAAAATAGCATATCAACATAATGTGGCAAGTGCTATGTTATTAGAGTAATATGCAATCGTCAGTGGTAGCATAAAATGCAAAAGAGTGAGCAATTCCACATGGAGGTATTGAAGAGGAGTGCATACATTTGACTGTGTCTGGAAGTATATATAAGCGTTTTCCATGCAAACAAATGAGAGAAGGCTTTCTAGGCCAAGACAACATGTGCAAAGGTTCTAATACCTAGGTAAGCATTGCTTATTTAGGGAACTACAAGTATTTGGACATTGGAGAAGAGGGTATAACTTGTATTAGGTGATATACACAAAGGAGTCTAAAATTTGACCTGAAGGTTATGATAAGCCATTAAAGAGATTTAAACAGGATAATAACAAGGATCATGTTTGTGTTTTGGAAAAAAGCAGAAATGAAAGAGAGAACAATTGGAACATTATTACAATAGGTAAGATATGATGAAGCCGTCAATTTAAACAATAGCAATGACGTTTATAGTGCTGGAGTTAGGACAGACAAAAGACGACTCCTTACCAAGAAATGAAAGGCCCTGCAAAATGCAGTCTTGATCTATCAGAGTTCCTGGCACATAGTAGATACTCAATACACTCAATATATAATTGTTGAATAAATAACTAAATAAAGTTACTTTCTGTATCTGTTATCTATTGCTTCATAAGAAATCATACCAAAACTTAGTAGCTTAAAACTACAAAGCTTATTACTTTCCACAATTTTGTTGGTTAGCTGGATGGTGCTTATGCTGATTTTTGCCTGAGTTCATACATATGACTGCATTCAGCCTGCTTGTCAACTGGAGATGGATTCCTCCAGAGACTCATATCTTCACATGGTCTCTCTCCTTTCATGGGATCTCTCTGCATGTGCAATGTGTGTGTGTGTGTGCGTGTGTGTGTGTGTCTTTGTCTCTCTCTGGGATATGAGACATGTGGTCTCTCTCTATGAATCTCCCTCCACATGGTCTCCCTCTCCATGGGATCTCTCTCCACATAGTCTCTCTTTCATTGGGATCTCTTTCCATGTTGCTACTCCTTCTCCATGAGATCTCTAACGGCTAATCTGGGCTTCTTCAGCCATGACAGTCTCAGGGCTCCAAGCAGGCAAGCCTTGTGCATGAGTGCTTGTCCAGCCTCTATATATCACATGGTCAAGCCCCAACACGAGAGGAGATTATACAAAATGAGTCTTCCAGGAGGCATGATTCCTTAGAAGCCATTATTACAGCAGCCACACATCTCTATACTGAGTGTGTACTACTTCCCTCACAAGAACACAATATTCTAATCTATTGTTTTTCTCCTAGGTTCCCAGACATGTAATGAACTTTTATACCTCCTTAACTTTACCTAGGCTTCTCCTCTTATATTTCATAGTGCTCCCATCTGCCTTGAAATATTCTCTGCCTCAGGTAGAAAGTACCTACTTTCAAAAGTCAGCTGCAGAGGCTGAAAAGCCTGAAAATACAGGGGAGGAACAATCCTTTCCCTGAATCACTTTTTTCCTAAATTATAGTAGTAATCTCAATGTGCCAGAATTATCTATTGACATGTTTTTCTCTAGCCAGCATTTGAGCATCTCAAAGGTAGTCACTATGTCTCATTCATCTTTGTGTATCCAATAGTTATCATCAATTATCCTCATTCTTGATGCAGAGTTGCTTCTCAAACATTTACTGAGTGAATGACTCTGTTCCTAACTTATATGCATAGGGTTATGAATCATTTTGTAGAGTATGCACATCATTATGGAAAGAATAGCCTAAAAATAACTTAAATTATATACATTGAACAGATTTTACTCAGAAATAGAGACCTAAAAGATGTATTAGAACATTACATGCCTTCACATAAGCATGTAAAGAAGTGACAAATATTGTCTTAGTGGCTAGCACGAGATTTCTCTTTAGAGAAGGAAATCCCTTGATAAGTCAATGCAAGATATATCAGTTCCAGGAATGAGATCTGGCTACCTTATAAAAGATGGACCAGGGTCCCAAGAATACCATCAGTGTGGAGGGTAACCCCAGCATCCTTGGCAGAACCAGCAAAATGATCCCTCACTAGACTGGTTTCTATAGCGCTTACTTCTGAGATCCATATTTTGGGAAATAAAGAGGAGTTTCCCTTGAAAGACGAAGATAATCCCTCAGATTTCACGTCTGAATCCACTTTGGAGACCCACCCTCTTAACCTCCAATAGGGTCCAATACCTTGGGTCAATCTATTCATGTGGTACTGTCAATCAAATGTGGTTCAAAGAGCACTCTAAATTATAAACAATGTGACACAACTGTGAATTTCCAGAAACCCCAGTGAGTGACATAACAGCCTGCCCTATGGTCCTCCTAGGGGATGAAGTTCTTTTAACATCTGGAAATATGTACTAAAGGGCCTAACAATAATCCTAGCAGCTACTAGCAGCAACTTCAGGTAACAATTAGGCACTGGTTTACTTATCATGTTGAGGCAGAGGCAGTAACACTCATCAAATATTCTATTTGCTCCCAACACTTCCTAACCTCTTTGCATCTTGATGAAGACATATGACTACTTCTGGCCAAAAACATGAGTGGAGAAAAGCCTGTGCATGATTCTCCAGTCTCTCGCTCTTCCCCTGCCATGATGTCTGAGTGGAGAGCTCTAATCCAAATGGTGCTGTTACAGGACTGCAGAGCCTACATCAATCCAGATACAGAGCCCACTGTCAACCACAATAATATGCTTCAGGAGCAAGAAATAAACTTTTGTATGTTAAACCACTGATATTTGGAGGTTGTTTATTACTGACAATGCAATTTAGCCTAGTCTGGCTAATACACATTATTCAAATATAGGGGTGGTTTTTTCTTCAGTTATCCTTAAATAATACTTCAACAGACATTTATTATCTACTATGTGCCAAGCACTCTACTGAATATTTAGGATATATCAGTTAACATTTTTAAAATGTTGTCCTTGTGGAGTTTATATTCTAATCAAGAAAATCACAATCACTATCAATAATCATGACCATTAAGTACAAAGAACGTTGACAAATAAAGGAGATACTGTCATAATATTATTAAGGACATTATTATTTATATGTGAGTTTTTCTTATTCACAAAATTAGAATATGCTTACTTTAGCTGAGTACATATTATATAATTGATTTACCTTTGGTTCAATATTTGCTTCAAATTATTTAAAATATGCAGCATTTTGAAAGGAGCACTAACAATTTTAACAATTTTGAAGAAAGGTGAATGAAGAAGCAAGCAGTCTACTGCTTAGCCAAAGGTCATTGTCATGCTAAATATAGTACAGGCTGTGCTCACTGAGAGAAGTCAGTCATCATCAGCTTCCAATCATTATTTGAAAGGCATTTAGAGGGCAAAGCCAGATTTCTTCTTCTCATTTGCTAAGATAAAACACTGATCCAAGTGTCTCAAATTCAAGTGCCTTTGGTTCCAGGAAAGTAGTAAAAGAGTAAAGTAAACCAGATTTTTTGTGTGTCAACTGCTAAAAATATAACTATTTTTTATTTAATTGAAATATCGTTTAACTATGTCTAATAATGCAAACATGTATTATAGCAGAGATTACATTTTAAATTGTACCTTAAATATACACATTGGCAGAATCAAGATGGCAGAGTAGGAGGACACAGAGTTCAAGTCTCCTCACAGCTAGGGCTCCTGCTAGATGCTGGTGGGGGACCTCGGACACCTAAGTTGATGGGAGGAATCCTCGCTCGATCAGGTAGGATGTGGGAGGGAAGGGGAAAGGCAAGGAAATATGGAGGTGGGATGGAACCAGCACCCCTGAGGGAGGCTGGGGGAGGGGAGAGGTTCCCATGCTCGGAAGGGCTCACTCAAGATGAGGAGGTCAGCGGGGATTGGAGGGGGATGTGGTGTCTCCCCTGCCCGCTTGGGCCCTGGAAATCCTGCTGGGATCCCAGGTCTTAATGCCCAGATCCCAAGGCCTCCTCCAGCCAGATGAGTCCCAGGCCTGAGCCTCCTCCCCCGACCAGGCCTCTTCTAGTTGCTTGGGTCCCAGGCCTGAGCCCCCCCATGTCCAACGCCTCTTCTGGCTGCATGGGTCCCAGGCCTAAGCCCCACCCCCACCAAAGCTTCCTCTGGCTGCATGGGTCCTGGCAGCCTGAGTGCCGTCCCTGACAGGGCCACCTCTGGCCACGTGGGTCCAGGTGGGTTGAGTGCCGCCCCACTCCAAGGCCTCCTCTGACTGTACTGGCCCCTGTGAGTGAACCGATGGAAGTCTGTACCCCAGCACTGGTGCTCTGGACCAGCTCCAGGAACAGACACTGGTGAGAGGAACACACGCAGAAGTGGGGCTGACACAGTGGGTCCAGAGACTTCCCTAGAGGTCTTGGAGGCCTACTGGGGAGGTGGGAGTAGGATGTAGGTCACCATTGGGACAAGAACATTGATAGAGGAGGTACCAGGGAATTTTTAATTTTTTTATTTTTCATTTCTTATTTTTTAATTTTTTAATATTTTTATCTTTTATTTTTATTCTTACTTTTTTACTTAATTAAAATTCTTTATGTTGTTTATTTTTTTGCTGTTCTGTTTTGTTTTGTTGTTGTTGTTTAATTGTTATTTTTCTAGTATATTTTTTAGTTTTTATTCTTTGTTATTGTTATGCTCTTTTCTGTTTGTTGATTTTTTTCTTTTCTTCTCTTCTTTTTTTTTTTTTTTTTCTTTTGCCTCTCCGCTCAGCCTGCAGGCTCTTGGTTCTCAGGGCAGTGGTCAGGCCTAAGTGCCTGTGTTGGGAGTACCAAGCCCAAGTGCTGGACTAACAGAGAACTTCAGGTCCCAGGGAATATTAATTGGTGTGAGGTCTCCCAGAAGTTCTCATCTCAGCACCAAGACCTGGCTCCACCCAACTGCCTGCAAACTCCAGGGCTGGATGCCTTAGGGCAAACAACCAGCAAGAAAGAAACACAGCCCCACCCATCAAAAAAAAATGAAATGATAAAAAAAAAATTAGGAAGGAGCAAAAAAAAAACATACAAAACCAAATAAATGAAGAGGAAATAGGCAACCTACCTGAAAAAGAATTCAGAGGAATGATAGTAAAGATGATCCAAAAACTTGGAAATAGAATGGAGCAACAGATCAAGAAAATACAAAATATGTATAATAAGGGCCTAGAAGAACTAAAGAACAAAAAGTGATGCACAACACAATAACTGAAATGAAAAATACTCTAGAAGGAATCAATAGCAGAATAACTGAGAGACAAGAACAATAAGTAAGCTGGAAGACAGAATAGTGGACATAACTGCTGAGGAGCAGAATAAAGAAAAAAGACAGAAAAGAAATGAGGACAGTCTCAGAGACCTCTGGGACAACATTAAAGGCACCAGCATTCGAATTATCTTGCTCTTTCATCTGCTGTGTGTTTTCTGTCTTCTCATTTTGCTTAATTTACAGTTTTTGTGGTCTCCTTTCCACAGGCTGCTGGTTCGTAGTTCCCTTTGTTTTTGGTGTTTGCCCCCAGTGGGTGAGGTCGGTTCAGTGGGTTGTGCAGGCTTCCTGGTGTAGGGGACTGGTGCCTGTGTTTTGGTGGATGAAGCTGGATCTTGTCTTTCTGGTGGGCAGGACCACGTCTGGTGGCGTGTTTTGGGGTGTCTTGACCTTATGATTTTATGCAGCCTCTCTGCTAATGGGTGATGTTGTGTTCCTGTCTTGCTAGTTGTTGGCACAGGGTGTCCAGCACTGTAGCTTGCTGGTGGTTGAGTGGAGCTGGGTCTTAGCATTGAGATGGAGATCTCTGGGAGAGCTTTTGATGTTTGACATTACATGGAGCCGGGAGGTCTCTGGTGGACCAACGTCCGGAACTCAGCTCTCCCACCTCAGAGGCAGAGACCTGACACCCGGCCGGAGCACCAAGACCTTGTCAGCCACACGGCTCAGAAGAAAAGGGAGAAATAAAGAAAGCAAAATAATAAAATAATTACAGTAAAGAATTAAAAAATTATTAAAATTAAAAAAAATTAAAAAGTAATAAAAAAAAAAAGAGAACAACCAACCCAAAAAACAAATCCACCAATGATAACAAGGGCTAAAAAGTATCATAAGGAAAAAACAAAACAAAACAAAAAAACAGAAAAACGGACAGACAAAACCCTAGGACAAATGGTAATAGCAAACCTATACAGACAAAATCACACAAAGAAGCATACACATACACACTCATAAAAAGAGAAAAAGCAAAAAGTTATATATATATATATATATATATATATATATATATATATATATATATATATATATATATATATATATATGGAAGAGGCAACCAAATCGATTAACAAATCTACCAAGGATAATGAACTCTAAATACTAAAGTAAGATAAACATAAAACCAGAAACAAATTAGATGCAGAAAGTAAACCCCACGTCTACAGCTGCTCCCGAAGTCCATCACTTCAATTTTGGGATGATTCATTTTCTATTCAGGTATTCCAGAGATGAAGGGTACATCAAGTTGATTGTGGAGATTTACTCCACTGCTCCTGAGTCTGCTATGAGAAATTTCCCTTTCTCTTGTTTGTTCACACAGTTCCTGGGGTTCAGCTTTGGATTTGGCCCAAATCTGCGTGTAGGTCACCTGAAGGCATCTGTTCCTGCCACGGCAGGATGGGGTTAAAGGAGCAGCAGATTCAGGAGCTATGGCTCACTCAGGCCGGGGGGTGGGGAGGGGTATGGAATGCCAGGCGAGCCTGTGGCTGCAAGGCTGGCGTGACGTTGCAACAGCCTGAGGCATGCTGTGTGTTCTCCTGGGGAAGTTGTCCCTGGATCACAGGACCCTGGCAGTGGTGGGCTACACAGGTTCCCAAGAGAGGAGGTGTGGATAGGGACCTGTGCTTGCACACAGGCTTCTTGGTGGCTGCAGCAGCAGCCTTAGTGTCTCATGCCCTTCTCTGGTGTCCTGCACTGATAACCATGGCTCACTCCCCTCTCTGGAGCTCGTTTTGGGGATGCTCTGAATCTCCTCACCTCACACACCCTGAAACAATGGTCTCTTGCCTCTTAGGCAGTTCCAGACTTTTTCCTGGACTCCCTCTTGGCTAGCTGTGTCACACTAGTCCCCTTCAGTTTGTGTTCACGCAGCTAACCCCAGTCTTCTCCCTGGGATCTGACCTCCAAAGCCCGAGCCTCAGCTCCCAGTCCCCATCCGCCCTGGTGGGTGAGCAAACAAGCCTCTCAGGCTGGTGAGTGCTGGTGGCACTGATCCTCTGTGCGGGAATCTATCCACTTTGCCCTATGCACCCCTGTTGCTGCACTCTCCTCCGTGGCACCCAAGCTTCCCCCTGGCCCAGTGCCTGTCTCCACCAGTGAAGGGGATTCCTAGTGTATTTAAACTTTTCCTCCTTCACAGCTCCCTCCCAGAGGTGCAGGTCCCATCCCTATTTTTTTGTCTTTGTTTTTTCTTTTTTTTTTTCTCCTACCCAGGTACTTGGGGAGTTTCTTGCCTTTTGGGAGATCTGAGGTCTTCTGCCAGCGTTCAGTAGGTGTTCTGTAGTAGTTGTTCCACATGTAGATGTATTTTTGATGTATTTGTGGGGAGGAAGGTGATCTCCACATCTTACTTCTCCATCTTGAAAGTCTCTCCCAACTGTAAATATTTACACACCCAACATAGGAGCACCTCTATATACATAAGACAAATGCTAACAACCATAAAAGGGGAAGCCGACAGTAACACAATAATAGCAGGGGACTTTAACACCACACTTACACCAATGGACAGATCATCCAGAAAGAAAATTAATCAGGAAACACAGCTTTAAATGACACAACAGAGCAGGTAGACTTAATTGATATTTATAGGACATTCCATCCAAAAGCAGCACAATACAACTTCTTCTTAAGTGCACACGGAACATTCTCCAGGATAGATTGCATCTTAGGTTACAAATTAAGCCTTGGTTAATTTAAGAAAATTGAAATTGTATCAAGCATCTTTTCTGACCACAACACTATGAGATTAGAAATTAATTACAGGAAAAAAAACTAAAAAAAACAAAAACACATGGAGACTAAACAATATGCTACTAAGTAACCAAAAGATAACCAAAGAAATCAAACAGGAAATCAAAATATACCCAGAAACAAATGACAATGAAAACACAATGACCAAACCTATGGGATGCAGCAAAAGCAGCCTTCAAATGAAATTTTACAGAATTCAATCCTACCTCAAGAACAAGAAAAACCTCAGATAAAAAACCTAATCTTACACCTAAAGCAACTAGAGAAAGAAGAACAAACAAAACCCAAAGTTAGTAGAAGGAAAGAAATCATAAAAATTAGAGTGGAAATAAATGAAATAGAAACAAAGAAAACAATAGCAAAAATCAATGAAACTAAAAGCTTGTTCTTTGAGAAGATAAACAAAATTGATAAATGCTTAGTGAGACTCATCAAGAAAAAAAGGCAGAGGATTCAAATCAGTAAAATTAGAAATGAAAAAAGAGAAAATATAACTGACACCACAGAAATACAAAGGATCCTAAGAGACTACTACAAGCAACAATATGCTAATAAATTGGACAATCTGGTAGAAATGGACAAATTCTTAGAAAGGCACAACCTTCCAAGACTGAACCAGGAAAAAATAGAAAATATGAACAGACCAATCACAAGTAATGAAATTCAAACTGTGATTTAAAATTTTCCAACAAACAAAAGTCCAGGACCAGATGACTTCACAGGTGAATTCTATGAAACATTTAGAGAAGAGCTAACACCGATCCTTCCCAAACTCTTCCAAAAAATTGCAGAGGAAGGAACACTCCCAAGCTCATTCTACAAAGCCACCATCCCCCTGATAACAAAACCAGACAAAAATATCACAAAAAAAGAAAACTATAGACCAACATCACTGATGAACATTGATGCAAAAATCTTCAACCAGGTACTAGCAAACAGAATTCAACAGCACATTAAAATAATCATACAGTGAGATCAAGTGGGATTTATCCCAGGGATGCAACGATTCTTCAATATATGCAAATCAATCAATGTGATACACCATATTAACAAATTAAAGATAAAAACCATACAATCATCTCAATAGATGCAGAAAAAGCTTTTAACAAAATTCAACACCAGTTTATGATAAAAAACTCTCCAGAAAGTGGGCCTAGAGGGAACCTACCTCAACATAATAAAGGCCACATATGACAAACCCACAGCAAGCATCATTCTCAATGGTGAAAAACTGAAAGCATTTCCTCTAAAATCAGGAACAAGACACTGATGTCTACTCTTGCCACTCTTATTCAACAGAGTTTTGGAATTCCTAGCCATGGCAATCAGAGAAGAAAAAGAAATGAAAGGAATACAAATTGGAAAAGAAGAAGTAAAACTGTCACTGTTTACAGATGACATGATACCATACATAGAAAATCCTGAAGAAGCCACCAGAAAACTACAAGAGCTAATCAATGAATCGGGTAAAGTTGCAGGATACAAAGTTAATGCACAGAAATCACTTGTATTCCTATACACTAATAATGAAAGATCAGAAGGAGAAATTAAGGAAACAATCCCATTTACCATCACAACAAAAAGAATAAAATACCTAGAAATAAACCTGCCTAAGGAGGCAAAAGAGCTATACTCAGAAAACTATAAGACACTGATGAAAGAAATCAAAGATGACAAAAACAGTTGGAGAGATATACCACGTTCTTAAATTGGAAGAACTGATATTGTGAAAATGACTATACTACCCAAAGTAATCTACAAATTCAACAAAATTCCTATCAAATTTCCAGTGACATTCTTCTCAGAATTAGAACAAAAAATTTTACAATTTATATGTAAGCACAAAAGACCCTGAATAGCCATAACAATACTGAGAGAGAAAAATGGGTGGAGGAATCAGGCACCCTGACTTCAGACTATACTACAAAGGTACAGTAATCAAGACAGTATGGTACTGGCACAAAAACAGAAATATAGATCAATGCAACAGGATAGAAAGGCCAGAGATTAACCCACGCACCTATGGTCACCTAATCTATGACAAAGGTGGCAAAAATATACAATGGAGAAAAGACAGTCTCTTCAGTAAATGATGCTGAGAAAACAGGACAGCTACATGTAAAAGAATGAAATTAAAACACTCCCTAACACCATACACAAAAATAAACTCCAAATGGATTAAAGACCTGAATGTAAGACCAGACACTATAAAACTCTTAGAAGAAAACATAGTCAGAACACTCTTTGATGTAAATCACAGCAGATCTTTTTTGGCCCACCTCCTCTACAGTAATGAAAATAAAAACAAAAAAAAAATGGAACCTAATTAAACTTAAAAGATTTTGCACAGCAAAGGAAACCATAAATGAGATTAAAAGACAACTCTCAGAAATGGAGAAAATATTTGCAAATGAAGAAACTGACAAAGGATTAATCTCCAAAATATACAAAGAGCTCATGCAGCTCAATATCAATAAAAAACAAACAACCCAATCAAAAAATAGGCAGAAGACCTAAGTAGACATTTCTCCAAAGAAGACATACAGATAGCCAACAAACACATGAAAGGATCCTCAACATCACTATTTATTAGAAAAATGCAAATCAAAACTACAGTGAGGTGTCACCTCACATTGGTCAGAATGACCATCATTTAAAAATCTACAAACAATAAATGCTGGCGAGAGCGTGGAGAAAAGAGGACCCTCTTGCGCTGTTGGTGGGAATGTAAGTTGATACAGCCACTGTGGAGAACAGTATGGAGGTGCCTTAAAAAACTAAAAATAGAACTACCATATGACCCAGCAATACTGCTACTGGGCATATACCCAGAGAAAACAATAATTCAAAAAGACACATGCACCCCAATGTTCATTGCAGCACTATTTACAATAGCCAGGACATGGAAGCAACATAAATGTCCATCGACAGATGAATGGATAAAGAAGATGTGGTACATATATACAATAGAATATTACTCAGCCATAAATGAGTGAAATTGGGTCATTTGTAGAGACATGGATGGACCTAGAGTCTGTTATACAGAGGGAAGTCAGTCAGAAAGAGAAAAACAAATATTGTATATTAATACATATATGTGGATTCTAGAAAAATGGTACAGATGAACCTATTTGCAGAGCAGGAATAGAGAAGCAGACATAGAGAATGGACATGTGGACATGGGATGAGGAAAGGGGGTGAGATGAATTGGGAGATTGAGATTGACATAAATTTACTACCATGTGTAAACAGATAGCTAGTGAGAACCTGCTGTATAGCACAGGGAGCTCAGCTTGGTACTCTGTGATGTCCTAGATGGTTGGGATGGGGAGGGGCTTGGGAAGGAGGTCCAAGAGGCAGCGGATATATTCATACATGTACATATACAGCAGAAACTAACACAACATATTAAAGCAACTATACCCCAATTTTAAATATATATATATATACACACTTTAAAAAACTGGGGCTACTAAGTATTATATTTCTCTTTCCCAATTCATTGCTTCTTTGATTTAGAACTGGAAAATTCACCCTTTTACTTCTACACCAAGATGACTGTGTCTAGTTGTGTGTTTTACATTGCTACATGCAGTACAGAATTCAGCCTTGAATCCTTTATTGGGGAGTTTTATTTAGCTTTATTCAGAAAAGAAAATAGCTGTTCACAAACATAAGTACATCTGGGCACCTATAAAATCTTTACAGAATGATTTTACCATTAAGAAAACTACCTTACAGAGATATTTGTAGAATTCTAGTATTCTAGAACTTCTATTTAGTTTTCAGAAACATTTCTGTAGCTCAGAAACTTCCATTTGAAGCTCTTTGTTCACATGATTAAAGTTAATTGTGAGAGCTTAATTTGACTGAAATTGAATATTAGCACGTATTTATAAACTGTGAAATCAGAGAATATTTTCTGGAATCCAGTTCATACTTGGAGAATGTAGTTTAAGCTACAGTTGTCGCTTCTAGAGTCACAATCAGAGGAATGCAAATCTCCATTTTCCTTGTCAGATGTTTCCCAAAGACACAATTTTACTTGAAATGGGCACATAAAATCATTGGTAACCACTTGTGAAGGTCTTTTCAAGGTGTTTAGATGAGTTGTAACATCAACCAAAAAGGCGAAGATTCATCCCTCAGTCTCTGGTGAGCTGAAGCAGAAATTTTCCCAAGACGACATGAGCAAGTCAATTTCTTTCAACTCTTAAAAATAAGAAATTTCAATACAACTAAAATGACTCAACCAAGTCACCTAGCCTCTGCATACACATTAGACAACTTATTTGATTGTGTTTCTAGGACATCAAGTAAACATTGAGTTATCTACCTTTCAGCCTCAGGATCTTCTTATCTTACTTCAAATGAAGACAGGCTTCATTTTTTAAAAAATCATTTGGTACAAAGTAATTCTTGGAAAATTGTAATGTGTCCCTCAAAATTTTAGCACCTGAAATTTTCATCTCAGAAGGAGTTTGGTATTAACATAGACTTTCATGGAGACACTATCTAATATTAGTGTCACTCCCTAATATTTCTTGGCCAGTTTTCATTAAGTATTTCAAAGCTTTCCTCAACACAGATACTTTGTTTGTGAATGTTGTGCCTCTCATGTGTTTTATGTCCAAAATTTCTTCAGTCTCATTTATATTCTCATTTACAACACATACAAATATAGCTAACCAGATGGTATTTGTTACATTTGGGCTTTCATCAGCTACAATAGAACATGACATAAAAATTTCAACTTCCTCCAATGTATTTTTAAGTTGTTGCCATTTCTTCAACACTCTGAGCTCACATTTCTTATTGGAATTAAATCTTAATGACAATTTAAATGATTGTTTAGGACACATAATTTCTTCTGTTTTTAACAAGGTAATTTTTGTAGGTAATACCTAACTGATTTTATGGCAATTTTACTCAGATTTTTTAAATTCAAAAACAAGCTCAGTAAGAACTTTAGAACCTCTTCTCAGATCATTAAGTTTCTCACCAAACAAAATTTCCATATATCAATCATATTTTTTATTATGGTTGCTTACATAATAGTACTTTAAGTTGTGTTTTTGGACAAAAACTCATTTTATATATTAAAAACACAGGAATAATCTTCACATTTGGAAAGAATTGTGCTCTCTCTCATATGCTACCCTCTCAGCTTATCATTTGTTTTCCCTTTTTTGATAAAGATACAAGTAGAAGAAATTATTTTTCTTTTTCTCTACAAAATAGTAATAGAAATGCAATTATATAAGGCAACTGAAATTCAGTCTCCTTATCAGGGATTCAAAAAGGAAACTATGTTTCACTCTGTTTCTGATACTTAGCTTGAGAATTTGTGCCAGTGATGCCAAATCTTCTGATTTTTCAACAGAAAGCAAAAATCTGGAATTTTCTGTAAAAGTGGCCAATTTTTACATTTTGAGAAATAATTCAAAATGTGTTTAAAACAGTGTTCAAAATAAGCTGACGCTGGTGGGGGGAGGGATGAATTAAGGGTTTGGGATTAACAAGTACAAACCACTGTATATAAAATAGACAAACAACAAGGTCCTACTGTATAGCATAGGAAACTATATTCAATATCTTGTAATAAACTATAATGGAAAAGAATATGAGAATATATATATATATATATATAGAGAGAGAGAGAGAGAGAGAGAGATGAATCACTTTGGTGTACACCAGCAACTAACACAACATTGTAAATTAACTATACTTCAATTAAAAAACAAAAAAAGAAAATCTGACACTGCATTCGGCCCATGGCTGGTTTGTGGTCTCTGTGCTGAGTCAAGTTTTCATACTGTGTGAATTCAGACCCTTGCCCAAGTGCCCTATATCTTGCTAACCTCAAATTTAGCTGCAGATCCTGATTGCATAAATTAAATAAATCAATTATGAATAGCTATTATTCATCAAAAACACTGCTTGGCATTCAAAGCAATAGTGAAACTGTGAATTCATTCAATAACTTATATACATTACCTTAATATACTATCATCAATAAACACTGAAATATTCCAATGTGTAAATTTTAATAAAGAATAGTATTTCAATCATGGCCTATATATCCTGCCTTACAAATGGATGGAAGAAAGATCAACATATTATCCTTTCTTCATTAAAACACATGCTGTTAAAAACAGCTAGAAGAGCGTTTTCATTACAAGTCCTGCCTGATAGTTCTTACAAATCCAGATTCATGCACAAAGAATATCAGATTTTGTATCCTATGAGAAATCAGTGTGCAAGGAGTTGGCCACCTGAAATTCTCCTCCAAATAGAAAGCCAAACTAGCAAATAAATTGTTGAATCATAATGAACTATCTGTAATGTCATCAAACTCAACTGTAATTTTAAATGTAAACACCTAGGACCAGTGTGGTTGAGGAGAGAAAATCTTTAGAAAAGGCCTGGTAATTCAACTTGAAGAACTAAAGGGTAAAGAGTAAAACATAGAGTTGATAATATGTATTACATATACATATTAACTGTTTGTCTCAGAAAGACAGAGCATATTAAGTAGTATATAAAAAATAGGTCTTGAAAACTTACACTTCCCATTAAATATCAGGATCCAAGAATATCTTCTCCTAAATTCAGAGAGCCTTATTCATCATTAAATGTTTAGTTTCAAGGAAGATATAGTGTCATACAAAAAGAACTGATCAATGTGATAATCCCTTCCTTCTAAGACAAGGTTTTATTTGGGGTCCGTGGACAGGCAATAGTGATATTCATGAAGCCCCTGAAATTATGTAAAAATTTCGTGTATGTAAAATTTTCTAAGGAAAGAGCTTATAGTTTTCATAACATGTTTAAGACAATTAACACCAATTAGTATGAAATTATTATTATGGTAGGAGCTGGAATCAGAGAAAGAATTTGATCAGTATTTCTCATTAGAATCTAAGATAACAAAACCCTATTTTTAAAAAAATAACTTTCAAATAAGTCATTATTAATTATTTGGCTAGGTCCTCAGTAAATATGCAGTAAAGTATTATGACTGTCCAATAAATTCATTAGAAAAGGTTGTGGAATGTTGAAAAACATAGGGATTGAGGAGACAGACAGATGTATGCTTTATCCAAGTTCTGCCACTAATTAGCTACATGACAAAGAACAAGGTATTTAAACTCTCTGAACCCCTGTTCTTTCTTCTGTCAAAGATAATAAAAAGTCATATCTCAAAATGACTACCTTAAAGAGTTTAAGAAGAATTCCTACTACCTGGCACCTAGTAAGAATTCACTAACAGTCTTTCTTATTGAATAAATGCTCTTCATAATTGCCTAAAATATCCAGACCATTCATTCTCAGTAACTGAGAAGGCCAGAGGTAGGTAACTTGTAAAAATGTTCATAGGATACAAAAACACCTCAAAGAAATGCAAATCAAAACTACAATGAGATATCATCTCACACCAGTCAGAATGGCCATCATCAAAAAGTCTACAAACAATAAATGCTGGAGAGGGTGTGGAGAAAAGGGAACCCTCTTGCACTGTTGGTGGGAATGTAAATTGATACAGACACTATGGAGAACAGTATGGAGGTTCCTTATAAAACTAAAAATAGAACTACCATATGACCCAGCAATCCCACTACTGGACATATACTCTGAGAAAACCATAATTCAAAAAGTCATGTACCACAATGTTCACTGCAGCACTATTTACAATAGCCAGGATATGTTATCAACCTAAGTGCCCATCGATAGATGAATGGATAAAGAAGATGTGGCACATATATACAATGGAATATTACTCAGCCAGAAAAAGAAACGAAATTGAGTTATTTGTAGTGAGGTGGATGGACCTAGAATCTGTCATACAGAGTGAAGTAAGTCAGAAAGAGAAAAACAAATGCCGTATGCTAACACATATATATGGAATCTAAAAAACAACAACAACAAAATGGTCATGAAGAACCTAGGGCAAGACGGGAATAAAGATGCAGACCTACTAGAGAATGGAATTGAGGATACGGGGATGGGGAAGGGTAAGATGGGACAAAGTGAGAGAGTAGCATGGACATATATACACTACCAAATGTAAAATAGATAGCTAGTTGGAAGCAGCTGTGTAGAACAGAGAGATCAGCTCGGTGCTTTGTGTCCACCTAGAGGGGTGGGATAGGGAGGATGGGAGGGCGGGAGATGCAAGAGGGAAGAGATATGGGGATATGTGTATATGTATAACTGATTCACTTTGTTATAAAGCAGAAACTAACACACCATTGTAAAGCAGTTATACTCCATAAAGATGTTAAAAAGAAAAAAACACCTCCAAAGTATCCACCAAAATGAACAAAAAAAAAATGAGCCCCTCAGGTAAAAAAATGGAAACACAACATTTGCACCCAGATTTCAGTTGGTACATGCAGCACACAAAATGAAATGGAGCTTTGTAACCTCAAAAAACTCACTACTACTCATGGAGTGGACAAGTATAAGGTGAGGTCTGAGGGCAAAACTATAATACAACCATAGTAGCTCCCAGTGCCTGCCAGAGAGGAAACTTCTGTTAACCTATGAAGTAAGAAACTAAGGATCAATATTGTAAGTGTATACGCAGCCAAATCCTCACTATTTAAGAGACTATATTTTTTCTACTTCAGAGGAATTAAAATATTCTTTCTTTTATAAATCTATGATAATAGTAAATAGTAACTTTTCAATTAACTTATATAGTGATTTTAAAATTAATAAAACTATGTCTTTCTCCAATTTAAAAAACTTTTTTTTTCTGTAAAAAGGTCTAGAACTACTAATCTGCAGAACAGCTAGGGGACATCATACCTGATAACATTAATTATCAATTAATCTAAGTTAATCATTTTAATCATTATTAATATGATCAGGCAACAGAAGGTCCTCAAAAATAGAAAGAAAATCAGAAGCCAAAGAAGAAAGTGACCAAGCTGGGTGATCAAAACAAATAACCACCAGTGAATATTTAATTCTGGAAACAAGAGAGAACTTTTAAAAAATTCTAAGTAAAATTCTCACTGAGATGTGAGAAGATAAGATTGTGTTGTATGTTTTTTTTTAAAGTACCTATTTTTTTATTTCATTCTTTTAACATCTTAATTGGAGTATAATTGCTTTACAATGGTGTGTTAGTTTCTGCTGTATAACAAAGTGAATCAGCTATACATATACATGTATCCCCATATCTCCTCCCTCTTGTGTCTCCCTCCCACCCTCCCTATCCCACCACTCTAAGTGGACACAAAGCACCGAGCTGATCTCCCTGTTCTATGCAGCTACTTCCCACTAGCTATCTATTTTACATTTGGTAGTGTATATATGTCCATGCTACTCTCTCATTTCGTCCCAGCTTACACTCCCCCCTCCCTGTGTCCTCAGGTCCTTTCTCTACATCTGCATCTTTATTCCTGTCCTGCCCCTAGGTTCTTCAGAATTTTTTTTTTTTTTAGATTCCATATATATGTGTTAGCATACGGCATTTGTTTTTATCTTTCTGACTTACCTCACTCTGTATGACAATCTCTAGGTCCATCCACCTCACTACAAATAACTCAATTTTGTTTCTTTTTATGGCTGAGTAATATTCCATTGTATATATGTGCCACATCTTCTTTATCCATTCATCTATTGATGGACACTTAGGTTGCTTCCATGTCCTGACTATTGTAAATAGAGCTGCAATGAACATTATGGTACATGACTTTTTTTGAATTATGGTTTTCTCAGGGTATATGCCCAGTAGTGGGATTGCTGGGTCACATGGTAGTTCTATTTTTAGTTCTTTAAGACTTCCATACTGTTCTCCATAGTAGCTGTATCAATTTACATTCCCACCAACAGTGCAGGAGGGTTGTTCTCTTTTCTCCACACCCTCTCCAGCATTTATTGTTTGTAGATTTTTTGATGATGGCCATTCTGACCTTGTGAAGTAATACCTCATTGTAGTTTTTTTTTTAATATGGTTTTTTAATTAATTAATTAATTTTATTTATTGATTTTTGGCTGCATTGGGTCTTTGTTGCTGTGCACGGGCTTTCTCTAATTGCAGTGAGCAGGGGCTACTCTTCATTGTGGTGCATGGGTTTCTCAAAGGGTAGCCTCTCTTGTTGCAGAGCACAGGCTCTAGACATCCTGGCTTCAGGAGTTGTGGCTCATGGGCTCTGGTGTGCAGGCTCAGTAGATGTGGAGCATGGGCTTAGTTGTTCTGCAGCATGTGGGATCTTCCCAGACAGGGGCTTGTATCTGTGTCCCCTGCATTGGCAGGCGGATTCTTAACCACTGTGCCACCAGGGAAGACCTTCATTGTAGTTTTGATGTGTGTTTCTCTAATGATTAGTGATGTTGAGCATCCTTTCATGTGTTTGTTGGCAATCTGTATATTTTCTTTGAATAAATGTCTATTTAGGTCTTCTGCCCATTTCTGGATTGGGTTCTTTGCTTTGTTGATATTGAGCTGCATAAGCTGTTTGTATATTTTGGAGATTAATTCTTTGTCAGTTGCTTCATTTGCAAATATTTTCTCCATTTCTGAGGGTTGTCTTCTCATCTGGTTTATGGTTTCCTTTGTTGTGCAAAAGCTTTTAAGTTTCATTAGGTCCCATTTGTTTATTTTTGTTTTTATTGTGATTTCTCTAGGAGGTGGGTAAAAAGCATCTTTCTGTGATTTATGTCATAGAGTGTTCTGCTTATATTTTCCTCTAAGAGTTTTATAGTGTCTGGACTTGCATTTAGGTCTTTAATCCATTTTGAGTTTATTTTTGTGTATGGTGTTAGGGAGTGTTCTAATTTCATTCTTTTACATGTAGCTGTCCAGTTTTCCCAGCACCACTTATTTAAGAGGCTGTCTTTCTCCATTTTATATTCTTGCCTCCATATCAAAAATAAGGTGACCATATGTGCATGGGTTTATCTCTGGGCTTTCTATCCTGTTCCAGTGATCTATATGTCTATTTTTGTGCCAGTACCATACTGTCTTGATTACTGTAGATTTGTATTATAGTCTGAAGTCTAGGAGCCTGACTCCTCCAGCTCCGTTTTTCTTTTTCAAGATTGCTTTCGCTGTTCGGGATCTTATGTGTTTCCATACAAACTGTGAAATTTTTTGTTCTAGCTCTGTGAAAAATGCCATTGGTAGTTGGATAGGGATTGCATTGAATCTGTAGATTGCTTTAGGTGGTAGAGTCATTTTCCCAATGTTGACTCTTCCAATCTAAGAACATGGTATACCTCTCCATCTCTTTTAATCATCTTTAATTTCTTCCATCAGTGTCTTATAGTTTTCTGCATACAGGTCTTTTGTCTCCTTAGGTAGGTTTATTCCTAGATATTTTATTCTTTTTGTTGCAATGGTAAATGGAAGTGTTTCCTTAATTTCTCTTTCAGATTTTTCATCATTAGTGTATAGGAATGCAAGAGATTTCTGTGCATTAATTTTGTATCTTGCTACTTTACCAAATTCATTGATTAGCTCTAGGGGTTTTCTGGTAGCATCTTTAGGTTTCTCTATGTATAGTATCATGTCATCTGCAAACTGTGACAGTTTTACTTCTTTTCTGATTTGGATTCCTTTTAGTTCTTTATTTTCTCTGATTGCTGTGGCTAAAACTTCCAACCTTATGTTGAATAATAGTGGTGAGAGTGGGCAACCTTGTCTTGTTCCTGATCTTAGAGGAAACTGTTTCAGTTTTTCACCATTGAGAATGATGTTGGCTGTGGATTTGTCATATATGGCCTTTATTATGTTGAGGTAAGTTCCCTCTATGCGTACTTTCTAATGAGTTTTTAATCATAAATGGGTGTTGAATTTTGTCAAAAGCTTTTTCTGCATCTATTGAGATGATCATATTGTTCTTCTCCTTCAATTGGTTAATATGGTGTATCACAATGATTGATTTGCATATATTAAAGAATCCTTTCATCCCTGGGATAAATCCTACTTGATCATGGTGTATGATCCTTTTAATGTGCTGTTGGATTCTGTTTGCTAGTATTCTGTTGAGGATTTTTGCATCTATGTTCATCAGTGATATTGGCCTGTAGTTTTCTTTTTATGTGACATCCTTGTCTGGTTTTGGTATCAGAGTGATGGTGGCCTTGTAGAATGAGTTTGGGAGTGCTCTTCCCTCTGAAAGAGTTTGAGAAGGATAGGTGTTAGCTCTTCTCTAAATGTTTGATAGAATTCGCCTGTGAATCCATCTGGTCCTGGGCTTTTGTTTGTTAGAAGATTTTCAATCACAGTTTCAATTTCAGTGCTTATGATTGGTCTGTTTATATTCTCTATTTTTTCCTGGTTTAGTCTCAAAAGGTTGTGCTTTTCTAAGAATTTGTCTATTTCTTCCAGGTTGCCCATTTTATTGGCATATAATTGCTTGTAGTGTTCTCGCATGATACTTTGTATTTCTGCAGTGTCAGTTGTTATTTCTCCTTTTTCATTTCTAATTCTATTGATTTGAGTCTTCTCACCAAATATCCCAGCTCTCTCACTATCTTGGCAAGGATAACTCTGAAGTGTATTTTCTACATTGACTCCCAAGAGTTTCTCAGAGAGATTAAGCTCTAGTTGTTCACAATGGTAAATTACTTGCTAACACAGGCCTTAGTGTCTTCCCTAATTTCTCTGTCCCAATTCCTCATCCCTTTACCTATACTTCCTAGAAAATACTTGATTTTGAATCCAAGCTAAAATAACCCTTCTGCTCCAAAAAAATTAGTCAAAATCTATAAAGAAAGCTATTATAAATGCACAAAAGAAGACCACAAACATAATTGGAAATTTAAAACTCCCTCAGCACAAGTAGGGAGAAAATAACAACCTAGGAGACTTGTATAACAAATAGTGGATTTGATATATTGAATTATATAGACAAGAACATTATCAGAGATCTACCTTTCCCATACAGCAACAGACGAAGTTGATTTCCCAAATTCAAAGAACAGATAATTTCTATGTTATTTAAATTGTTACAGAGAATAAAGAGGTTTTCACTGTTAATTTTATGAAGCTACTGTAACTTTAATTCTAAAAACTAATTGACTTTGTATGCCCACCTGTGAGCACACATCCACCCAGACACTAACTACAAAGCAATGTCATTTGGGAGTATAACGAAAAAAATCCCAATTAAAATATCAGCAAATCTAATCCAGCATTATATCAAAAGCATATTGCAACAGGACCAAATTGACTTTATTCCAGGAAAACACGGATAACTCAGCTTAGGAAATTCAATTCTGTGGTTCATTATGTTGATAGATACATAGATTAAAACTATATATTTCTAAACATGATTTTAAAGCTATTAAATGTAACTTATCTATCCTTATATTGAGAATAAGACTTCCTTAATGTAATTCAGTCTAACAGAAAAAAATTAGCATCATCATTCTTAATGGTGAAAAAATCAGAGGCATTTATGTTAAAGTCAGAGATGAAACAAGGATATTTGCGATCACTTCCATTAATTGACATAGCTCTGAAGTTTCTAGTCAATACAATGAGACAAGTAAAAGAAGATGGGTACACATTGGAAACCAAATAAACAATTATCATAATTTGCAAATGATATAATGATCTATCCCCCTAAAAAAAAGGCTAAAAAACACAAAAAAAATTTTGATAGTCATAACAAAATTTCATAAGTGACTAATTTACAATGTTAATATACAAAAATCAGTAAATCCTAAACATTAGTAATAATCATTTAGATGCCTGAATAGAAGAGTCTTATTCACAGTCCTATTGAAATAAAAGGTATATTATTCCTAGAAATAAACCTAAAAAGAACTATATAAAATCCCTCTGAATTAAACTATAAAATGTTACTGATAAGTATAAAAAGACTTTCTAAATAAAGTTTAATAAAGACTTCCTAAATAAAATGCATAAAATGCCAGATTCTTAGATGGGAGTACTCAATATTGTGAAGATTTCAGTTTTCTCCAACGTAATCTATAAATTAAATGCATTCCAATTAAATTCTCTATAGAACTAATGAAAATATAATGTACTAATGGTATGGAATGTACCAAAGTGATTTGTTATTTTCATGAAGAATAATTTCATAAGGATGACCAAGACATTTTTGAAAGAGAAAAATAAAGGGGATGTATTATACTGAACAGCAAGATTTATAAAAAGCTACAATTATTGGCATAGGAATAAATAAATAGATAAAAAAGACAAAATAAGATCTAAATCCATAAATATATGAAAACTTTTGTATTATAAATGTGACATTTCAAATCAGTGGGAAAAAGCAATGAATAAATATAATAAATAATTTTGTACAGCTGGATAAACACTTGGAAAAATATTAAGTATCTGCCTCACACAAATCCAGGTGTATTAATATTTAAATTCTTTTTAACATAGGATTATTACAAACAAAAGAGAATATTATTTTAATAATGAAAAAGAAAGACAATTCTTAGGTGTAAGAAATCCAAAAACTATAAAATTGTGTCACTATATATTAATTTTTTAAATTTAAGGCAAAAACATTATGAACAAAATTAAAAGATAAGTAAAAAAAAAAAATCACAATGTATACAATTGACAATATTCATAGTACATGTACACCCTAATATTGTATATCTTAGTACTATACTAAGTCATAATATACAATACTCTAAAAGAAAAATAGACATTAAACACAAGCAATTTACATAATAAGAAAAACAAATAATGAGCCAAGAATACTCAGGGAGGAAAAGATAGTCTCTTCAACACATGGTGTTGAGAAAATTGGATAACTAGATACAAAAAAATAAAGTTGGACCTCTATCTTACACCATTCACAAAAATTAACTCAAAATTGATTAAAACTTAAACATAAGACCTGAAATCTTAAAACTCATAGAAGAAAGTTTAAGGTAAAAGCTCCTGAACACTGGTCTTAGCAATGATTTTTTGGATATGACACCAACTAACAAAAGCAAAAATCAACAAATGAGACTACATCAAATTAAAAAGCTTCAAAATGTGCTCAACATCACTAATCATCAGGGAAACGCAAATCAAAACCACTATGAGATATCACCTTACACCTGTTAGAATGACTATTATCAAAAACACAAGAAACAAGTGTTGGCAAGGCTGTGGAGAAAAGGAAACCCTTGTGCACTGTTGGTAGGAGCATAAATTGACAATAGAAAACAGTATGGAGGTTCCTCAAGAATTATAAATAGAACTACCATATGATCCAGTAATCCCTCTTCTGGGTATATATATCCAAAGGAAATGAAAACAGGATGTCCAAGAGTTATCTGCATTCCCATGATTATTGCAGCATTATTCACAATAGCCAAGATATGGAAACAACCTAAGTGTCCATCAATGAATGAGTGGATAAAGAATATGTATATATATGTGTGTGTGTGTGTGTGTGTGTGTGTGTGTGTGTGTGTGTGTAATGGAATATTATTGAGCCATAAATAAGAATGAAATCTTGCCATTTGTGACAACATGGATGGACCTCAAGGGCACTATGATAAGTGAAATAAGTCAGGCAGAGAAAGAAAAATGCTGTATGATCTCACTTATATGTGGAATCTAAAAAAGCCAAACTCATAGAAATAGAGAGTAGAATGGTGGTTACCAGAGCCTGGGGGCAGAGGAATTGGGGAGATATTGCTAAAGGGTACAAACTTGCAGCTAAAAGATGAATGAGTTCTGGAGAACTATGCACAGCATAGTGATGATAGTCAACAATATTGTATTATATACCTCAAAGGTGTTAAGAGACTAGATATTAAATGTTTTCCATCACAGAAAAGAAATGATAATTATTTGTTGTGATAGAGGTGTTAGCTAACACTACAATGGTAAATCATACTGCAATATATAAATGTATCAAATCAACACATTGTATACTTTAAACTTATACAGTGTTATACGTTAATTATATCTCAGTTTTAAAAAGAAAAAAGGACAATATGAAAAACTACTCATTTCAGTTAATAATTATAAAAATTCAAATAAAAATAATGATAATATTGTCTTTTAACATATCAGATTGGCAAAGTTTAAAACTATAAACAATACAGTGCTAGCAGGGATGTGAGAAAATTGACACAGTTTTGGTGGAAATGTAGTTTGAAAGTATCTTTCAGGAGAGCCATCTCAGTATCTTCAAACTTAAACACTATTTGATTCAGCAATTTAATTTCTGAGAATGTATTCAAAGAAATAATAGGGCAAAGGTATATGTACAAAGATATTTATTGAAACATTACAGTAGTAAAGAACAAATGGAATGTTCTATGTGTGAATTATATTAAATAAGTTTTCAAAAAGATCACTTTTGTGTTAACTTGGAAAGAGGTCCACAAAATGTTTAAGTCAAATAAACATCTTACATTCTGAAATATATATTATGTATAGTTAGGATTATATATATATACACAGATATGTGTATAATGTTAAAGGATAGAAGGAAGTACACTAAAACATTAATAGTAAATATTTATAAGGTGAGATTACAGAGGAACATTAAATTTTTCTGTTTCATAATTTTCACCACGATTTGTATTATCAGGAAAGTATCTTCCATTTTGAAACAAAAATGAATAAGAAATATTAAATTTTAATATTTGGCAGAGAGTTGTTTTGACTCACATTTTTATCCCTAACTGTCCTTTCAGTGAAATCAATGGTCTAAATAAATATTTACATCATCCATGAGCAGCAGTAAAATAGGGGATTTTTTAGAGTTTATGAATAAAGTTGTGATTTAAAGCAAAGCAAACTTTTGATATTGTATTGAAAATAAATCTGAGTTTTAAGAGTTTTGAGAAAAGACTTCTACTAACAAGGAAACATCTATACCTCCAAGATATTTGAAATTCTTACCAAACAGACTATGCATACAAAAAGGAAAAAATAATCAACGTTTTTATTTTCTTTCATTTCTGAAGGTTAATGTTAAACAAAAATCAGTGGGAGGAGGGAGGAGCTTCAAGATGGCGGAAGAGTAAGATGCAGAGATCACCTTACTCTCCAAAAATACATCAGAAATACATCTACATGTGGAACAGCTCCTACAGAACACCTATTGAACGCTGGCAGAAGACCTCAGACCTCCCAAAAGGCAAGAAACTCCCCACTTACCTGGGTAGGGCAAAATAAAAAAGAAACAACAGAGACAAAAGAATAGGGATGGAACCTGCACCAGTGGGAGGGAGCTGTGAAGGAGGAAAGGTTTCCACACACTAGGAAGCCCCTTCGCAGGTGGAGACTGCAGGTGACGGAGGGGGGGAGCTTCGGAGTCACGGAGGAGAGCGCAGTAACAGGGGTGCAGAGGGCAAAGCAGAGAGATTCCCGAACAGAGGATCGGTGCCGACCAGCGTTCACCAGCCCGAGAAGCTTGTCTGCTCACCCACCGGGAGGGTGGGGGCTGGGAGCTGAGGCTCCGGCTTCGGTCGGATCCCAGGGAAAGGGCTGGGGTTGGCTCCGTGAACACAGCTTGAAGGGGGCTAATGCGCCACAGCTAGCCAGAAGGGAGTCCGGAAAAAAGTCTGGACCTGCCAAAGAGAAAAGAGACTTTTTCTTGCCTCTTTGTTTCCTGGTGCATGAGGAAAGGGGATTAAGAGTACCACTTAAAGGAGCTCCAGAGAGGGGCATGAGCCATGGCTTTCAGTGTGAACCCCAGAGACGGGCATGGGACGCTAAGGCTGCTGCTGCAGCCACCAAGAAGCCTGTGTGCAAGCACAGGTCACTATCCACACCTCCCCTCCCGGCAACCTGTGCAGCCCGCCACTGCCAGGGTCCCGTGATCCAGGGACAACTTCACAGGGAGAACACACAGCGTGCCTCAGGCTGGTGCAACGTCACGCCGACCTCTGCCGCTGCAGGGTCGCCCAGCATCTGTACCCCTCCCTCTCCCTGGCCTGAGTGAGCCAGAGCCCCTGAATCAGCTGCTCCTTTAACCCCGTCCTGTCTGAGCGAAGAACAGATGCCCTCAGGCGACCTACACGCAGAGGCGGGTCCAAATCCAAAGCTGAAACCTGGGAGCTGTGCGACCAAAGAAGAGAAAGGGAAATTTCTCCTAGTAGCCTCAGGAGCAGCGGTTTAAATCTCCACAGTCAACTTGATGTGCCCTGCATCTGTGGAATACCTGAATAGACAATGAATCATCCCAAGTTGAGGAGATGGACTTTGGGAGCAAAGATATATATATTTTTTCCCTTCTTCTCTTTTTGTGAGTGTGTATGTGTATGTTTCTGGGTGTGATTTTGTCTGTACACCGTTGCTTTTAACATTTGTCCTAGGGTTCTGCCTGTCCTTTTTTTTTTTTTTTTTTTTTTTACTTTTTAAAATTGTTTTCTTAATAATTATTTTTTATTTTAATAACTATATTTTACTTTTTATTTTATTTTATTTATTTATTTATTTCTATTTTTTCTCCCTTTTATTCTGAGCCATGTGGATGAAAGGCTCTTGGTGCTCCAACCAGGCATCAGGGCTGTGCCTCTGAGGTGGGAGAGCCAAGTTCAGGACACTGGTCTACAAGAGACATCCCAGCTCCACATAATATCAAATGGCAAAAATCTCCCATCTCAATGCCAAGACCCAGCTTCACTCAACAACCAGCAAGATACAGTGCTGGACAACTTATGCAAAACAACTAGCATGACAGGAACACAACCCCATCCATTAGCAGAAAGGCTGCCTAAAATCATAATAAGGCCACAGACACCCCAAAACACACCACCAGACGTGGACCTGCCCACCAGAAAGACAAGATCTAGTCTCATCCACCAAAACACAGGCACTAGTCCCCTCCAACTGGAAGCCTACACAACCCACTGAACCAACCTTAGCCATGGGGACAGACACCAAAAACGATGGGAACTACGAACCTGCAGCCTGCGAAAAGGAGACCCCCAAAACAGTAAGTGAAACAAAATGAGAAGACAGAAAAACACACAGCAGATGAAGGAGCAAGGCAAAAACCCACCAGACCTAACAAATGAAGAGGAAATAGGCAGTCTACCTGAAAAAGAATTCAGAATAATGATAGTAAAGATGATCCAAAATCTTGGAAATAGAATAGAGAAAATACAAGAAACTTTTAAAAGGACGTGGAAGAACTAAAGAGCAAACAATGATGAACAACACAATAAATGAAATTTAAAACTCTCTAGAAGGGATCAATAGCAGAAAAACTGAGGCAGAAGAACAAATAAGTGACCTGGAAGATAAAATAGTGGAAATAACTACTGCAGAGCAGAATAAAGAAAAAAGAATGAAAAGAACTGAGGACAGTCTCAGAGACCTCTGGAGTAATATTAAATGCACCAACATTCGAATTATAGGGGTCCCAGAAGAAGAGAAAAAGAAAGGGACTGAGAAAATATTTGAAGAGATTATAGTTGAAAACTTCCCTAATATGGGAAAGGAAATAACCAAGTCCAGGAGGCACAGAGAGCCCCAAACAAGATAAACCCAAGGAGAAACACGCCAAGACACATATTAATCAAACTATCAAAAATTAAATACAAAGAAAAAAAATTAAAAGCAGCAAGGGAAAAACAACAAATAACACAAAAAGGAATCCCCATAAGGTTAACAGCTGATCTTTCAGCAGAAACTCTGCAAGCCAGAAGGAGGTGGCAGGACATATTTAAAGTGATGAAGGAGAAAAACCTACAACCAAGATGACTCTACCCAGCATGGATCTCATTCAGATTTGATGGAGAAATTAAAACATTTACAGACAAGCAAAAGCTAAGAGAATTCAGCACCGTCAAACCAGCTTTACAACAAGTGCTAAAGGAACTTCTCTAGGGAGAAAACACAAGAGAAGGAAAAGACCTACAGTAACAAACTCAAAACAATTAAGAAAATGGTAAAAGGAACATACATATAAATAATTACCTTAAATGTAAATGGATTAAATGCTCCAACCAAAAGACATAGACTGGCTGAATGGGTACAAAAACAAGACCCGTATTTATGCTGTCTACAAGAGACCCACTTCAGACCTAGGGACACATACAGACTGAAAGTGAGGGGATGGAAAAAGATGTTCCATGCAAATGGAAATCAAAAGAAAGCTGGAATAGCAATTCTCATATCAGACAAAATAGACCTTAAAATAAAGACTATTACAAGAGACAAGGAAGGAGACTACATAGTGATCAAGGGATCAATCTAAGAAAAAGGTATAACAATTGTAAATGTTTATGCACCCAACATAGGAGCATCTCAGTACATAAGGCAAATACTAAAAGCCAGAAAAGAGGAAATCGGCAGTAAGACAATCATAGTAGGGGGCTTTAACACCCCAGTTTCACCAATAGACAGATCATCCAAAGTGAAAATAAATAAGGAAACACAAGCTTTAAATGATACATTAAACAAGATGGACTTAATTGATATTTATAGGACATTCCACCCAAAAACAACAGAATACACTTTCTTCTCACGTGCTCATGGACCATTCTCCAGGATAGATCATATCTTGGGTCATAAAACAAGCCTTGGTAAATTTAAGATAATTGAAATCATATCAAGTATCTTTACTGACCACAACGCTATGAGACTAGATATCAATTACAGGAAAAAATCTGTAAAAAATAAAAACATATGGAGGCTAAACAATACACTACTTAATAACCTAGAGATCACTGAAGAATTCAAAGAGGAAATCAAAAAATACCTAGAAACAAATGACAATGAAAACATGATGACCCAAAACCTATGGGATGCAACAAAAGCAATTCTAAGAGGGAAGTTTATAGCAATATAATCCTACCTCAAGAAACAAGAAACATCTCAAATAAACAACTTAACCTTACACCTAAAGCAATTTAACAAAGAAGAACAAAAAACCCCCAAAGTCAGCAGAAGGAAAGAAATTATAAAGATCAGATCAGAAATAAATGAAAAAGAAATGAAGGAAACAATAGCAAATATCAATAAAACTAAAAGATGGTACTTTAAGAATAAAAACAAAATTGATAAACCATTAGCCAGACTCATCAAGAAAAAAAGAGAGAAGCCTCAAATCAATAGAATTAGAAATGAAAAAGGAGAAGTAACCACTGACACTGCAGAAATACAAAGGATCATGAGAGATTACTGCAAGCAACTCTATGCCAATAAAATGGACAACCTGGAAGAAATGGACAAATTCTTAGAAATGCACAACCTTCTGAGACTGAACCAGGAAGAAATAGAAAATATGAATAGACCAATCACAAGCGCTGAAATTGAAACAGAGGTTAAAAATCTTCCAACAGACAAAAGCCCAAGACCAGATGGCTTCACTGGCGAATTTTATCAAATATTTAGAGAAGAACTAACACCTATCCTTCTCAAACTCTTCCAAAATTTAGCAGAGGGAGGAACACTCCCAAACTCATTATACGAGACCACCATCACCCTGATTTCAAAACAATACAAAGATGTCACAAAGAAAGAAAACTACAGGCCAATATCACTGATTAACATAGATGAAAAAATCCTCAACAAAATACTAGCAAACAGAATCCAACAGCAAATGAAAAGGATCATACACCATGATCAAGTGGGGTTTATCCCAGGAATGCAAGGATTCTTCAATATACTCAAATCGATCAATGTGATACACCATATTAACAAACTGAAGGAGCAAAACCATATGATCATCTCAATAGATGCAGAGAAAGCTTTCGACAAAATTCAACACCCATTTATGATAAAAACTCTCAAGAAAGTGGGCATAGAGGGGACTTTGTTCAACATAATATAGGCCATATATGACAAACCCACAGCCAACATCGTCCTCAATGGTGAAAAACTAAAACCATTTCCACTAAGATCAGGAACAAGACAAGGTTGCCCACTCTCACCACTATTATTCAACATAGTTTTGGAAGTTTTAGCCACAGCAATCAAAGAAGAAAAAGACATAAAAGGAATCCAAATTGGAAAAGAAGAAGTAAAGCTGTCACTGTTTGCAGATGACATGATACATAGAGAATCCTAAAGATGCTACCGGAAAACTACTAGAGCTAATCAATGAATTTGGTGAAGGAGCAGGATGCAAAATGAATGCACAGAAATCTCTAGCATTCCTATACACTAATGATGAAAAATCTGAAAGTGAAATAAAGAAAACACTCCCATTTACCATTGCAACAAAAAGAATAAAATATCTAGGAATAAACCTACCTAAGGAGACAAAAGACCTGTAGGCAGAAAATTATAAGACACTGATGAAAGAAATTAAAGATGATTCAAATAGATGGAGAGATGTACCATGTTCTTGGATCGGAAGAATCAACATTGTGAAAATGACTCTACTACCCAAAGCAATCTAAAGATTCAATGCAATGCCTATGAAACTACCACTGGCATTTTTCACAGAACTAGAACAAAAAATTTCACAATTTGTATGAAACACAAAAGACCCTGAATAGCCAAAGCAATCCTGAGAAAGGAAAAAGGAGCTGGAGGAATCAGGCTCCCTGACATCAGACTATTCTACATAGCTACAGTAATCAAGACAGTTTCGTACTGGCACAAAAAAAGAAATATAGATCAATGGAACAGGATAGAAAGCCCAGAGATAAACCCACGCACATATGGTCACCTTATCTTTGATAAAGGAGGCAAGAATATACAGTGGAGAAAAGACAGCCTCTTCAATAAACAGTGCTGGGAAAATTGGACAGCTAAACGTAAAAGAATGAAATTACAGCACTCCCTAACACCATACACAAAAATAAACTCTAATGGATTAAAAACCTAAACGTAAGGCCAGACACCATGAAACTCTTAGAAGAAAACATACACAGAACACTCTGTGACATAAATCACAGTATGGTCTTTTTTGACCAACCTCCTAGAGAAATAGAAATAAAAACAAAAATAAACAAATGGGACCTAATGAAACTTAAAAGCTTTTGCACAGCAAAGGAAACCATAAACAAGATGATAAGACAACCCTCAGAATGGGAGAACATATTTGCAAATGAAGCAACTGACAAAGGATTAATCTCCAAAACATACAAGCAGCTCATGCAGCTCAATATCAAAAAAACAGACAACTCAATCCAAAAATGGGCAGAAGATCTAAATAGACGTTTCTCCAAAGAAGATATACAGATTGCCAACAAATACATGAAAGAATGCTCAACATCCTTAATCATTAGAGAAATGCAAATCAAATCTACAATGAGATATCATCTCACACCAGTCAGAATGGCCATCATCAAAAAATCTACAAACCATAAATGCTGGAGAGGGTGTGGAGAAAAGGGAACCCTCTTGCACTGTTGGTGTGAATGTAAATTGATACAACCACTATGGAGAACAGTATGGAGGTTCCTTAAAAAACTAAAAATAGAACTACCATACCACCCAGCAATCCCACTACTGGGCATATACCCTGAGAAAACCGTAATTCAAAAAGAGTCATGTTGCAAAATGTTCACTGCAGATCTATTTACAATAGCCAGGACATGGAAGCAACCTAAGTGTCCATCAACAGATGTATGGATAAAGAAGATGTGACACATATATACAATGGAATATTACTCAGCCATAAAAAGAAACAAAATTGAGTTATTTGTAGTGAGGTGGATTGACATAGACTCTGTCATACAGAGTGAAGTAAGTCAGAAAGAGGAAAACAAATACCATAGGCTAACACATATATATGGAATCTAAGGGGAAAAAAAAAAAGGTCATGAAGAACCTAGAGGCAAGAGGGAATAAAGACGCAGATCTACTAGAGTGGACTTGAGGATACGGGGAGGGGAAAGGGTAAGCTGGGACAATATAGAGAGTGGCATGGACATATATGCACTACCAAACGTAAAATAGATAGCTAGTGAGAAGTAGCTGCATAGCACAGGGAGATCAACTCGGTTCTTTGTGACCACCTAGTGGGGTGGGATATGGAGGGTGGGAGGGAGGGAGACGCAAGAGGGAAGAGATATGGGAACATATGTATATGTATAACTGATTCAGTTTGTTAATAAAGCAGAAAGTAACACACCATTGTAAAGCAATTATATTCCAATAAAGATGTTAAAAAAATCAGTGGAAAATAAAATGCAATTGGTGACTTATAAATAACAGAATGACAGATTTTAATGTTTGGCTTCTCAACTAGTTTAGGCATAGCAACTCATTTGCTCATTTACATTTTGTAGCTATTCAAGGAGGTCATTTACAAGATCAAAGGAACGTGAATTTTCATTAGATTGATCAAAAGAAGCCAGATATGTTCTTTCTTTCAAACATACCTGTTAACTTTAGTGGAAAGAACATATTTATGCCAAGTGAATATGTTTTCTTTGTTAGTCTGCTCAAAGAAACATTATGAAAATATTGGAACATTTTCATTTATGCTAATATTTTACTAAAACTACAAAAAGATATGCACATTTTTTCATACACAAAGAAGTACATCTGACAGTGTATATTAGCCTATATACAATATAATTCTATGAAATGAAATCAACTTGCCAAGTGAATCTTTTAAATAAATGTCTATGTCTATCAGTGTAAAAGCCTTTTAAGTTCCAAACATACATTTACTGCCTCAAATGCAAAACAGTCTGCTGCGTAAATAATGTGTATAGTCTTTGAAAGTTCATAGTTATATAATTATCCTTGAAATCAATATCAAGTTTCATCTTGGTAGGCTAACAAAAAAGATTTGTGTGAAAAATATAATGAATATCTATTTAAAACAGTATATTTATAAGTTTCTCCAATAGCAGAAATATTAAGTGAAATATTTTTATCTAAAAGATATGGGACTCTGGGTATGGAATCATTTTGCATAAACAACTTAGTTCCATAAACAAACTTTTGGTTGTTGATTTCTCTCTATCTAGTAAACTAATTTGTAGATATAACCCAAAGTTATAATTTAATTTTCAAAAGCAATATTCCTAACACTTAAGTCTACCCAATAACAAAGTGCCCATCTATCATTTTAATTAAATAAGGAAAAAGGAGCCAATTTGATTTTTAAAAATTAGCCAAACAGTTGTTTGATTTTACAAGCCAAATAATAAGGTTCTTGTGTAGTTTCCACTGTCAAATTTCTCTGGCTTTGGTTCACTCTGTCTAATTGTCTCAGGATAAAGTTCTTAGTTTGATTGGATTATTGAGAGGTATTGTGGAGCAATGGAAGCACACAATAAATTTTACGTTAGTTGATTATGACAAGGAAGATAGGAGGAGAAGGAAGAGAACCCCAACAGAAACACTTGCACCTTCTCATTTAAATCTTTCAACAGCTTAGGCAAATCTTATTATCCCTGTATTACAAATGAGGAAACAGGAGTAAGAGAAGTAAAATAATTTTTCCAAAGTCAAAAAGGTGATAAATGTTGAATTCAAGTTTTAAACCTGAGTTCCTGACCCTAAACCAGGGCTTTTTCCCTCTTTACCATGCTGCTTCCACCAGGCTCAAACCAGTCAGTACAGTGTAGACATTTTCAGCAATATGGATTTATTTCATCTCTAGATCTATTTTAATGTTACATATGAATCATTCTAAGAAACTAGTGTCTATATGTGGAAACCTGGTTAAAAAGAAACAGAGCTCAGATTGGAGTCTAAGGATTGGATCTGGAAACAACGACCCACCTCTTCCATACACTTGGCTAATAAACCTTTCAAATTCTCTATAGTGACAAAGAAAAAAAATAATAAAATTTTAAGAGAATGAAACTTCTTATCCCGAGTATAGATGGTTGATTCAACTTCAGGGTAGCTTGGGAGAAATTGTTTTGTCTGTCTGAGACTCAGTTTCCTCAGCAAGAAAGGATGCTAGATATTGGGTATCTTATTGTTATCTCTATTTTTGCTAAGGAGACAAGGGACCTATGTTAGACACTGGGGGAAATTATGACATCCTAAGTAAAATCTCTCCCTCTCAAGAGTTTTTTAAAAAATAAAAATAGAGAATTAACCAAGATGGTGGAGTAGAAGGACGTGCTCTCACTCCCTCTTGTGAGACCACCAGAATCACAACTGGCTGCTGGACAATCATCGACAGGAAGACACTGGATTTCACCAAGGAGGATGCCCCACATCCAAGGACAGAGGAGAAGCCAAAGTGAGACAGTAGGAGGGGCGCAGTCAGAGTAAAATCAAATCCCATAACTGCTGGGTGGGTGACTCACAGACTGGTGAGCACTTATACCACAGAAGTCCACCCACTGGAGTGAAGGTTCTGAGCCCCACATCAGGCTTCCCAACCTGAGGGTCCGGCAACGGGAGGAGGAATTCCTAGAGAATCAGACTTTGAAGCCTAGTGGGAATTGATTGCAGGACTTCGACAGGACTGGGGGAAACAGAGACCCCACTCTTGGAGGGCACACACAGAGTAGTGTGCGCATCGGGACCCAGGGGAAGGAGCAGTGACCCCGGGGGAGACTGAACCAGATATACCTGCTGGTGTTGGAGGTGTCTCCTGCAGAGGGGGGGTGGTTCTGTTTCACCGTGGGGACAAGGACACTGGCAGCGGAGGTTCTGGGAAGTATTCCTTGGCGTGAGCCCTCCCAGAGTCTGCCATTAGCGCCACCAAAGAGCCCAGGTAGGCTCCAGTGTTGGGTTGCCTCAGGCAAAACAACCAACAGGGAGGGAATGCAGCCCCACCCATCAACAGTCAAGTGGATTAAAGTTTTACAGAGCTCTGACCGCCACAGCAACAGTCAGCTCTACCCACCACCAGAGCCTCCCATCAAGCCTCTTAGATAGCCTCAACCACCAGAGGGCAGACAGCAGAAGCAAGAAAAACTACAATCCTGCAGCCTGTGGACCAAAAACCACATTTACAGAAAGACAGACAAGATGAAAAGGCAGAGGGCTACATACCAGATGAAGGAACAAGAAAAAAACCCAGAAAAACAACTAAATGAAGTGGAGATAGGCAACCTTCCAGAAAAAGAATTCAGAATAATGATAGTGAAGATGATCCAGGACCTCGGAATAAGAATGGAGGCACAGATTGAGAAGATGCAAGAAATGATTAACAAAAACCTAGAAGAATTAAAGAACAAACAAACAGAGATGACCAATACAATAACTGAAATGAAAACTACACTAGAAGGAATCAATAGCAGAATAACTGAGGCAGAAGAATAGATAAGTGACCTGGAAGACAGAATGGTGGAATTAACTGCTGTGGAACAGACTAAAGAAAAAAGAATGAAAAGAAATGAAGACAGCCTAAGAGACCTCTGGGACAACATTAAACGCAACAACATTCGCATTATAGGGGTCCCAGAAGGAGAAGACAGAAAGAAAGGACCAGAGAAAATATTTGAAGAGATTATAGTCAAAAACATCCCTAACATGGGAAAGGAAATAGCCACACAAGTCCAGGAAGCGCAGAGAGTCCCATACAGGATAAACCTAAGGAGAAACACGCTGAGACACATAGTAATCAAAGTGGCAAAAATTAAAGATAAAGAAAATTTATTGAAAGCAGCAAGGGAAAAAAAACAAATACCATACAAGGGAACTCCCATAAGGTTAACAGCTGATTTCTCAGCAGAAACTCTACAAGCCAGAAGGGAGTGGCATGATATACTGAAAGTGATGAAAGGGAAGAACCTACAACCAAGATTACTCTACCTGGCAAGGATCTCATTTAGATTTGATGGAGAAATCAAAAGCTTTACACACAAGCAAAAGCTAAGAGAATTCAGCACCACCAAACCAGCTCTACAACAAATGCTAAAGGAACTTCTCTAAGTGGGAAACACAAGAGAAGGAAAGGACTTACAAAAACAAACCCAAAACAATTAAGAAAATGGTCATAGGAACATACATATCGATAATTACCTTAAACATGAATGGATTAAATGCTCCAACCAAAAGACACAGGCTTGCTGAATGGATACAAACATATGATCCATATATATGATGTCTACAAGATATCCACTTCAGACCTAGGGACACATACAGACTGAAAGTGAGGGGATGGAAAAAGATATTCCATGCAAATGGAAATCAAAAGAAAGCTGGAGTAGCTATACTCATATCAGATAAAATAGATTTTAAAATAAAGAATGTTACAAGAGACAAGGAAGGACACTACATAATGATCAAGGGATCAATCCAAGAAGAAGATATAACAATTATAAATATATAGGCACCCAACATAGGAGCACCTCAATACATAAGGCAACTGCTAACAGCTATAAAAGAGGAAATCAACAGTAACACAATAATAGTGGGGGACTTTAACACCTCACTTACACCAATGGACAGATCATCCAAAATGAAAATAAATAAGGAAATAGAAGCTTTAAATGACACAATAGACCAAATAGATTTAATTGATATTTATAGGACAATCCATACAAAAACAGCAGATTACACGTGCTTCTCAAGTGCGCATGGAACATTCTCCAGGATAGATCACCTCTTGGGGCACAAATCAAGCCTCAGTAAATTTTAGAAAATTGAAATCATATCAAGCATCTTTTCTGACCACGACGCTATGAGATTAGAAATGACTTGCAGGAAAAAAAACGTAAAAAACACAAACACATGGAGGCTAAACAATACGTTACTAAATAACCAAGAGATCACTGAAGAAATCAAAGAGGAAATCAAAAAATACCTAGAGACAAATGACAATGAAAACACGACGACCAAAACCTATGGGATGCAGCAAAAGCAGTTCTAAGAGGGAAGTTTATAGCTATAAAGCCGACCTAAAAAAACAAGAAAAATCTCAAGTAAACACTCTCACCTTACACTTAAAGAAACTAGAGAAAGAAGAACAAACAAAACCCAAAGTTAGCAGAAGGAAAGAAATCATAAAAATCAGAGCAGAAATAAATGAAATAGAAACAAAGAAAACAATAACAAAGATCAATAAAACTAAAAGCTGGTTCTTTGAGAAGATAAACAAAATTGATAAGCCATTAGCCAGACTCATCAAGAAAAAGAGGGAGAGGGCTCAAATCAATAAAATCAGAAATGAAAAAGGAGAAGTTACAACAGACACCGAAGAAATACAAAGCATCCTAAGAGACTACTACAAGCAACTTTATGCCAATAAAATGGACAACCTGGAAGAAATGGACAAATTCTTAGAAAGGTATAACCTTCCAAGACTGAACCAGGAAGAAGCAGAAAATAGGAACAGACCAATCACAAGTAATGAAATTGAAACTGTGATTAAAAATCTTCCAACAAACAAAAGTCCAGGACCAGATGGCTTCACAGGTGAATTCTATCAAATATTTAGAGAAGAGCTAACACCTATCCTTCTCAAACTCTTCCAAAAAATTGCAGAGGAAGGAACACTCCCAAACTCATTCTATGAGGCCACCATCACCCTGATACCAAAACCAGACAAAGACACTACAAAAAAAAAAAAATTACAGACCAATATCACTGATGAATATAGATGCAAAAATCTTCAACAAATACTAGCAAACAGAATCCAACAACACTTAAAAGGATCATACACCACGATCAAGTGGGATTTATCCCAGGGATGCAAGGATTCTTCAATATATGCAAATCAATCAAGGTGATACACCATATTAACAAATTGAAGAATAAAAACCATATGCTCATCTCAATAGATGCAGAATAAGCTTTTGACAAAATTCAACACCCATTTATAATAAAAACTCTCCAGAAAGGGGGCAGAGAGGGAACCTACCTCAACATAATAAAGGTCATATATGACAAACCCACAGCAAACATCATTCTCAGTGGTGAAAAACTGAAAGCATTTCCTCAAAGATCAGGAACGAGATAAGGATGTCCACACTCACCACTATTATTCAACATAGTTCTGGAAGTCCTAGCCACGGCAATCAGAGAAGGAAAAGAAATAAAAGGAATACAAATTGGAAAGGAAGTAAAACTGTCACTGTTTGCAGATGACATGATACTATACATAGAGAGTCCTAAAACTGCCACCAGAAAACTGCTAGAGCTAATTAATGAATATGGTAAAGTTGCAGGATACAAAATTAATGCATAGAAATCTCTTGCATTCCTATACACTAATGATGAAAAATCTGAAAGAGAAATTAAGAAAACACTCCCATTTACCATTGCAACAAAAAGAATAAAATACCTAGGAATAAACCTACCTAGGGAGACAAAAGACCTGTATGCAGAAAACTATAAGACACTGATGAAAGAAATTAAAGATGATACCAACAGATGGGGAGATATATCATGTTCTTGGATTGGAAGAATCAACATTGTGAAAATGACTATACTACCCAAAACAATCTACAGATTCAATGCAATCCCTATCAAATTACCAATGGCATTTTTTACAGAGCTAGAACAAATCATCTTAAAATTTGTATGGAGACACAAAAGACCCCGAATAGCCAAAGCAGTCTTGAGGGAAAAAAACGGAGCTGGAGGAATCAGACTCCCTGACTTCATACTATACTGCAAAGCTACAGTAATCAAGACAATATGGTACTGGCACAAAAACAGAAACATAGATCAATGGAACAAGATAGAAAGCCCAGAGATAAACCCACGCACCTATGGTCAACTAATCTATGACAAAGGAGGCAAAGATATACAATGGAGAAAAGACAGTCTCTTCAATAAGTGGTGCTGGGGAAACTGGATAGCTACATGTGAAAGAATGAAATTAGAATACTCCCTAACACCATACACAAAAATAAACTCAAAATGGATTAGAGACCTAAACATAAGACTGGACACTATAAAACTCTTAGAGGAAAACATAGGAAGAACACTCTTTGACATAAATCACAGCAAGATCTTTTTTGATCCACCTCCTAGAGTAATGGAAATAAAAACAAAAATAAACAAATGGGACCTAATGAAACTTCAAAGCTTTTGCACAGCAAAGGAAACCATAAACAAGATGAAAAGACAACCCTCAGAAGGGAGAAAATATTTGCAAATGAATCAACCGACAAAGGATTAATCTCCAAAATATATAAACAGCTCATTCAGCTCAATATTAAAGAAACAAACACCCCAATCCAAAAATGGGCAGAAGACCTAAATAGACATGTCTCCAAAGAAGACATACAGATGGCCACAAAGCACATGAAAAGATGCTCAACACCACTAATTATTAGAGAAATGCAAATCAAAACTACAATGAGGTATCACCTCACACCAGTTAGAATGGGCATCATCAGAAAATCTACAAACAACAAATGCTGGAGAGGGTGTGGAGAAAAGGGAATCCTCTTGCACTGTTGGTGGGAATGTAAATTGATACAGCCACTATGGAGAACGGTATGGAGGTTCCTTAAAAAACTAAAAATAGAATTACCATATGACCCAGCAATCCCACTACTGGGCATATACCCAGAGAAAACCGTAATTCAAAAAGATACATGCACACGAATGTTCATTGCAGCACTATTTACAATAGCCAGGTCATGGAAGCAACCTAAATGCCCATCAACAGACGAATGGATAAAGAAGTTGTGGTACATATATACAATGAAGGATTACTCAGCCATAAAAAGGAACGAAATTGAGTCATTTGTTGAGACGTGGATGGATCTAGAAACTGTCATACGGAGTGAAGTAAGTCAGAAAGAGAAAAACAGATATCGTATATTAATGCATGTATGTGGAACCTAGAAAAATGGTACCGATGAGCCAGTTTGCAGGGCAGAAGTTGAGACACAGATGTAGAGAACAGACATATGGACACCAAGGGGGGAAAACTGTGGTGGGGTGGGGATGGTGGTGTGCTGAATTGGGCAATTGGGATTGACATGTATACACTGATGTGTATAAAATTGATGACTAATAAGAACCTGCATTATAAAAAAACAAACAAAACAACTAATACTAAACTTTCATTGGGTTATTTGTATGGAAATATGTTAATATAAATGTTTCAGGCATTACATGAAATTTCTAAAAATCTTATGTTCTGGTATAATGTTATAAGTCATAATCCTAGTTATTACTTTAAAATGTATATCTCAGAAATAACTAATTTTCTTGTCAACTGCATTATTATGAACTTTCATCAAATCTTTAACTGTGGTCATTTTTAAGTCTTTTGTCATTTACAGACAGTTCTGGGTGTACTCTGATGCTTTTGCAAATATGTTCCTATAAAAGGGTTTCATCTTCAAGAAGTTCATGGAAAAGACTCTGACAAGCACAGGTTTCTGGTAACTGACTGTACTCCTGAACTGAATGAATAAGCATTTTCAGAACTCTAATGAAAAACTGATGAACTCATAAAAGTGCTAACAAAAGATCAAGATGAAAAAAAAAATTAATTACATGGGACTGAGTGAACTGATGAGGATGAGTATAATTTTTGTGACTTTCTGTTTGAATTAAAAAAAAAAAAATCCCACAAGGACTCAGAGGCAAAGAATATACAAATCAATTTTCACTGCAAAGTAAAGGAGCTGTTACAGTGGAGGATTACTGGACTGAATGTCAATATTATGACATAGTATGAGTGTGTTTCATGTTTGGTAATTGCAATCATTGTTGCTTTTGTTGTGGTCATCCATGTACAATGCTTGGTGTCAGTCTATTTATCTCTTGTAAAAATAAAATACAGTGTGTGTGTGTGTGGAAAAAAATAAATAAAATAAAATAAAATAAAATACAGTGTGTGTGTGTGAATAAATAAATAAATAAATAAATAAAAATAGCTTATGTTTTGCCCCAAAGTCACCAAAATGTGATGAAAGGAAAGGAGAAAAGGTAGGCTTAAGCTACCTGATTCTCTCCTGGGATCAAAAACTCTTTTGGGATTCCAGTCAGTTACTTCTTTTGGCGCACTTTAGTGCATAAAGGAGTTACTGCATCTTGTTAGAGAGAACAATTTTTCTATCTCTCTGATTACTCCTAGTACATTGGCTTGTTTTGTACTCTGAATAAAAGTGTTGTAGCCTATATTATGCCAGGTTCCCATTGGCTGCAGTACTTTGCCAATTTCCCACTGAGCAATGTAATCTCAACTTTTTTCCGTCAATAAGCGATCACAGGTTGGAGAAACTCACTTGTTAATTTGCACTAGTGGTGATACGGACTATTGAAAATTACCACATTTTATATATTAGAAGATATCTAAGAAAACATGATTAATACTCACTAAATATATTTTTTCTGAGAAACTGCTTACTTTGAATTATTTACATAAATGTCCTTTGCACTCACTGTACCATGATAGTGAAATATCACCAAGTTTTAGTAACACTTTAAATCATTTAATCTTTTCTAAGCAATGGAGTGAGACACTCATTTCTTTTCTTAGCAATTGGGCAAGACATTGTGTATTTGTTTTCTCCAACAGAGCAAGGACAGGAAAAAGATTTAAATTCTACTTATAAGGGAAACTTCATTTTAAATGAAAGTCATTAAACACTGAAATAAGGATTGGGAAAGGTCAAAATAGAACAAAGATGTGTTTTAACTAGAGAATAGACTATCTCCTGGAAGGATTCAGTTATGGTTCAAGGACCATCAATTCCTATAAATTTAAAAAGTCTTAGTCTGCATCAACATATTAAAAGATGGTCTATTCATACCTCTTCAATTTATAGGCAAGGAAACTGAGAGAGAAGGATAAAATGACTTCTACTGAAATTAGAATTCATGGGTCAGACTTAAATTTTTCAACTTGGGAAATACATTTTCACAGCTATGGTTGACAAAAATAAATAAAATAAACAAAAACATGTTACTTGAGGTTTGGGGAACATAGGTTGAAGAGTTAATGAAAGCTCAAATAACACTGCTATATCACTCACAAAAATATTGAAGTTATATTTCTGTCCTTACCCTTTTCTCTTTATATAAAATTACTCCTTTTGTATCACTCTATGAACCTGTATTCTACAGAGACCTGATTATATAACCAGTGGCACAGCTTGCTTAGATTTCAGAGTTTGTATTAAATAAAAAGGACTTTGAACTCCATATTTAGGGATATATGAAAGAAACACAAATTTCAAATGTGTACCTCCTCAAGTTTTGAAATTAACTTTTAGAACTAGGCCAAAGGAGTTGATTTTGTCTCTAATTAGATGGATGGGTTCCTAGAAGAGTTAGCAATGAGTCATCCAATCTAAATTTGAATTCATGCTGTTATTTGGATTAAAGATAATTCAGACTGCTATCAAAGGATTCATTTAATAAGGGCTTTTTAAGTAAAATTCACAGCAATGAAAATAGGAAAATATATAGAAAAAAATCTAAAAATATGCATTTATTTTATGGCAAAATTGTACAAGGAGAAACATAAGGTATTTTAACATGTAAGACTAAAATAATAATAACAACAAGATAAGAAAATGGTGTTTTCACTACAAAAGTGAGAAACTGACAAGAAGAAAACATTGGGTCAAAGTTTTGATATACATAAAGTTACATATGTATACTGTTAAAAACAAGAAATCAGGTCCAAAATGGAGTTGCTTATGCTAAGCCCTACATCACCAAACCAAGACTTCATTACAGTTTCTAGTCTCTCAGAAATGAAATCTTAAACCAGTCAATCAGGAATCTCTTGATCAGCACTAGTTAGGTCATCTGCCTGATAGATTCCTGCTACGCCTTAAAGGAAAGTAAACTTCCAGTAACCAACCTGCCTTTTTGACTAGTGCAACTTCCTTGTTCCTCCTCCTTTCTGCCCATAAAAGTCTTTCATTTTATACAACTCCTCGAAGCTCCTTTCTATCTGCTAGATTGCATGCTGCCTGATTCTAATGAATTTTTGCTGAAATAAACTCAGAAGTTCTAATATGCTTCAGTTTATCTTGTAACAGCTCTGATGTCAGAAGAGGGAACCAAAGAAGACCCTGACAGCCTGCAGGAGCAATGAACAACCAGATAGAGGTACCTGTTGAGCCCCTTGAGTTCGTTGCTTTCTGGAGGTGATGGGTAAGTCCCTCTCAAATCGTAGGTCTGTAGCTTTTGCATTAGGAGCTTTCAAACTTTATTTGAACATTTCTTTTTCTGGACTGAGTCCAGAAATCAGCCAGAGTTGAACTGCATTTGACTTAAAAACCAGACTGGGTACAAGTTAAGCTGAGCTGGACCCAGTGTAAGGCCTTGGGTGAATAAAAATTTATTTTAAAGCTGAACAAGCATGATTACCTTACCAAAGATAATCTTGAATTACAGTGGCCTTAGTGGAGAACTTCTAACCTAGATAAGATTACCCATTTATGAGATGTCCTAGAGAAAAAGGGGTCTCAGCAAAGCACTCACCATAAAGTGTGGAGGGAAATTACTTTTTCTCTACAGTTTATGGTGACTAAGATGAGACCCACTGGGACACCCCACTCACACCAGAGCCTGCAGACAGTGGGAAAACTGGCAGAAACTGGCAAAGGGTGAGAATTCTTACCAAAGCTTTTCCAGATTTCTATCTGTGGTGCTTGGTCAAGAAAGGGTGCTTTTGTGACCACCTAGAGGGGTGGGATAAGGAGGGTGGGAGGGAGGGAGGCACAAGAGGGAAGAGATAAGGGGACATATGTATATGTATAACTGATTCACCTTGTTATAAAGCAGAAACTAAAACACCATTGTAAAGCAATTATACTCCAATAAAGATGTTTTAAAAAAAGGAAAAAGAAAGGAAGGTAAAACTTCACTTTGTCCCTTCCTTTCCAAATTCAGGTTGACAGGCTGTTGGAGGAGATCATCAAGAGAACATGACTTCTGGTGACCCCAGAGTTTGACACGGGCAATGAATGGCTCCTCATACCTTTTCCTGTCCTTGGAATGTATGGTTGGCCCATCATTCCCACAGTGGGAACCTTTTTCAAGGACGCAACCTTGAGAGAAATGTGTTGTTGAGACCATCTGGGCAGTGTTCTTGACTGAACCCAGTTAAGGCCTCTATGTAAACTTTTAAGATTCTGGTGGGTGAGGGCAGATATCTACTCAACTTATAGCCACTAAAGGCAACCCTTGTATGTAAGTTCCTTTGCTTAATAAACCTTCCACCTACCTATCTGGAGTGATCTGCCTCTTTCTTCAGTCTCTCCCTGCCCTCCATGTAGGGGAGGCCAGTTTTAGATTTCACCTGGAAGCTCCCAAGTTTTCAAACCAACAATTGGTAAGAAAGCCAAGAGACAAACAAATAAACAAACAAAAAAGGGGGTCTTATAAAAGAGGCATGTGGTGGGGAGGAATCCCAAGTTGGTCATCAACCTCTGTGTAAGGAGGGGTGGCCCATACACTAGATGCTTGTGGACCACTGCGTGAGTATGGGACACCCTATAAAAGCCAGCTGGTTTGATGTACTTGTTTGAGGAACTGCTGCAAATTAGGGAAATGAATGGTTACACAGTGGGTTGGCTTCTACTGTGAGCAGGTCTGTGACCACTGATGCTTAACTAGAGGCTGATACTCAAGTTAGAAAGTTGGAAGAAGAGCCGAGGTTAGAGAAGGATGTGCAGTTATCTCTGCTAGCTTCAGGGCTGGCAGACAAGGTGGGAGAGCAGGATAATAAATTGAAGACCCTAACATGCCATTTTGCAAAGCTAAGGAGGGAACAATCTGCTGCGAATTACTGTCTGAGTACTTGTGACAAAGCACTGATTGGGATGTTAAGCACTGACAAAGCCTGATTGGGATGCTAAGAGGTGGGATCCCTAGGAAAGTGAGGAGAGTGAAGGGGAGGATGTTGTGGTGATTGACAGTAAACACCCCATGCTAAAGGAAAGCAAAAGCACAGTAATAACAACCCAACCAGCAGGGAAGCCTCAATTCAGGAAACATTCAAGATGAGAGACTATATTCCTGTTGAGCTTATTGTTATAACTGCCAAGTTCCAGCAAAAGTATCCAGGCACAGTTGGTACAGCTATGGGATATGGAGTGGGGCAGTGAGGAAGGGTGAAGGTGAGGATATAGCACTTGTCTGACAAGCAGTAGGTAAGAAAATGAACATTATCACACAGCCTGACCTTAGGCAGCACCTGCATGGAGCTGGGGGGAGGGAGGAGGAAAGCAGTGTTCAAGGTACTCACTCCCTTATAGATTGGATTATTCTAGCCTGCAGGGAGATTTGGACCAATGAGAGGGATCTCCCTGGCCATGTGGGACCCTAGAAATCTATAGAGGAGGTACAACAAATTCTTAGGGAGTTAAGAATGAGACAGGCCATCTATGACCCTGTCTTTGAAGTACCTGATCTGGCCACATTCACTGCAGGAATGAAAGCCAGATACTTCAATCCCCAGCACCTGGTGTAGGATGCTGATATCCATGGTAAGCTCAGTTATGGGATGAGACATTTATGATGTGAGTGACCATTGCTGATCTGAGGTAAATTGACAAATCCCTAGGTACATGTATGGGCTGCAGGAAAGACCCAAGACAGAGAGAGAGCTAGAAAAACCAAAGACTATCCTAATCAGCTGTAAAGGGTCTGGCCAACTTTAAAAATTTTTAATATGCCTTAGTTCATCTCTTAACATTTTACATATATCTATATGTATCTATATATAGCTATAAATATGTATACATAAATACTCATAGTTTGTGTGTGTGTATGTACAGATTAAATTCTGTTCATTCTAATTCTCATCATGTGTCAATTTTCTCACTGAGACTTAAATTTTAAATTACTAGGACATTCTTATTAACCAACAATGTTTCTAATCAGGCTATGACTTCTGGTCACTTAATCTTTTCCTGCATAAAACATTACTAATAATTGTATAAGGTTCACAGTTTGAATATAAAAGAATACTGAAAATCTAGTCTTCTAACCACTAACACACAAAAAAACCTCCAGGGATATTGCTCAGCAAATAAAAAATAAAGAAACATTTCAGTTGTTTCACAATGTTTCTCATTTTGAAATTTTTGATAACTGCAAAGGGAAATAATTATTTCTTCACTATTTACATTTCACACCCACAAATGTTAATGAAAATGGCACTTGGGAAACAAATGCCAAATTTGCCTCTAGTGTTGCTGGAACCCCCAAAGTGGCTAGCTGAAAATATTCATACATGATGACATGGTAAATAAATCTCATTGGTAAATAACTCCATAGCTGAGTAGCTGATTTGCACTAGCAAATTCTAATTATGTTAATTAGTTTCCTTAGCATCCCCCATGGAAATATAGACCTAATTCAAGATCATAGGGGTCAAGTGATGAACTAGTTAACCATTTCAGGTTATGTACTTTAGTTACTGCTTTTTTTCCATATAACACTATATTGAGATGCCATTCATATAATGTATTTGCTTTTGAATCACATGGAATTGACCTATCGCCATAGTAAGATTTGAAATTACACAATTCAGAATTTCCAGTATTTATTTCAGGGCTGCCACTAGTTATTAAGGCTCCCCCTAGCTCCAACATGTTACTAATATGAACATTTTCTCAAGGGATAATTATGACCTCTCAGATACCAACAAGTCTATAATGGAATTATAATAAATACATGTAAGTAAAAATGTGTATTTCATTAATTGAGACCCAAATGTTCTTAACTCTAAATACTTTTGCTTTAAATTAACAAACATTTATTTTATTTAAAAGTCAATATCTTTTTTCCTGAGGAGTATCTGGTATATAAAAAACTTATTTTGGCTAAATATTAGAAATATTTTTATTTATAGCTGGTGATGGAGTTTTCAGTGTGCTGATAACAATATAAAAATTATAAAAGCATAGCCCAGTCTCTCGGCTTTTAAAAACTACTTAAAATATATGCATTCTCTGTCTATGATGAATGTTCTTCTCTTCCCATCCCCCTCCCAACCCTACATCCTCCCTCTGTTATTCTTATAGGGACTGTGTAGACAAGAAATCTCCATATAGAAGGATCATGGTATAAATGTTCAAGTTGTGGTGCCTCAATGTCACAGTCTTCTTCACTGGGGAAGATTTTCTAAAGCTGCTTTCTTAGAATATCATAGAACTTCAGAGGTGGAGGAGATCTTCAATGTCAATTAGTCCAACCCCTTCCTGGTTCTTGATTTTCATCTTCAACAGTTCATGATACAGAATATCTCACCTACCAAGATTCCACTTCTGGATAGTTTGATTCTCAGTTTTCTTCTCAAATTTTGAAATTAAAATCCCTAAGTTTTTCATCCATTGGCCTTCTGAGGCAACTTTTTAATAAAAGGCAAGAAAAAGGCAGATAGTGTAGGAAATTTTAAGTGCTGAGAAAGCCCAACAACCCAGGAATGTCAACGGGAGCAGAAAAAAGCCCCAAGAAAGGAAGATCTCTCTAGCTAAAAGATCAAAAAAGGGCTGCCTAGCAAAACAGTAAGCTTTTAGACAATAACCTATCTACTCCAACCAAACACTCCAGAGAAAACTATGGCTATACCCTATCCTCTGCCAGCAAAGGCCAAGTGAAGAATATTGACTTGTGGAGTCAGGATTTTCATCCCTGCCTGGCAGTAACCAGCACCCACCACAGTGTCAGTGGAGGCCATGTAGAGAACAATACCAGTCTTCCCTCCCTTTCCAGCCAGAGTGGTGTCAGTGCAGGCTTAGTAGGGAGCTTGAATTCCTACCCACATTCAACAATAACAAGGAACGCTATCCCTACTCTGGTCTGTCAATGGAAGCTGAGTAGAGAATATGCACTTGCACTTCCACATGACAACGAGACTGCACCCCTCTTTGTCCACAGACATGGTGTCAGAAGAGACCTATTACATCTTAAGATTTTTTAAAGATCCATAGTTTCATTACATAATACCCAAGATGTCCAGGATACAATTTATTCAGTAAAATCCCTCTTCCTATCAAGAACCAAGAAAATATCAACATGAATAAGAAAAGATAATAAAAAGATACCAACACTGAGATGACAGAAATGGTGGAATTATCTGACAAGAGTTTTAAAGCAGCCATCATAAGAATGTTTAAATTAGCCATAACATACTTATTAGGTGAAAAAAACAGAAAGTCTTATCAAAGAAACAGGAGGTATAAAATAGAACCAAATGAAAATTTTAAATTTTAAATTGAAAAAGTTGAAATTAAAATTTTTAAATTTTAAATTAAAAAGTTGAAATTTAAATTTTTAAGTTTTAAACATTAAAAAACGTTTTTTAACTCAATGATGGGCATAACATCAGAATGGAGAGGACAGAGGAAAGAATCTGTGAACTTGAAAACAGAATAATAAAAATTACCTAAATTGAGCAATAGGTAGAAAATAGACTGACCAAAGTTAAACAGAGTTTAAACAGAGTTTCAAAGCCCTGTGAGACTATAACAAAATATCTAATATTAACACAATTTGAGTCTCAGAAGTAGAGGAGAAAGAGGGAAGGCCTAGAAAAGTAATGAAAGAAAATAATAGACCCAAATTTCCCAAATTTGACAAAAAGACATAAGCCTACGGATTCAATAAGCTAAACAAACCACAAACAAGATAAACTCAAAGTAATCTGTGCCAAGACATAGCATACTCAAATTTCTGACAACTAAGGACAAAGAAAAAACTGGAAAACAGTCAGAGAGAATACCTTACCTACAGTGGAAAAGCTATTGAATGACAGATCATTTCTCACCAGCTACAATCATGACCAGAAGAAGTAGAAAAACATGTTCAATGAAAGTATTCTTAAGAAATGAAGGAGAAATCATAACATTCCCAAATGAAAGAAAACAAAGAATTTGTCACCTGCATACTTACTTTAATGAATAACTAAATGAAGTTTTTGAAACAGAAAGGAAATGATGAAGGAATCTTGGAACATCAGGAAGGAAGATAAAACAATGGTAAAAGTAAAATTTGGGGTACATAGACTTTTCTCCTTTTGAGTTTTCTAAATTGTGTTTGACAATTCAAGCAAGACATTTAAAATTAAGAATTACTAACAGAACTGAACATGTATATTTATTGAAAATCTACACACACAAAAATCCAGTTTTTTTAAAAAAATTCAAACTTAGGAAATAGCTTAACTTGAAAAAACTAAAATGTTGAAGTAAGAGATCTCTAAGTCTGGGAGCAATAAAATATAGTATTGCAGTTCAGTTGAATCATAAATATTTAGAAAAGGAGTAAAGAGTTAAAATTTAGTGACTGATAGTGTAAAGAAATTGTCGGGTTTGGAGGATGCTAAGATGGCTAACGGCTGATGTGAGAAAGGCTGAAAAAGACATTCAGGCTATACACTTGCAACTATTAGTTGTAACCTGAGATTCAGTTTCCTGAACTTTAAAGGAGCTGTGCCAAACAATTTCAAAGATTCCCTAAAATTCTAAGATTCTAAGTTTTGTCTCCCACTGAATGGAAAGTGTCACCTAGTAAAATGGCTGCTGATTTTGTGAGTATATAGGTATGCATAGGTGTTGCGGAAGTAAGTTCAGTTACAACTTAAAAAAGGAAAGGTTATTTAAACTAGTGATGAATCACGATAATGAATGCATCTACCTCCCTCCCTCTCCACAGGCTCTTTCCTAACAACAGCTTATCAGTCATGATCTAGTCTCTAATAGTTGTATGCTGGATGAACTGGCTCTCAAGAGTCAATTGTTAAATACTGAGGAATTTTGCACGGCAATTGTTAAACCACTGGTAGCATGAAAGTGGCCATGGTGAGAGTCTTTACAGCACAGAAATGGGCAAACATTACAAAACAGAGCATTTTATTCATAGAACTGTTTACCAGCCCACCACAGAACAGTAATTCTCCTTTCATAGGCTATAAACTTATTCATATTCTGGCCACTGCCGGCCTCATCTCTCACCTCATCTCTCACCTTCGACATCTCTCCATTCTCCCATATTAAACCCTTCAACAATACTTAAAATGTGCAGATCCACAAATACTCTGTGCTCCTGCCTAGAACACCCCCTACCATCACCAACACCACCATCCCTAACTCGGTGCATCTACCATCATCACTAGGCCCTCGATAGCCACATTCTACTCTATTTTTGCCTAGATAATTCCTTCTTGTGCTTAGATTCCATCCCCTCTAGGAACTCCCTCTGCCTCAGTTGACTGTGTTAAGTATGGTCTGTATTCTTCCATACTACTCAGCATCATCTTTATATAACATGTTACATTGTGTTGAAATTCCTTGTTTACTTCTCTGTGTCTCTAACTAAAGGATAAATCCCTTGGAAATAGAAAGAGAGAGAGTTTGTGATTTAACATTGCATCCCCAGCTTATTTGCAGTAGAGGGCACATAGTGATTGTTGAAAAATTGTTTTTGAGTAAAAACTTTATTAACAAATTCCAGACCAGTATTTGCTTCTCAGTTTCATTATCTTCCATGGAAAATGTTTCCAATTACCTGAATGGGATAGGTTGGAAAATAAGATTTGCTATATGGAAACTCACTTTAAATTCATTAGCACAAATATATTTCATAAAGTGAAATATGGTTCATTAACTACAGATAAATGGAATATTGCCTGCCATATCAGTAAACAAAGGATGTCACAGACATCAATGATTGCAGCCACCACTGGATGGTAAGTTGGTGAGCCCTGAGGGGACTCAGGAAAGAAAGAGTACCTGCCACCTAGCAGCCATCAGACTGCAGCCACTCCCTATGGTGAACCCTGAGAAAACTTAAGATGTGAAAACACAGGATCCTGGCGTCAGATAGCTGAGGTGCATATCAAAGGAATGATTTCAGTGAACCCAGACTCTTGTATCTTCCCATACATAGAAAAGCACTATATGCCTTAACTTGGGGTATTTGGTTTTCTTTAATTAACAATAATATTTTGATGTTCCCTACTACCTGCCCTTTGTTGCAAAACTCCTATATATCCTAGCTCCCCCCTCGCCTTCTCAAAGCAGTTCTCTCAGGGTTACTTGAGATGCTGCCTCCTGGGCTTGAAGTCCTAAAAATTCCTGCCGAATAAAACATAACTCTCAACTTTTAGGTTGTGAATAATTTTTTAGCTGACACTACATATGCTTGCATATATACATATATATCCTTAGTACATATTTATAGATAAAGCTCTGTCTATTTATCTTTAATAATTTTTAAACAGTGTTCATCATAATTAACATTATGATTATTGGTGCTTTAGTTATTTTGCATTTCCCTGGCACCAAACACTACAGTGCTGGGTGCAGTACCTCTGAGCATATTCTAATTGTTTTCCATCTGTCTGTCAAGATATTTCTCTACTGCTCATCACTGCTCTCCCTGGGCATATACATGATTTTTAAGAAAAAAAAAATTAATAACATTTTCCTAGAGGAAATTGAGTATAATGTAAAAGCTCTCAGTCTGATTTATCCCTAAGTGTTCCAAAGCTCTATTATTCCAAGAAACAAAACAGAAAAGAATCCAACTTTCAAATTTTCCCTGATGTCCGAGAACATTCTTAATGTTTTGTTTGCAGAAGACACACTCACAAATGTGCTGGAATAAAATATGTTTTGCATCAGGTAGTTCTCTTTGTTTGCTTTTGTTTTGTTTCATTACTGATTATCTTCTTTTACCCTCATTTTTGTGGTGCCCTTAAATACTCCTTTTATTCATCTTTCATGAAAGCATTTTTCTCGGGAGATCTCTTTATTTTGTGTCTGATTTTGTGTCTATTTATTTTTGGCTGATTGGAAATGGATATCCTAAGATTCATTTACTGAGACTGTGCTCAGCTTTAATAGTCAAAAATACCTCAGCAACACTGTGATAAATAGACCTCACCTTTATATTTTAATTTATGCTGGCGTTGCTTGCAATGAATAAGTCAAAAGGTCATTCAAAACAGCACCTCTAGTTAATGAATTATGATCTATGAATGAAAATTAACAATAACCATACAATAATTATGCACCAATAAAAACTGCCATGGAATTTTGCTATCATAAAGGGCATGGGAATAGTTTCCCCAGTCAATTATAATGAATCAGGATTAGAGAATTTTAAGATAAGAATCTTGAATCTAATTGAGTACTCTAATATGCTAACCTTAAAAGATGCTTATTATTACTACATTAATCACTAACTACTTGACCTGGCTAGCACCCTACCAGGCACTTTTTCTAAGGTTTCTTTTTTAATTTTACAATACCATGAGACAGATATCACCATTTTACACATTTTAGAACTCCTTTTGACCAAGGTCACAAAATAAACAACGGGTCTTGCAACCAGGTCTTGCAACAGGTCTTCCAAGATGCAAAGCCTGTGCTTTTCCTATTATCCTGTGGTTCCTAATCAGTAATATCTGTTTTCACTTAATGAATAACAGAGTAACAGTAAAAGATGCTGATTTTCTTAAAAACTCCCCATATACTCAAAAAAAGCTTGTCAGACTGGATTAAAAAAGCAAAACCCAACAATATGTTGTCCAAAAAAGATATACTTTAGATTCCAAATGTACAAGTAGATTGAAAATAAAAGGGTAGAAAAACATATAAAATGCAAACAGTAACCATAAGAGAGCTGTAGTGGCTATATTAACTTTAGACAAATATGTTTTAAAATAAGAAATATTATGAGACAAAGGATACTTTATAATGATAAAAGCCAGGGATGTATAACAATCATAAATGTATACACACCTAAGAATAGATTATCTAAATACAGAAGCAAAAACTGAAAAAATTTAAAGGAGAAATAGATAATTGAAAAACAATAGTTGAATATTTCAATAACCCACTCTCAATAATTGAGATATCATCTACATAGAAGAGGAGAAGGATAGGGAGGGGGAGGAAGAGAAAGAGTAGAAGGAAGAAAAGAAATTTAAAAATTCCGGTCAGAAATGAAGAAGTAAAAATGTCTTTATTTGCAGGTTACTCAATATGTAGAAAACTCCAAGGAATTCACAAAAGTACTAGAATTAATGAATGAGTTTTGCAAGGTCACAGGATATAAGATCAAAGTACAAGAATCAACTGTATTTCTACATACTACCAATAAACAATCTGAAAGTGAAATTAAAAATAATTGCATTTGCAATAACGTCAAAATGAACAAAATACGTAGGAATAAATTTAACAAAAGAGAGCAAAGTTTATAGACTGAAAACTGCAAACCATTCCTGAGAGAAATTGAATAAGATCTAAATAAATGAAGAGTCATTCCATGTCCATACAGTAGGAGACTCAATATTATTAAAGGACAATCTTTCACATGTTCATCTATAGAAACAACTCAATCTCTGTTAAATTACACCAGGTTTTTATGGAGAAATTGCCAAGCTACCCTAAAATTTTATGAAAATGCAAAGGACCTATAAGTGCCAAAGCAATTTTGAAAAAGAAGAAAAAGTTGGAAAACTTAAACTGCCCAATATCAAAATTAACAATACAGTTAACAATAATCAGGACAGTGTGAAATCAGTATACAGATTGGCATTAACATCAGTAGAAGAGAAATGAGTGTCCAAAATAAATCCTTGTATTTATAATCGATTGATTTTCAACAAAGATGTCAAGGCGATTAAATAGGAAAAGAACAGTCATTTCCTATGATGCCAGGGAAATTTGATATCCATATGTAAATAAATAAACTTAGATCCTTGCTTTAAACCAGACACAAAAATTAACTCAAAAGAATGTTCATCAATGGATGAATGGATAAAGAAGATGTGGTATATATATATAATGGAATATTCTTCAGCCACAAAAAAAGAAGGAAATCTTGCTGCTTGTGACAACATGGATGGACATTGAGGGCATTATGCTCAATGAAATAAGTAAGACAGAGAAAGACATATCATGTGTGGTCTTAATTATATGTGTTATCTAAAACAAAAAATAAACAAAACAAACAAAAAAACAAGCTCATAGATACAGAGAACAAATTGGTGGTTGACAGATGTGGGGCTGGGGTTGAAATGAGTGAAGAGTCAAAAGTTACAAATTTCCAGTTATAAAATAAATAAGTCCTGGGGATGGGGTGTAATGTACAGCATGGTGACTATATGTACTACATATTTGAAAGTTGCTAAGAGTAGATCTTAAAAGTTCTCATCACAAGAAAAAAATTTTGTAACTATGTATGGTGATGGCTGTTAACTAGACTTATTGTAGTAATCATTTCACAATATATACAAATATCAAATTATTATGTTGTACACCTGAAACTAACATAATGTTATTTGTCAATTATACATCAATTTGAAAAAATAACTCAAAAGGATTATAGACCTAAATGTAAGAACTAGAATTTACGAACTAACATAAATTTGGAGAAAAGTTTTATGACATTGGATTAGTAAATATCTCTTAGATACAATCCCAAAACATAAGCAACAAAAGAAAAAGAATTTCATTAAAACTTAAACCTTTTGCACTTCAAAAGACACCATTAACAAAATAAAAAGGCAAGCCAAAGCCTGGAATGAAATATTTGCCCATCATAAAACTGATAACAGACTTGTATACAGTATACACATAACAGGAAAACAACAAAACTTACAAAAGAACAAAGGCTTAAATAGACATTTCACATAAGTAAATACATGCCTGACTAATAAGAACATGAAAGATACACAAAATCAGTACACATGGGGAAATGCAAATTAAAACCACAATGAGATACCTCTACACACTAACCAGAATGGCTATAATCAAAAAGACAGACAATAACAACTGCTGGTGAGACTGTGGAAAAACTAAAATCTTCATGCATTGCTAATGGGAATGTAAATACAAACGATATAACCATTTTGGAAAACAGTTTGGAAGTTTCTTAAAAAGTTAAATCTAAATTTATCATATGGTTTTGCAATTCTGTTCTTAAGAATCCACCAAAGGAAAATTAGAGCATATGCCCCACAGAGTTTTGTATGACAAAGTTCATAGATGCATTATTCATAATAACCAATAACTTTAAAAGAATCCAAATGTCCACTAATTGGGAAATGAACAAACAAAATGTGCTGTACCCATACAATGGAATACTATTCAGCAATAAAAAGGGAAAGAAATACTGACACATGCTACAACATGGTTGAACCTCAAGAACATTAGAAGCCAGTTGCAAAAGACTACACATTGTATGATTCCATTTATATGAAATACCAAGAAAGAGAAATTTACAGAAAAAAGCAGATCACTGATTGCCTGGAGCTGGTGGAGTATAAGTAGAGATTTATAACAGGCTTAAGATAAATTTAGGAGGTGGGGAAAACTAAAACTGTATTGAGGTGGTAGTTTTACACTCTATAAATTCATTAAAAAATCACTGAATTATATACTAACAGTGGGTGAACTTTATGGTATATTTCAATAAAGCCATTAAAAAATACTAAATGAGCAAGGTTCTTCAACCTTGGTCTCACATTTGAATCACTTGGATAGTTTTAAGATATACTCATGTCTGGGGCCCATTGTCTGATATTCTGGTTTAATATTCTTAGGATCAGGGCATCAGGAATTTTTTTAAGCTGTTCAGGTAATTCAAATGTCCAGTCAATGGTTGAGAACTCCTACAATAAAGCTTGTTCTTCCTTGAAGCCTTAATATATGGTATTCCAACTCTCTATCAATTTATTTAACAATTTATTGAACATTCATTACATCCCAGGCACAGTGTTTGACACTGAGGAGACAGAAAATAAAGAAGACCTCATCTCTGTCTCCATGGACTAATGTACAAGAAAGAGGTACAATCCAATCATTATAACAGTATGATAAATTTTATAACAAAAGTAAGTACAATGTTAGTGGAAGTGCAAAGAAAAGAATAATCAATTCTGAACAATGAAAGAAAAGGTGAAATGAAAGAAAAGCTTAAGAGATAATGGTTCTTAATCCTGGAAGATTAAAAGGAAAGAAAATGGCAGGCAAAAATATACAAAGCATAGAGTATTGAAGGAAAAGCTGAAAAATTGGGGAAAGAAAAAAAACACTGAGAGAACCTATAAAGGAGGGCAAAGTGAAATTACAGAGCATATCATAAGCCGTACAGGGGGAAGCCACTGAATGAAAGGCCTTTAGAAAGAGCACTCTACCAGCATAATAAATAATGAATTAGAAGATTTCCACTTCTGGTCAAGATGGAGCAACAAGAACCAAATACACACACGCATACACACACACACACACCTGTAAAAAAACAAAAACTGTACAAAATATATAAAACCATAGTTTTCAGGACAACAGAGATCAGGCAACAAAAGACAGGTATCCCTGAGAGAAGGGAAACAAATGAGATGAGCTCAATTATTGCAACAGCTACTGCCTTGAGAAGGTTCTAGTTCTTAGTTTAGGGATTAGTAACCCAGGTAGAGTCCAGCAGACTTCTGAGCTGAGGAGACGATGCCACGAGTCTGAGGAGAACAATGTGGATCAAGTTTACAGGCAAGAGTACTAGAGAGAAGAAACTTGCACAGAGAGAGAACTCGAAATCTACAGAGTGTCCTCTTAGGATTCCTGCTAAGTACTGACCAGTACATGCATATAGGAGACTAACTAAAGCTGGGAAGAAATCACCAGGAAGGATGATAAAAAGGAATATTCAGTGCTCTCATATGGCTGGGAATATTGTCTATTCCCACCAGGTAGACTGGAAAAACTCTTGAGGAATTAGGTAGAGTACACAGGAGGTATCTTAGTAGTGGGGAATAATTAGCCTTAGACTAAACACTGCTCTGACCTCACAAGAAAGACCCAAACAGATCAAACTGCTTTCCATAATATTAACTGTGTCATACAGCAGTGTTCAAGAATATATATAGACATACAAAAATAGACAATACCCAACAAGGTAAAATTTACATTGTCTGGAATCCAATAAAAATCACCAGGCATTCAAAGAATTATGCAAATATGACCCATTCTGAGAAGATAAATCAGTTGATCAAAACTGACCAAGAACTGACACAACTATTATTGCAGACAAGGACATTTAAAACAGTTATAACTGTATCCTATATATTCAGAAAATTAAGATATAAAAAAAGACTCAAATTGAACTACTAGAGATGAAAACTACAATGTCTGAGATGAAGATACACTGGATGAGAGTAACACTGAATTAGAGATTTCAGGAGAAAAGGTTAGTGAGCTTGCAGACATAGCAATGGAAACTCTCCAAAATGAAACACACAGAGAAAAAAATGATTTTAAAAACTGAAAATTGCATCTGTGAACTGTGGGACCACTTCTAGTGACCTAGTATAACTGGAGTTTCCAAAATGATGAAGGACAAAGAAAGAAAGATTTTAAAACTTCCACTTTTTATGAATTCCAAGAAAGAATTTTCCAAGAAAATTTTCCAAATTGTTAAATTTTCCAAGAAGAAAAACAAAAATGAAGAACAAGAAACATAAATCATATTATACCAAGACACATCATAATCAAACTCCTCAAAACCTGTGACAATGACAAATCTTAAAAGCAACCAGAAAAAAAAAAAGATACTTTACATATACACACAGAGAAACAGAGAAAAAGATTTTTTGTAAAAAACAAAGCAAGTGAGAAGATAGTAGAGCAACATTTTTAAGTACAGAAAAAAAGTATATGGTCAAAAAAACAGGAGAAAGGATAATCTTTTCAAAATTTGGGTACTCAAATGCAAAAAAATGAACTTTGATACATACTTCAAAATTAACTCAAAATGATCATAGATCTAAATGTAAAACCTAAAACTATAAAATGTGTAAAATCAGAAGATAAAATCTTTACATTCTTGTATCAGGCAAAGATTTCTTAGAAATACCAAAAGCATGATCCATAAAAGAAAATATTGACAAAGTGGACTTCATCAAAATTAAAAAGTTCTGATCTTCAAAAGACAGCTTTAAGAGAATAAAAAGACAAGCCACAGACCAAGGGAAATTATTTACAAATTGTATATTCAATAAAGAACATATATCCAGAATATATATTAAAAAAAGTAAAACCTCATTGTTCAATAAGAAGATGACATACAACCAAATTTATAAAAGCCTTTAACAGATATTTCACCAAATGGCAAATAAGCACATGGAAAGATGCTCAATATCATTAGTCATTAGGGAAATGCAAATTAAAACAATAATAAGATACTACTACATACATATTATGCTACCTAAAATAAAAAGACTATTCCAAGTATTTTCAAGGATGTGACAGAACTGGAAATCTTATGCAGATCTGGTTGGAATGCAAAATGGCACAACCACTTTGGAAAACAGTATGGCAGGTTTTTAAAAAATTTAAACATATATCTCCCATATGATTCAGCCATTCTACACCTAGATGTTCCCCCAGGAGAAATGAAAGCTTATGTCTATACAAAGACTTGTGCATGGACGCCCATAGTAGCTTTATTTGTAATGGCCAGAACTGAAACAAACTAAATGAATACCACCAGGTGAATGAACAAAGTGTGGTACATCCATGAAGTAGAATACTACTCAGCAATAAAAAAGAACTATTTATAAACATAGCAACACAAAGAAGCCAGACAAGAAGAATGTGCATTGTGTGATCTCATTTACATAAAACCCTAGAAAATATAGTGCCATAAAGCAGATCAGTAGCTGCCTGGAGATGGGGAAGAGATAACTGGAAGGAATAGAAGGTAAGAAAGGGTCATAAAAGGGCATGAGGAAATTTTTGAGGTGGCGGATGTTGCTCATTATCTTGATTATGGTGATGGTTTCACAAGAGTGAAAAAACTTGTCAAATTATATAGTATAAATATATGTAGTTTGTTGTATGGTAATTATACCTCTATAAAGCTGTTTTATAAAAGAATAATTAAGTAGAGAAGGCATCCAGAGTAGAGGCAGAGGACCATCTAAGAGGCTATTGCAATAGTCCAAGAAATGACTAGGCTGAAGGGGTTGAACAAAAGAGTCGCCTTGGGTGGGAAAAAGAGAGAACTTCATTATTTTGGAATAAACCAGTTTGATGCAGTGGACAGAAAAGTCCAGTCCCTGTGGCTTGGGAAACTGAATAGCCATTAACAAAAATGTGAAATACAGAATGGGAGGGCATTGACTGAGGTGAGGGTTGGAATATGAGTCCAATTTTGGGTGTGAATTCTGTGGATTTAATATCCCTGAGTATTTTTAGCCATACTTCCATACAGTTATTTACTTTATTAGTTTCATTTGCCCTGAGTAATTTAGTATGCTTTTTTCCCATGATCTTCTCCTCCCTTTGTCTATCCTCCCTATCCATTTGAATTTAGATCTCAGAAAAGCAGAATAAAGAAATACAAAATGTATTGAAGCTTCAGATCCTTAATTAAGAACACTTACATCTTTATCTGTATTTAATAACTCATTTAAAAAATATCTATTGATTATGTACTTTGTGTCAGGTACTTATGAAACAATGAAGGAAAGATAGACTTGGTCCCTGTCCTGAGCGAACTTAGAATCTGGTGAAAAAAAAGAGATGTTAAAAGTTAGAGTGTCAAGTGTTATGATAAAGGAAGTACACAGGGTGCTCGCTGAGCATATAGCAAGGTTTTATAAACTGAAAGAAAATTTAGGAAAGGACTTCTTGTAAAACTAACATTTAATTTTAGTCCCAAGTGATGATCAGGAGTTGGCCCAGCTAAGAGAATGCATGAAGATGTTGCAGGAAACAGGAAGCATAAGTGCAAATGCCCTGGAGAAAAAAAGAGAATCTTGAAGAACTAAAAAAGTTTCACACAGAATACAATAGGGCAAGTGTGCTGGAAAGAGATGATTCTAAAACTTGAGGACTCGAGGAGGGGGAAGGGTAAGCTGGGACGAAGTGAGAGAGTGGCATGGACATATATACACTACCAAATGTAAAATAGATAGCTAGTGGGACGCAGCTGCATAGCACAGGGAGATCAGTTCAGTGCTTTGTGACCACCTAGAGGGGTGAGAAGGGAGGGTGGGAGGAAGACGCAAGAGGGAGGGGTTATGGGGATATATGTGTATGTATAGCTGATTCTCTTTATTATAAAGCAGAAACTAACACACCATTGTAAATCAATTATACTCTAATAAATATGTTAAAAAAATAAAATAAAAAAAGTCAGACACCAGACTTTGTTAATAACTTTGAAATTCTTGAACAGTACATACTTGTTTCATTGATTAACTAGTTGTCCATTTTCAATTCCCTATTACATTTTTTAAAAAGCTAATATTTTAATTCATTGCATGTATTGATGAGAACTTTCCACCTTTCACACTTCTAAATGTTACAAAAGTCTATTGGGAAAAAGGCACAATTATAAATTCAAAGATATTAGCGTATAATGGCTTTCTTCTAGTCAGGTGTTAATCCAGGTTAAAATCAAGATGTGTTCCATTTCCTGGCTATTGTTAGCCAAATATACTTCCTTTTATCTAGGCCTTTAAAACCACTTTATAAATAACTGCATAATCCAGCTGAGAGGCCAGTCAGAGAAGATACAGAACAGTAAGCTACTCAAAGTTACTCAACAGAGAGAATTGTGTCTTGATGAGACACAAAGAGAGAGCAACCTGGCAATGTCTAAACCTGTAGCAAGATGCTGATAGGTAGTACTCCAACAGGGAAATATTGATGAAGGAAAAAGGCAAATTTCCCAGAAAAAGAAGAATAACATAAGCAAAGACTTACTGCAAATATGCAGGTGTGTGTGTGTGTCTGGAAAGTTGGATATTATGGGAATGGTGTTGGAAATAAGGCTGAAAATATATTGTATAGGTCATAGGTCTCTGGATTCTAGGCTGAGAGATTTAAATTCTATTCTTCATGTAACTGGGTAACCACTGAAATTTTTGAAGGGAATTAACAAACTTCAAGTTTAATATACCATTGATTTAAGGTACATGATTATCATGTATCAACTTGCCAATTGTAGAACACTAATTGTAAGATATGTCACAATATCAGAGATTGTAAAATATGAAAAAAATGAAGTTTAGGACTGATTAAAATTGTTATCAACTGAAGAAGCCTGTAACTTTAGATATCTACTCTAAAGAAAAAAACTTGGTAAAATCTGCCTTTCATGTTTTAGATCCCTTTCTCTTCATAAATCAAAAGATTCTATGTCTTTGAAAAAATGAAAATACAGTTAATGTAAATAAAAATATTTGTAGCAGTATTTACTGGTGTTTGTAACTCAGGAAGTTAGAAGATGGGTTCAGTGAGGCCAAGGACTTCAGAATATGGGTTCAGTGAGGCCAAGGACTTCAGAATTATCTTAAGTAGGTCAGTTAGTCACCAAGAAAATCATTTTTGCTCAAGGCCACAGTCTATACTCCTCACTAGAAATCTATTTTGCAAATGAACACTACCTATCGCAAAAACACCAGACCAAGCAGAGTCACAAAATTATAGAATTGAAGAGTTAGGAAGGACCACAGAAGTTAAAAAGTTAAAATGCCCCCTGTGCATGTATCCCTTCTCACAGCCTGCCATTCAACTTCTACATTCTTTCCTGCTAAACTGTAACCCCCATGAGGACAGAGACTCTTTTCCACCATTATAGCCCCCTGAATGCTGTGGTCAGTAAATATTTTTGAGCAAGTGACTGGGTGTTCTTGGGGGGAAATTGTGTCACCTATATCCAGTAGTGCCCATTTTGTAGAAGAGCTCAAATTGATAGATGTTCCTTTAAACTGCACTAAATTCACCTCTGGCACCTTCTGATAAATTCTGCCCCATCTTCCATATGTAAGCTTTGCAAATATTTGCAGGCAGCAACTTCTTCACCAAGCCACACTTCACCATTCCAACATTTGCCACATGTCATTGTTTCCAAGACTTTACTGTCCTCTATGTGAGCAACATTTGGTCATTTCTTTTTCTAAAACTTGTGACACTCAGAATGAAATATAATTCCTTCCAATTGTTGCCTAGCCAGCCCAGAATTCTCTGTGACTATATCTATGCAAGTTTTTCAATCTTTGGGAAAATAATATCAGATGACAAGATGATGCTGATGAGGTATCTTGCAGAGAACACAAGTAGGTAAAATAATGAACTTCTCCCAGAAGGCTTAATTCATCTATTAAGGACACTTCTAGGGAATTCCCTGACTGTCCAGTGGTTAGGACTCTGAGCTTCCATTGCAGGGGGCACGGGTTCCATCCCTGGTCGGGAACTAAGATCCCACATGCTGCGACATGGCCAAAAAAAAGGACACCTCTATGAGGAGCTATGATGCTAAGAGATAGTGATTTATTATATTCCACAAGCGATTGCCCATAGTGAAAGATTTCTGGGAGTTTTCTTTTCTGAATAGACATTAAGTAAGCATTCATTAAACCTGGGAGGTTCAGTCTTCCAATTTGCATAGTGAATTGGAACCACAGTAGCCTTAATATGAATGGAGATATGGTAATTCAGTACCATGAAATGGGAAATGCATTTTAATTACCTCAGGGATTTTTTTTTTTTTTTTGGCAAACGAATTGCTTCTATTTTTATGACAATATTGGATCATGAACCCATTCACCTTAATGTTGAGTAATGAGGCCTATAAAGCAGGTCATAAAAATGCCTTGTTTGCAATGCTGTTTTTAGAAACTCCAATCTTATGGAAAAATCACTCTCATTATTAAAAGCTTGTGTAGTTCTTCAAGAATCCTAGAAATGAAAGGATTCCCATGAACTTAAGAAGATCCTTCTCACCCTAATTAAGGAATCAAAGGATTTGAAGACAATACTAAGAATTATTTCTAAATTTACTTCAAATCTATATAAAACATACACTTCTTTGCTGGTAGCATAGAGTAGAATTTAATCTAGAAATGGCTGAAAATATTCTGAAAAGAGACATTGTAGGTACAATTAGGTAACAGTCTGAGACAATAGACCAATAATACTTTCAAGGAAAAATATTTTCTGTTGACTGATATTTCTGCTATTATATATATATATATATGATGAAAATCTCACCTTAGAAAATCAAAAGGTAACTTTTAAGAATAGTGAATGCAAATTAAGAGAAGACTAATAACATATTTTTACCCATTAGATTAGCACAAAATTTAAAGGCATAGCTAATGAGGATAAGTCATCCTCATGCTTTGTATGAGTTGCTACAAATTGGGGAAAATAGTCTGGAAACGTATATTAAAATTTAAAGTATGCACAATTCTGAACTAGCAATACTACTTTTGGGGACTCTGTCCTATTGTAATTAAAAATACACGTATTGGGAATTCCCTGGCTGTCCAGTGGTTAGGACTCAGCACTTTCACTGTGGTGGCCTGGGTTCAATATCTGGTCGCCTGGTTGGGGAACTAAGATCCCTCAAGCCAAGGGCCAAAAAACAAACAAACAAACAAACAAACAACAAGAACAAAACACACTTCTATCTAAGATAAATGGATAAAGGTGTATGTTACACTGTTGCAACATTGTCTGTCAGTAAAAAGAAGAAAAAATAAAAAATAAAAATTTGAAAAAGCTAGAAATAACTTGAATGTCTATAATTACAGTTAATCAATAAAATATTATTTGACTATAAAAATTATGAATTAGATGTTGATGTTAATATTGGAGGGATGCCTTTGATTTAATAATAAGTTACAGAGTAATATAAAGAATATAGTCTCTTTTCTGTGAAACCAATTAAAAAAAAACATGTTTCTGTGTTTGTAAAAGCATGGAGATTTTAATATTGATTGCTCAAGGTAGTGGCAGTACTAAGAGATGATTTAAAAGGGGGCTTTAGATCTCCATAATCTACATTAGTTCCCTCAAAAGCCATTCTACATAAAAATAAAAAGAAGTAAAAAGAGTGTGCTTGCTATTTGCACACAGCTCCAAGAAAATCACCTATTCCTTTCCCACCCTAAGCAAATCACCACACGTAAAAAATGTTATGTGGAAATTCTGAAGTCTTCTTAACTTCAGCAAGTAAAATGGAAAGGAGCTGGTTTTTTCATATACATCTTTAAAATTTTTTTTCAAGTTGTCATGTAATATATTTTTTAACATCTTTATTGGAGTATAATTGCTTTACAATGTTGTATTAGTTTCTGCTGTATAACAAAGTGAATTAGCTATATGTATACATATATTCCCATATCTCCTCCCTCTTACATCTCTCTCTCACTGTCATGTAATATTTTTGAAACTTAAAACAATACTCTAAAAAAAGTTATGGTGGAACTATTTAGGAATTTATACCACTGTATGTTGGGTGGGAGGAGGGTGTCAGGGGGTGTTCAGGAAGAAAATTAGTTGTAATTACCAAAAGTAATAGAAGTGTTAGCTGTCTTTTCATTGGTTTGTTCAATTCATGTTCCTTCATTTTTTTCCCAGCATTTTTCCTTCTCTCCGAACTGTACCCAAAGTCTAGACATTGTTAGCTGTTAGGACTAGAAAGGGTCAGAGTGCTTCCTCAAATTATTCTATAGTCAATTCTTTCTCACCCTGTCTTTGAAGTGATAGCATTTGCTTCCAAGTTCACATACTATATTTTTTCAAACAAAGTTCCTGCTGCTAACATAGTGGCAAACTGGATTTAGGATTAGTCTTCCAGAATTTATGAGCTTGCACAAGCTGTTGGTCTTTCTTTCCCATGACCATTTCTCCTTATAACCAAAAGTGCCCACCATGGAACAAAGTTTTCTCTGTGCTTGTTACCTAAGAAAAGTTAGATAATTTAAGCTTCAACTCTCATACATGCAGAAAAATTAGGAGGTTTATACATACATAGTAGTTTGTGCATACCTCCATCATATCTATTATGTCATGTGTGTGCATGTGACTATATCCCCATAAATCTAAACTTCAGTAAGGCAGGCACCATGTTTTTTATTTCGTTATTTTCCAGTGTCTAGCAGAGTGCTTGACATAATAAGTACTAATAAATGTTTATTGGATAAATAAAAGTATAAACAAATGAGTATTTAATGAATGCCTATTTAGTCCAAGAATACAGTTATTTACCTTTTGTGTAAAATATTAGTAGTAGTATTGCTCTGCATAACAGCCTCAGAAACTAAATGTGAGAATCATATAAGGTAACTAAAGTGAAAATAATTTGTATACAGCAAAGTACTATGGAAGTGAGAACTCCATTGAGAAGATTATTGAAATAGGCCACAAATCTACTACTAGGTAGACTTACAGTCTCAGAAACATAAAATTGAGGGTTCTCATTCTCAATTACACAGGTTAAAAAATAGAGCTTGGTGAATTCACTTTAATTCACTTTAAGTCTATATTGGCTGTATTCGAATTTTCTCTTGTTCCTTCATTTTGCTTTTGTACCATTCTAATCAGACACTTAAGATACATCTTCAGGGCTTCCCTGGTGGCGCAGTGGTTGAGAATCTGCCTGCTAATGCAGGGGACATGGGTTCGAGCCCTGGTCTGGGAAGATCCCACATGCCGCGGAGCAACTAGGCCCTTGAGCCACAGCTACTGAGCCTGCGTGTCTGGAGCCTGTGCTCCGCAACAAGAGAGGCCACGATAGTGAGAGGCCCATGCACCGCGATGAAGAGTGGCCCCCACTTGCCACAACTAGAGAAAGCCCTCGCACAGAAACGAAGACCCAATACAGTCAAAAATAAATATAAATAAATTAATTTTTTAAAAAAAGAAAAACTCATAGCTAACATCTTAAAAAAAAAAGATACATATTCAATGGACCTCGAGGTTTCAAAATATTCAAAACCAAATATTTTAGAAGTATTTAAGTAGATAATAAATCATCTAAATATATTATTTATTATATTAAAATACATAAAGTGTTCAGTTAGTTTTTTTCCCCCCAACTCTGATGGTAACTTCCCGTTTCTGAAAAATTATTTAACAGGACTTGCTTGGCATAGCAAAAAGGAAAGATATGTGTGTTCCAGCCACTGAGCAGGGCCTTGGCTGAGTCATTAACTCACCTAGGTGTGAACTTGGACCAGATCCTTCGTTTATCTTTTTTTAGTTTGCTCACTCTTTCTAAACCCAAAGGAGATAAACCATAGTATCCCTAAAGATTACTTTCTTCTCCTAACATTTTATGATTTTATAGTTTAATTCTGTCACTTTCCAATTACAATTCTACTTCAGGTTGGAAAAAAAAAACCATAATCCTGCTTTCTCATGTTGGCAAGGCTTGTTTACATAAACCATCTTAAGAAACATTCATGTGATGGTCCTCACAAGCACAAAATAGAGTAGTTATTGATATCAATATATTCTTTGCATACATTAATCAAATTAATCTAATATTTGCCAAACTTTCACCTGACTTTGTTCAAACAAATACTAAAACATCTTGGAGAAATCATGCACATACACACACAATATAAGTATCATTTATGTGGTTCTACCCATCATTAGCTTTCCTCTTCCATCTGAAATCAAAACCTCTTCATGTACGTTGTTTTACTATAATATTCAGGAGTAAGATACCTTTTGGACATAAGAATGTGAGGGAAATTAGTCTGTTTTCAGCATCCAGTCTCTGAGCTAAGGATTTCCCACCACCCGCTGCTTTCTACACTTCAAAACTACTGCTCCAACTAGCTTTCCTGGGAGGAGAGGAGAAAACTGGAAGGGAGGGGAAGAAGGTTGGTGCGAGCAAGAGGCGGGATTGAGGAATGGGAGGCAAGAGGAGGCGTGGCCCAGCTCGACTGTCAAGATAAATACTGAGAACTGGGTGCCGGCTGTGGAGAGAGAACTCCGGAGGAAAGCCAGAGCTGAGCAGCACCGAGGACAGCGCCTGGCAGCGCCTGCGCCCTGCTCTTCTTCCTCCAGCAGCCCAGGATTTCTTCTTTACACGCACACACACACACCCTGCGGTTCTCACCCCACTTTCGCCCTGACATACTCACACACACATATTGCAAGCAGACACACACTCTGCTATACAATGGCAGAATCCCACCTGCAATCATCCCTGATCACAGCCTCACAGTTTTTCGAGATCTGGCTTCATTTCGACGCTGACGGTGATTATCTTCTCTCTTTTGAAGAAACTTGTCCATGCCCTTTCCCTCCCTTTCCCCTTCCTTGAGGCTCCTGATCTGATTATCCCTAATTTCTTTTCTTTACTTCTTCCCCCACCTCCTTAATCTTATCTCTCCATTTGGCGGCCAACCATTAACTTTAAAGTTTATGTATTGTTTCTATGTTATCCCAAAACCGTAAACTTTTATTCTCCAAGAATGGTACTCATAAAAAAGGGGGGGGGATTGAGGGACCCTGCCCCCAAAGTTTCTACGGCTACACTCAGCATCCCAACCATCCTCCTTTGCCCTTAGTGGGTCTAAATGTTGACGCGCCGGGAGGGGAGCACTGCTGCGTCTGTATCCTTTGCGGGTTAATGAATATCGAGGCAAGAGAGAACCTCTCCGGTGGCCAGAAAGATAGCTGTTGTGGAAATTGAATGGGGAAGAAACTCAGAATGAGACGTCTGACACCTGGGTGCCTCTTTGTCTTTACAGGAAGTGGTTACCTGGAAGGAAAAGAGCTTCAGAACTTGATTCAGGAGCTCCAGCAGGCGCGGAAGAAGGCTGGATTGGTAGGTTGAAGTTTGCAAAGGAGTAAAAGGACCTTCGCCCTTAAATAAATAGATATTCTAGCATTTTCATAAAGAGCCAGCGAAATCAAACGGTTTCCAGGAATGTAAACATTTATTTACTGAGAAGGGGAGAAAGAGAGCCTTTCCAAACCGTGTAGGGAGAGGGAGAGACAGAGGGAGAGGGAGAGGGAGAGGGAGAGGGAGAGGGAGAAGGGGACGGGGAAGGGGAGGGGGAAGGGGAAGGGGGAGAGGGGGAGAGAAAGGAGAGAGAGAGAGAAATTCCTTAAAGGGAAAAAACCTTACAGTATGAAATCAGAGCTTTTAAAATATAGATTCTATACTTGTACTTTCTTTAATAGTGCTTAAAAGGAAAGTGTGGGTGAGATCTTTTAGCAGATCACCACCTCTTCGATTGAGTTCAGTTAGGTAATTTTTAACTTCTCTTTAACAGCCTGTATGGGGGTAGAAATACATTTCTGCCCCTTGGTGGTCAGGAAACAAATCTGCAGATTATGGATCTCTTATTCTATTGCCAATTATTATTCTTGTAATGTTGATGTGGTTGGAGTGATGAAAAAATGTCCTGTCTTGACCTTCCTCTCCGGGGGAAAGTTGTACAACTTTGCAACATAACAATGAGCAAGAAATTTAGCAAAAAGGGGATTCATTTCTGTTGAGAAGGAGAAAACCAAAAGTTAGAGATGTAAAAAGTAATTTTAAGAACTTCACATATTTTAAACAAGCAAAGTGATACTCTAATGAGAAGCAATTAGTGGTGTTTTGAAAATAAGCTGTATTTGTAATTTAAGCCATTAGTTAATTAAACAAATGACAATTTTTACTAATTATGAATGACTTCCTTTAGGCATAAATTAACCTGTTAAGAAGAGATATTGTCAGCATAAAAATAAAATATGCCCAGCTTTAAAACATAGATGAGATGATTACATAGAGGGAAATAGGTTAAGAATCTTAGTAATCTATTGGGGTTTATGTAAGACTGCATTTCAGAAGGCAATGTTGGATTTGGGCTAGAGAGAAGTTACCAATCTTTGGTCTTTTTGACTATCGTTAGAGATTTTACATTATAGACTATACATATGTATATCTTTAGAGGAAAATATAGTTGTGTGTGAATCTTTTAGCAGATCACCACGTCTAGCATTGAGTTATATATATAATAGTATACATATATTATATATATATCTGTCCATACAATTTACTAACAGTTACCTTTTTGTTCTATCTAAATTGAAAATTGTGTGATACACATCTCTGTACAACATATTCAAAAGAATCCCAGAGAACACTAAAATGTATTATGATGCATTAAAAAACTATCAATTGCTAAAATCCAATGATTTAAATCAAATTGATTTAAAACCAGATAACACTCTGGGAATTGTTTTACCCAGATTTAATATTACATAAATTTGAAAGTATAATAGGATGAGATCAAATAAAATTGAAAATGTTTTATAAACTTTCTCCATTCCCTTCCCCCACCTTATACATTACCATGTAAATAAATTCATGCAATACTATCATTATAGCTCTATGTATCTTTGACTAATAAAACATTTTCTTCCACATTTAAAAATATAAATATTTAAAAATCTGGTTGGAAAATCTTACCTGCCATAAAATTTCTCATTAAAACCTTGAAAGATGCTTCCAGCAGCTAAATGATTATATTTTAATTGTTCTGGAAGTAATTTATTTTCATTTAGAAATTCAGATATTTAGAAACTCTATACATGTTTTCAGATACTTCTTTTCCTCTTCCCATTTTAATATTTATACTTTTTGTAAACAGTGACTTCATGTTAGAGTTTTAAAGATTTTAGATCTTAATTATTTTTTTCTACTGTCAATGTTCCAATTTTAGAATATTGGAAGCTGTAATTATTAGATTATTATCCAATAATACCAAATTTGAGCACAGGTACAGGACTATATCAAGTTGCTTAATACCTTGATTATTAAATACTTTGTGAATTATGTAATATAGGCTTTGAATAGTTAAAATCTAAATCCAGATATGGATTGAGAGGTTCATGTAGTAGACAAATATTTCACTACTGACCCCATTGTACTAAATCTACTTTTATAATTTTTCTTCTCTTTTTTTAGAACTTAAAGGTTGACCTTATAAACCCAGCTTCTTTGCATTTCTAGCAATAGGATAACAGATTTTGCTGTATTAATGGAAACATTGTTTGGCTTATCATATTAATAATGTGAAATTTCAAAAATTTCAATAATATTAACTATAAGTGAATATAACATTAATGAAATATAACAACACAGTCTACTTTCAGAGTTACCATTTTTCACTAAACATAGTTTTTAAGTTTGCATTTCTTTTTTATAAAGCTTTAATTTGTTATTATTATCATTATCATTATGTTTTACACTGTTTAAAACAAATTTGGACTAGAGGTATACACTGTTTTAAGTTTACTTTATACTTTTTTGTTACTTTAAGGAATGTGTAAAGAACATAACAGCTGATAGTCACACTATTGCCACTTTTACTTTCTTACAATTGTTGCTGTAATAAAATAAATAAACTTTAATAAATACAAGTTGAAATAATCCATATTGGAAGAGTTTTTTAAGTCTATATTAAATTGCTTAATTACTATTTGTTACCTCAGTTCTACTAAAGATATTTACTTTTAACCAAAGTAGGATTTTGTAACACTAGCAATAATAATATTCAGCCTCAATATAGCCATCAAATTATATCCCTAGAGCAAATGTGTGTGATAGATAATATCACTATCTTGTTAGTTATGATAAAAACTGAGAACTTAATTTACTTTTCCAAGGACACAGAATAGGACACTCATAAAGGCTGACCTATTTTACATAGGCTTCAGTTAATGTAAGAGGGCTATTTTAAATGGGCTATGTTGAAGACCCAAGGGTATAAATCCAACTTCCTGAATACTACTTCTATGTTCAGGTTACTAGTTTACAGTTCAGAGCTCTCTAATCTGGCAATATGTGAAGAGATTATGTAAGCAATAGAATACATTGAAAAATACAAGTCAAATGAGATGAAAGCATTCACTTTTTCACTCTTAAACATGTCTTATGTACATAACTAAATGGGAGAGATAACATCGTCTTGGGAAAAAAAATGGAAACAAGGAAACACTGGAAAACTGCTCCCTAAATTACTCTTGGAGTCAAAAATCTTAAGCATATACAGTCAGTGACCAAAATAAGGTCATCAGTATTGTCTGTCTCTAATGAAAGTGCAAATTGGTCAAGTTATTTTTTTTTAATCTGACACATATTTTTCTGATTTTTAATTTGTAAGCAAAGAATGTTTCTGACTACTTCCATGCTGGAAACATTCTTTGCTTACAAATGAGTTGCTCTTGAATATTCACATTATTTGCTTGTCTGAAAACACATATTTTTAACTTCCATGGATAAAACATGTTATAATAAGGAAAATATTATAGGGCAATTAGTGCAGCAATATAAAATAATCTTTCCTGAAGCAAGCAATGTTAAAGTACTTTCACAGTACTTTAATCAGTATGCATAATTCTGAATGGTTCTAATTCCAGTTTTTCTTTGCAACAAGTTATTAACACTATCACAAGCATACTGTTTGTTTGGATTTAAAAAAAAAAAAAACTTCTTACCTGCTTTTTTATAATTTTAGGAGTTATCACCTGAGATGAAAACTTTTGTGGATCAGTATGGGCAAAAAGATGATGGAAAAATAGGAATTGTAGAGGTAAGGAACTTATGCATTGTTCTCATATAGTTTTAATAAATGAGTTTTTTGGAGTTTTATTCAACTCAAACATGATATGGCAAGACCTGTTCCAAGAGGTTTATTTTACTTAAGTAACATATTATCTTTTAAGAAATATAAAATCAAAAACTGCTCAGAAATGAAAGAAACCTAAGAATTTGCCTAATCCAAAGCTGAAATTTAATACATTAAGAAACTAAGACCTGGAGAAGTGAAATGATTTGCCTTTGACTATGTTATCTGTTTGCTGGCACTGGTGCAGTTAGAGGCTCAAGTCCCCAACTTCTGGATAAGTACTCATCCCATTACATTACCCAGATTCAGTTCAATGAAACACCAACCAAGTACATGGTTCGTTGATATTTCTTATTGTTTAACAGTGTAGACCTTTCTGTTAGAATATAAAATAAAGTATTTGCAGTCCCTAAATGATATCATGGCAAAAAACTGCATGTTGGTTTCTGAAATTCCATTTTAGATTAGCAGTTGGCCTTATAAAAATATAAGAACTTAGCTAAAGTCAGTGAATATTATATGATGTGTTATAGGTACAGATTTCTTTTGAGTCTTTAAGAGTTAAAACTGTGGGTGTCAAATCTTATCATGACAATGACTTTTCCTATTGAGGACAACTTTTTTTTTGTCTATGAATCAAGGAGGCAAAACTTTGACTATGCATTAATTCTTCAGCATTCTCAGATTTGTGAAACAGCTGTTGCTTCCCTTACTTCTACTTTTATAAAATCTAGTGTCTCAGCTACTTTCTTTATCTTTGCAACCCATTAGAGAAGTTGAGTGAACAACTTTGTCCAGAAAAATTAATAAGGTCATATTTTAAAATATACCAAATCACAGGCATAATTATGTTCTTTATATAATGTTCTTAATGTATTAGATTGTGAAGTATTTTGGCTGTCAACAACATTTAGTCATAATTTACCTTTGATTCAGAGAACTAACCTGGTTTTCAAATAATTGATCTTATAGGACACCTGTGATGTCAATGTGAAATACACTTATTTTTAAACAGCTACTTCAAATAGAGTTAAGGAAGAACATACTATTATTATCTTTGTAATTAAAATATTTCCCTGGAGTATACACTTTCCCCTTTGCCCATGTGTAACTCATTACTATATAAATAGATAAATTAATAGTAATGGGACTTATAGACTGACATAGAGGCCAACTAATCAAGATATGAATCATCAAGGATAAGAAAATAACTTTGAAATGAGCATAAATGAGATGACATAAATCTAATTATTCAAAACTAGTGAAAATTCTAAAATCAGTGAAATTATAGATGTGGCTATTTCAGAGTTTGGCATACTTTATAATTCTAGCAGAGGAAAGACTGTCATCTTGTATTTAAAGTATTTCACCTTTAAGAACTCCAGTGGGCTCAGCTATTTATTTTAATTTCTTCAGTGATACTGGGTTGTAACAGTAGCACAAAAAGCATGGATCTGATTCACATGGATTCTACATTTTTAAAAGGATAAGAGGGATGAATCTGTTTTGAATCTATATTTTACTGTGTATGATATGGTATAATCATTTATGAAGCATCATTTGAGGTCTAATTTGAATGGGAGGCTAGGAGTCACTAGCAGATGCATTTTCCTAGAGGTTTGATGCAAGAAATTTCCCCAGAAGTTTGAGAAAAGAAACTGTTATAGGAAAGAAAAGATTTCTGTATGAGGAAAGATAGAGAGAAATAGGTAACAGAAGTGGATGAAGAAGTTAATGAAGACTGAAATGAAGACTTGAGGAACCTTTTATAGCAATAAGAGTAAGAAAAAGAATTTTCATTTATTTGTATACATTACACAATTTATAGAGTGTTTTCAAATATGTGATCTCATTTGATCCTCATTATAACAAAATAAAATAAATACAAATATAAAATGAGCATCTAATTTATAGTTGAGGAAACCTGTGACTTCAATAGAATTTCAGCCATTTTCCTTTAAATTACTCAGCCTTTTTTTACAATTAATAATCCATACATTTTCTGCATTAAAAGAAAATATTTTCAAGCTTCAGTTCATTGATTACTTATGGCAAGGCTTAAATTTAGCATGGTTGAACAGGGATGCAGAAAGTATAGAGAAGTTATTTGACCAAACCGCTTGAAACATAATTTGGGAAGAATTTTCAGATCAGTGGAAGCAGAAAGAGTTTAAAGGGAGAGAAGTGAGACACATAAGAATTAATTAGAAAGTTTAAGTATTCCAGAACAGGGAACTTTTTGTCATATGGGACCTGTGGGAAAAACTAGCCAAGGTTTCTCATTTTAAGGATAAAGAAACTGAAGCCCAGAAAGGTTGAATGATGTGTCCAAGATCCCACTGGCAGGGAGTGACAGAACATTTATAAAGGCCTATGTCTGACTCTGATTCCAGAATTCTTTTCATTAATCTGAGTTATCATCCAAGACACAGAAGGAAGTGGGGAGGGTGAGTACTTGGAGAAGTGAGAATGAGAGAATGGGAGAACAGGGAAGAGATTGCTGCTGTAGTTAATATGCATGTTGATTGTACTTAGCCTGGTTAAGCAGAAGGGACAAGAAAAAGGAGAGGTTCTGAAAAAATCATTGTAAAAAAGGAATTGAAAGCTACAGATTACATGTACAAAATGGAGAAAGGGAGAGTGGGGAATGCCTGAATTTGTTATGTGCCCTCTAGTGTCACCAGAAAGTTGTATTAAATAAACTTCATCCTTTCTGTTTTCCAACTTATATATCACTTGCTAAGAAATACTATATATAACAAGGAATACAAATACACAAATCTCAGCCAGCTATGAAGGAATGGAAAAACCCAGGTTTTCCAAAATATATAATAGTCTACTTACTCCCATCAACTCACATCAAGTACACCATCACTTCGGTGTTCAAAGGAAAAAGGGGTTAGATTTGCTTGTTTTGCCCACTTAGCAGGTGTGCACATGGGCTCATCAAAATCTAATCAAAGTAAACCAAATGGTATTTAAGTGGCAGTCTACTTTCCTGGTGGAAACAGGCCAAATTGACTTGGCTCTAATTGAAATGTGTCATTCAAAAGATCAGAAAATATAGTGGTTAAGTTTCAAACTTCTGTTCTAATAAAGTTGACTGATACTTTCCAACAACATGCTTTTGCTACCTAGACATGTAAAAACATGTAAAAAGAAGGGTAATGTACAGATATGCTTTCTTGTGAACTTTTCAATTTTATGTCTCCAAAGAGATTTTAAAATTCACACAAATACAGTTCGGTAATAAAGAGATTGTTGATACAAACTCAAAACAGGAGCACTGAAATTCTGAGATAATTTAACAAATACCATGACAGTCAAAATGTTCTAAATTTATTCAGACTAATAGCTCTATTGCAGAGAACACTGATTAAAATAGTCAAAGAGAGAGACTGAATGATTTAACAGATAATAGAAATTTCTTCTCTGGTGCTCACATTAAGTATAGATATTTCCTTTAGCTGGATGTCAAATCTGCAAACTTTTCACCTGATCCCTTGGGAACTATGTGGGAAACTACCAACCTCTCCAGTCTATTGTGTCTATTTGTCTAGGTCAGTGCATCCACTGGAAAAATAGATCTATAAGCTATTTTAATCCTAAAACTATAATAACCTTCCCAGGGAAGCAGACACTTCTCTAGACTTTCCTTCTTTTCAGCCATAGTGGGATTTGAGCATGTGAGTTTAACCATAGTAAATGTGATTTTTTTATAGCAGACTACTTTTCTACCTCAGAATTTGGGGAAATGACTGACAATAAAGTCTGATTTAAAACTTCGTTCTGGATAGATTTTTAAAAACAGTTTATTAAGAAAACTTTTTGACTGAAGATTTTAATGGAGGGTGATGGTAAAAGGACAAGGTCTCAAAATCAAAAAAGTCAGACTGTCTGATTTCAAATGTGGCTCCAACTATAAGCTATGTGATAGCAGGCCATTTATCTTCTCTGAGTCTCTGTTTCCTTGGCTATGAACAGGGGTGACATATGAGTATCAACATCAAATGTGATAATACATGTCAAACAAATAGATAAACTCTGGCACACTGTAAAAACTCAATAAATGTATTTGCTATTATTATTGAAAATAAAAGTATTTCATTGGAAAATCTACACCATTTTTCTGAATGTCAAGCTTTTTCCCATTTTTATAACTTGTCAAATTCAAATTATTAAATTCCACTAGTCTTTAATTTGTACAAAAAGATTATTTGCCTTTCAAATTTCCAGGTTTCCTGGACTCACTTCTCATTGGCTAGAAAAATATTTCTTTGGTTCCCAAACCAAAAAAGTGAATGTTTTACTAATATGTTTTGAAGGAAGCTAACATGCACCAAGATTGTCTTCAAAAGTTATGCCTCATGTGTGCTTTAAAAGATATAGCTCAGTCACTTATATTTCTAGTAAAGTTACTTCATGTGTACTCTCCCAGCACCTAGCATGTTGCTTTGAAATTGTCTGAAAAAAACTTTTTTTGAAATTATCTGCCTCCCTGTAAAGTTCTTACTATCGGTGACTACGAATCCCCAGCATCCAGCACAGTGCCTAGTAGGTTCTGAATCATAGCCACATGAGTCATAGCAAGGGATTTCAACCTACTCCAAAACACAGGCAAGAGCTCCATTTTATGCCTAGGAATAGAAGAGATATGGTAAAGATCCCTGTCATGGGACAGGTTGAGTTCCTTGGGGAGCATATCTGAGTTGAAGAAAAGCAATGAGGATATTTATTAGGAAGTGCTCTTGGGATCAATACCTGTGGAAGGTAAATGAAAAGAACAGGGCTGGGCAGAGGGAGACTTTGGGCTGTGATATAGTCTCAACTTCAGTTTACCCTACAGCAGAGATGTCCCAAGTTTTCAGTGAGAGGGCTAGGTTTTATATCCCCATATGCATCAGTCATAGAATTCAGCTTCCTTGGGGAACATAACTCTCTTCAGCCCAGGTAATCTCCCAAAGAGACCTGGCAGTTGAGACCATAGCAACACTCCTAGCACCTAAAGAGAGCTCTGGATGTCATATCACAGTGACCACCCCAACCCCTATCCACAACTCAATAATAAGTTATTTGAATTATCTCCAAAGGAACTTTATTTCCATTTATTGGAAGCCTATGCTGACCCTAGACAGTCAATTGCCTTCATTCATTGGCTGAGTAAAATATTTACTGAAATTTTTGCAGGTGCCAGGCAAAGAAACAGTAATTAAGACACAGACCTTTTCCTCAACATGTATATAGACTGATAGGGAAGACAGGCAAGTAGAAATTTTTGCTTCCCCACTCTCAGTGACAAGCAACAAGTGACAAGCTTCATAAATGAAGCTTTGAGAGATTCTCCTGTGGCAGCTTATCTGCCTGCCACTTATTCCCTTGCTTTTCTCCACTCTCGTCTCCAACCCATAATAAGTTTTGAGAGTTTATAAAAAAGCAGACAGGCAGCCCAAGAACTAAGAAATCACCAATAATCTTGGAACAGGTAGTACTAGATACTACTATGGACAACAGTGACTTAGCAAAACAGAGACAAAAGCAGCCCTACTTAACAACTTCTATAAAAGACCTCAGGTACTTTGTAGATATAGTCTTAGAGTCAACAGCTGGAGAGTTACTGCACCAGCTCTGAAATTTGAATATTAATTCATAAGCATTGTGAAACACACCTTGAAAAAGATGATTTTTGGGAATTCCCTGGCCATCCAGTGGTTAGGATTAGGCGCTTGCACTGACAAGGACCCGGATTCAATCCCTGGTCTGGGAACTAAGATCCCACAAACCACATGGTGTGGCCAAAAAAACCCCACCAAAAAGCAAAAGCAAAACAAAAAACACAAAAAAGATGATTTCTTAATGTTCACTAATAGCCACATCCTATCCACACATATTCATTGCTTCTTTCTTAGTGGCTGATTTGTCTTATTACAATGTTTTATGTGTTTAAGACTCATTTCTAATGTCTGTAAAATAGGACAGCACTGTATTCAGTTTAACATTAACAGTTCAATTAAATTAAAAGATTGACTATTTTGCATGTAGATATAATATGTATTTTCTTATAATTAAACCAACTAGGACCAAAATGGCATGGGCAAAGAGATATATATTCATACTACACATGAAAAGCAATTTTACCATCTCTATATTTGATATTCTAGAGACCTCTGTACTTTATGAAAGTTATATGAAGTTTAATTTTTGAAACAAAGATGGTTAAAATTTCCCTAATTTTACATGTGGTCGTTGCTTACTAGCTCATTCTTTTATTTTTTCTGTTTTTATATATTTGGTGGATTTTGATAAATAGAAGTTTTTAAGAAAAATTATTATTTTTGTTCAAAACAACACACAATAATTAGGAAAATCCAAGCAATATAGAAAATTGCAATCAAGATGGGAAAAAAATGCTCACTACAAATCATATTAAGTAGGTATTTTTAATGAAGTAAAATTATCAACAAATTCCAAACATTTATGTCAGGCACCTAACATTGAGCACCACACTAAGTATTCAGAGGATGCAGGCAAAGAATAGTCTTTGCCCTCCTGAAGTGGATGGTCTATGGGGAGGTCCACCAAAAACTTACAAAGTGGTATCTGACAAGTTACATACCAATAAATAGAGAGTTGGCATTGGCTATTTCCTGTTTCCTAAATAAATGCTTGCATTAATGCACAACCAAACTAGTGACCTTTGTTTCAAAATAAATAAGAAAATGTCTTCTGAGTCATACTAAACATCCTAATAAGATGTCTGGCCCTGTCTCTTAGTTTCATCCCATTATTAGTGCCTGTAAACTGAATGATTCTAAATTGAGATATTATTTCAAAGATCTAAAAACAAGATAAGTTAAAGGACATATTTTACAGGCATAAAGAAGCTGAGATTACTTGCCTATAAGGTAGAATGATACATTTTATATTAAATTTTATATTTTTTAATGGACCTAAAAGGACAACATTTTTTTGAAGTGTGAGAGTCTTTCCTATAATTTGGTAGAACTTTCGGCCTTTATGCTGACCTTAAGGTTAATCTAGACTGAAGATTCTTGGTCTAAAATCCAGAGATGAGGGTTCATGCCCATAGTTCAGGGGATTCATCAGCTTCTGGAAATTAGATGAAATATAGTGTTGTAGGTTCATTCTTTAATGCTGAAGATGTAGTGATTCTAACAGATTCTCAAAGTCATTTTGAACCCAATACATTTAAGAGACACTGGTTTCTATTTAAACTCCTTATTTTAGTGATGAGCATGCTAAGTTCCAGAAATGGCTGAGGGAGTTGCTGGGGACCACAGCTAATTAGCAGCTGAGCCAGGAATAGAACCCACACCTTCAGTGAGGCCATCAATCCAGCTCCCTCCCTCCCTGCACACAATAGATAGATTATATTCATCTTAAAATGGGATCTGGAGTCCTTCTTTCCTAAAAAAAGTGAACATTGAAGTTACGAAATGAGATCTAAGGAGAAATGTCATAGGGTCACTAAATGGAGATCATCGAATAGAATTCAAGTCCTGGACTCAAGCAGCAGATGTCCTTTTAGCAGAAACCAAAAATTTGAGAACTGATATTCCCTATTACTGGTCAGTTTCCACTGTTCATTGTGAATTGTCTTTTCCATCTCTCTTTCCACTGTCTTACAATTGTCTTGAGTTTCTCTTCCTTTGCATCTCTTAATAAGCTTTCTCCTCAGACTTGGGAATGCATTTTTTCCTTCTATCCTTTCCACTGCATTCATATTTCTCATAGTTTCTTTTATTCTACATGAAATGTATGGCCCCGTGTGTGCCATTCTGTGTGCCCTGAGAGGAACAAGACCAGATCTGTGGCACAGAAAAGATGAAGGGGTCAAGCCACCAGGATGAGTCTGCTTGTATGTCTAGCAGATGAGAATTGGTCAAATAATCCCTATCTGAGCTTCCTATGCATGCTTGCTGTGGTCATCTACCAGACCAGAGAACCAGTCACTCAAGGACACCCAAGCACTGGAAAACACAATGGCACTTTGTAGGGGCAAAGTATCAGAAAGGGAAAATCGATTATAATGTTTTTCCTTTCCTAGTTTTCTAGGTAATAAAACTATGTTAAGAAAAACTAAGAGCAGGAAATATGAGAGACTTGCTTTCAAGCTCCTCACAATAAATTTTTAAATCTTTTCTAGTTGGCTCATGTATTACCCACAGAAGAGAACTTCCTGCTGCTCTTCCGATGCCAGCAGCTGAAGTCCTGTGAGGAATTCATGAAGGTATAAGAAAGCTCTGTCACTGAGTGATGTTTTCAGAAAGCTACTTAAAATAGGAAAATGGTTGCCTTTTTTTTTTTAATATATTTGGTTTTCCTTATCCAAAATAATTTACAGACATGGAGAAAATATGATACTGATCACAGTGGCTTCATAGAAACTGAGGAGCTTAAGGTAAGCAAGTTAAAACATGTAAGCTTTTTCCTGTCAAATATAATTATGAACTTTGTAGCTTTTTAAAAAACCTCCCACGAAAGAAACTAATGTTGAGCAATGGCACATTTTCACCCACTCTTCCAATTGTTAATAAAGAACCAGATCAAAAAAGAGACTTCAAGTACTTTCAAGTACTTCTTGAAATTCTGTTCAGCAATGTAAAATTAGCATTTTCTGTGGTGTATACAAATTGTTATATGAGGTAGCTTATGAGGTAGCTTATAGATAGATAGATAGATAGATAGATAGATAGATAGATAGATAGATAGATAGATGATATACTAAGCCAAAGAAGTTGGTTATTTTCATTAAAATTTGGCATTTTATTTTATAAATGAAACAGCTATATAAAATAGATTTCTCTTTCAAGATAAATAATTATTGGACACCTACTGTATGTCAGGTGCTTTACACTCATTTAATCTTCACGTGAGTTCTTTGAGATTAGTATTACCCCAGTGAGGAAAAATTTAAAAGAAGTTAAGTGATGTACTGAAGGCTACACAGAAATAAGACATAGAACAGTGATCTTTAAACTCGTCTGTTTCCAAGACCCCTAGCTTACTGTGTCTCAGTAACAGCAATAAAAACAAAGTCCTAATATAATCAAACTTCTGAAAAACTGCAACTTTGAAAATGAATTTATCAATTCATATCTCACAGATGTATATAGGAGCTGGTGGGGGAGGAAGAAGATATGAAGGAAAAGGCAAAGAGGTCTGAAATCAAGTCCTACCTCTAGACAAATCTCTATATCATTCTGCCTGATTTTTTTCATCTTTTATGTGGGGGTAATAATACCTTCCTTTCAGATTTATTGTGAAGGTCAAGTAAGATGTTGCACGTGGAAGATTTTGTGAAATACAGGCACAGTATAAATTATATTATTCATGAACTCAATAATTTACTAGCCTTCAGAAATATAGAAACATCTTTCTCTCATTTCTTTAAATTGACCTCAATACTTCTCAGTCTGGAAGACTCTATTTTCTCTATCTTCATGGTATAGAGTGACTAAAAGGGAAGAAAATTAATAATTATTGAGCACCTACTATGTGGCAGGCATAGTACTAGATGCCTAAAATATATTTTAACATTTAATCCTCACAGAAAAGTTACAAGGGAGGTATTATAATTCCCATTATACAAACAGAGAAACTGAAATTCAGAGAGATTAGATAATTTTTAAAGAGTACACAGCTGCCTGGGAAAAGAACCTGGTTTTGGACACAGAATATCTAATAATGATAATAATGTTTTTTTTCCCCACAAGGCCAAACATTTTCAAGCTTCAGTCATCAAGAGCTACCTCTTCTGCTATTATGTAGGGAAACATGAATATCAAACACAGTTTCCTGGTCATAGTTTAACATGGTTTGAGTTACATATATTTGTACCACTGCAAAATTGTTAAAACATATTTAACTAAAAACACTTAACAGGGACTTCCCTGGCCCTCCAGTGGTTAAGAGTCCACGCTTCCACTGCAGGGGGCACGGGTTCAATCTCTGGTAGGAGAACTAAGATCCCACATGCCTCGTGGCACGGCCAAAAAAATAATTTTTTAAAATTTCTTAAAAAATTTTTAAGAAAGGAAAATAATAGTAATAACATCTTAAAAAATAAAAACACTTAGAAATGTAAAGATTTTTCATGTGCAATCACCAAAAACAATGTCTTTCACAAATTTGCAACTCAGCAACCCACAAGGTTACCCACAAGGTGACAGTTAAACTATTGTGTTTTTATTCTATTGGACCAAAAAAAAATTCTTTTAAAAATCATTTCAAGTTCATAATGAAACTTTAGCTCATTTCCAATACTGGCCTTCTTTATTCTAAATTTTATTCTCAGAAGAGATTCTAAATAGAAGTACTCCTCTCTGGGGAATTTTGAAGATAAGTTGGCATTCTTTTTTAATGGATCTTTCAAGAAAGCTAATTTTAAGATCCGTAATAGAGTAAAACATTGCTTGCTCTCAGACACGACTTTGAATCTCAGCATCCCGAGGTTTCTCCCAGGCTATTTTTGTGACCACCATTTTAGTCTCTGATGAGGATTTTTAACCCAATTAGTCTCTGACAAAAGCCTCATATGGTTCAAAAGTAAAATTCACCCCCCAACAGATAACTTTGAATTTTCCATGCTTCACTTTGAATTTGAAGTGGAATGTTTGAAGTGAAATTAAATTTATCAAACCAAGAAAAAGGTTTCCTTCCTTGAAAATAATGAAGTTAAATCAGCCCAGCAGAGCTAGAAAATCTGGGAGGGAGAGAAACAACTGCAAAGCTGAAGAAATCCAATCCTTCAATAATTTCTGAACATAATACCTGCTCAGTTTTCCATAATTGCATTAAGTCATTTTCTGAACAAATAAAGAAGTTGCAAATGAACAGCACTAGACAAAATGAAAGACTTTTATATTAAGTACTTACACTGTCATTTATATGGCAAGTTTTTTTAAAGCTTTAATTTATTTCTCTGTTAAAAAAAATTAAATTCACTCCTAAACTTCAACTGTCAAATTAATAATCATCTTTTTTCATCCTTCCCACATTAATCTCTACTTTGATGTGATTCATATATCCTTCAAAGATTAGGTAACATCTGCAGCCAACTGTTTTAGTTTGAACAGTCAGCTGAAACATTCTAACCAAGGTGCTTTGTACCGCATCAAGCCTAAAAGCCCTCTGGTGAAATGTACTTCATATTGGCTATAAACTGATGTGGAAATACAGCTTGTGAGGGCAGAAAATGCACTTGAAATTAAGGGTAGGTCTCCACCTTCTTTATTGATAATTGTTCACATATCTTACAAAGGTTTAAGGGGGTCGCTTGTGTTTCTTGTTTCTTGGAGAAGAGTTACATGAGTATTTGTGAAGATACCATTAGGTAGAAATGCATCCATTGGGCTGGCTGGTTTTATAAGTTTTTACTCTGATTCCTACATGGTGCACAATCAAGATACTTCTTTAATTGAAATCATAAAAGCATAGCATAGCATAGCACAGACTGTGACAGATCAGTTTTCAGTCAAAGAGAACTGCTGGAACACCAAGAGTACCTCCCTTCTAAGCTCCTCCCATTACCCGGTTCTACCCTCAAAAAGAGACTTCCTTTGTATTCCTGGGGTGTTCCATTTCAAGGCAGGCTGAAATGAAAGCAGATTGTTTGTTATTGATGAAATTTATCTGACTTTTTTGTCTTAACAGAACTTTCTAAAGGACCTGCTGGAAAAAGCAAACAAGACTGTTGATGATACAAAACTAGCTGAGTATACAGACCTAATGGTAAGACTGATCTTGAAAAGACTACAGCCAAGAGCCTATGAAATATTACTGTGTTCTGGCTAATTCCCAAGTCTACACAGGATAAAATTAACAAGCCATGGTGTGGGTATCACATGCACATAGGTATCATTTCACTTGAAAAGGGAGATACCTAGGGATGCTTATACCTTGTAAGGCTGAATGCTACAATTGTATTGTAAGGCTGGCTTTAAGGCTCAGCATATGAGCATTTCCTTTCTTGTGGAGGTAGGTAATTTTCATCTATCAAAATATCACTTGTTTTTCTTACAAGCCAGTGTAATTGTATCACATATATATGTAAGTTACATTATAGATATATAAATTATATCACCAAAAACTCATTTATTATAGAGATTCTGAATCCATTTTTATCATGTCTTAGGAAATCATTGATTTTGTTACAGTTTAAAGAAAACTTCTGGCTACTTTATTCATTGAGTGACTAAAAATAGATATTTCCTCCTTCTTTCTTTTGACTCCTGTTATTTGGGAATATTGTCTTGGTGCTTTGGGTGAGGAAATCCACATATACCCTGAGCTTGATGCTATGGTAAATAGTATAACCAAGAACTATTTTAGAATATTGACAATAGAGTGAAGAAAATTGCTTCACACATAAGCACTTAATGTTTGAAGAATGAATGAACAAATAAATTTATAAAGTTCCAGATAAAATAATACAATGCCCATGAAGTTAATTAACTTCCAAGTGGGTAAAGTTTGTTCATTTTGATTCACAGCATTAGGACTATGGGGAAAAAGCCTTTGCCAAACTGATTAAGCCATGGCCCAATATTTTGGCAACATTATTTTAATTGTTTAATTTTTGAAATTCAGAGTTTTAAATTATCCAGATCAGTACCTATATTTATACACACTTTAAGTACTATAAATGTACAGTGAATTCTTACCTCATTGATATAAATAAGTAACTTGTAAAACATAAGTCCCTATTATAACAATTATGTTATTTTAGACCAATAAAGGAGTTAGAATTTTCTCCTGAGAAATAATTTTATAAAGAGTTTGATCATATTTGGTGTAACTGAGGTTTACTTTCAGCCTGTCAGCCTACTTTTATGTGGGGGAAAAAAACCCACTAGAACTTTACTATTGCCTTATTCATTATACAGTGATATTTATTATAAAGTGGGACTAATCTTTAGTTTCAAAACAATCAAAAAAGTTTTCACTGTAAGGAAGTGTCCTCTTTAATTCCTCATTACATCGCCACTTACCACAGCACTAACACACACGTGTCACAATGGGCAGATCTACACTCTGAATAACTTTTGAGAAATGGACAATAACCTACATTTATCAATTTTCTGTTTTGTGCCAGTATTAAAGGATGTCTACTTAAAGACTCCTTTCCAAGTAGAAATTTGAAGCAGCCTTTTTAAAACCACTCAGATGGGAGTTTTCCCCCTGTTGAATTGGCCTGGCCTATCTGGTTAAATGTCATAAACAAGCTCAAATCCAGGAAGAAGATTAATCAAGAACTAATTAAAATTTAAATATATTTGTAGGGAAATATTTCCCTGTGGACACTAAACTGTGTGATCTGGTGTCCAGTATCTTGGTAGACACTGTGACAATTTAGAACTTTTATAGACAATGGACTATAAAATGTTGCATCAGTATCAGATCCTGAAAAAATCTACCTCCTACAAAGGATTCTTAGAACATCTCAAACCACAGAATGCCCTTCTTTTTTTCCCTAAAGAGACCTCACCAAACCTATATCCTTTATGATTACATTCCTTTCTTTAAAAACAAAAATAGTACCACTTTTTCACATATTTTATATATTTTATTTTATATGTAGTCCTTCTATATAAAATATTAGAACAGTAGTTGCAACTTTCTAAAATGTGAATGCTTCCCAAATATGGGTAAGAATGTGTTTATACCTGGCTATGTCTTGGTATATGATGTGTATGTAAGTGCAATGGGGAGGTAAGGAGCTTTATTAAGTATCTAGTACTCAAGGCAAAATAAAACAATTCAAACTTACTCAAAAAATTTATTCTCTGAGGATTTATTCATATTACCTGCTTATTCTGATTGTACTCTTTGATACTCTAAAAGAGAGAAACAAATTAAATATTAATTTTCATACTACTTTTTGGAAAGTTTCAGGACATGCTATGTACTGCCAAACACCATCTCTCCCACATCTTGATACATATAAACACATATTTGCAAGAAAAATAAATGATTATGTTCCAGAAGCCTAGTCTAAGATCACTATTACTCTGACTACTCTATATTCTGATAAATTTTGGCAATTGACACAGGTCATAGAATAGAAATTTTGCACTGAAAGTTTAATAGATGCTAGTTTCTAGAATTCTGCTGTCTATATAGGTAATTGATAACTCAAACTGCTTTATTTTGAATTTCCTTCTCCTTAATGCAATAAACAATTCTTCAACGGCTACAGTAATGCATTCTATCTTTCAGCTGAAATTGTTTGATTCAAATAATGATGGGAAGCTGGAATTAACTGAGATGGCCAGGTGAGTTTAGGAACTATGCAAATATTATTATAAAAAGCTGATCCTTGTCAAAAATCTAATGTATTAATATAATGTTTTTCTCTCAAAAGGTTACTGCCAGTGCAGGAGAATTTTCTTCTTAAATTTCAGGTATTTCTCTTTTTCTCTACCATAAATAATATTTTTCTCGAAAGGTTAGAATGTGAGATATTTGCCAAGGGAAACACGATGGAATATAATGGTTGCATTTTAATTTTTGCTCTCTTCTCTATCATTTAGGGAGTCAAAATGTGTGGGAAAGAGTTCAATAAAGCTTTTGAGTTATATGATCAGGTAAAAAAATTTTCTTATCTATAATTTGATTCTTTAGAAGAATTTGGAAAATGCTCAGGAAGGGTTAACCTCAAACTCAAGGTTATATTAAAAGAAACATGAGCTATTAAAATTACTCAGCCAATTTATTCTTGTCATAGGAAATGAGTTATGTTATATCCCAAATTAGACAAATTTGATTCAAATCCCATGCTACAATTTATCTCCTGTGAGGCTTTGAATAAGATACCAAACTCCTCTGATCCTCAGTTTCCTCATTTGTACCAAGAGATAATAAAGCTCACTTTGCAGGGTAGAATGAGGATTAAGCTAGATGAAAATATCCAGCAGAATCCTCCCATGTAGTATATGGTAAGATCATGTGTGTGAGGAAAGGTTGTGTATGATGTCACTAGTTAACATGCTTTGTTTCTTCTAATTTCTCTACTCCTGGACCAAATCAGTCCTCTGCGGGCTCTAGTGCAGCCTTTCCACTGCCTGATGTGACATCAAGCCAGTAATATAGCTTCCCCAAGCCTATGTCCTCACTCATATGAAAATATTTGTGATTAATTTCTTACTTCAACAGGAGGTGGTGATATTGTTAACATAAAGTGAAATATTAAATGTGAAATCACTTTGAAAATTTCAAAGCATTTTACAAATATAAGATGCTGAATGAGAGGGAATTCATATCTGTTTTGGAACTTTGGAGCAGTTAAAAATTTGAGGGTCTGACCTAAGAGGTTAGAATATCTGCCAAGTTTGCAGTAGGATGATTTTCTGAGGATTTCAATTATTTCCAATTTACTACATTCTCCATTATTATGGATGAGTTTGCTTATATACTGTTTTATTACTCCTCCCTTAGGATGGCAATGGATACATAGATGAAAATGAACTGGATGCTTTACTGAAGGACCTATGTGAGAAGAATAAACAGGTAATCTAGTTACCTTGCCACACTTACTTCTTAAGCAGACTTGATGGATCCATCTAGAAGCAACCTCACATCCATTTTGGAGAATCTACTTTAAAAATTTATAGAGGAGCAGAAGTAGATTTCAGTTCTTAACCTGATTTGGTACTGGCCTGAATCAGTGTTTAACTGTGATAAATAGATTTCAAAAACAACCTTGTGATTTATCCACATTTGTATAAGAATTTAATCTAGCTCTTTTCTTGATGGATTGATGTAACAAGCAGTTTTGTCTCACATTTTATCACTTGACGGTGGTTAATTCACTTCCATGTTTAACTGGATTATAATACATTCTATGTCCTATATAGGATCTGGATATTAATAATATTCCAACATACAAGAAAAGCATAATGGCTTTATCGGATGGAGGGAAGCTGTACCGAACGGATCTTGCTCTTATTCTCTCTGCTGGGGACAACTAGAGTTGATGTCCATGACCACTTACTAGCGGTACATTGTATCTAAAAAATAACTGTGCACTATAAGGGAGTAGGCTGTATTTTGTTTTGTATCTGTAAATTTAACTGCATATAGATAATTATCCAGGATGTGTGGCACACTCTTTTCAGTTTGTTTCTATACTCTTTGTAATGTACATTTTTTGTACATTTGAAAAGGAAAATGTCTATGCTTAGGCCAGTCAATACATCCAATTAAAAAAAATAATCTAACATATTCTTGCTTCCATAAATATAGTTGGACAAGATTTCCCTAAAAATCCCACCAGGATTAATCTCTAAAATCCTAGTCTCTGATATGTAAATGCATATTTGTCACTGAATAGAAGAACTATACATAACAAGCCAAGCATTCTTATTTCAGACAATTGTAAGTTTGCCCCACAAAGTAGTTCTAAGCTGTGTTTCCAATTAGAAGAAATGTGCTTTTGCATCTAAAATACCAAAATATCAATCAATAGTTAGTTAACTGTGGCTCTATGAGGTTAACAGTCTCACTAGGCAAGATTTAGTCAATTAATCAACAACACACCTATTGCTTGAATCCACACCAGTCTATTGGTTCAAGTTGATTTGGTGACAAGGAAAGGCAGCACCAGACGATGCATAAATCTGTTTTATTGTACATTTGTATTTCCAACGAGTCTACTGTCAAAGAGTATGACCTTAACCCATTTTCTAAACTGTTTTCATGTGTTGCAGACTATAATTATTCTAGTAAACTGCTGTTTTTATGTCATAGTCTATGTACTATCTGATTAAATTATATATATCAGGTATCCTGGTGTTTAGTTTGCATTCTTCCTGGATCTTCTTTTTATGTAGAACTGTTCATTTCCACCAAGGGTAACTGTTGCCTCTGAAATTTTTTTTTTTTTTCTAGCTACAACAACTCTATTTTTACTACATAATTGAATTTTAATTTAAAATTCATAGCACCCTGATTGTTGAATGTTATATCATCAATAATTTTGTGTATTCTGTGAATTCTATGTTTCATGTTGAGATCAGCATTCAAAATAGTTCTATTTCTATCTGCGAATAGTTTCAAATGAGTTAAAAAGAACATCTCAAGAGAAATGCTAATGCAATCATTTATCTTATGTAGCAACGGTGACTCTAAAACATTCTTTTGACCCACATCCAGGTCACAGTTTCATATATTTGTAGCTAGAATATACTACACTGGTTATAGTTGACATGTTATGGTTGGTGATTTCTCACTTTTTGATGTGAAGCAGGGAACTATGAGAGATGTGTCTCTTTGAAATTTATAAAGTTACTGCCAAAGAGTTAATGGTTCTGGGTCACTTTGAATGTCCCCATTCTATAAATTCTGTACTGATTTTCTCAATTCATATAAATAACAAAAAAGTGAGGTATCTCTTTCCCCCAAGAATGAACAGAAAAGATTGCCAAAAAATAAAATTTCTCATATGATGGCAGTAGTAGACTGGCTTTGCTTCTAGTGTGTAAATGGAAGCACTGACCTTAGGCTGAATTTAACTACTAAGAATAAATAAAAAGGAAAATAACTCTAATAATATTGTATATTTGTTTTCTTCCTCAAAAAGTCAGTGAATACGTAGCCCATGATCAATTCAGGGGAAATGTAGGTTACTGAAATTATTACAGCCTAGGAAATCTAAATAAATGTAAACCTGCCTGACTCAGTGCATTATTGGATGCCTCATTGAATTAATATGTCTCTGACATTAAGATTTACAAAGAAATCTCAAAAAATCCAAATATTTGTAGCTCTTTGCCCAACAGACATAATCAAATATTTCTGTATGAAAGATATTCTCTAGAGGAATAGGAAGAATATATAGAATTTTCCTACATTTCATCTGTAGGAAAACAACTATCCATTACAAAGTATACACTATAACTAGACCAGGTTTGGTACTCTTACAATAATAGCATGGAAAAAGAAAGAAAAACAACAAGAAAAAGTCTGATAGGAGTATATCTGAGGGAACGTCCTAGAGTGCTCATAGTAATAATGGCTACGAATCCACACCTGGCCTATCATGGTGGACTTTAACTCCCGAGCACTACCAGGAAAAGAAATTCTTATAACTCAGCTAAATCAGTCACAGTTACATATAAGTGACAGGCCAGTCCCCTGGAGCAGAGAACAGAATGAAGAATGGAAGATGAATCTGAAAGGGCAAATGTAAGATAGCTCATATAATGCCTACCTCATATCACAAAATTCATTCCAAGTATATTATTAAACATAAATGGGAAGTATATGCAGACAACAACAAGAGAATATCTCTAATATCTCATGCATGGAAAAATTCCTTAACCAATTATGAAAAAACAGATTGAAAATTTGGACTCTATTAAAATTAAGAACTCTGTTCCCAAAAATATACTATTAAGAGAGTAAATTTGTTTGTAGTTTGAAAAAACAAACATCAGAGTGTGAGAAGATATTTATGTTGGCTCACAACCTTGAGAGTTCCCCAGGTGAAATCTGAAACTGGCCCCGGTACATGGAGGACAAGGAGAGACCTAAGAAAGAGTCAGACCACTCCAGATTGGTAGGTGGCAGGTTTAATAAGCAAAGAAACCTATGTACAAGGTTCGGCTTGGGTGTAAAATGAGTAAATCTCTACATCTGCCCACCAGAATCTTAAAGTTTCTAGAGCCTTTAAACTGGGTTCAGTCATGAGTTCAATCCAGATGGTCTCAACAGCACCTTACTCACTCAAGGCTGCTTCCTTGAAATAGCTCTGGCTGTGGGAACAGTGGCTCAAATCTACATTCCAGAACGAGGGAGTGAGGAGCCTGGATTCAGCTCTTGGGTCAACCTGCAGTCACGTCCTCTCGAGACCTCCTCCAACAATTTATAACACTGACAGAGGTACATATCCAAAATATATAAACATTATTCCTAAAAATAATGTTTATATATAACACAACAGAAAATATATAAGAAAGTTGAATGGGCATTTCACAAATAAAAGGATATCTAAATATCCAAAATAAAAACTAATCAACTTTATTAGTAATCAAGAGAAATACAAATTAAAATAAATGAAATACTACCATGCACTCATCAGAGAGGCTAAAGTTAAAGAGATTTTTGAATGCTAAGTATTGATGAGGATGTGGCACAATGGAAATTTTTACACACTGCTTGATAGGAGGTTAAGTTGTGAAGACTTCGAAAAGCCATTTGGCGGTATCTACTAAATTTGAACATATGCACACTTCACAATCCCGCAATTTCACTTCTATGTTTTATCTCCACCAAAAAAAGAATGCTCACAGCAGCATTGTATTTGACATAGCCCAAACTAGAAACAACCCAATGTCCACCAATAGCAGAACAAAATAAATTGTGGTATACTCATACAGTGGAATGTTATGTAACAATGAGAATGCATAAGCAATTGCTACACAGATAAAAGCCAGCAATAGAAGAATACATGTTGTGTAATTCTACTTAAATAAACTTCAAAAGCAGCTTAGCTTAGAGGTTACAAGTCAAGATAGTGGTTAGTTTTAGGGAGAGAAAGGGAGTCATGATTGGGGACATAAGCGAGGCTTCTGGATTCCTGGTGATATTTTGTTTCTTACCTGGTTAGTGGTTATACAAGCGTATTCACTTTGTGAAAATTCATGATTTGAGTACTTTTAGAAATCATAAGTCACTTAAAAGTTTTTTAAAATTAATGGTATGCAAATAGGGATATAGGGAAGCCTCTCTGAAGAACCCAGCCATATAAAGATAAGGAAAAGTACATTCATAGGACAAATAAGCAGCCAGTGCAAAGGCCCTAGGTTGAACAATCCTAAGGAACAGAAAGAAAGCTGCTGTTACAGAGCCTGTGTGAGGGGAGAGTGTGTATAAAGTAGAGCAGGCAAGATCACCTATGCTAGTGTTAAGGGGCCGAGATTTTATACTAAGCGCCATTTTTCTGTCTCCAAACCCAAGGATTATTTTACTGTACAGTTGAGAAATGTAAGACCTTAGAAGAAAATTAAAGGGATTGAGGTTGAGAATGAATTTATGAAAGTCTAATAAATATTTTTATGTTCAACTACAACAAAATAAAATTGATCAAGAACACCTCCCCCCAAAAAATTAATGGGCCTTTTTCCTTTGAAGAAGGATTTTGCAATACAACTATATCTCATAAAGACCCTATTATTGTCTCTTGGTTTAAATTATGATCCCAAGAAACTGGTCCAGTTGAGCAGAAGACATGAGCTTGACTAATTATATGACCCTGGCCAAGTCACAACTTCCTTGAGCCTCAGTTCCCTTAACTATAAAATGAAGGGGTTGAGAGTACTATCTTCTAAGACTTTTCCAGCTCTAAAATTCTATTATTCAAAGTCACTTAAATTCTCACTGCTTTAGTTTTTCACAAGAACAAAGTAACAATAGCTGTTACTCCTTACCTGAAACATTTCTTGGAGATGTCTTCATACATTAATTCTAAGATGAGTGATATTGTTACCAATAATCTTCACTTTAATTTTCTGAGTATTAACTCTTCTGTTAACGCATTAGAAGCAGGACTCTTACAGAAGTTACTAAGTAGTGTGACAAAGTAATAATTCTTATGGTAAAACATTGATATGGTTACAGCCCAAAGGTGTTGTGTCATAAAATATAGTGACTATCCATCAATAATGTTTGTTTCTCTTTCAGACTTCCTAAGAAATTTTTCTTAGGAAGAAATTTCAATCAAACGATATTACCATGATCTCTTTTCTGGTCCTCCCTGCCATGCTTGCAAGCTTTGCTTCTTCATTCATCATTTGTAATAACATACAATAAAGAAGCAAACTCTAAGAGATGATTAATGGAAGAAAAATTTGTATACAAACTCAGACAAGTCAAAATTTTTATGATACCCCATTAAGAGGCAAAAAGACAAACAGGACATTCATTAAGTATAGAAAAGTATTATCATTAATGATTAAATAAATACATATCTGAAGGAGCTATCAGTTTTTACTTATGAAATTGGCAAATAGTTTGAAAGTGAAACTACCCCATGTTGGTAGGTATTTGTTGAAATTGGCACTAGCACACATAGCTCAGGGTTTTTTAAACCAATACAAATCTCAGGAATAGCAATTTGGAAATGTGTATCAAGGGTCTTTAAAAGCTTCATAACTTTGATTAATAATATTACTTCCAGGAATCTATCAGGAGAAAAAAATTCCAAACTCTAAAAATGTTTTATGCCTAAAGATATTCATCGCAGTTTTACATATTATACTGAAAAAAATTTTTAAACTAATTCTAAGAATAAAAAATCAAAGTATGATACATATAAACAATGAAATATAAAAAACTTTTATTTATGAGAAATAGGATCTGACTTATCATATAATCTCAACTGTTAAAAAGAAGTAGGGAAGTTGAGAAAACATTGAGGAAAAAGCAATATTAATAAAGTTATAAAAATGTAAACACTGAATATAAATTTAACCAAAAATAGGGATATGGTTATATTGGTAGAATTAGTGGATGGGGAAGAATGTATATTCCAGAAAAAAAACAAACAAAAAAAAACAAACCAAAATAATAGTTAAAAGAGCTGAAGATAGTTACATGGGAAGATAGCTTTGGAGCAGAGATTGCAGTAGTACTCTTCCCTATATAAATTATATAAACAAATTACTTTCATAAAAAATAAAAATTAAATGAAAAAAGGCAAAAGGTTGAAAATAAATATACCAAAGTATTAATAGAAGTTTTCTTTAGGAAGTTAGTTTTTAAATTTTTTATTCTTTTGTATTCTCACATTTTCTACGATAATCATGTCTTAAAAATCAAAGAGTAGAAAAACAGGAGGGCCTTGTCTTTCATTTGTGTGCTTTACATTTACATGGTGTTTTTAATTGTTTCATCTCACTTAATCCTGATAACAACCCTGTGAAGCAGATATTATAATCCTGAATTTTATCATGAAGAAAATAAGAAGTGATGAAACTTACAAAAGGTAATTTATATAACTACTGGCACTTTTTTTTCCTACACCACAAGAAGTATTGATAATTTAAAAATAAAGAAGAAATATGTAGATAGAAGAGAGGAAAACTATGGTTAGTGTTAATGGTAAAATGGAGACTGGGTATGGTACCCCAGTGAAAGGCAAAATTATTGGAAATGTCAAGGCCACTCATTCTAAACCATTTATGTACACAATTTAATGTAACTTATGCACGAAATTAACTGTCAATGTAATAAGGATTTGCCCATCAGGCTTACAGCATATAAATTCAAACAGGAAAACGAGATTCCTTTGCAGATCTATTCAGAGGAGGTAAAATAGAAGCTGGTCCCCTCTCTTGGTAATTCAGACAATGGGGAAAGTCAGTCTAGTGAGCATGTAATGAGTGATTCCTATGAAAGCAAAATACTCTTTTTTAATATAAACTCAAAATTATAACTATATACACTTGAGACTGTGGCTTTCTTATTATTTGATTCTTAGGATGACAAATTAGTCAAACCAAATATGGAATTAAATGAAATTATACATAAAAATATTTTATGACCTTTGTTCATCTTCTCTACACGAGAATATATACTTTATTTTTTTTTTTAGCATTTCCTATTCCAGTATACTGTATTTTTTTATAACAACAATTTATTAAAAAAAGTTTTTTTTCTACTCTTTTTCAAAGTCTTTTCCCATTTAGGTTATTACAGAATATTGAGCAGAGCTCCCTGTGCTATACAGAAGGTCCCTTCTGGCTATCCATCCTAAATATCACAATGTGTACATGTCAATCTGAAACTCCCAGTCTATCCCTCCCCCCCCCACCCCCAGTAACCATAAATTCATAGAGAATATATACTTTAAAAGCTGAGATGGAATGCTATCTCCTAGGTGTCACTTTCTCTAAACTCTGGAGACAGATTGAATTACTTCCCCCTCCACACTTTAACACTGCTGGAATATTTATCACAATGAATCATAAATAATTATTTACAGGTCTATCTATCCTGCTAGATAATGAGTTTTTAAGAGGGCAAAGGCTGTAGATTATTCATGTTTTATTCTCAGTACCAAATAAAATGTCTGGCTACAAAATAGGTCCTGGCAAGAACTTATTTGAATTAATACTGAGCTATCTAAAGAAGACAATTCATAAGGCCAATGAAAAGGAAATACACTGAAAAGACAGTCCATTAGATTTACCGTAAATCCTCTACTTTCTTTTAGGCACCATCACCAAAGACATGGTTTTAATATATTATTCAAAGACTACTTTCACCATTAAGTTTCTCCTGATTTTTCCAGGTTACAAATATCTGTTCCTTTCTCTGCACTTCCAGTCTCGTTTCACCTCTATCAAAAGCCTTCACTCACTTTCCTCTTTTTATTTTTAAAAAATTCTTTACAGCGACAATAGCCCATCTTATTTATATTTTAATATACAAGATCTACCTACCATTGGCCTAGCACATAATACAAGCTCAATGTTTGCTAAGTAACAATTTATTAGACTTGAAGATATTCAAAAGATTATAGACAGTTTGTATAATTTCCATTATAACCAAGATGAAGGCCAGAGTAGTCTTAGGAGCCTTTCGTCTTCCTGATGAGTCCTTCTATTGTGTCCCACTGCTCCCTGGTGACCTACCACAAAAAGAAAAAGTCAATTTAATGAGGTTCTTGTGTGTTTTTAAAGCTTAGTATCCTCACTGCCAACATTATATTATACTCACAAAATGGCATTACCTTCCTCAGACTGTTGAATTCCCCTGAAATAAGTACTTCCTCTCCACCATCAAATCTAATTACCTGAAAAATAATAATAAAAGCTGTGAAACTAACTTCTTTTAAAAAGTTTCCGAACCATTAGCCATTTCTCCCTCCTAACTGGGTAGACTATCTCCTTGGCACTTTCAATCAAAGCCTAAATTTTAAGGACAAAACTGATGATTAAACCTAAATTGATTTACTCTCTTTAAAATCCTCTCTCCATCATTTCTACAATTTCAAATTCTACCCAATCTTAAAGTTCATCTTAGAGGCATGTCTACCAGAGTGATTTGCATTTAATAAAATTAATTTATCAATTAATCAATTGTGGAATCAAGTCCATAAGCTAAACAAAATATATTAATATTTCTATATTATAAATAATATACTAAATACAGCTAATTAAATACTTTAAATCATATTTACATTCAACATCGTCAGGATTGGTTCTACAATCCACCTGCCCACCCCAAATCCACCTCCCAAAAAAGTTGAGAGACAACAATGCTTACAGCTCCATTAATCCAAGAAGCATAATCACTACAAAGGAAAGCAGCAAGATTTGCAAGTTCTTCCACAGTTCCTAGCCGACCACAGGGAATTCTGTCAATAATTTCTTTCTCAAAAGCTCCAGTTGGGTCAAGACGGCTAAAGGCACCCTTAGGAATTAAGAAAATAATTAGGTTGCTTTTTTTCTTTTAATACAAATTATTTCCTATTTAAGAAACAAATTTGCAGTAAATGGAATGTTACTATGGCAGCCTGTTCATACCTTAGTACTTGTAAGCAACAGAGAGTTTTGCCAAATTCTTCCATATTCATTTTACCCAATATGGACCTTTAAAAAACCACTAGAAAGGACAGAAGGAAAAAGGAAAACCAGATTGGAGGGACTCCATGATTCTCCTCCAAGGTATTTCTAAATGGGCTTAGGAGATCAGCATGCTTCATTTCCAGAATGTCTCTGCAGTGATTCAGCCGTGTGGAGGACAGGCTATTGGTGCTCTAGCCAGGCGTCAGGGCTGTGCCACTGAGGTGGGAGACCAACGTTGAGGACACTGGTCCACAAGAGGCCTCCCAGCTACACGTAATATCAAATGGGGAAAATCTCCCACAGATCTCCATCTCAAAAGCAAGACCCAGCTCCACTCAATGACCAGCAAGCTACAGTGCTGGACACCCTATGCCAAACAACTAGCAAGACAGGAACACAGCCCCATCCATTAGCACAGAGGCTGCCTAAAATCATAATAAGGCCACAGACACCCCAAAACACACCACCAGACATGGACCTGCCCACCAGAAAGACAAGATCCAGCCTCATCCACCAAAACACAGGCACTAGTCCACTCCACCAGGAAGCCTGGAAAACCCACTGAACCAACCTTAGCCACTGGGGACAGACACCAAAAACAATGGAAACTATGAACCTGCAGCCTGTGAAAAGGAGACCCCAAACATAGGAAGTTAAGCAAAATAAGAAGACATAGAAACACACAGCAGATGAAGGAGCAAGGCAAAAACCCACCAGACTTAACAAATGAAGAGGAAATAGGCAGTCTACCCGAAAAAGAATTCAGAAAAATGATAGTAAAGATGATCCAAAATCTTGGAAATAGAATGGAGAAAATACAAGAAACGTTTAACAAGGACCTAGAAGAACTAAAGAGCAAACAAACAGAGATGAACAACACAATAAATGAAATTAAAAATTCTCTAGAAGGGATCAATAGCAGAATAACTGAGGAAGAAGAATGGATAAGTGACCTGGAAGATAAAATAGTGTAAATAACTACTGCAGAGCAGAATAAAGAAAAAAGAATGAAAAGAATAGAGGACAGGCTCAGAGACCTCTGGGAAAACATTAAACGCACCAACATTCGAATTATACAGGTCCCAGAAGATGAAGAGAAAAAGAAAGGGACTGAGAAAATATTTGAAGAGATTATAGTTGAAAACTTCCCTAATATGGGAAAGGAAATAGTTAATCAAGTCCAGGAAGCACAGAGAGTCCCATACAGGATAAATCCAAGGAGAAACACACCAAGACACATATTAATCAAACTAGCAAAAATTAAATACAAAGAACAAATATTAAAAGAAGCAAGGGAAAAGCAACAAGTAACACATAAGGGAATCCCCATAAGGTTAACACCTGAGCTTTCAGCAGAAACTCTGTAAGCCTGAAGGGAGCGGCAGGACATATTTAAAGTGATGAAAGAGGAAAACCTACAACCAAGATTACTCTACCCAGCAAGGATCTCATTCAGATTTGACAGAGAAATTAAAAGCTTTAGAGACAAGCAAAAGCTAAGAGAGTTCAGCACCAACAAACCAGCTTTAAAACAAATGCTAAAGGAACTTCTCTAGGCAGGAAACACAAGAGAAGGAAAAGACCTACAATAATAAACCCAAAACAATTAAGAAAATGGTAATAGGAACATACATAACGATAATTACCTTAAATGTAAATGGATTAAATGCTACAACCAAAAGAAATAGACTGGCTGAATGGATACAAAAACAAGACCTGTATATATGCTGTCTACAAGAGACCCACTTCAGACCTAGGGACACATACAGACTGAAAATGAGGGGATGGAAAAAGATATTCCATGCGAATGGAAATAAAAAGAAAGCTGGAGTAGCAATTCTCATATCAGACAAAATAGACTTTAAAACAAAGACTATTACAAGAGACAAATAAGGACACTACATAATGATCAAGGGGTAAATCCAAGAGGAAGGTATAACGATTGTAAATATTTATGCACCCAACATAGGAGCACCTCAATACATAAGGCAAATACTAACAGCCACAAAAGGGGAAATCGACAGTAGCACAATCATAGTAGGGGACTTTAACACCCCACTTTCACCAATGGACAGATCATCCAAAAGGAAAATAAATAAGGAAACACAAGCTTTTAATGATACATTAAACAAGATGGACTTAGCTGATATTTATAGGACATTCCATCAAAAAACAACAGAATACACATTCTTCTCAAGTGCTCATGGAACATTCTCCAGGATAGATCATATCTTGGGTCACAAATCAAGCCTTGGTAAATTTAAGATAACTGAAATCTTATCAAGTATCTTTTCCAACCACAACGCTATGAGACTAGATATCAGTTACACGAAAAAATCTGTAAGAAATACAAACAAATGGAGGTTAAACAACACAATACTTAATAACCAAGAGATCACTGAAGAAATCAAAGAGGAAATCAAAATATACCTAGAAACAAATGACAATGAAAACACAATGACCCAAAGCCTATGGGATGCAGCAAAAGCAGTTCTAAGAGGGAAGTTTATAGCCATACAAGCCTACCTTAAGAAACAAGAAACAGGGCTTCCCTGGTGGCGCAGTGGTTGAGAATCTGCCTTCCAATGCAGGGGACACGGGTTCAAGCCCTGGTCTGGGAAGATCCCACATGCCGCGGAGCAACTAAACCCGTGAGCCACAACTACTGAGCCTGCGCGTCTGGAGCCTGTGCTCCACAACAGGAGAGGCCGCGATGGTGAGAGGCCCGCGCACCGTGATGAAGAGTGGTCCCCACTTGCCACAACTAGAGAAAGCCCTCGCACAGAAACGAAGACCCAACAGAGCCATAAATAAATAAATAAATAAATAAAAGAACGTGAATTTCTTTAAAAAAAAAAAAAAAGAAACAAGAAACATCTCAAATAAACAACCTAACCTTACACCTAAAGCAATTAGAGAAAGAAGAACAAAAAAAACCCAAAGTTAGCAGAAGGAAAGAAATCATAAAGATCAGATCAGAAATAAATGAAAAAGAAATGAAGGAAATGATAGCAAAGATCAATAAAACTAAAAGCTGGTTCTTTGAGAAGATAAACAAAATTGATAAACCATTAGCTAGACTTATGGAGAAAAAAAGGGAGAAGACTCAAATCAATAGAATTAGAAATGAAAAAGGAGAAGTAACAATTGACACTGCAGAAATACAAAGGATCATGAGAGATTACTGCAAGCAACTCTATGCCAATAAAATGGACAACCTGGAAGAAACGGACACATTCTTAGAAATGCACAACCTTCCGAAACTGAACCAGGAAGAAATAGAAAATATAAACAGACCAATCACAAGCACTGAAATTGAAACTGTGAATAAAAATCTTCCAACAAACAAAAGCCCAGGACCATATGGCTTCACAGGCGAATTCTAGCAAACATTTAGAGAAGAACTAACACCTATCCTTCTCAAGCTCTTTCAAAATTTAGCAGAGGGAGGAACACTCCCAAACTCATTATACGAGACCACCATCACTCTGATTCCAAAACCAGACAAAGATGTCACAAAGAAAGAAAACTACAGGCCAATATCACTGATGAACATAGATGCAAAAATCCTCAACAAAATACTAGCAAACAGAATCCAACAGCATATTAAAAGGATGATACATTATGATCAAGTAGGGTTTATCCCAGGAATGCAAGGATTCTTCAATATATGCAAATCAATCAATGTGATACACCATATTAAAAAATTGAAGGAGAAAAACCATATGATCATCTCAATAGATGCAGAGAAAGCTTTCGACAAAATTCAACACCCATTTATGATAAAAACTCTCAAGAAAGTGGGCATAGAGGGGACTTTGTTCAACATAATATAGGCCATATATGACAAACCCACAGCCAACATCGTCCTCAATGGTGAAAAACTAAAACCATTTCCACTAAGATCAGGAACAAGACAAGGTTGCGCACTCTCACCACTATTATTCAACATAGTTTTGGAAGTTTTAGCCACAGCAATCAGAGAAGAAAAAGAAATAGAAGGAATCCAAATTGGAAAAGAAGTAAAGCTGTCACTGTTTGCAGATGACATGATACTATACATAGAGAATCCTAAAGATGCTACCAGAAAACTCCTAGAGCTAATCAATGAATTTGGTAAAGTAGCAGGATACAAAATTAATGCACAGAAATCTCTTGCATGTCTATACACTAATGATGAAAAATCTGAAAGTGAAATTAAGAAAACACTCCCATTTACCATTGCAAAAAAAAGAATTAAATATCTAGGAGTAAACCTACCTAAGGAGACAAAAGACCTGTATGTAGAAAATTATAAGACACTGATGAAAGAAATTAAAGATGATTCAAACAGATGGAGAGATATACCATGTTCTTGGATTGGAAGAATCTACATTGTGAAAATGACTCTACTACCCAAAGCAACCTACAGATTCAATGCAATCCCTATGAAACTACCACTGGCATTTTTCACAGAACTAGAACAAAAAATTTCACAATTTGTATGAAACACAAAAGACCCTGAATAGCCAGAGCAATCTTGAGAAAGAAAAACAGAGCTGGAGGAATCAGGCTCCCTGACTTCAGACTATACTACAAAGCTACAGTAATCAAGACAGCATGGTACTGGCACAATAACAGAAATATAGATCAGTGGAACAGGATAGAAAGCCCAGAGATAAACCCACACACATATGGTCACCTTATCTTTGATAAAGGAGGCAAGAATATACAGTGGAGAAAAGACAGCCTCTTCAATAAGTGGTGCTGGGAAAACTGGACAGCTACATGTAAAAGAATGACATTAGAACACTCTCTAACACCATACACAAAAACAAACTCAAAATGGATTAAAGACCTAAATGTAAGGCCAGACACCATCAAACTCTTAGAGGAAAACAGGCAGAACACTCTATGACATAAATCACAGCAAGATCCTTTTTGACTCTCCTCCTAGAGAAATGGAAATAAAAACCAAAATAAACAAATAGGACCTAACAAAACTTAAAAGCTTTTGCACAGCAATGAAAACCATAAACAAGACGAAAAGACAACCCTCAGAATGGGAGAAAATATTTGCAAATGAAGCAACTGACAAAGGATTAATCTCTAAAACATACAAGCAAATCATGCAGTTCAATATCAAAAAAACAGACAAGCCAATCCAAAAATGGGCAGGGGACCTAAACAGACATTTCTCCAAGGAAGATATACAGATTGCCAACAAACACATGAAAGAATGTTCAACATCACTAATCATTAGAGAAATGCAAATCAAAACTACAATGAGATATCATCTCACACTGGTCAGAATGGCCATTATCAAAAAATCTAGAAACAATAAATGCTGGAGAGGGTGTGGAGAAAAGGGAACCCTCTTGCATTGTTGGTGGGAATGTAAATTGATACAGCCACTATGTAGAACAATATGGAGGTTCCTTAAAAAACTAAAAATAGAACTGCAATACGACCCAGCAATCCCACTACTGGGCATATACTCTGAGAAAACCATAATTCAAAAAGAGTCATGTACCAAAATCTTCATTGCAGCTCTATTTACAATAGCCAGGACGTGGAAGCAACCTAAGTGTCCATCAACTGATGAATGGATAAAGAAGATGTGGCACATATATACAATGGAATATTACTCAGCCATAAAAAGAAACGAAATTGAGTTATTTGTAGTGAGGTGGATGGACCTAGAGTTTGTCATACAGAGTGAAGTAAGTTAGAAAGAGAAAAACAAATACCGTATGCTAACACATATATATGGAATCAAAAAAAAAAAAAATGGTCAGAAGAACCTAGGGGCAAGACAGGAATAATGATGCAGACCTACTAGAGAATGGACTTGAGGATACGGGGAGGGGGACGGGTAAGCTGGGACAAAGTGTGAGAGTGACATGGACATATACACACTACCAAACGTAAAATAGATAGCTAGTGGGAAGCAGCCGCATAGCACAGGGAGATCTGCTCGGTGCTTTGTGACCACCTAGAGGGGTGGGACAGGGAGGGTGGGATGGATGGAGATGCAAGAGGGAAGAGATATGGGGACATATGTATATGTATAACTGATTCACTTTGTTATAAAGCAGAAACTGACACACCATTGTAAAGCAATTATACTCTAATAAAGATGGTAAAAAAAAAAAAAACACTAGAAAATAAAACCTTTTTACCTTAGTTTCTTCATGTGTAAAATGAGGATGCCTGTCTTAGTTATCTCACAAAACTGTTGTCTGAGAAATGAGAAAATGTATATGAAAGTACTCTGATATATGTACAAATTTAGTGTGGTGGAGGTAGGGCTGCTACTGTCATCTGATTTAGTAAACACAGGAAAATCACTCAAGTAGGAAATATTTAAGAGGAAATTCCTTTTCTTCTCCTTTCTCCTCATAATAATAGAAAAGGAAGAAAACAAGTATGTAGGAATATTAAATTCAAGTAGATTCCAGAGAGAGAAAAACCATAACTAAATTTGCCAAACAATTTCTGCCTTCTGTTAATGATAAAAAGGAGCAGACCAAGATAAAGTATGCATGCGCATTGATTAATAAAAATAATAGGCTTTTTCTCTACCAGTTCCTGGAAGTCTAGGTGACAACTCTCTTCAATAACACAGATATGAGACATAGCAAGCACACACAGGCTCCTTGTGAGCACTCCAGCTCTCCCTAGGCAGGTATGAAGCATCAAAGACAAAGGGTAGACAAAGGTCCCAATCCTGGTTCTATCAGCTCTTGCTAGAGAGTTTCTATACTTCAATTTTCTTTTAATCTCTTTAAAACTATATGCATGTTATTTGCATAAAACTTACACCTATATTGCTAGACTAAAAGCTCCTTGATGGCAAGCATCTGTCACAAATGTTTTTGTATCTTTCTTAGCACCTTTGCATACAGAAGGCACTCAGTAAATACATGTTAAATAAATAATAAAATGCCGATGATCTTTCCTAGATAGTGAGGTCCTAAAAAGACGTTTCTATGACTATATATGATAGTGCTTAGCACAGTGTTATTCTGAATCATGTGTTTTAATATGTGCCTTCGAATTATTTTTCCATTAATTGTATTATTTTTTATTATAGAAGTGCCAACCAAATAAGATATTCAGTCAAGTTTCACTCACTCAGGTAGTTTTTCTTTCCATTTTCCACCCTTCAAACTGCTAAATAAATTAATACAACCATCTCCATGTTAATATTTAATACTCCAGAACCATCTACAAGCCAAATACTCCTTTGCACTATTTTCAGTTTATACAACAGAAACAAGTTAGCAAATTGCACCTGGGCCTTCAAAGAAACATCCCAGTTGGGATTATAAATTCTTGCTTTACAAGGAAACAAAAAGAAGTATGAGAGTAAAGTCATTTGGGGTAATGTGAGAGAAAGAGAACCTGTGAACCTTTTGAGCAACATCTGTAACAGCATTAGTGATAATTATGAGTTGCAATATCTGATTTCAGGTTAAATGCATGCCATCAGAAGGACTTTTAATCAGAGAGACATGGGAATTAAATGATGTGCATAACAGTGTTTGAAAGTGAAAAGGCACAGACATGAGTCAAAGAAAATGTTGCCTATGACGAGACCAAGCATATATGATAAATTTCTAAAGCATCTCTTAAATTTAAAATATAATTACATTTCCATGATTTTAAAAAAGGATGTCAAAGTAAGAACCTTTAAAATATAGTAAAAATTAAGAAATATAACACAATAACAGATCATTAAAGCAAATCAGACAAAATGCCAAAATTGATGGCATAAAAGATCCCAGAAAGATTATGACACTGAAATAGACCTTATCAAGGAGTTGTATAGCTGCTGTATTCTTGCCCATCTCCTTATTTCTTATGTTGGATAATGGCAAAACCTTCTTCCCTTCCACCAGGGCTCCAAACTAAGGTATCACTGGAAAATTCTGCACACATCAGAATCTATCTATCTATCTTTCACTCCTTAATCACTCAAAATGTGATCATAAGCAAACCAAAACTTACTTTGGTTTTTATAGGCCCCGGTTGAATCACGTTGAATCTCATTCCATATTTACCCCATTCAGCTGCAAGAGACCTAAAAATTAAAATAAACAACACAGATTCTAAAATATTAAACTATATATTAAAAATACTAATAACCAAGACTGCATGCTTATTAAATGCCAGAGACTACAACTCCAATAGGTAGGGACTATTATTATTCCCCCTGTTATAGACAAGGAAACTGAGGCACAGAGAAGTTAAATCATTTGCTCTGGGTCATATGGCTAGTGAGTCAACCTGTAGCAGTCTAGCTCTAGAGTTTGTGCCCTTAATCTCACTCTGCTGTACTATCTACCATTTACATTTTAGTGTCCTTAAGGACTATGCTAGATGACCTACCATTCACATTTTGAACAAAGTCCAATATCAATACACATTTTTAAAAAGGGTATCATTATTTAGCATAAGGAAGGAAGAGATTCACGTCTCTCCCCCACATTTTCTGGAGTTCAGTCCTGCAATTATAAAGTTCAATGTAACTTTACTCATAGTACATAAGATTACAATGTTTGCAACATTACAAGTTCCTTAATTGAGTAAGAAATGGATTACATAGATTTAAAATATTAACCATATCATGTTTAACTAGGCTTTAATACAATTGTTGAACTGAGCTAAAAAGGAAATAAGAATCTAAAAGAATCTTGCTAAATGCCCCAAAGCAAAATAGAACACTAATAGCAAACATGAAACCTTGAAGAAGCAACCTGCTTTAAAAGCCTACTTGGGACTTCCCTGGTGGCACAGTGGTTAAGAATCTGCCTGCCAATGCAGGGGACATGGGTTCGAGCTCTGCTCCAGGAAGATCCCACATGCCGCAGAGCAACTAAGCCCATGCGACACAACTACTGAGCCTGAGCTCTAGACCCCGAGAGCCACAACTACTGAGCCTGAGTGCCACAACTACTGAAGCCCGTGCGCCTAGAGCCCATGCTCCGCAACGAGAAGCCCCCACTCGCTGCAACAAGAGAAAGCCTGTGCGCAGCAACTAAGACGCAATGCAGCCAAAAATAAATTTAAAAAAAAAAGCTTACTTGATAGATATGTCTAACTTTTATTACCTAAACTTATTTTAGAAATTTATATTCATATGTATATTTGTGTGCATATACACTTAATCTACTTTCAAAAAATGATTTACACAGGGAGATCAGCTCGGTGCTTTGTGACCACCTAGAGGGGTGGGATGGGGAGGGTGGGAGGGAGGGAGATGCAAGAGGGAAGAGATATGGGAACATATTTTGTATGTATAACTGATTCACTTTGTTATAAAGCAGAAGCTAACACACCACTGTAAGGCAATTATACTTCAATAAAGATGTTAAAAAAAAAAATGATTTAACGTAACTTAAGGAATACATATAATGCAAATGAGGAAGATAAAATTACTTGAAAAGAAAGAAAACAAACAAAACAAGGATAAGGAAATATAAAGAAGTCAAGAATGAAACTTATAACTAAATGTATTGTGATATTTCATATAATTATAATAGGCAGGTCAAAAACTTGTATCTACTCCTTCCATGATGTTATGCAAAAGGTAAGCCTAATCAGTTACACAATTCACACTGCCCATAACAAAAAAAGCAAGCTAATCTCTCAGGAAAAACACAATTGTTTCTGACAAAAAAATTTAATAAAACATTTCTTCCAAGAAAACGTATAAAAGGAAAATTGTGTAGTATAGTAATGCCTTTAAGACACTGTATCCTTGCAATAGATACAAAGGGATACGTTTTGTGTAATTATAAGATATCCATTAACACAAGCTTTATGTGATTATAAGATACCCACTAAGATAAGCATTAACATTAACAATGCTTTATAAAGCATTGTGCTCCAAGTACAGTCTGTTAATCTGATTAATCCACTGGTGCATTTTAGAGAAATGGGCTGCATCTCTTCAGGCAAACCATACATAAAAACTGCTTTTCTGAGTGATACCTTTGACAGAGTCCAAGACCATACCTACCCTGGGTATGTACTTATAGTGCACCTACTAGATTGCTAGGGAAGTAGTAGCTGTGTGTCTTAACAGAATTACTGAGCTGAGCAGAGTTTACAGCATTCTGTGAAAAACTGGGCAAGCTATTAAGGAAACTGGCTTAAGAGGAAAAGCCATGCTATCTCTATTCATAGGTGCAACAGATAAATTTTTTCTAGTGCTAGCTCCTTTAACCTAGTTTATATTCTCAAGATCTATTGTAACATGAGGAATCCACCTCACTGGCTCACTCTGCATGTTAAGATGCTAAGTACAATATACTCAATAATGTTAACCATTATTGTTTTTCAATCAACAGGTGTTTATTGTGAGCTTACTATATGTCAATACCCTCAAATAAAGAAAGGCAGCCCTGCTTTCAGGAGATAGTCCCTCTCTCAAGAGAGGTCACTTTAGTTGTATAATGAACTAGATACTACTATCCTGGAAATTGTGTAATATGTGCCAAGGCTACTTAAAGGAAGAAGTACCTATGCCTTCCTGAGTACATGGAAGGCTTCCCTCAGGAGGTGATAATTGAGCTGACACTTGAAGAAGGATTAGGAGTTTTTTGTGGGAGTAAGGGGGAAACGAGAAGAGGATGGGAGATATTAGAAGGTAGGGTGGAGAAAAGAAGACAGCCCAGGCATATGGGCCAGTGTGAGTAAAGGACAAAGGCATAAACAACATGCAGTATTCAGGGACCTACAAGACCTTATCTGGTATGATTGTGTACTATAAAATATGAAAGAGGGCTGATGGGAACACAGGCTGGGGAGGAAGGTACACATTTATTGAGCATCTGTTATGTGCAATTCACTATGCAGTAAAACCAAAAAAGCAGCACAGAATCATAGTCTTTAAAAGACATGAAATTGAAACCTCTAACAAGAGTCAAAGATCTCGCCAAAACAAATATTGTACAAATGGTGCCAAAATAGTCAAGTTCAAATCCCTTATTTCCAATACCATTTGACCTTAAAAAAAAAACCCAAAAACGGTAATTATCTCTATTCAAACTAAACTGCTGAGTAAAGTATGACTTCTTTGTATCTCAAACAAATGTGTATTAGTGGTTTAAATGTTAAAAAGAACCTTGAGACTACTCGAAAAAGAGAACAATTATGTAGTTCTGCAAGCACTGAGCACCAGCTACGTACCAGATCTTGCTGAGCAATGAGTATACAAAGATGAATAAGATATGCTTTCTTCTCCCACAGAACACACATTCTAGGGGGGAAGTCATATAGCTTTAATGATATGTTAAAAATAGTCTACAATGCCCTTCTCTGTGCCCCTTCATTTTAGAATCTACAACACTGGATGGCATTTATTAATGTGTTAGTCTTCTCACTAGATTGGAATAAACAAAGTTTTAAGGGTGCAAAGAGTAGAGAATGGTTAATTCTCTTCTAGAGGAATGAAAGAAAATATCCCAGAGGAGGTGATACAAGCGCCCTGAAGAGAGGCAAAATATCACAGCAAATTCCAACAACAGCATAACCCAGGCATAGAGATATGAAAATGTGTGGTGTGTTTAAGAAAATATAGAGCACAGGAATGATGGTGATTAAAAGCACAGGAATAATGGTAAAAGAATGCAAGTTCAGGTGAGAATGAGGACTGTTCTATTTCCATCACTATCATATCCCTTTATCCCATGTACACAAAAGATACACAATAAATATTTATCAAATAAATCAATGAATAAAGAAAGGCCAGGGACAAGTCTGTTTAGAATACCATATTGAGTTTTGGCTTTTATTCCAAAGAGTAATAGAAAAATGATCTAAGGTTTTAGCTAGGCATTATAATAAGCAGATATACATTTTTAGTAAGGTGAGTCTGGTGGGAATGTGAATAAAAAATAAAGAGAAAAGAAACTGGTAGCAGAGAAACATATTAGGGGGTTATTACAATAAGCAAGACAAGCAATGATAAGACCTTACATTACAACTAAGACAGTGGAAAAGGCCAGTGGGGAACAGATTCAAAAAGCAATCATATGCTGCTGAGAAAAGGCCAAAAGAGCTGACAAGTGGTCACTGTCTATGTTAGTTCTATTAATCGTGTATAGTAGGTACAATAAAAGGATGAAGGTATGTTTAAGAGAGGTCAGAGGGGGCACTAGTAAAGATACATGGATACAGTAGTCTGAGTTCCTATCAGCCCTTTTCTCATACTTTATAATACACAGTCATACTGGATAAGTAATTAAAATTAAATAAAATTTAGTTTCTCAGTCACAGTAGCCAGAATACAAGGGTTCAATGGCCACATATAGCTATTGGATACTGCAGATTTACAGAACAGTTCGATCATTGCAGAAAATTCTATTGGACAGTGCTGCTGTAGACAAATAGGACCTATTCATGAAATAGAATGTCTCCTGGTGAATCCAAATTAGTCTTTGTTTTATTTTTCTCTGGAAAGAGACTAGAAAGCAGGAATTTAGTTACACAAGCTACCAAAGCATATTATTTACCTTCAGTGACAGGATTAACACAGTAGTACTCACTTGCTCATGGCCTCCACTCCTGCTTTGGCAGAAGCACTTGGTACTACAAAACCTGACCCAGTCTCAGCATAGATGGTTGTAATAGCAAGAAACGATGCTCCTGACATTTTAAAATGATACAGTAATTAACAATACAGCTAAATCAATTCACATCAGAAAAACATTATTTATAATAATGGGATCTAATTCAAGAGGGTATAACACAAACTGAAAAATTTTTCAAAACTTCACTAATGCTAAATTAATGAAAGAGTAATCTAATAAAATTGCTACATCTTTGCCAGTAATCTTGCTGCCATTCAGTATGGTCCAGTCTGTGCTTAATTAAAATTCTATACCAGGTGAGTCAATACCAAGGCTCAAATCTCAAAGGTATGGCCCTATTATACCCTGCATAATCAACTGGACAGGATTTCCATTAACTAAGCACCCATTTATAAGAATAAATCAGAACCAAAACTAAATTAGCAGGGACTTCTGCCTCCAGCATCATGGATTTGTCCTCCTCCTGTAAACACAAAGAAACTGTATCAAATATATGATACCACTCTTTTCAGATACTGTTTAGCAGGCAGGGAAAGATGGCAATTCCTGAGAGAAGAAAAACAAATGAAATGAGCCCTAAGATCAGATTTTGCCTAAAGGTACTGTACATATACGATAGTATGTACTATATACTACATATATATACATACTATATATTCTATATTACATACTCTATATTATACTATATACATATGTCATATAGACTGTGGCACAAGGAGTAGGAAAATAGCCAAATAAGGCATTATCACTGAGTTGAGGAGACAGATCAGAGTTTAGAGAGACTGAGGAAGTTGCAGTTTGTGAGGAGAGTTCCCCCAAAGAGAAAAGTATGTAAAGATAGAGCCCCATAAATCTGCACAGTGTATCCTTGAGTCTCTGGCCAAACACCAAGCTGTACATGTTTAGGGTAAGATTCCATAAGGCGAGGCAAAGAACAACTGCCTGGGAACCATAAGCTGAACAATTCCCAGAGTACACATAGGGCTGGGAGATAAGTGAGTCTGAGCAGCTTTGTTGACTATCCAGGGCTTTCAGTGGAAAGTTCAGAAGGGCTGTGCATTAATAGGAGGGTTAAATTAGCCCAAAAGTAAAGTCTACCCGAGACTCACCCAAATAAAGCTTAAAAATGAACACTGAACTGATCAAGCTGGTCCACAAGTTTTTAATTCAAAGGGAAATTAAAATGCATACACATATGTGGACACCACACACACACACACACACACACACACACACAACAACAACATAAAATTCACAGCATGCAACCAAAAATTACTACACATAAAAAGACACAGAAACAACCAGGAGAAAAATCAGATAATAGAAAGACTCTCAGAAATGACACAGAAGATAGAATCAGCAGATGAAGACCTTTCAAATGATATTGTACACTGGACAGCTACATGTAAAAGAATAAGATTAGAACATTTCCTCACACCATATACAAAAATAAACTCAAAATGAATCAAAGACCTAAAAAGACCTAAAACCATAAAATTCCTAGGAGAGAATATAGGCAGAACACACTTTGACATAAACCACAGCAATATTTTTTGGATGTGTCTCCTAAGACAAAAGAATAAAAGCAAAAATTAACAAATGGGAACTAATTAAACTTAAAAGCTTTTGTACAATGAAGAAAACCATGGATGAAATGTAAAAACCTACTGAATGGGAGAAAATACTGGCAAATAAGATGGCCAATAAGGGGTTAATATTCAAAATATGTAAACAGCTCATACAACTCAATATCAAAAAAACAAACAGCCCAATTAAAAAATGGGCAAAGACCTGAACAGACATATTTCCAAAGAAGATATACAGATGGCCAGCAGACACACGAAAATATGCTCAAAAATGCTAATCATCAGAGACATGTAAATCAAAACCACAATGAGATATCACCTCACACATGTCAGAATGGCTATCACCAAAAAGTTTACAAATAACAAATGTTGGCGAGGATGTGCAGAAAAGGGAACCCTAGTACACTGTTGATGGGATTGTAAATTGAGGCATCCACTATGGAAAACAGTATGGAGAGTCCTCAAAAAACTAAAAATAGGGCTTCCCTGGTGGCACAGTGGTTGAGAATCTGCCTGCCAATGCAGGGGACACGGGTTCGAGTCCTGGTCTGGGAGGATCCCACATGCCGCGGAGCAACTGGGCCCGTGAGCCACAACTGCTGAGCCTGCGCGTCTGGAGCCTGTGCCCCGCAACGGGAGGGGCTGCGATAGTGAGAGGCCCACGCACCGCAATGAAGAGTGGTCCCTGCACCATGATGAAGAGTGGCCCCCGCTTGCCGCAACTAGAGAAGGCCCTCGCACGAGACGAAGACCCAACACAGCTAAAAAAATAAAATAAATAAATAAATAAATAATCTAGCTATAAAAAAACAACTTTAAAAAAAAATAAAAATAGAACTACCATATGATCCAGCAATTCCACTGCTGGGTATGTATCTGAAGAAAAAGAATATACTAATTCAAAAAGATACATAGGGGCTTCCCTGGTGGCGCAGTGGTTGAGAGTCTGCCTGCTGATGCAGGGGACACAGGTTTGGGCCCTGGTCTGGGAGGATCCCGCGTGCCACGGAGCAGCTGGGCCCGTGAGCCACAACTGCTGGGCCTGCGCGTCTGGAGCCTGTGCTCCGCAGCAAGAGAGGCAGCGACGGTGAGAGGCCTGCGCACCGCGATGAAGAGTGGCCCCCGCTTGCTGCAGCTAGAGGGAGCCCTCGCGCAGAAACGAAGACCCAACATAGCAATCAATCAATCAGTCAATAAATAAATCTTTTAAAAAAAAAAAAGAGAAAGATTTCTTAAAAAAAAAAAAAAAAAGATACATACACCACAATGTTCATAGCAGCATTACTTACAATTGCCAAGATATGGAAGCAATCTAGGGGTATCGGACTAAGAGACACAAACTACTATGTATAAAATAAGCAACAAGGATATATTGTACAGCACAGGAAAATACAGCCATTATTTTGTAATAACTTTAAATGGAGTATAATCTATAAAAATATTGAATCACTATGTTGTACACCTGAAACTAATATAATATTGTAAATCAACTATACTTCAATGTTTTTAAAAAAGACAGTAGAAAAAAGGATATTGTAAGTATGCTAAAGATTTCAAGGAAAACATGAGTATAATTAGAAATATAAAAAATAGAACCAAATAGAACTTCTAAAGCTAAAACATAAAATATCTGAAATGAAAAATTAAATAAATGGCCTCAGTTGCAGAAGAAAAGATCCATGCTCCTGAAGACACAGCAAATATCAACCATGCAAAATAAAGGACAAAGAGGGGATAAAAATTGAGGGAAAAAATAAAGGAGAGCCACAATGAGCTGTGGAATTATCTAGTATGCTAACATATGTATAATTGGAGTCCCAGAAGAAATAGACAGAAAAATCACTTGGGGAAATAAATACCGAAAATGTTTCATATTTGGTAAAAACTATAACCTGTAGAGGCAAGAAGCTAAACAAATCCCAAGCAGTATAAATACAAAGAAAACCATACCAGGGCATATCACAACCAATCACTCAGAGAGATATAGAGAAAACCGTAATAGCAACCAGAGGAGGAAAAAAATAAAGGAACAAAGATAAAAATATTCACTGACATTATTAGAAACAATGTTAACTAGAGAACAATGGAATGGTATCTTCAAGGTGCTGAAAGAAAAAAAAAACCTGTCAACCCTGAAGCCTTTGCACAGAGAAAATATCTTTCAAAAATGAAGGTGATACTTTCTGACAAAGAAAAGCTGAAAGAATTCACAGACAGCAGACCTGCACTACATGAAATATGGAAGAAAGTTCTTCAGATAAAATGAAAATGATATTAAATAGAAATTCAGATATTCAGATGAAATGATGGATGTCAGAAATGGTATTGAATAAATTTGTCAGTAAATATATAACATTTTTTCTTGTTCTCTAAATTCCTTTTGAAAATAATTGACAGTATAAAACTACACGACAAACACAGTAATCAACATTGCCTGGGACATAGTGGGTTCTCAGTAAATTGACTGCATGAAAGTTTAAAATAATAATCTTTAGCTCCTGAAAAATCAGTGATTTTCTACTTCTTACTTAGCCACAACACTGAAAATACTGTAAGTTAATATTAGCAAATGAATCAAACTATATATATATAATTTATGAAACAGTAGATACTTTAAGAAATTTAAGACTACAAGTTTGAAGGACTACAAGGAAAATAATTTAAAGAATATTCAGATAAGTTTTTTTTCTCCTTGACTATTTTGTTTCTCTTTCCCTCCACACACTCCAGAGTAGAAACAAAACTTAGCACAACCCGGAAAACATTGGGAGTGGAAGAAGGGAAAGGAGTACCATTTTAAGGACATGAGAAATAAGAATAGTTATGTTAGGCATTATGGTAACTTTTTCTAATATATCAAGCTCAGTCTTTCAGATCTCTGAAAATTACTTTGTTTCCAAATTCACCCTGTGAAAGAAGAGGGATGTAGAACTTTAGTGTACACCATTACAGTACACTGACAACAGATGCTAACTGCATCATCTTACAACAAAATTATAAAAACTACTTTTAAAAGTGACAATTACTTATGTAATGCCAATGTTCCAATAGAATGTGCTCTATCTTCCCATTCAGATTTAACAGAAATGTTTCTTGAGGTGTGGGAAAGGAGGAGTTAAGCCATTATTATGTAATTGAGACACTGGAAATGAAAGCTATCGTCCTCTTCTCTTTCTCTCTAGATTTTAAGATATGGGTAGCCCACTGCTTAGAATGAGATACTGCTGCTTTTAATTACCCGAGTGTAAAAAAGAGGCAAACATTTGAAATTGCACTGTTCCAATAGGATGAATGCTGCATAAACAATTAACAGCTGGATTTCAAAAAATGAACAGTGGTGCTAATAGCTCAAAGTAAAGAATTCCCAGATTCCCAGGGTCAGTCACAGATATATTTTTTCTTTTCGTAGGAAGATTAATCATTTAAATTAGAATTACCTATGGAAGAGGTTTGTAAATGGCAAGTTTCTAACATCCCAGTGCTGACAACAAAAATAGAATCTATGTTAGCGAAGTTAAGAAAATAGAGAAAGGGAGCAATAAATAAAATAAATATTATGCTAGCCCATCCTTAACTACTTCAAAATGGAAAAAAGTAGTAACAAAGAAACACTAAAAATCACACTATTAAAAAGGATAAAACGTGTAAGATTATGTGCCAGTTTCAAAAAAAGACTTAAAAGCTCTAAAATCTGGTTTAAATACAAATTTTGAAAATTAAAATAAAAAATTTTAGTTCCAATGTCCAGTAGAGATGGAATACTGTAGTTTAAAGACACCTGACTCAAACATTGATTCTACTATTTACTAGTTCTATAACTGTGTGACCTTGGGCAAATCACTTCCCTGTTCTGGGCCCCAGATTTATTACTGTAAGAAGGAAAATAGGGAGTTTCCAGCAAATGTTATTACATTCTACAGATTATTCACTAATTAATCATTGTTATCGATTCTACCTATTACTCTTTTACCCTCATGCAAAAAGTCCCATTTTGAAAATGATAATATCCAGCTCTTTAACCACCATTTGTAACTTCAATTGATGTTAACTTTGACTTCCCAACTACTCTGCCATTTTCATTAAAATTTGACTCCTGGCCTTAAACCTACAAAAATATCTGTAACCACATCTCAAAGCAAACTTCTCTCAACAATCTGGAAGACTTCAACATTCAGGTGGACAAGATCATAAATCTTACAGCTCCATGACCTTCGGTGCTACCCCAATTTAGCCACAACCTGAACTTTGTCATCGTTCCAAAATACTGACTGCAATGTGTTACTCTCTGTATTCTGTCCTTCCAGATCTTTCACATCCTCATACTACATGCGCTCTTTGAGACCTCATTATAAATTCTGGGTGCTTTATCTCCCATATTCTTTAGGCTTATAGTTCCCTCCTAGTCTAACTTTTCTATTTACAGCCTAGACTATTACATGAATCAGGCACTCAATTCCTAGCCACACACTCTCTCAAACATCCACCCAGCAGCTCTCAATACCAGAATGGGCTTCTCCACTCTTATAAGGAGGGAGTTTCAAAACTGTTCCAAACTGTGGGTAAATGCCATTGGAAAGATGCACCTACAATTTCACCAGGGCCCTCAACATCATTTATCAACTCTTTCAGTATCCAGTTTCTCCACCTATGTTTCTGATTCACATCTCCTGAGACTAGAACATTCCTTCATTGGTTCTCTCTTCTTTCTTTTTCAACACTTCTCCTCATTGGGCCCTCCCCTCAGTCATTAATCATGTTTCAATCTCCACTCTGAATATATCTCTTGTTAAGATCCTTCAGTTTATCTTTACCCAATTCCAGGGGGTAAAGTCCACACCCCTTAGCCTCATCTTTGCCTCTCCAGGCATTACATACTACATGTAATTAAGCCTGAACTCCTTGTACTTCCTAAGCACACAGGTGAACTATTGTTTGCAGGTTTAACTCTTCTACTGTTATTGCCAGCAATTAATCTTCCTGACAATCATAACATGAAGAGAAAACTCTTCACTTCTCTTTTTGATGAAGGCACAGAGGACACTATCTCTCAGCCACTTTTTGATAAGAGCGTCTATTGAGTTTAAATCTAAAAGTCATCAACACTCTAAAAGTTATTCACAGGATGATCATATAACTTAAAAACAAATAGAATAACTCTTTTTAAAAGAATATTATCTACTAAGTGAAGACATCTCATTTGAACATTTAACATAAATACATCCTTCATGTAGGTTGAAACTTAAAAGTTTAATTACAATAAGTGGTATCAGAGCTCCGGTTTTTCTAGTCTATTTTAACTATGGGACATAGGGACATAACCTCACATTCAGATACTTTATGGTCCCCTTGTAAAACAGGCGGTAAAAATACACTTATCTTGGAGGAATCTAACATTTTCTTTAATAGCTAATACTATTGAGCAGTAGTCTGAGCCAGGCACTATTCTTAACACTTTACAGGCACTAGCTCACTTAATCATCATAGCAATCCTAGGAGGAAGGTTCTATCTTTATCTTCCTATTTACAAAAGAGACTGAGGCACAGAGAGGTAGTTTTCCCAAGTTCACACTACTAAGTGGTATCATCAGGACTAGAACCAGGCAGTTTGATCCAGAGCCTACACTCTTATAAAATTTCCTCTATAAGAAATTTCCAGTTATATAGTTAAAAAGAAAAAAAAAAGATTCCTTTCCAAAATTTCCAAATCACTTTACCTTTATATTATCTTCACAAAACATCAAAGTAAGGTACACAGTTGCTATAAGAAAATTTAATAAATGAGGTAGAAATGTTGTATCAAATTAGTAACTCTAGCAAAAAGTGATTTTAAAAGGATATTAACACTGCCTTAATAAATGCCAACTCATTACTAAGAATGTGTTTTTAAACATTCTTAAAATGCACCCACTGTTCTAAGGAAGGCCTAGATGCAATACACAGAAATGTACCCATATGGTTCTTCTATACTTTAAAACCTAAACAGCATACAACTTGCACTCACACTACTGACAAATAAGAAAAGCCTCATCCTATGCCTGCTCTATTCTTCCTTCTTCTGAAACAAGGTGCATTTGCCTCCTTATCAGTTGATTTTGTCAAATGGCTTATCATCTTCTTTTCCCCTAACAGTAAAGCTGAAGGACATAATTGAAAGTAGTGTTAAACATGCCCTCAATGCGCCTTTTTTTTGTGGGTCTCACAAATGTTTCATTCCATAAACAAAGCATCACCTTTGTGCTTAGTCATGAGTTAGGAACTGGTGGGGAGAAGAATGGAGTAAGGGTGGAAAGGGTTTGCAGGTGGGGCAGAAGTATTGCATACTGATGGGTAATAGCATTTCCAATTTTGATAGATGAGAAAAGAAGACTTGCAACATGGAACAATAACAATGTGCAGCATGTTTTTAAATGCTAAAGTGTGTATTAGAGCTTTTGAATAGGACATCATTCATTGAGGTGTGGAACTAAAGCTGGGCATGACATTTCTATATGGCTTAAGGAAAAATGATTCTGTCAGAGTCTATGTAAAAGAGCAGCCAAACAAAGGGTGATTACAGAAGGACGAGAGGTTGGACAGGCTGAGGTTCACTGAATGATGAATGATGAGGGAAAAGTAACTGGCTGAGTTCAATATCAATGGATTGAAAATAAGAATGCTATAAAATTTATTTCTGTGTTTACAGTTCACACATTGTGTCTAGAACAGCAAGATGGTTAAAAACCTTGTGTTTTCTGATAATTTGTTTTAACTCAATTGCAAGAATAGCATAAAGTATTTTACTAAGTTCAAAGCCTTCAACTGTTTCTTCATAACTATTGATTAAAAGGATCTTTCCTTTTTTACTTTCTTCGGTTGGTGCATTATTTGCACCATTTACTCTTCTCTTCCTCTAGCACAAGGCCGCTGGTAAGATATTCTCAGGCTGCTGGTAAGATCATCTCAGGCATACTTCCAATGACACTGATCCTATCCATGATTTCCTTTACAGACATTTCTTAGCTACTTTCTATTTCCCCTTCATTGTTCATGATTAATCTGACTAGAGAGTAACCTTTCACTCCTTGTCTTTCCCTGACACAGTCCATATGATTCAAGCTTCCTTGGGCTGCTTCTGACTATTCTGTACTCTTAGATACCCTGCATCTCTGAAAATTAATTCTACCTAATTCTTTAAATTATCTAAGCTACCATATGTTCATTCACATACATGAAGAAGCACATGAATATTTTTGAAGCAATTTATGTTTTTCACAAAACTTTTGTATCTAATACCTTGTTTGCTTACTAAATATTGGAGTAGTAGTTGATTATCCAATCTTTTTTACAGATGAGAAAGCTGAGTAGTGGTCAAAATATCAAGACTCACCATCTAAGTATCAGGTATAAACTAGGTGACAATGAGTTCAATTAAACTACTGTTCCTTCTTTTTTCCTACTGGACCACGTCTTTTTTTTTTATTTAATGAATTTATTTATTTTATTTATTTATTTTTGGCTGCGTTGGGTCTTCATTGCGGTGAGTGGGCTTCTCATTGTGGTGGCTTCTCTTGTTGCAGAGCACGGGCTCTAGGCATGTGGGCTTCAGTAGTTGTGTCATGCGGGCTCAGTAGTTGTGGTTCGCAGGCTCAGTAGTTGTGGCCCCATGGTTCTAGAGCACAGGCTCAGTAATTGTGGCACACGGGCTTAGTTGCTCTGCGGCACGTGGGATCTTCCCGGACCAGGGATCGAACCCGTGTCCCCTGCATTGGCAGGTGGATTCTCAACCACTGGGCCACCAGGGAAGCCCTGGACCACTTCTGACAATACAAAAAAAATATGCCAATCATCAATTTTAACTTTAATTTTAATTTTAAGTGATAATTAACATTTCTTATTTAATAAACCATATTTTCTCATCTGTAAAAGTGTGAATTAAAAACATCTACCAATATATTAAAAAAGACTAATTCTGCCCCTCAGTTTCTACCCATAACTATAAACAGCACTTACCTTCCAGAGTCATTACAAGTATTAAATGAGCTCATAAATATTTAACACTTAGAACAAAACCTGATATAGAAAAAGCACTTGATAAATGTTAGGTGTTTTAAAAAAGTAAAAAGAAAGGAAGTAAGGAAGGAGGGGAGAGGGAGGGAAGGAGAGGGAGTGAGGGAGACAAGAAGGAAGAAAATTTAGTTAAAATTAGAGCATTTCCTTATAAATAATACTGTTCAGTATTCTAACATCTATTGCCTCTTATATCTGTATTTAATAATTATACAAGTTGCAGTAATCACTACAGATTTCTCATATGTGGTCTTATGTGGAAGAAATTCTAGCTTCCTGGTATAAAGAAATCTATGTGACTCAATGATCAAAGATAGTCCAAAATCAAGTAAAATATCTGGGTAGGCTGTCACATATTTTGTCAATTAATACACTCACACACACACAAAAAAAGTAAAATTTAAGAAAAATTATTCTCTTTAAATAGAATCCAAACAAATATATTTTTTTAAAAAACAATAGTGGATATGTGGTCAATATTCTTACTCAAATGTTAAGTAATTTAAAATTCTGAAAAACAACCAAGTGTGAAGAGTATCATACTATGTTGAACACTTATTTAATATGTCTTTCACAGTGGCACAAGAGGCATTTGTTGAATTTAGTTTAAATATAATACCAATTTCAAAAGACAGGGCTGTAACCAACACATCATCTATTGGCAAAGTAGAGCTGAAGACTGACAGAGTAGTAAGTGAGGCCTTAAGAAAACAAATCCAGGAGATGTTCAAGATGGAGGAGGAGTACGAAATGGAGATCACCTTCCTCCCCAAAAATACATCAGAAATACATCTACATGTGGAACAACTCCTACAGAACACCTACTGAATGCTGGCAGAAGACCTCAGACTTCCCAAAAGGCAAAAACTCCCCAGGTACCTGTTTCTTTCTTTCTTTCTTTCTTTTTTTCTCCCTTTTCTTCTGAGCCACGTGGCTGACAAGGTGTTGGTGCTCCGAGTGGGAGTCAGGCCTGTGCCTCTGAGGTGGGAGAGCCGAGTTCAGGACATTGGTCCAACAGAGACCTCCTGGCTCCATGTAATATCAAAAGGCAAAAGCTCTCCCAGAGATCTTCATCTCAACACTAAGACCCAGCTCCACTCAACAACCAGCAAGCTCCGGTGCTGGACACCCTATGCCAGACAACTAGCAAGACAGGAACACAACACCACCCATTAGCAGAGAGACTGCCTAAAATCATAATAAGGTCACAGACACCTCAAAACACACCACCAGACACGGTCCTGCCCACCAGAAAGACAAGATCCAGCTTCATCCCCCAGAACACAGGCACTAGTGTCCCCTCCACCAGGAAGCCTACATAATCCACTGAACCAACCTCACCCACTGGGGGCAGATACCAAAAACAACGGAAACTATGAACCTGCAGCCTGTGAAAAGGAGACCCCAAACATAGGAAGTTAAGCAAAATGAGAAGACAGAGAAACACACAGCAGATGAAGGAGCAAGGTAAAAACCCACCAGACCAAACAAATGAAGAGGAAATAGGCAGTCTACCCAAAAAAGAATTCAGAGTAATGATAGTAAAGATGATCTAAAATCTTGGAAATAGAATGGAGAAAATACAAGAAACGTTTAACAAGGACCTAGAAGAACTAAAGAGCAAATAACAAGGATGAACAACAAAATAAATGAAAATAAAAATTCTCTAGAAGGACTCAATAGCAGCATAACTGAGGCAGAAGAACGGATAAGTGACCTGGAAGATAAAATAGTGGAAATAACTCCTGCAGAGCAGAATAAAGAAAAAAGAATGAAAAGAACTGAGGACAGTCTTAGAGATTTCTGGGAAAACATTAAACGTATGAATATTTGAATTATAGGGGTCCCAGAAGAAGAAGAGAAAAAGAAAGGGACTGAGAAAATATTTGAAGAGATTATAGTTGAAAACATCCCTAAAATAGGAAAGGAAATAAACAAGTCCAGGAAGCGCAGAGAGTCCCATACAGGATAAATCTAAGGAGAAACACGCCAAGACACATATTAATCAAACTATTAAAAATTAAGTATAAAGAAAAAATATTAAAAGCAGCAAGGGAAAAACAACAAATAACATACAAGGGAATCCCCGTAAGGTTAACAGCTGATCTTTCAGCAGAAACTCTGCAAGACAGAGGGACTGGCAGGACATATTTAAAGTGATGAAAGAGAAGAATCTACAACCAAGATTACTCTACACAGCAAAGTTCTCATTCAGATTCAGAATGAGAAATTAAAACTTTTGCAGATAAGCAAAAGCTAAGAGAATTCAGCACCACCAAACCAGCTTTATAACAAATGTTAAATGAACTTCTCTAGGCAGGAGACACAAGAGAAGCAAAAGACTTACAATAACAAACCCAAAACAATTCAGAAAATGTTAATAGGAACATACATATCGATAACTACCTTAAATGTAAATGGATTAAATCCTCCAACCAAAAGACATAGACTGGCTGAATGGATACAATAACAAGACCTGTATATATGTTGTCTACAGGAGACCCACTTCAGACCTAGGGACACATACAGACTGAAAGTGAGGGGATGGAAAAAGAAATTCCATGCAAATGGAAGTCAAAAGAAAGCTGGAGCAGCAATTCTCATATCAGACAAAACAGACATTAAAATAAAGACTATTACAAGAGACAAAGAAGGACATTACATAATGATCAAGAGATCAATCCAAGAGAAGATATAACAATTGTAAATATTTATGCACCCAACATAGGATGCATAATGCAAATGCTAACAGCCAAAAAAGGGGAAATCAACAATAACAGAAACATAGTAAGGGACTTTAACACCCCACTTTCACCAATGGACAGATCATCCAAAATGAAAATAAGGAGACACAAGCTTTAAATGATACATTAAACAATATGGACATAATTAATACTTATAGGACTTAATTGATTTATTATAGGACATTCCATCCAGAAACAACAGAATACACACTCTTCTCAAGTGCTTATGGAACATTCTCCAGGATAGACCATATCTTGGGTCACAAATCAAGCCTTGATAAATTTAAGAAAATTGAAATCGTATCAAGTATCTTTTCTGACCACAACGCAATAAGTCTAGATATCAATTAAGGGAAAAAATCTGTAAAAAATACAAACACATGGAGGCTAAACAATACACTATTAAATAACTAAGACACCACTGAAGAAATCAAAGGGGAAATCAAAAAATACCTAGAAACAAATGACAATTAAAACATGATGACCCAAAACCTATAGGATGTAGCAAATGCAGTTCTAAGAGGGAACTTTATAGCAGTACAATCCTACCTCAAGAAACAAAAGAAATCTAAAATAAACAACCTAACCTTACACCTAAAGCAATTAGAGAAAGAAGAACAAAAAAACCCCAAAGTTAGCAGAAGGAAATAAATCATAAAGATCATATCAGAAAGAAATGAAGGAAACAATAGCAAAGATCAATAAAACTAAAAGCTGGTTCTTTGAGAAGAAAAACAAAATTGATAAACCATTAGCCAGACTCATCAAGAGAAAAAGGGAGAAGACTCAAATCAATAGAATTAGAAATGAAAAAGGAGAAGTAACCACTGACACCTCAGAAATACAAAGGATCATGAGAGATTAGTACAAGCAAGCATATGCCAATAAAATGGACAACGTGGAAGAAATGGACAATTTCTAAGAAAAGCACAACCTTCTGAGACTGAACCAAGAAAAAAATAGAAAATATAAACAGACCAATCACAAGCACTGAAATTGTGACTGTGATTTAAAATCTTCCAACAAACAAAAGCCCAGGACCAGATGGCTTCACAGGCAAATTCTATCAAACATTTAGAGAAGAGCTAACATCTATCCTTCTCAAACTCTTCCAAAATATAGCAGAGGGAGGAACACTATCAAACTCATTCCACGAGGCCACCATCACCCTGATACCAAAACCAGACAAAAGATGTCACAAGGAAGGAAAACTACAGGCCAATATCACTGATGAACATAGATGCAAAAATCTTCAACAAAATACTAGCAAACGGAATCCAACAACACATTAAAAGGATCATACACCATGATCAAGTGGGGTATATCCCAGGAATGCAAGGATATTTCCATACACGCAAATCAATCAATGTGATATACCATATTAACAAGCTGAAGGAGAAAAACCATATGATCATCTCAATAGATGCAGAAAAAGGTTTCAACAGAATTCAACACCCATTTATGATAAAAACCCTCCAGAAAGTAGGCATAGAAGGAACTTAGCTCAACATAATAAAGGCCATATATGACAAACCCACAGCCAACATCATTCTCAGTGGTGAAAAAGTGAAACCATTTCCACTAAGATCAGGAACAAGACAAGGATGTCCACTCCCACCACTATTATTCAACATAGTTTTGGAAGTGTTAGCCACAGCAATCAGAGAAGGAAAAGAAATAAAGGGAATCCAAATCAGAAAAGAAGTAAAGCTGTCACTGTCTGCAGATGACATGATACTATACATAGAGAATCCTAAAGATGCTACCAGAAAACTACTAGAGCTAATCAATGAATTTGGTAAAGTAGCAAGATACAAAATTAATGCACAGAAATCTCTTGCATTCCTATACACTAACGATGAAAAATCTGAAAGAGAAATTAAGGAAACATTCCCAATTACCACTGCAACAAAAAGAATAAAACACCTAGGAATAAACCCACCTAAGGAGACAAAAGACCTGTATGCAGAAAAGTATAAGACACTGATGAAAGAAATTAAATATGATACAAACAGATGCAGAGATATACCATGTTCTTGGATTGGAAGAATCAACATTGTGAAAATGACTATACTACAAAGCAATCTACAGATTCAATGCAATCCCTATCCAACTACCAATGGCATTTTTCACAGAACTAGAACAAAAAATTTCACAATTTGCATGGAAACACAAAAGGCCCCGAATAGCCAAAGCAATCTTGAGAAAGAAAAACAGAGCTGGAGGAATCAGGCTCCTGGACTTCAGACTATACTACAAAGCTACAGTAATCAAGACAGCATGGTACTGGCACAAAAACAGAAATATAGATCAATGGAACAGGATAGAAAGCCCAGAGATAAACTCACAGAAATATGGTCACCTTATTTTTGATAAAGGAGGCAAGAATATACAATGGAAAAAAGAGAGCCTCTTCGATAAGTGGTGCTGGGAAAACTGGACAGCTACATGTAAAAGAATGAAATTGGAACACTCCCTAACACCATACACAAAAATAAACTCAAGATAGACTAAAGACCTAAATGTAAGGCCAGACACTATAAAACTCTTACAGGAAAATATAGGCAGAACCCTCTATGACATAAATCACAGCAAGATCCTTTTTGACCCACCTCCTAGAGAAATCGCAATAAAAACAAAAATAAACAAATGGGACCTAATGAAACTTAAAAGCTTTTGCACAGCAATGAAAACCATAAACAAGACGAAAAGACAACCCTCAGAATGGGAGAAAATATTTGCAAATGAAGCAACTGACAAAGGATTAATCTCCAAAATATACAAGCAGCTCATGCAGCTCAATTTCAAATAAACAAACAACCCAATCCAAAAACGGGCAGAAGACCTAAACAGACATTTCCCCAAAGAAGACATACAGATTGCCAACAAACACATGAAAGGATGCTCAACATCACTAATCATTAGAGAAATGCAAATCAAAACTACAATGAGGTATCACCTCACACCAGTCAGAATGGCTATAATCAAAAAATCTACAAACAATAAATGCTGGAGAGGGTGTGGAGAAAAGGGAACCCTCTTGCACTGTTGGTGGGAATGTAAATTGATACAGCCACTATGGAGAACAGTATGGAGGTTCCTTATAAAATTAAAAATAGAACTACCATACAACCCAGCAAGCCCACTACTGGGTATATACCGTGAGAAAACCAAAATTCAAAAAGAGTCATGTACCACAATGTTCACTGCAGCTCTGTTTACTATAGCCAGGACATGGAAGCAACCTAACTGTCCATCGACAGATGAGTAGATAAAGAAGATATGGCACATATATACAGTGGAATATTACTCAGCCATAAAAAGAAATGAAATTGAGTTATTTGTAGTAAGGTAGATGGACCTAGAGTCTGTCATACAGAGTGAAGTAAGTCAGAAAGAGAAAAAGAAATACCATATGCTAACACATATATACGGAACCAAAAAAAAGGTTTTGAAGAACCTAAGGGCAGGACAGGAATAAGGACGCCGATGTGGAGAATGGACTTGAGGACACGGCAAGGGGGGAAGGGTAAGCTGGGATGAAGTGAGAGAGTGGCATGGACATATATATACTACCAAATGTAAAATAGATAGCTAGTGGGAAGCAGCTGCATAGCATAGGGAGATCAGCTCGGTGCTTTGTGACCACCTAGAGGGGTGGGAGGGAGACACAAGAGGGAGGAGATATGGGGATACATGTATATGTATAGCTGATTCACTTTGTTATAAAGCAGAAACTAACACACCATTGTAAAGCAATTATATTCCAATAAAGATTAAAAAAAAAAAAAAAGTGTTTTTTTTTGAGTTTTTTTAAACTCTACTCAAGTAGAGTTTAGCCCAGTAATGCAATGTTGGCTTTAAAATTCAAAAATTAATCAGTGTAATTCACCATATTAACAGGTTAAAAACATGGATATCTCAATAAATATAGAAAGAAGACTTGACAAATTCAATACCTATTCATGATTTTTAAAAAAGAAAAAACTGATATCAGGAGGAAATGTATTTGATTTGTTTTTGATATCAGGAACAAACAAGGACATTTGCTTTCACCACTGCTATTCAACATTGTACTAGAGGTCCCAGAGAGTAAAATAAGGCAAGAAAAGCAAGGGCACACAGACATGTTGGAAAGAAAGATATAAAAATCATCTTTTTTTTTCAGCAACATTATTAACAATATAGAAAATTTTAAGGAATGTATAGAAATGAATCCACTGTATTTCTAAATAGTAGAAGAAAACAGTTAGAAAATAGAATTTAGAAAATAATGCCCTTTTGCAATAGCATCAAAAAATATAAAATACCTTGGGAGAAATTTAACAAAACTGATATAAGACCTATACAATGTAAAGAGCAAAACACTGCTAACAGAAATCAAACTTTATAAAATGGAAAGACATATGCTAATGGATGGAAAGACTTGATATTGTCAAAATATCAAGTCTTCCCAATATAACCTGTAGATTTAAAACAAGCCTGGTTAAAATTCCAGGAGGCATTTTTTTTAATTGTTGAATTAATTATAAAATGTATATGAAAATTCTAAGGACATAGAATAGCAAAAACAACTTTGAAAAAGAAGAATGCTACCTGATTTCAAGTTAATATAAAGTTAAAGTAATCAATATATATGTAAAACATATAATATATAGTTTATAAAGCTAAGAAACAAAAATAATGATGGACATATAAATCAATTGAACAGAACAGAGATCTCAGAAATTGACCCACATATATCAATTGATTTTCGAAAAAAGTACCTAGGTATTTCAATAGGGAAAGGAAAATGCAAAAAATTAACCTTGACCATTATCTCATACCATATATAAACATTAACTCAAAATGGACCATGGGCCTAAATATAAAAGTGAATACTATAAAAGTTCCAGAAGAAAACAATGGAGAAATTACTCATGGCTTTGGGTCAGGCAAAGATCGCCTAGATAGGGCTCAAAAAGCATAAGCCTTAGAAGAAAAATATCATAAGTTGGAAAATATCAAAATTAAAGACCTTTCCTCTCCAGAAAACGTTGTTAAGGACATGAAAGGCAGGTCATAGACTGGGAAACACATCTGCAAAACAGATCTGATAAGGGATTTGCATCAGAATACATAAAAATAACTTTTTTAATTCAATACCAAGAAGATAAATAACCCAATAAAAAATGGACAAAAGTTAGAACAGTCACTTGATCAAAGAATACATACGAATGATGAATAATCACATGAAAAGATGCTCAACCTCATTAGTCATTAGGAAAATGTAAGTTAACACCATAAATGAAGAACGACTACACAACCCTAGAGTGGATAAAATATAATATGGTTGACCCTTGAACATGGGGTTGGGGCGTTAACACTCCATGCAACCAAAAATTCATGTATAATTATAGTCGTCCCTCTGTGTACTTGGTTCCTACATATCTGTGTTTTGGTATCCTAATTCAGCCAACCTCAGATCATGTAGTACTGTTGCATGAAAAATATTCGCATGTAAGTGGACCCGTACAGTTCAAACCTGTGTTGTTCAAGGGTCAACTGTATAACCAAGTGGGTGTTAGCAAGAGTGTGGTGCACCTACAACTTGTAAATTGCTACTGGGAACACAATGTGGTTAAAGCCAATTTGGAAAACCATTTGGCAGATTGATCAAAGTGAAAATTTCTTCTGTAATCAAAGACACCGCTATGGAAATCAGAAGACAAGCCATAGACTAGGAGGAAATATTCTAAATAGATACCATATCTGACAAAGTACTCAATCCAGATTCTATGAAGAATTTCTAGAAATCAGTAAGAAAAGGCAGAGCAAAATGGCAGAGTCAAAAGCTACCTTTATCTCTCCCCTTCAATCTATAAGCAGTAAAATACATCTAAAATACAACAGGTGCCTCTGCCCAACACACCAGGATGCCAGAGAATTCCACACATCTGTACTTCTAAAGGTGGGTGGACTGGAACACAAAGAGGAGATGGAACCAAGGGAACAGCGGAGGCAGTGCCTGCAATCCCATCAGCTGAGCCCAGAACCCCAGAAAAGCTGGTAATAGGAGGGGTCGCAGCCCACACAATGTTGACCTCCCAACCGCAGTGGTGCCCCCAGCCACTGGTAACTGGGCAGCAGCAGCAGTGGGGCCTGTGACTCTGTCCCTTTTTAGCCACTGAGGCATCCATAACCTTGGCCCCATACTCTCCCACCCAGTGGAGGAGTCCATAAACTTTACAACGTCGGACAGATCAGAGGCAACCATGTGACCCCAGGTACCCTCTACCCTCACCTTCCCCCAGCATGGCAGAGCCTGTAAATCAGGGGATCCCATAACATGATAAAAAAGCCCACCATCCTAGTGTACCAGGCAGTAACACCAGCAAAACTGACAAAAGCAAGGTATCAATGACCCTGGAGGCACAAGAAGCAATAACAAGGGCATGGGGCCACAGAGGTGGTGGAGAGTGGAAGGTGCAGACTCTCAAATATCAATATAACCAAAGGCAGCACAGGTAAGAGGGAAAAAAAATGTGCTATAGTACCACCTACTGAAAAAGAAAAGCCTCTAATTTCTAATCTGTTGATTCATTAGAATCAAAAAGAAAGGAGTTCCCTACTTGAAATGTGCCAGCAAAGGAACACTGCATCAAGTACCATGAAGAAACACAGTAACACTGTACCACAAAAAGAAAATGACAATTCTCCAGAAATCAAACTTAAAGTCACAGAATACTGCAATCTAACTGATAGAGAATTCAAAATATCTTTCATGAAGAAAATCAACAAACTATAAGAAAACTAAGAAAGGCATGGGAATTCCCTGGTGGTCTAGTGGTTAGGACTCTGCGCTTTCATTGCCAAGGGCCCAGGTTCAATCCTTGGTCAGGGAACTAAGATCCCACAAACCATGTGGTGCAGCCAAAAAGATAAAAACAACAACAACTAAGAAAGGTACTTCAATGAGCACAGGAATAAAATTAATGATCAGAAGGAATACTTTACCAAAAATATTGAAACTTTAAACAAAAAGAACCAAACAAATTCTAGAGCTGAAGAACTCAGTAAATTAGATGAAGAATGCATTAGAAAGCACAGAAAATAGAGCAAACCATATGGAAGAGACAAGTAATGAGCTCAAAGATAGAAATCTAGAAGTGATGCAAGTATAAGAAAAAAGAGAAAATATTTTTAAAAACGAGGAAATTCTACAAGAGCTATCTGACTCTTTTAGAAGGGAAACACTAGGGTAATGGGTATCCCAGCAAGAGGAGAGAGAAAGAAGGAAGCAGAGCATTTATTTAAAGAAATAAGGGACTTCCCTGGTGGTCCAGTGGTAAAGACTTTGCCTTCAAATGCAGAGGATGTGGCTCCGATCCCTGGTGGGGGAGCTAAGATCCCACATGCCTTGTGGCCAAAAAACCAAAACATAAAATAGGAGCAATATTGTAACAAGTTCAGTAAAGACTTTAAAAATGGTCCACATCAAAAGAATCAAAGAAAGAAAGAAAGAAAGAAAGAAAGAAAGAAAGAAAGAAAGAAAGAAACAAAGAAAGAAAGAAGGAAGGAAGGAAGGAAGGAAGGAAGGAAGGAAGGAAGGAAGGAAGAAAGGAAGGAAAGAAAGAAAAAGAAAGAAAGAAAGAGAAAGAAAGGAAAGAAAGAGAGAGAGAGGGAGGGAGGGGGGGAGGGAGGGAGGAGAGGGAGGAAGAAAAGCTGATAACTTCCCAAACTTGGGGAAGGAACTGGATATACAAGTCCATGAAGCTAAGAGAACAGCTAATTACCTAAATGAAAGAAGACCTTCTCCAAGACACATTTTATTAAAATTGTCAAAAGTCAATGACAAAGAATTTTAAAGGCAGCCAGGGAAAAAAGAATGGTAACCTACAAAGGAATACCCGTGAGGCTATCAGCAGATTTCTCAACAGAAACTCTACAGGCCAGGAAGAAAAGGAAAGATACCCTCAAAGTCCTGAAAGATAAAAACTGTCACCAAAGAATATTCTATCCAGAAAAGTCATCATTAAGATATGAAGGAGAAATAAAGACTTTCTCAGACAAACAAAAGCTGAGGGGGTTCATCAACACTAGACCTGCCTTACAAAAAATGTTGAAAGCATCACTTCTACTAGAAACAAAAAGGCAAAAGTACAAAAAACATTGAGTAAGATGATAAACAGAAAAGACGTAATCGGAAAATTGCAACTCTTTATCAGAATAGGTTTTTTTCTTTCAGTTTTATTGAGATAAAGTTGACATACAGCAAGCACTATATAAGTTTAAGGTGTACAACATAACAATCTTACATACATCATGAAATGATTACCACAATAAGTTTAGTGAACAATGATCACTTCATACAGATACAAAATAAAAGAAAGTTTTTTCCTTGTGATGAGAACACTTAGGATTTACTCTAACTTTCATATATAGCATACAGCAGTGTTAATTATATTAATCATATTGTACATAACAAACTTACAGAACAGGTCTTTTAAACACTCTATTATTGCATAAAAGTTAAAAGGGGGACTTCCATGGTGGCGCAGTGGTTGAGAATCTGCCTGCCAATGCAGGGGACACAGGTTCAAACCCTGGTCCGGGAAGAAATCACATGCCGCAGAGCAACTAAGCCCTCGAGCCACAACTACTGAAGCCTGCATGCCTAGAGCCTGTGCTCCACAACAAGAGAAGCCACCACAATGAGAAGCCTGCACACCACAACAAAGAGTAGCCCCCACTCACCACAACTAGAGAAAGCCCACGTGCAGCAACAAAGACCCAAAGCAGCCAAAAATAAATAAATAAATAAATAGATTTTTTTAAAAGTTAAAAGGGAACAAAAGCAGAAAAATATAGCTACTTCAATTTGGTAACAAACTCACAACATAAAAAGGGGTAAGTTGCGACAACAAAAACACAAAAGTGAAGAGGTAAGGGATGGAACCCATATAGGTAAATAAAGATATGATGCTATCATCAGAAAAAGGACAATTTTCTCTATGAGACATTTTATACAAACCCCATGGAACCACAATACATAAATCTAGAGCAGAGACACAAAACATAAAAAAGAGGAAACTGAGTAAAATATCTAGAAAACCACCAAACCAAAAAAGCAGACAGAAACACAAAGAAAATGAAACAATGGAGATACAGAACAAGCAGAAAACAGGAGATAAAATGGCAGTCCTCATTTAACAATAATCACCCTAAATATAAATGGATTGAATTCACTAATAAAAAGACACAGAATTAGATGAATTAAAAAACAAGACCCAAATATACGTTGCCTCCAGGAGACTCATCTCAGCTCTAAAGACAAATGTAGGCTAAAAGTGAAGCAATAGAAGATAATACTCCAAGCAAATAGTAGCCAAAAGAAAGTGGGTATAGGGGAGTGATCAAGATGGCTCCGCCATCTTGTTTGGGAACAAACAAACAAAAAAAGATAGCAGAGGAGTAGGATTTGAAGCTCTACTCCTCCCACAAAAACACCAAAACACATGTACAAGTGGAGCGATTCACACAGAACATCTACTCAACACTGGCAGAAAGTGGATATAGCTATACTTATATCAGACAAAATAGACATCAAATAGAAAAGGTAACAAGAGACAAAAATGGAGAGTATATAATGATTAAGAGGACAATTTATCAAAAAGACATAGTGATTAATATATGTGCACCTAACATAGGAGTACCAAAATATATGAAACAATTATTAACAGACCTAAAGGAAGAAATTGACAGCAACACAATAATAGTAGGGGACTTTAACACTCCACTTACATTGATGGATAGATCATCCAGACAGAAAGTCAACAAGGAAACAGTGACCTTAAATGTGAGATTATACCATATGAATTTGATAGATTTGTAAAGAACATTCCATCTAAATGTAGCAGAAAACACATTCTTCTCAAGTGCACATGGAATTTTCTCAAGGACAGACCATATGTTGGGACACGAAACAAGTCTCAAAAAATTTAAGAAATTTGAAATCATATCAAGCATCTTTTTCAACCACAATGGTATAACACTAGAAATCAACTACAAGAAGAAAGCTGGAAAAATCACGAATATGTGCAGAATGAACAACATGCTACTGAACAACTACTGGTTCAATAAAGAAACCAAAGGAGAAATCAAAAATTATCTGAAGACAAATGAAAACGGAAACACAACATACCAAAATTTATGGGATGCAGCAAAAGCAATACTAAGAGGGAAGTTTATGCTAATACAGGCCTACCACAAGAAACAAGAAAAATCTCAAATAAATAAACTTACACCTAAAGGAATTAGAAAGAGAAGAACAAAGCCCAAAGTCTGTAAAAGAAAGAATATAGTAAAGATGGAGCAGAAATAAATGAAATAGAGACTAAAAAGACAAAAGAACACATCAATAAAACTAAAATCTGTTTCTTCAAAAGGACAAACAAAATTGACAAAGCTTTAGCTAGACCCACAAGAAAAAGAGAGGTCTCTAATAAATAAAATCAGCAACAAAAGAGGAGAAATAACAAGAGACACAACAGAAATACAAAGAATTATAAAAACATATTATGAACAGCTATATGCCAACAAATCAGACAGCTGAGAAGAAACAGATAAATTCATAGAATCATACAAGCTTCCAAGACTGAATCATGAAGAAACAGAACATCTGAATAGACTGATCACTAGTACAGAGATTGAAACAGTATTCAAAAACCTCCCAAAAAACAAAAGTAGAGGACCAGATGTCTTCACAGGTGAATTCTACCAAACATTTAATATCTATTAATACCTATTCTTCTAAAAAGCTTTCAAAAATTTGAAGAGGAGGGAACACTTCCTAACTCATTTCTATGAAGCCATCATCATCCTGACAACAACAAAAAAGAAAATTACAGGGGCATCCCTGGTGGCGCAGTGGTTAAGAATCCACCTGCCACTGCAGGGGACATGGGTTCGAGCCCTGGTCCGGGAAGATCCCACATGCTGCAGAGCAGCTAAGCCCATGCGCCACAACTACTGAGCCCGTGCTCTAGGGCCTATGAGCCACAACTACTGAAGCCCGTGTGCCTAAGGCCCGTGCTCTGCAACAAGAGAAGCCACCGCAATGAGAAGCCCGCGCACCACAACAAAGAGTAGCCCCCACTCACCGCAACTAGAGAAAGCCCGCGCACAGCAACGAAGACCCAACACAGCCAAAAATAAATAAATAAATAAATAAAATTAAAAGAAAAAAAAGAAAATTACAGGTCAATATTCCTGATGAAAACAGATCCAAAAATCCTCAATAAAATATTAGCAAACCAAATACAACAATACATTAAAAGGATCATACACCATGATCAAGTGCAATTTATCCCAGGGATGCAAGGATGGTTCAAGATCACAAATCAATGTAATATGCCATATTAACAAAATGAAGGATAAAAAACATGATCATCTCAATCAGGTGCAGAAAAAGCTTTTGACAAAATTCAACATCCATTTATGATAAAAAAAAAAAAAACTCTCCAGAAAGTGGACATAGAGGGAACATACCTCAGCATAATAAAGACCCAATATGACAAACCCACAACTAACATCATACTCAATGGTGAAAAGCTGAAAGCATTTCCTCTAAGGTCAGGAACAAGACAAGGATGCCCACCCTTGCCACTTTTATTCAGCATAATACTGGAAGTCCTAGCCACAGCAATCAGAAAAGAAAAAGAAATAAAAGGAATCCAAATTGGAAAGGAAGAAGCAAAACTGTCACTGCTTGCAGATGATAAGATAAATAGAAAATCCTCAGAACACACCAAAAAATTACTCATCAATGAATTCGGTAAAGTTGCAGGATACAAAATTAATATACAGAAATCTGTTGCATCTCTGTACACTAACAACAAACTATCAGAAAGAGAAACTAAGGAAACAATCCTGTTTACCAGCACATCAAAAAGAGTAAATACCTAGGAATAAACCTATCTAAGGAAGTAAAAGACATGTACTCAGAAAACTGTGACACTAATGAAAGAAACTGAAGATGACACAAACAGATGGAAAGATATACCAGGTTATTGGATTGGAATGATTAATATTGTTAAGATGACCATACTACTCAACATCAAAAAAACAAACAACCTGATTTAAAAATGGTTAGAAGACCTGAATAGACATTTTTCCAAAGTGGACATGCAGATAGCCAACAGGCATGTGAAAAGATGCTCAACATCACTAATCATCAGGAAAGTGCAAATCAAAACCACAATAACATAGTACCTCACACCTGTCAGGATGGCCATCATGAAAAAGAACACAAATAACACACGTTGACGAGGATGTGGAGAAAAGGGAACCCTTGTACATTGTTGGTGGGCATGTAAATTGGTGCAGTCACTGTGGAAAACAGTACAGAGGTTTCTCAAAAAAAAAAAAAAAAATAGAACTACCATATGACCCAGCAACTTCACTCCTGGGTATACATCCAAAAAACACTAATTTGCAAAGATACATGCACTGCAATGTTCATTGTACTGGGTTGGCCAAAAAGTTCATTCTGGTTTTCCCCTAACATCTTACATTTATTTGTAAGTAGTATTATCTACAATTGTCAAGATACAGAAGCAACCTAAATATCCATCAACAGATGAGTGGATTAAGAAGATGCGATATAAACAGGGCGGAGTCAAGATGGCAGAGTAGGAGGACACAGAGTTCACATGTCCTCACAACTAGGGCACCTACCAGATGCTGGTGGGGGACCTCAATACCCAAAGGGACGGGAGGAACCCCTGAGCGACAGGGTAGGACATGGTGGGGAACGAGGGGGGGAAGTGGAGGTCAGATGGGACCGGCACGCCTGAGGGGTGGCTGGGGAAGGGGAGGGATTCCCACTCCTGGAGAGGCCCACTCACCATGAACGAACCAATGGGGACCGGGGTGGGGGGAGACCCTCAGGGGTTCAGAGGTTAGCATTTCCCCCACCCACTCAGGCCTAGGGAGCCTGCTGAGGTCCGGGGCCTGGTCCTCTGCCCTCCAGGGCCCCCTCTGGTGTATGGGTCATGGGAACATGGGAGGTAGGGGGGAGGAAGAGTAGAGGTGAGCTGGGAGGGACCCCCAGGGTTGGAGGATCCAGGGGGAACACAGCTAGCATTTCCCCCATCCACCCAAGCCCCTGGGAGCCAGCTGGGGTCCTGAGCCTGGATCTCTGCCCTCTGAGGCCCCCTCCAGCCATGTGGGTTCTGTGGGTGTGGAAGACGGGGGAGGAAGAGTAGACATGAACAGGGAGGGACCCTCAGGATTGGAGAATCGGAGGGAACACAGCTAGCATTTCCCTGCCAGCTCCGACCTCATGGAAGCTGCTGGGGTGCTGGGCCTGGCACTCCACCCTCCGAGGCTGGAGGTACCCCAAGGGCCCCTCAAGCCCCGCTGAGCCGAACCCCCACCCCCAACCCTCAGGGCCTTCTCCAGCAGCATAGGTCCTGAACACAGGCTCTGCCGCAGCCTAAAGCCTGCCTCCAGCTAAGCCCCGCCCCAGCTAAGCTCTGCACCCCACATCCAAGGCCCTTTACGGCCTTTTTTTTTTTTTTTTTTGCTACTGGGGTTATGTTTTACCTTCTGGTTGCTGTTTCATTTATATTTTTAATTTTTCTAATATACCTGTTAGTTTTCAATTTTTATTTTCTTTTTAACTCCTTGTCATTGTTCTGCTCCTTTTTTTTTTTCTTGTCACACCACATCACTTGCAGAATCAGTTCATGGGCCAGGGGTCGGGACTGAGCTCCTGTGGAGGGAGCGCTGAGTCTGAACCTCTGGACTAACAAAGAACCTCAGACCCCAGTGAATATTAATTGGAGTGAGGTCTCCCAGAGGTCCTCATCTCGGCACCAAAACCTGGCTCTACCCAACTGCCTGCAACCTCCAGTGCTGGAAGTGTCAGGCCAAACAACCATTAAGACAGGAACACACTCCCACCCAACAAAAAAATAAGATGACAAAAAAATATGTTACAGACGAAGGAGCAAGGTAAAAACCTACAAGACCAAATAAATGAAGAGGAAATATGTAACCCACCTAAAAAGTAATTCAGAGTAATGATAGTAAAGATGATCCATAATCTTGGAAATAGAAGGGAGGCACAGATTGAGAAAATACAAGAAATGTTTAACAAGGACCTGGAAGAAATAAGGAACAAACAAACAGTGATGTACAGCACAATAAATAAAATGAAAACTACACTAGAAGGAATCAATAGCAGAATAACTGAGACAGAAGAATGAATAAGTGAGCTGGAAGATAAAATGGTGGAAATAACTGCCGAGAGGCAGAATAAAGAAAAAAGAATGAAAAGAATTGAGGATAGTCTCAGAGACCTCTGGGACAACACTAAACACACCAACATTCAAATTATAGGGGTCCCAGAAGAGGAAGAGAAAGAGAAAGGGTCTGAGAAAATATTCAAAGAGAGTTGAAAACTTCCCTAACATGGGAAAGGAAATAGCCACCCAAGTCCAGGAAGAGCAGAGAGTTCCATACAGGATATACCCAAGGAAAAACACACCAAGACACATATTAATCAAAATAACAAAAATTAAATTAAAAAAAATATTAAAAGCAGCAAGGGAAAAGCAAAAAATAACATACAACAGAAACCCCATAAGGTTATCAGCTGATATTTCAGCAGAAACTCTGCAAGCCAGAAGGGAGTGGCAGGATATACTTGATGAAAGGGAAAAACCTACACCAAGATTACTCTACCCAGCAGGGATCTCATTCAGATTCGACAGAAAAATCAAAAGCTTTACACACAAGCAAAAGTTAAGAGAATTCAGCACCACAAAAACCAACCTTACAAAAAATGCTAAAGGAACTTCTGTAGGCGGGAAACACAAGAAAAGAAAAAGACCAACAAGAACAAACTCAAAACAATTAAGAAAATGGTAATGGGAACATATATATCGATAATTACCTTAAATGTAAATAGATTAAATACTCCAGCCAAAAGACATAGACTAGCTGAATGCATACAAAAGCAAGACCCATATGTATGATGTCTAAAAGAGACCCACTTCAGACCTAGGGACACATACAGACTGAAAGTGAGGGGATAGAAAAAGATATTCCACACAAATGGAAATTAAAAGAAAGCTGGAGTGGCAATACTCATATCAGATAAAATATAAAGACTGTTACAAGAGATAGGGAAGGACACTACATAATGGTCATGGGATCAATCCAAGAAGAAGATATAACAATTATAAATATATATGCACCCAACATAGGAGCACCTCAACATATAAGGCAAATGCTAACAGCCAGAAATTGATGTAACACAATACTAGTGGGGGACTTTAACACCCCACTTACACCAATGGACAGATCATCCAGACAGAAAATTAATAAAGAAACAAAAGCTTTAAGTGACACTATAGACCAGGTAGATTTAATGGATATTTATAGGACATTCCACCCAAAAGTGGAAGAATACACTTTCTCCTCAAGTGCACACAAAACATTCTCCAGGACAGATCACATCTTGGGTCTCAAATCAAGCCTTGGAAAATTTAAGGAAACTGAAATCGTATCAAGCATCTTTTCGAACCACAACGTTATGAGATCATAAATGAATTACAGGGAAAAAAATGGAAAAAACCACAAACACATGGAGGCTAAATAGTACATTGCTAAATAACCAAGAGATCACTGAAGAAATCAAAAGAAAACAAAAAATACATAGAAACAAATGACAACGAAAACACAATGATCCAAAACCTATGGGATGCAGCAAAAGCAGTACTAAAAGGGAAATTTATAGCGATACAATCTCACCTTAAGGAACAAGAAAAATATCAAAAAAACAATGTAACCTTACACCTAAAGCAACTAGAGAAAGAAGAACAAAGAAAACCCAAAGTCAGTAGAAGGAAAGAAATCATAAAGATCAGAACAGAAATAAATGAAATAGAAATGAAGAAAACAATACCAAAGATCACTAAAACTAAAAGTTGATTCTTGGAGAAGATAAACAAAATTGATAAACCTTTAGCCAGGCTCATGAAGAAAAAAAGGGAGAGGACTCAAATCAATAAAATAGAAATAAAAAAGAAGAAATTACAATTGAAACTGCAGAAATACAAAGGATCATAGGAAACTACTACAAGCAACTATATGCCAATAAATGGACAACCTGGAAGGAATGGTCAAATTCGTGGAAAGGTACAACTTTCCAAGATTGAACCAGGAAGAATTAGAAAATATAAAAGGAATAATCACAAGTAATGAAATTGAAACTGTAATTAACAATCTTCTAACAAACAAAAGTCAAGGACCAGATGGCTTCACAGGCGAATTCCATCAAACAATTAGAGAAAAGCTAACACCCATCCTTCTCAAACTCTTCCAAAAAACTGCAGAGTCAGGAACACTCCCAAATTCGTTCTACCAGGCCACCATCACCCTGATATTAAAACCAAAGATATCACAAAAAAAGAAAATTACAGACCAATATCACTGATGAACATAGATACAAAAATCCTCAATGAAATGCTTGCAAACAGAATCCAACAACACATTAAAAAGATCATATACTATGATCAAGTGGGATTTGTCCCAGGAATGCAAAGATTCTTCAATATATGCAAATCAATCAATGTGATGCACCATATTAACAAACTACAGAATAAAAGCCATATGATCATCTCAATTGATGCAGAAAAAGCTTTTGACAAAATTCAACACACATTTATGATAAAAACTCTCCAGAAAGGGGGCAGAGAGGGAACCTAACTTAACATAATAAAGGCCATATATGACAAACCCACAGGAAACATGATTCTCAATGGTGAAAAACTAAAAGCATTTCCTCTAAGATCAGTAACAAGACAAGGATGTCCACTCTCACCACTCTTATGCAATATAGTTTTGGAAGTCCTAGCCACAGCAATCAGAGAAGAAAAAGAAATAAAAGGACTCCAAATTGGAAGAGAAGAAGTAAAACTGTCACTGTTTGCAGATGACATGATACTACACATAGAAAATCCTGCAGAAGCCACCAGAAAACTACTAGAGCTAATCAATGAATTTGGTAAAGTTGCAGGATACAAAATTAATTCACAGAAATCTCTTGGCATTCTTATACACTAACAATGAAAGATCAGAAAGAGAAATAAAGGAAACAATCCCATTTATCATTGAAACAAAACTAATAAAATACCTAGGAATAAACCTAAGGAGGCAAAAGACCTGTACTCAGAAGACTATAAAACACTGATGAAAGAAATCAAAGATGACACAAACAGATGGAGAGATATACCATGTTCTTGGATTGGAAGAACCAATATTGTGAAAATGACTATATTACCCAAAGCAATCTACAGATTCAATGCAATCCCTATCAAATTACCAATGGCATTCCTCACAGAATTAGAACAAAAAATTTTACAATTTATATGGAAACACAAAAGACCCCGAATAGCCAAAGCAATCTTGAGAAAGAAAAACGGAGCTGGAGCAATCAGGCTCCCTGACTTCAGACTATACTACAAAGCTACAGTAATCAAGACAGTATGGTACTGGCACAAAAACAGAAATATAGCTCAATGGTACAGGATAAAAAGCCCAGAGATAAACCCACTCACCTATGGTCACCTAATCTATGATGAAGGAGGCAAGAATATACAATGGAGAAAAGACAGCTTCTTCAATAAGTGGTGCTGGGAAAACGGCACAGGTACATGTAAAAGAATGAAATTTGAACTCTCCCTAACACTATACACAAAAATAAACTCAAAATGGATTAAAGACCTAAATGTAAGACTGGACACTATAAAACTCTGATAGGAAAACATAGGAAAAACACTCTTTGACATAAACCACAGCAAGATCTTTTATGACCCACCTCCTAGAGTAATGAATGAATATAAAAACAAAAATAAACAAAGGGGACCTAATTAAACTTAAAATCTTTTGCACAGCAAAGGAAACTGTAAACAAGATGAAAAGACAACCCTCAGAATGGGAGAAAATATTTGCAAACGAAGCAATGGACAAAGGATTAATCTCCAAAATATACAAACAGCTCATGGAGCTCAATATCATAAAAACAAACAACCCAATCAAAAAAATGGGTGGAAGACCTAAATTTCATCTCTCAAAGAAGACATACAGATGGCCAAGGGACACATGAAAGGATGCTCAACACCACTGATTATTATAGAAATGCAAATCAAAACTACAGTGAGGTATCACCTCACACCAGTCAGAATGGCCATCATGAAAAAATCTACAAACAATAAATGCTGGAGAGGGTGTGGAGAAAAGGGAACCCTCTTGCACTCAGAATGTAAATTGATACAGCCACTGTGGAGAACAGTATGGAGGTTTCTTAAAAAACTAAAAATAGAATCACCATATGACCCAGCAATCCCACTACTGGGCATATACTGTGAGAAAACCATAAGTCAAAAGGACACATGTACCCCATGTTCATTGCAGCACTATTTACAATAGCCAGGACATGGAAACAACCTAAATCTCCAACAACAGATGAATGGATAAAGAAGATGTGGTACATATGTATGATGGAGTATTACTCAGCCATAAAAAGGAACGAAATTGGGTCATTTGTAGAGATGTGGATGGATGTAGAGTCTGTCATACAGAGTGAAGTAAGTCAGAAAGAGAAAATCAAATGTTGTATATTAACACATATTGTGGAATCTTGAAAAATGTTACAGATGAACCTACTTCCAGGGCAGGAATAGAGACACAGATGTAGAGAACAGACATGTGGACACAGTGGGGGGAAGGGGAGGGTGGGACGAATTGGGAGATTAGGATTCACATATATACACTACCACGTGTAAAATAGATAGCTAGTGGGAACCTGCTATAAAGCACAGGGAACACAGCTCAGTGCTCTGTGATGACCTAGATGGGTGGGATGGGGGGTGGGAGGGAGGTCCAAGAGGGAGGGGATATAGGTATACATGTAGCTGATTCACTTCATTGTACAGCAGAAACTAACACAACATTGTAAAGCAATTATACTCCAATTAAAAAAAAAGATGTTTTATATATATATATATGTAAAATATATATGGAACATATGTATATATGTGTATATATGGAACACTATTCACCCATAAAAAAAAGAATGAAATTTGCCATTTGTAACAAGATGGATGGACTTGGAGGGTATTATGCTGAGTGAAATAAGTCAGAGAAAGACAAATACTGTATGTTATCACTTACATGGGAAATCTAAAAAATACAACAAACTAGTGAATATAACAAGAAAGAAACAGACTCACAGATATATAGAACAAACTAGTGGTTACCAGTGGAGAGAGGGGGGTGGGGAGGGGCAATTTAGGGGAGACAATTAAGAGGTCCAAACTATTATGTATAAAATAAGCTATAAGGATATACTGTACAACACAGGGAATACAGACAATATTTTATAATAACTATAATGGAATATAACTTTTAAAACTTGTAAATCTCTATATTGCACACCTGTAACATATAATATTATATATCAACTATACTTCAATTAAAAAAAATATTTTGTGGAGACATTTGGTGAAATTTGAATATGAACTGGATAATAAAACATTGTGGAATTATTAGTTTTCTTAGGTAAAATAATGGTATGGTGTTACACAGAAGAAAAAAATTTTTGTTCTTTTTTCAAGGATGCATGTGGAAACAGGTAACAGAAGCCAAAATAGACAAGTGGGACTACATCAAACTAAAAAGCTTCTGCACAGCAACAGAAACAATCAACAGAATAAAAAAGGCAACCTATAGCATGGGAGAAAATATTTTCAAATTACATATCTGGTAAGAGGTTAATATCCAAATTCTATAAGGAACTCCAACACCTCAACAGCGAAAAACAAATAGTCAGATTAAAAAATAGGCAAAAGACTTGAATAGACATCTCTCTAAAGAAGATATACAGATGGCCAACAGGTACATGAAAAGGTGCTCTACTTCACTAATCATCAGGAAAATGCAAATCAAAACCACAATCAGATATCACCTCACACCTGTTAGGAAAGATATTATTTGAAAAAAAAAAAGATACATGTTGGCAAGGATATGGAGAAAATGGAAACCTTGTACACTGTTAATGGTGAATGTGCAACCATTGTGTAAATGTGAAATGGTGCAACCACTATGGAAAACAGTATGGAAGCTCCTCAAAAAATTAAAAATAAAACTACCTTTATGATCCAGCAATCTCACTTCTGGGTATATATCCAAAAGAACTGATATCAAGACCTGGAAATGGTATCTGCACTCCCATGTTCATTGCAGCATTATTCACAATAGCAAATATATGGAAACAACCCAAAGGCCCATCGACAGATAAAGAAAAAAAGAAAATTTGGTATACATATACAATGGAATATTATTAAGCCTTAATAGAAATTGTCATGTGCAACAACATGGATGAACCTGCAGGACATTATGCTAAGTGAAATAAGCCCATCACAGGACAAAGATTGCATGATTACATTTATATAAGGTATCTAAAGAGGTAAAACTCATAGAAGCAGAAGGTAGAATGGTGGCTGCCAGGGCCTGGTGGGAAGGGGAAATGGGGGTTGTTCAATGACTATAAAGTTTCAGTTGTGCAAGGTGAATAAGTTCTAGAGATCTGCAAAATCTCTTTAGGTACAAAATCGTGCCTAAATTTAGCAATACTGTATTGTGCACTTAAAATGTTTTATTAAGATAGTAGTTCTCACATAAGTGCTCTTAACACACACACACACAGAAGAAGGACATGAGAAACCTCACGGAGGTGATGGATATGTTTTATTACCTTGATTGGACGGTGGTTTCATGGGTATACACAAATGTATACATTAAATATGTACGGTTTTTTATACATCAATTATACCTCAATAAAGTTATTTTTAAAACACCATATGATCATCTCAATAGAATAAGAAAAAGCATTTGAAAAGATTAAACACCCATTTATGATAAAACTCTCAATAAAGTTGGTATAGAAGGAACATACCGCAACACAATAAAGGCCATACATGACAAGCCCACAGCTAACATCATACTCAATGGGGAAAAACTGAAAACTATCACTCTAAAATCAGGAACAAGGAAAGAATAACCACTCTTGTCACTCTTATTCAACATAGTATTGGAAGCCCCAGCCAGAGCAATTAGGCAAGAAAAAGAAATCAAAGGCATTTAAATTAGAAAGGAAGAAGAAAAATTGTCACTATTTGTGAATGATAAGATTTCATATATAGAAAACCCTAAAGACTCCCCCAAATAGTTTTAGAAATAGTAAAGAAATACAGTAAAGTTGAAAGGTACAAAATCAACATAGAAAAAATCAGCTGTGTTTCTATACACCAACAGTGAGCTAGCAGAAAGACAAATTTAAAAAACAATCCCATTTACAATCACAAAAAAAAGAATAAAATATCTAGGAATAAATTTAACCAAGGAGGTAAAAGACTCATACACTGAAAACTATAAGACATTGTTGAAAGAAATTGAAGAAGACACAAATAAGTGAAAAGATATTCTGGGCTCATGGGTTGGAAGAATTAACTTTGTTAAAATGTCCTTATTACCTAAAGCAATCTATAGATTCAATGCAATCCTTATCAAATTCCCAAGGACTTTTTTCATGAAAATAGAACCAAAAAAATCTAAAATTTATATTGAACCACAAAATACAGCAAATAGCCAACACACTCCTGAGAACAGAGAACAAAGCTGGAGGTATCACACTCCCGATTTCAAACTAAATTACAAAGCTATAGTAATCAGAACAGCATGGAATGAAAGAAAAAGATACACAGATCAAAGGAAAAGAAAGTAGAGTCCAGAAATAATCCCATGTATATACAGACAATTAATATGTGACAAAGAAGCAAAGAACATACAATGGAGAGAGGATAATCTCTCCAGTACTTGGTGTTGGGAAAACTGGACAGTTACTGACAAAAAAATGAAACTAGACCACTATCTCACACCATACATAAAAATCAACTCAAAATGGATTAAAGATTGAATCTAAGACCTGAAACCACAAAATTCCTAGAAGAAAATAGGTAGTAAGCTCTTTAACATCAGTCTTAGCAATCTTTCTAGATATGTCTCCTCAGGCAAGGGAAACTAAAGCAAAAATAAACAAATGGGACTACATCAAACTAAAAAGCTTCTGCACAGCAAAGGAAACCATCAACAAAATGAAAATACAACCTATTGAATGGAAGAAGATACATGCAAATGATACATTTGATAAGAGGTTAACATCCAAAATATATAAAGAACTCATACAGCTCAACAACAACAAAAAAACCATTTAAAAAATGGGCAGAGGAGCTGAATAAACATTTTTCCAAAGAAGACTTATAGATGGCCATCAGGCACATGAAAAGATGCTCAACATTGCTAATCATCAGGTAAATGTAAATCAAAACCACAATGAGATAGCACCTCATACCTGTCAGAATGGCTATCATCAAAAAGACCATAAATAACAGATGTTGGTGAGGATACAGAATAAAGGGAACCCTAGTAAACTGTTAGTGGGAATATAAACTGGTGTAGCCACTATGGAAAACAGTATAGAGAGTCCTGAAAAAATTAAGAATAGAACTACCATATTTTCCAGCTATCCCACTTCTGGGTATTTATCCAAAGAATACAGAATATATGTAACCCTGTGTTCATCATGGCATTATTTACAATAGTCAAGATATTAAAATAGCTAAGTGCCCATCAACAGTTGAATGGATAAAGATGTGATATACACACACACACAGAGAAATACTACTCAGCCATAAAAAGATAAAATTTTCCCATTTGTGACAACACAGATGGACCTTGAGGGTATCATGCTAAGTGAAATAAGTCAGATGGAAAAAGACAAATACCATATGATATCACTCATATGTGGACTATAAAAAACAAACACACACACACACACACACACACAAACAAAATAAATGAAAAAACCAAACAAAAACACACACATAAATACAGAGAACAGAGTAGTGGTTACCAGGGGAAGGGGCAAAGAGGAATGGGTAAAGGGGATCAACTGTATGGTGATAGATGGAAACTAAATTTTTAGTGGTAAACACACTGTAGTGTATGTAGAAGTAGAAATACTGCACACTTGAAACATTTATATATGTTATAAACCAATGTTACTTCAATAAAAAATAAATCTAGAATTTTTAAAATAATAAAAAGAGAAACAACTCAATAAAAATGGATTAAAAACATAGATAGTGAGGATTAAGTAGAAATTGGCAAGAGGGAACATTTGGAGGCAATAGAAATGTTCTATGTCTTGGTTTGGTAATGGTTACCTAAGTGTATAAATTTATAAAACAATCAAAATTCTGTATCAACTTATATATAGAAAATCTGTGGATTTCACTATATATAAATGTTTCCTCCCATTTAGCAAACTAAAAATAATACATACATTAGAGCTACATTATGCATTGATTTACTCTTTCTTTAATCTATCTGTATTTCAGTACACAATAATCCTGCATTTCATACTGATTCTATACTGGTACATGAAAATACTTTGTAAATTACAAAGCACTATTGTGGTATAAAGTGTTATTAATGCTACTTAAATAATAATGCTACTTTAAGAGGTTAAAATAACCTCTTAAGAGTTTCAAGAGGTATCTCTTGCTTCTAGTGATCTCTAGGGTTTGAGGAAAAATTCAATATTTATCCTATCCATGTCCTTCATGACTAGACTCTTAAATAAAACTCTGTATTATTCTTTTAGTCTTTCCTCATTGCAAGTTCTCTCAATTCTTTAATAAAATTAGGTACTCTTTTCTACACTATTTACTAAAAATTTTAAATGTATACATGACATCCTAGTGATGAATGAACCTCAGCATGATAATTTCAAATCCTCCCCAGAAAGGATCAGCCATATATTCACTGACCTTTGTGGCTATAAGAGCACATTGGGCTAAGGTCTTTAGGAGTTTCCTAAATCTTTTATCTGTTCAAAATTGTTAGTTTTGCATCAGTGTTGCCTAGAAACATACTTTAACAGTGCCCCTCTAATTTTAGCTTCTCTGCCCCTGCTAAGGCCACAGTTCTCTTGATCTTCAGTCATTTGCTAGCCCCTCTCTGAGTGCACCTCATCACCAATTCCTATCCCCAGCAAGTGAGCATCTGGCTTCTAGTTGCTGGTGCCCTTATATTTTCTAGTCTGACTTCCCAGATATTTTACCTTGACCGCCTTCCTAGATACCAGACCACCTAACATACTTCTGATCACAGATTATTACAGATTGCCTGCTCCCTGAACTGACTTCCATATTTATCACTTTGAAACACCTCAGAGGTCATTAGCACCTGAGTTCCTTGACTATCGCTCCAATACCAGAATAGACCCTGTGCATTGTACTCTCCACAGCTCACTAATACAAGTCCTTAAAACCCTGTCAGGTTACAGCATCTATAACCGACAGGAATTTTGGAAGAAGAAAAACTGGCTCCATCTTTTAAGAAGTCTTAGCTAATGTATTTTTAATGAAGCCCATAGAATTGTAACCAATGTGATGAATAAAAATAGATCAAAGTCTATGTTAAAATGAATGACAATAATGAGAAAAGAAGGGAGAGTCAGACAGAAATCAAGAGTAACACAGATGGGCAGGGGATGAAATAAAAGAGACAAGGCAGAGAAACACCAAGTGGAGAGAGAGACCAAGATGAAGAAAGAAACAGAAGCAAAAGTGAAGAGTTGACAGAGAGAGAGAAAGAGACAGACAGACAGACAGAGAGAAACAAATAGAGAAATGAGTAAGAGGTATGGAGAGAGAAAATCAGACAGAGGCCGAGTGAGAAGAGATAGAAGGATCCTAGAACAGAGAAGAGAGAGAAGTCAGCCCACACTTCTCTGTCTCCCTTCCCAATCATCCACCCTTTTAAAAAAAATTATGTAAATTCCAAATTTCAATCATATCCACTTTGCTGTAATGGGAATGAGTGACCTGGGGTTTCAATTTCAATGAGTGCATGGAGAAAAGATGGAAGTTATTAGCACATGCATAGAAAAAAAGCTAGTGCCTCTCTAGCATCCTTCTGTCTGTTCCTACATCCTTTCTCAAGCTGATTTGAGAATTATCCACACTGTAAAGAAGAAGAAATTGAATCTAATAAGGCAAAGGCTTTGAACCAACAGAAGGAAACTGGTCAGCTCCATGCCATTCCCCTCAAGCCCCAGAGGACATCCTTCAAGGAACACAAGGATTCTTCCTCCTTGTCCTGGTTCAGAATACTCTCCAACCTCTCTGAGAAAATACCCCCATCCTTCAAGTCCCAACCACAACCTGCTCAGGGACAGTGTCTTAGTCACCTGTCATGTGGGCATGCAGCACAGGGCCTGGTACACAAAAATCAGTAAGTTTCTGTTAAATGAATAAATGTACACTGGTTCTAGACATATATGTATATACCCACATAAATACATTACAAATATATTCACTACTTATATTGTATGAACTTTTCTAAAGAAGTCTGTTCCTATAGTACTAAACAAAAATGTTCTAGTACATTCTGAATCTACTCTCCTTCCAGTTTTCTCATTGATGTCATCATCATCTAAACTATCCACTCCAACTAAAAACTCTCTCACCTAATCAGTAAGGCCTATTGATCTTATCTTCTAAATATCTCCTAATTTATCCTCCATGCCATCTATCCTAACAAAAGGAAAATAAGACCCTCCTAAATGATCTCTCTAATCTTTTCTAGCCCCCACATTGTTCCCACTAACCTTTCTAATCAAGTCACATTCTTTATGAGACACCTTCAAGAAAAAGCCATAAGGAAATAATTCCCCATTTCCTCAAAATTAACATCGAATTCCCCATTTTGGTATTGGGAACTTTCCCAATTACACCCAACCCACCTCCCATAATCATCTCCCACTAATCTCCCTCCCCATCTGTAACCAGTCCCTAAACCCTTCTGCTTTTCCCACACCAAGCTTCTTCCCATGGACATTTACATTTCCTTTCCTTCCCCCTTCTCCATGTCTAGATCTTTGAAAATTCAGCTAAAATTGCATTCTGTTCCTCAACATGATAATCACCCCTAGGGAGAGTTAGTTATTTCTTTCTCTGAATTTCCAATGCACTTGAAACATAACATTTAATATAGCTTAGATCACAGCATATGGTAACTATTTAAGTGCATATGGTAACTACTTAAGTATCTTTCTTCCCCACTAGATTATGAGTTGTACAAGAATAGACACTGTCATTGATGTTTTTACATATCCCAGGGCTTAGCACAGAACCTGCACAAGTAGGGATCCAATAAACATGTAAAGAATAAATATACATACCTTTCTGTGCTTTGATTAGTTGCTTTCCAATTTCTAGTGTCACAAAGGCTGTGCCATTTAGAACTATGTCAGTTATGGTCTTCCAAGCATTAGGAGACAGTCTTTCAGTAGGAGAAATAAAATTCCCTGCTGCATTGTTTATCACAATCTAATAAATGATTAAGGCAAGTTACAGAAACTTAGATGAGGAAGAATACTTTCCCTAAAGGGCTTTTATTTCTGAAACTTATAAATCCAAATAATATAATAAAGCTAAAGTTCACAGTCTGCTATGAAAAAATACCATGAGATTTGGTTCAGTTTTACCTTTTTTGAGCCTGTGAAAATTTCCTATTATTATTTACCAAATTTTAGAATTCTAATCCTCATCTCAAAATTAGGGTAGAGTCTATTATTAAAAAAATAAATATAGATTAAGCATATCTACCATGTGACTATACTTTATTTCAAGAAATCTTCATTAAAATGCCTTTAATTTCTGGTATCATTTTGGCTTAATTTAGCTAATGAAATTCTTGGTTGATGACCTGCTTCTTCAATATCAATAAAGATTCCACTTATTATCGGTGGAATATTATTATTCCACCAATAATACAATATATTAATATAATATATATACAATATATATTAATATATTATTGGTCTGTCTGAAAATATCTTTAACATAGAAAAGTGCTCTCTTTGAGACTACTGGAAGAAATGGTTTCTTCCCAATATGTGAACCAAACAAAAGCAAAATACCCATGCATATCTCAAGTCTTACAAGAAGAAATCCAGAGTTTTTTTGTAGGTTTTCTTGTTTGTATTATTCTCCTCCACTGACAGAGATAACCAAAAGTTATTTAAAAAAAGCAAAGAGCATGAATCATTTAAACTAGATATTGTGCTCTTGGATAACTGCTCTTATTTCATAATCTTATTAAATAACGTGAAATCAAGTTTGTTCTATATGATTGTAAGTGTATTTTTTAAGTACTCCTGAAAGGAAATGGTGTAGCAGTCCACCTAATCTATTCCCTGATTTAAACAGAGCTAGCTTTTTGCTAGCGATGGAAAATAGATGCTTCTTAACACAGCACTTGCTCACATCAATATTTTATTTCCTTAATACATCTTGGTAGGTGATATCAACATCAAAGGCCTCATACTTTCGCCTCATCACCATTACACTTACATCAGGATGTCCTATGACTTTGATCAGCTCTAACACAGTGCTTTGCACCATACCAGGATCCCTCACATCACACTGAATTGCATGAACCTGCAAAACAACAAAGAGGAAAAAAGAACCCTATTTTTTCAGACTTCCTAATCCATAAGCATGAGTAAATTACTTAAGCATGCTATAATTCCTAAATCTGATTTAAGCAACTGTTTTTAAGGTACCTTATTTCCAGTTTGAGAAGAAATTTGTTCTGCAGTTGCTTTCAGAGCATCAATTTTTCTAGAAATAAACACATCGTACTTTACATGAGTTTTGAAATAACTTCATGTTATATTTTTCTTTTTAATTTCATAAATTAAAAAAGAGAATCTACAGCTTAATGACATGAATTTTTAAGACAATAGAAAAGCTATATCTATAGACAAGTTAGTTTGAATGCATTTATTTTCTAGAAGTTAAATTTAAGCAATTTTCATATATGTGACACTAGTTTTTTGAATTACTTCTAAGCCAGTTATTTTATATCTACTCATAGATTTTAAATTATTTCCTTAATTATATTCATTTCTATGTATTTCCTTGCCCAAGCCTGCTTTAGAAGGAAAATACATTCCTGGAATGATGTAAGCTTATGTTAAACTATAAAAAAACTATGTTATGTATAAAATCTACATTAGTAGATTTTAGATCAAATTGATGGGTCTGGACAACTATATATAGTCAGAATCTTATGCTCTTGAGAGAAACACAAAAAAATAAACAATGTAAATTATGTACTGTTACAAAGAAAATAATATTTTAACACTCTTAAACACATTACAACATGAAAAAAAATGTTCTGGCCAATTTGCATTAAAGACAACATCTGAAAGAATTCCTTTTGCCCCCTGTAAATTATAGTGACTTGTCATTCAGGTTACTACTTAGCCTACTTAAAAATTGTACACTATTCAAAATTGGAAGAAGGGGTAGATTTTTTTGACCAGTCTCTAAACCTCTAGACTTACATAGTTATAAGGTACCGGGACATGCCTAAATAAGAAATTCTTTCCACATGGTCTCACCCTCCCTACATTCATCACAACAGCTGTTTTGAAATATCTGCCCATCTTATAGAAAATGGAAGCATTATATCCATTATCCTGGTACAAGTTTAACTATCCACTGAATCAGTAATTTTAATCACTCTCACTGAAAACAAAGCAGCCTCAATATAGTACTTTTTAACTTCATATACAGAAAAAATTCAATCACTGAATTTGTGAAATATATATATCATCAGTTCCATAATCAATTATTTCTATCATCACAAATTATTTTTTTAAATTAATTAATTAATTTATTTATTTTGGCTGCATTGGGTCTTCATTGCTGTGCACGGACTTTCTCCAGTTGCAGCGAGCCGGGGCTACTCTTCGTTGTGGTGCACGGGCTTCTCATTGCTGTGGCTTCTCTGGTTGCAGAGCATGGGCTCTAGGTGCGCGGGCTTCAGTAGTTGTGGCACGCAGGCTTCAGTAGTTGTGGCTCGTGGGCTCTAGCGCACAGGCTCAGTAGTGTGGCACTCGGGCTTAGCTGCTCTGCGGCATGTGGGATCTTCCCAGACCAGGGTTCGAACCCGTGTCCCCTGCATTAGCAGGCGGATTCTTAACCACTGTGCCACAAGGGAAGCCCTATCATCACAAATTATAACTGACTTTTTCCAAGGAGATTTAGTTAAATAATCTAAAGGATATTTCATAGACGATTACGACGCAAATCAAACAGCTCTGGCAAATAGTGTTTTCAATATTGTGGCACAGAATTATTCAGCAATAGACTCTTGCGAGGCAACTTGCTGAGACTGACTTACCGGCTGGCTATCACACACTGTGCACCCAGAATGGACAGATGAGTTGTCATTCCTTTACCAAGGCCAGTACCTCCCCCAGTAATGAATGCTACTTTTCCTTGAAAACTATTTGGTGGTAGCATCACTTTTTGAAAGGGTGGAAAGAATTTAGACTGAAAATCTTCATTGTTTTGATATAATATTTTTGTTCCATACCTAAAAAACTAAAAGAAAAAAATGAATTGAAATTTGCATACTTGTATTCCCACAAAAGATATGAATTTTTTAAAACATACTCTTCAATATTAATCAAACTCTTGGATCAACACAAACTCACTGTAAACATATTGGTACTGTATTTAATCAATTTTTATTCTTTTTCTGTTGGAATGTTAAGTAACATAGTAGAGTGGTTAAAAGCATGGGCTTTGGAGCTAGACTACACAGGGCAGAATTTTCTCCCTAGTCATATAACCTTCAGCAAGTTACTTAATCTCTTTTTGCCTCAGTTTCTTCTATAATTGGAGATAATAATAGAACCTTCCTCATAAGACATTATAAGGATTTCATGAGTTAATATGAATAATAAACCTAGAAAATTGTGTAGCACACAGAAAGCACTCTATAAATGCTAGCATTATTAGTTTACGTGTTTAGCTTAAATTTAACTTCAAAAAAACTTACATAAAGCATTTTTGTCTTTTAACAAGAATAATTTGGATAAAAATCACATTCCATCTTGGAATCACTGAAGGAAATTATAAAAAGTCCTTTATAAGATTTATTAAACCAAATGCCTCTTCCCATGTTGTCTTCTGGATAACAAATTTAGAACAGATAAAAATATTTGTTATATTTAAAATGGGGGGAAAAAATCAAACCATTTTCAACTGAAAAATATTTATACTGCCCTCTTACATTTTACAGCTTACTCTCATATTACTTGTCAAAATCACTGCTATTCTCTCACTTTTAATTATGAAAACAAACTTTTAAGTGTTAACCATAATAACAAACAATAAAGAGCTAATATTCATTAAGGTTTACCATTTATCAGGATTAGAAACTAATCTTCACCACTCCATGAGATAGGTATTATTTTTACCCCATTGTTCAGGAGGGGCCCAGAGACGTTAAGTATGTTGCCCAACTTGCAAAACCAAGATTATAACGACCTTGCATACTGCCTCTCTCTACTCACTGAGCTCCTACTGAGTTTAATGATCACATCAGTCAGGTATCTGATATTCCCCATCAGGTTATGGTTATAAGATTAAAACTCCAGAATCGATAATTTCCTGCTAGAGCACTCTTATAAGTTAAATGGGCTGCCATTAGTTGTTCTGAGATATATAAAATTTACCCTAAGGAAATAGAAATGAGGTCACTGATTTAGGATAAGGCTATTCATCAACTAGAAATTGAACAACAAAATGCTTATAATATGACGCTAAGAACCTAAGGATTAACCAAGATGGCGGAGTAGAAGGACGTGCTCTCACTCCCTCTTGTGAGAGCACCAGAATCACAACTGGCTGCTGGACAATCATCGACAGGAAGACACTGGACTTCACCAAGGAGGATACCCCACATCCAAGGACAGAGGAGAAGCCAAAGTGAGACAGTAGGAGGGGCGCAATCAGAGTAAAATCAAATCCCATAACTGCTGGGTGGGTGACTCACAGACTGGTGAGCACTTATACCACAGAAGTCCACCCACTGGAGTGAAGGTTCTGAGCCCCACGTCAGGCTTCCCAACCTGAGGGTCCGGCAACGGGAGGAGGAATTCCTAGAGAATCAGACTCTGAAGCCTAGTGGGAATTGATTGCAGGACGTCGACAGGACTGGGGGAAACAGAGACCCCACTCTTGGAGGGCGCACACAAAATAGTGTGTGCATCGGGACCCAGGGGAAGGAGCAGTGACCCTGGGGGAGACTGAACCAGACATACCTGCTGGTGTTGGGGGGTCTCCTGCAGAGGTGGGGGCTGGCTCTGTTTCACCGTGGGGACAAGGACACTGGCAGCGGAGGTTCTGGGAAGTACTCCTTGGCGTGAGCCCTCCCAGAGTCTGCCATTAGCCCCACCAAAGAGCCCGGGTAGGCTCCTGTGTTGGGTTGCCTCGGGCAAAACAACCAACAGGGAGGGAACCCAGACCCACCCATCAACAGTCAAGTGGATTAAAGTTTTACGGAGCTCTGACCGCCACAGGAACAGTCAGCTCTACCCACCACCAGAGCCTCCCATCAAGCCTCTCAGATAGCCTCAACCACCAGAGGGCAGACAGCAGAAGCAAGAAAAACTACAATCCTGCAGCCTGTGGAACAAAAACCACATTTACAGAAAGACAGACAAGATGAAAAGGCAGAGGACTATATACCAGATGAAGGAACAAGAAAAAAACCCAGAAAAACAACTAAATGAAGTGGAGATAGGCAACCTTCCAGAAAAAGAATTCAAAATAATGATAGTGAAGATGATCCAGGACCTCAGAATAAGAATGGAGGCAAAGATCGAGAAGATGCAAGAAATGATTAACAATGACATAGAAGAATTAAAGAACAAACAAACAGAGATGACCAATACAATAACTGAAATGAAAACTACACTAGAAGGAATCAATAGTAGAATAACTGAGGCAGAAGAATGGATAAGTGACCTGGAAGACAGAATGGTTGAATTCACTGCTGCGGAACAGAATAAAGAAAAAAGAAAGAAAAGACATGAATACAGCCTAAGAGACCTCTGGGACAACACTAAATGCAACAACATTCGCATTATAGGGGTCCCAGAAGGAGAAGAGAGAGAGAAAGGACCAGAGAAAATATTTGAAGAAATTATAGTCGAAAACTTCACTAACAAGGGAAAGGAAATAGCCACCCAAGTCCAGGAAGCGCAGAGAGTCCCATACCGGATAAACCCAAGGAGAAGCACAAGGAGACACATAGTAATCAAAGTGGCAAAAATTAAAGACAAAGAAAAATTATTGAAAGCAGCAAGGGAAAAAAAACAAATACCATACAAGGGAACTCCCATAAGGTTAACAGCTGATTTCTCAGCAGAAACTCTACAAGCCAGAAGGGTGTGGCATGATATACTTAAAGTGATGAAAGGGAAGAATCTACAACCAAGATTACTCTACCTGGCAAGGATCTCATTTAGATTTGATGGAGAAATCAAAAGCTTTACACACAAGCAAAAGCTAAGAGAATTCAGCACCACCAAACCAGCTCTACAACAAATGCTAAAGGAACTTCTCTAAGTGGGAAACACAAGAGAAGAAAAGGACCTACAAAAACAAACCCAAAACAATTAAGAAAATGGTCATAGAAACATACATATCGATATTTACCTTAAACGTGAATGGATTAAATGCTCCAGCCAAAAGACACAGGCTTGCTGAATGGATACAAAAACAAGACCCATACATATGCTGTCTACAAGAGACCCACTTTAGACCTAGGGACACATACAGACTGAAAGTGAGGGGATGGAAAAAGATATTCCATGCAAATGGAAATCAAAAGAAAGCTGGAGTAGCTATATTCATATCAGATAAAATAGACATTAAAATAAAGAATGTTACAAGAGACAAGGAAGGACACTACATAATGATCAAGGGATCAATCCAAGAAGAAGATATAACAATTATAAATATATAGGCATCCAACATAGGAGCACCTCAATACATAAGGCAACTGCTAACAGCTATAAAAGAGGAAATTGACAGTAACACAATAATAGTGGGGGACTTTAACACCTCACTTACACCAATGGACAGATCATCCAAAATGAAAGTAAATAAGGAAAGAGAAGCTTTAAATGACACAATAGACCAGATAGATTTAATTGTTATTTATAGGACTTTCCATCCAAAAACAGCAGATTACACGTTCTTCTCAAGTGCGCACGGAACATTCTCCAGGATAGATCACTTCTTGGGGCACAAATCAAGCCTCAGTAAATTTAAGAAAATTGAAATCATATCAAGTATCTTTTCTGAACACAACGCTATGAGATTAGAAATGACTTCCAGGGAAAAAAATGTAAAAAACACAAACACATGGAGGCTAAACAATATGTTACTAAATAACCAAGAGATCACTGAAGAAATCAAAGAGGAAATCAAAAAATACCTAGAGACAAATGACAATGAAAACACGACGACCCAAAATCAATGGGATGCAGCAAAAGCAATTCTAAGAGGGAAGTTTATAGCTATACAAGCCTACCTAAAGAAACAAGAAAAATCTCAAGTAAACAATCTAACCTTACACCTAAAGAAACTAGAGAAAGAAGAACAAACAAAACCCAAAGTTACCAGAAGGAAAGAAATCATAAAGATCAGAGGGGAAATAAATGAAATAGAAACGAAGAAAACAATAGCAAAGAGCAATAAAACTAAAAGCTGGTTCTTTGAGAAGATAAACAAAATTGATAAGCCATTAGCCAGACTCATCAAGAAAAAGAGGGATAGGACTCAAATCAATAAAATCAGAAATGGAAAGGGAGAAGTTACAACAGACACCACAGAAATACAAAGCATCCTAAGAGACTACTACAAGCAACTTTATGCCAATAAAATGGACAACCTGGAAGAAATGGACAAATTCTTAGAAAGGTATAACCTTCCAAATCTGAACCAGGAAGAAGCAGAAAAATGAACAGACCAATCACAAGTAATGAAATTGAAACTGTGATTAAAAATCTTCCAACAAACAAAAGTCCAGGACCAGATGGCTTCACAGGTGAATTCTATCAAACATTTAGAGAAGAGCTAACACCTATCCTTCTCAAACTCTTCCAAAAAATTGCAGAGGAAGGAACACTCCCAAAATCATTCTATGAGGCCACCATCACCCTGATACCAAAACCAGACAAAGACACTACAAAAAAAGAAAATTACAGACCAATATCACTGATGAATATAGATGCAAAAATCCTCAACAAAATACTAGCAAACAGAATCCAACAACACTTAAAAGGATCATACACCACGATCAAGTGGGATTTATCCCAGGGATGCAAGGATTCTTCAATATATGCAAATCAATCAATGTGATACACCATATTAACAAATTGAAGAATAAAAACCATATGACCATCTCAATAGATGCAGAAAAAGCTTTTGACAAAATTCAACACCCATTTATGATAAAAACTCTCCAGAAAGGGGGAAGAGAGGGAACCTACCTCAACATAATAAAGGCCATATATGACAAACCCACAGCAAACATCATTCTCAATGGTGAAAAACTGAAAGCATTTCCTCTAAGATCAGGAACAAGACAAGGATGTCCACTCTCACCACTATTATTCCACATAGTTTTGGAAGTCTTAGCCACAGCAATCAGAGAAGAAAAAGAAATAAAAGGAATACAAATTGGAAAAGAAGAAGTAAAACTCTCACTGTTTGCAGATGACATGATACTATACATAGAGAATTCTAAAGATGCCACCAGAAAACTACTACAGTGAATCAATGAATTCAGTAGAGTAGCAGGATACAAAATTAATGCACAGAAATCTCTTGCATTCCTACACACTAATGATGAAAAATCTGAAAGAGAAGTTAAGGAAGCACTCCCATTTACCACTGCAACAAAAAGAATTAAACACCTAGGAATAAAACTACCTAGGGAGACAAAAGACCTGTATGCAGAAAACTATGAGACACTGATGAAAGAAATTAAAGATGATACCAACAGATGGAGAGATATACCATGTTCTTGGATTGGAAGAATCAACATTGTGAAAATGACTATACTACCCAAAGCAATCTACAGATTCAATGCAATCCCTATCAAATTACCAATGGCATTTTTTACGGAGCTAGAACAAATCATCTTAAAATTTGTATGGAGACACAAAAAACCCCGAATAGCCAAAGCAGTCTTGAGGGAAAAAAACGGAGCTGGAGGAATCAGCCTCCCTGACTTCAGACTGTACTACAAAGCTACAGTAATCAAGACAATATGGTACTGGCACAAAAACAGAAACATAGATCAATGGAACAAGATAGAAAGCCCAGAGATAAACCCACGCACCTATGGTCAACTAATCTATGACAAAGGAGGCAAAGATATACAATGGAGAAAAGACAGTCTCTTCAATAAGTGGTGCTGGGAAACCTGGACAGCTACATATAAAAGAATGAAATTAGAATACTCCCTAACACCATACACAAAAATAAACTCAAAATGGATTAAAGACCTAAATGTAAGACTGGACACTATACTATAAAACTCTTAGAGGAAAACATAGGAAGAACACTCTTTGACATAAATCACAGCAAGATCTTTTTTGATCCACCTCCTAGAGTAATGGAAATAAAAACAAAAATAAACAAATGGGACCTAATGAAACTTAAAAGCTTTTTCACAGCAAAGGAAACCATAAACAAGACGAAAAGACAACCCTCAGAATGGGAGAAAATATTTGCAAACGAATCAACAGACAAAGGATTAATCTCCAAAATATATAAACAGCTCATTCAGCTCAATATTAAAGAAACAAACACCCCAATCCAAAAATGGGCAGAAGACCTAAATAGACATTTCTCCAAAGAAGACATACAGACGGCCACGAAGCACATGAAAAGATGCTCAACATCACTAATTATTAGAGAAATGCAAATCAAAACTACAATGAGGTATCACCTCACACCAGTTAGAATGGGCATCATCAGAAAATCTACAAACAACAAATGCTGGAGAGGGTGTGGAGAAAAGGGAACCCTCTTGCACTGTTGGTGGGAATGTAAATTGATACAGCCACTATGGAGAACAATATGGAGGTTCCTTAAAAAACTAAAAATAGAATTACCATATGACCCAGCAATCCCACTACTGGGCATATACCCAGAAAAAAACATAATTCAAAAAGACACATGCACCCGAATGTTCATTGCAGCACTATTTACAATAGCCAGGTCATGGAAGCAATCTAAATGCCCATCAACAGACGAATGGATAAAGAAGTTGTGGTACATATATACAATGGAAGATTACTCTGCCATAAAAAGGAACGAAATTGAGTCATTTGTTGAGACGTGGATGGATCTAGAGACTGTCATACAGAGTGAAGTAAGTCAGAAAGAGGAAAACAAATATTGTATATTAACGCATGTATGTGGAACCTAGAAAAATGGTACAGATGAGCCGGTTTGCAGGGCAGAAGTTGAGACACAGATGTAGAGAACAGACATATGGACACCAAGGGGGGAAAACTGCGGTGGGGTGGGGATGGTGGTGTGCTGAATTGGGCAATTGGGATTGACATGTATACACTGATGTGTATAAAACTGATGAGTAATAAGAACCTGCAGTATAAAAAAACAAACAAACAAAACAACTAATACTAAACTTTCATTGGGTTATTTATATGGAAATATGTTAATATAAATGTTTCAGGCATTACATGAAATTTCTAAAAATCTTATATGTTCTGGTATAATGTTATAAGTCATAATCCTAGTTATTACTTTAAAAGTTATATCTCAGAAATAACTAATTTTCTTGTCAACTGTATTATTATGAACTTTCATCAAATCTTTAACCATGGTCATTTTAAAGTCTTTTGTCATTTACAGACAGTTCTGGGTGTATTCTGATGCTTTTGTAAATATGTTCCTATAAAAGGGTTTCATCTTCAGGAAATTCATGGAAAAGACTCTGACAAGTACAGGTTTCTGGTAACTGACTGTACTGCTGAACTGAATGAATAAGCATTTTCAGAACTCTAATGAAAAACTGATGAACTCATAAAAGTGCTAACAAAAGATCAAGATGAAAAAAAAATTAATTACATGGGACTGAGTGAACTGATGGGGATGAGTATAATTTTTGTGACTTTGTTTGAATTAAAAAAAAAAAAATCCCACAAGGACTCAGAGGCAAAGAATATACAAATCAATTTTCACTGCAAAGTAAAGGAGCTGTTACAGTGGAGGATTACTGGACTGAATGTCAATATTATGACATAGTATGAGTGTGTTTCATGTTTGGTAATTGCAATCATTGTTGCTTTTGTTGTGGTCATCCATGTACAATGCTTGGTGTCAGTCTATTTATCTCTTGTAAAAAAAAAAAAAAAAAAATACCTAACCTAACTGCAGTTTCAACCTTCCTCAGAAATGTAATCTTAATCAGTTTGGAATTTTCTGCTCAGAATCAATGGGGTAATCTCTCAAATGGGACCTCTCCATCCCCCCGAAGAGGAAGAAGAGGCAATCTGCATAATAAAACCATCCACCCCCCCGCCCCCCCAAAAAAAAATATGATGCTAAGTAAAAAAAGAAATATACAGGATGTTCTTAACTATAAATAAAAATATATACTAAGAAAAAAGACTAGAAGAAAATAACAACAGTTAGTAGTAGATTCAATATTTACCATGTGCCAGGTCTACAAAGGACTTTCAACAACCCTATAAGGTAAATTCTATTGTTACTCCCATTTTATAGATGAGAAAACTGAAGCACAGAAAGGTCAAGTAACTAATTTTTAAAGACAAATAATAATAAGTAGTAAAGACTCAAATCGAAGATGTGTCTGACTTCAGAGTCCATTCATTACCTTTCACAGTTATTATGTATGTCTAGGTGATGGGATAATGGAAGATTATTTGTTCTTTTTGTTAGTTTGATTGGTTCTTAGTAATTTCAAAACCTATTCAATAAATATGATTTGATTTTTTAACCAGGGGAAAAAGTTAGTGAAAGATAAAATTTGAAAACATGTATAAAATAATTGTTAAAGATAAATTTGCAAATCTGGTAATCCTCCATGCTGGTCATTATATTTCATTTACCTTCATGTTGACAAAGCATTTTTTGGTATCCTTTTGCCAAAGCATGATAATCTAAGCAACTTACAATAATCTTTCTCTGCATAAATGGCAGTTTTACTTAAGGCTGCCACCAACTCCAGAACTATTACATTAAGATGATGAATCAGGAAATTTGCACAAGTAGGCTGGTGAGTTTATCATTACCTAGTAATAATGAAAAAATGTGTTCTAATTTCCCAAAAGCACTAAAATGAATTTTTATTTATTTAGTATTGATTTGTATAGGGAATTTTACCTGGTACTTTATGAAAGATAAATTAAGCAAGATATTTGCATATAAACTTTCTTTTCTTATTATTTTAAAGCATTTTCTCAACCTCATAGAGGAAAGGTTATAAAGGTAAAAATAATCACATTTGAAATAAAAATTCCTAATAAGTGTCTACAATGTAACAGGTTACAACATAGCATAACAAACCCTTGAAAAGGGTTTGTTCTGATTTGGGAATTTGCTTGTATGAAGAAGTATTAGAGATAAACATGATATTATGATTATAGTGTTAACTCATTTTATTTATCTTTAGCATGTTTTTACTGAGCATTTGCTATGCCCCAGACACTGTTCTAGGCAATGGAAATACAGCAGTGAGCAAAAAAGATACAATATTCTACCCTCAGAGAGATTATCTTTGGGGGGGAGGGAAGATAAATTAAGTTAAATATAGAGTATATTAAAAGCTAATATGTTGCTGATAAGATAAGGCATAGAATATGGGTAGAGTGTTGCTATTTTAAATAGAGTGGTCAGCAAAGGTCTCACCGAGGTGACATCTGAGCAAAGACCTAAAGGGAGTGAGGGGATGAGTTGCATGGTCCTTTCAGGCAGACGGAAAACTAAAAGCAAAGGCCCTGAGAAGGAAGCATGCCTAGCACATTAAGAAGAGTCAGAGGGCCAGTGTGGCTGAAGTAGAAGGAGGGAAGAGAAAGAGGGACAGGAGGTGAGGTCAATGAGGTAAAGGGGACTGGATCACACAGGCTGAGTCAATCACTACGTGGACTTACAATTATACTCAAGTCAAGTGGGAAACTCTCCAAAGTTTTGAGCAGCGGATTGACATGAGCTGCCTTAAGTTTTTAGAGAATTGTTCTGGCTACTAAGTTGAGAATGCAATGTAGGAGGCAAGACTGGAAGCAGGGAGAGTAAGTATAATGTTTTTATACCAGGTCAGGCAAGAGATGATGATTTAGACTGGATGCCATCATAGAAGGGGTAAGAAGTTAGCGAATAAAATTACTTGCAGATGGGAAGGTCCCAGAAAATGAGGATATAGTGAATTACTATTGTACCTAATATTGCCTGATCCAATTATTTCTTCTTGCCTCAAAGTCCAACCTCAGCACACACTGACCTATTTCACTAAAAGCAGACAAAGAGGTCTCTCCATTTGATCAAGGCCATTTGGCGGGCAGAGCCTTTTCCACTTCTCTCACCTTCACCTCAATATCTCTGCTACTTTTTGCATTGCCTTTGTGTTTTGGAAAGAATAAGATTTAACTGTGAGCTAGAAGGAAATAGATATGAGTCAGACAAAAGGCATTAGCCTAAGTGAGAAATAATGAGGACAGCAGAAATCAAGACAACATTTACCACACATATTTAACATGTTGATTAGCCTGAACTCAGAAGCCAACCAACTGGAAATGGTGAGCAAGAAGGGAAGAGCTGAAGATGACAGAGTTTTCTAGTTTAAATAGCTGCATGTGGAGTGATGCTGTTACTGAAATGACTGGGCTGACACGAAAAGATTCAAGGTGGAGAACTGAAGATAACCAGTTCTGTATTAGAAATGTTTCACCTGGGATGCCTGTGGACTATTCAGGTGGAGATATCTAATCTGCAGTTGGAAATACAATTTTGAAGCACAGAGAATAAAATAAATCAGGGCTAAAGGTAAACAGCAACATCATTTCACAAATTGTGAAAGCCTACAGTTCTATCACTGTTTTAGATGCAATGCAATGCAATGTGGGAGTTTCCCCATGCTGGAAGGGATCAAAGTATAGCTGTCCCCTTACTCTTCACTTACTTATATTTACGCAGGCATTTCTAATCTCAAAGTAAGTTATCATCTTAGGAAGAGAATATAGGACAGCTAAGATTGCTGATTATTTTCTACCTGGAATTTTCTTTAAAAACTAAGTGTTGCCAAACACCAGTGAAATGCCTTCTAATATGAGCTCTAGGAAACCCTGGCTAACTTTAGAATTCCCCTCCTTTTTTGATGTGCTTTTTAATGACCTGTGGGGAATAATCTGAGATCTAGATTTTTTTTAACATTACGAAGTTAGCTTTATAGTTTTGGAAGGGAGTTTGTTTTGAAATTTCTTCACATTAATATTTGAGCTCTGAGGCTACCATTCATCCATGTGAGTCCCTCCAGTGACTCCTTCACATCCTCTCTCTTCACCTAATATATTCCATCCCTCTCCAAGTCCCATGTATTTTACCTCCCCAGTCAGTATCCTTACTCTCCGTCCACTGCCTGAGTTCAAAGGTCCCTATCTTCCATCATTCACAAATACTAAGGGCCTATGCTACATCATCCATTATGTGGTTTCTGTCCTCCAGTCTCCCTTTACCCCAACATATCTGCAATGCTGCACTCCAGAGTACTGCAAACCTGCTCATGGTACTTCTACCCTTAAGATCCTTCAGTGACTCCCTGCATAAAGTCCAGATTCCTTAGCTTCACCGAGCACAGCAAGTCATTATGACCTGGCTCTTGTCCATCTCTCCAGCCTCATCTCCCTCTGCTGTTCCCCCTTGAAATTTACACTCAAAAAAACAAAATATGCAAGGTTCCCCAAACACAAATTGTTTCTACCTCTCTACCTTTATACAAATTGATCCCCACCAAAAAAAAAAAAAAAAAACAACAACAAATTGATCCCCACCATCACTCAACATTCATCATTCAAGGCTGAGGCTTCTCTAACATTCCCGACAGAATTATTCTCACCGCCACCCCTATAACTTAATCAAATTATCTGTATACCAGCTTGGAAGTCCTAGAGGCCCTTTAACATGTTCAAGATATATCACTTACCCCTCTCTTCCCTCTGGCTCCCTCTCATAAATGCTCTCTCTCAGAGAGTAGCCTTTCCCTTAGCTCAGGGGTCAAAAATAGGAATCTGGGCTTCATCTCACACCACATACCCAAACCACTAAGTTCAGTTCATTTTAGTCCTCAATAGCTCCAACAACCACCCTTAGTTCAGACCCTTATCACTTTTACTTGCACTCTAGTATCCCCATCTCAAGTCTCACCTGATGATATTACTTTCCTGCTCACAATTCTGATGGTGCCATTCACCTCCTCAGCATGGCCCAATCTTCCTTCCTCACCCCCTACCACCAAACAATCACCAAGACCTCTCAATATATCTCTTAAATATCACCAGACTTCAAGTCTCTCATGTACTAAATATCACCAGACTTCAAGTCTCTCATGTACTGCCATCCCTAAGTTGAAGCCACCATGGCCTCTCATCTGGAGAGAAGATTACCCAGGTTGCCTCCATTCTCACCCCTATTCCCAGGCCTTCAGGACAAAGCTGTCACTCCTTAATGTGGCTCACAGGCTGCTCCTAGCCTGTCTCTCACCACCTGCCTCCTTACTTGCTACCTATAATCTAGTCTGGGCCTTCACATAGGCCACTCTCCTGCCTAGAACTTTCTTACTCTTACTCCTCCCCCTGACTGACTTCTACTAATCCTTCAGGTCCCAGCTTATATGTAAAACCCAAAAATTATACTCCTTAAAGTGATTTTTTTTAATTTATTTATTTATTTTATTTTTGGCTGCATTGGGTCTTCATTGCTGCACACGGGCTTTCTCTAATTGCGGCAAGTGGGATATACTCTTTGGTGCAGTGCACGGGCTTCTCGTTGCGGTGGCTTCTCTTGTTGCAGAGCACGGGCTCTAGGTGAGTGGGCTTCAGTAGTTGTGGCTCACAGGTTCTAGAGCACAGGCTCAGTAGTTTTGGCGCACGGGCTTAGTTGCTCCGTGGCATGTGGGATCTTCCCAGACCAGGGCTCGAACCTGTGTTCCCTGCATTGGCAGGTGGATTCTTAACCACTGTGCCACCAGGGAAGCCCCTATACTCCTTAAAACTGTACACTTCTCCCACTGTGGATGGGAAATGTTTCTTCCCTAATCCTGATGTTTCATTTCCCTCCAGGAGGGAAGCTGAGTTAGTTTAACTCCAGGCTTCTTTTTGCCCCCTTAGTCACCCTGTCCCCCTGGAAATGGTTTATCTGACCATCAAATTTTGAGAGAATAATTGGGCATGAGAAGTCCTTCTTAAACCTTCTCCCTCTTGGGAGCTAGCTGCCCTCAGAAAGCAAATGTTCCTCCTCAGATGATAAGTCTGCCTAATTCAGGAAATCCAGTTAGCATTGGCTCTAATACCAAACTGTAACAAGTGATACTTTGGCCTCCATCTTTACTCTGGTTTTTCAGACGGGAGAAGAGGGATGCTATTTATTTGTACCCCCTCTAAGATCAAGAACACTCATCATAACACATACCATAATATACTATAATGTTACTAGATTCTTAAGCTTCCTGAGAGCAGGAATCAGCTCTTTTTCTCATGCTCATATCCCTAGTACAGTGCCTAACATATAGTAAATGCTCAATTTGCCATATAAATAAGTGAAGCCCACCATGCCCTGGTCCCCCAGAAACCTGTCCAGTCTCATCTCCATGAACTTCTCTCTGACTCCAATACTTTGCAAAGTCCACAATGCCAAAACACCTGAATTTTTAAAAATAGGTCATGCTCCTTCACTTCTTGATACATGTTATTCCTTACATCTAGATTATCTTTGGGATCCTGTACACTGCAACTCCTTCAAAAGTGAGCTCTAGGAGCCCACCTCCTCCATGAAGCCTTCCCTGCCTCCTCTAGGCACACACTGCTTTGTTCATATATGCATTCTAATAAACATCTGCATTTTCACAGTCTGTTGATGTCTGGTGATGACCCACTAGAATATCATTTTTCAGACATATTCTGAATGAGGATCTAGTAAGAAATATGCCTTATACACAACACAGTACATGCATTCAGTCGTGTGACAGATATTCCATATTTACTCTGTGCTATGAACTACTCTAGACCTGGAGATACAGCAGTGAACAAATCAGATGAAAATCCTTGCCTCCAGGAAGCTTATATCTGAAATTCTGAGATGAGTAAAGAAAGATTTCTTAGGCTTTCTGGATAGAAAAATGAAACAGAGAAAAAAAAGAAAGAAAAGGAAAGGAAAGGAAAGAAAGGGGGGAGAGAGGGAGGGAGGGAGAGAGGAAAGAAAGAAAACTCAAAACACAAACAAGAGGATAAAAAAAACCAGCTGGCCTTACACTTCTTGACACTAATCAGCATCAGAAGAAAATGAAACAATGTTGATGAAGTTCAGTGGGAAAAATAAATGTGATACATCCAAGCAAAATTATGCCTATCTACCCATCCTTTTACCAGCACAAACAGATGCCTGGAATGATGTTAGCCAAATGTTAACCCCAGTTATTTCTGGGTGGCCAGTTTGGGAACATGTGATACTTTGCTTGTTTCAATTTAACTATATTACTTGAATTCATATTGGCCAGGTATCATTTTTATAAAAATAGTAGTTATTACTCTTGATAAAAAAAAAGGAAAAAGATAGCAATGTGCACCACAGATATCAAAGAATGAATTTATGAAAGGAAGAATAGTAAATTTAAAAAAAAAGTTTCACAAAGTAAACTTAACCTTACTACATTAGGTTTTCTACTCTATTCCACTTTATTTTCTACTCCATTCCACTTTATTTTTCTTAAACTCATTTTGTTCCACTAAATTATTTCAAGGTCCATTCATGAGTTATTATCCATAACTTGAAAAATACACATGAGGCTATTAGTTCAAGGACGGTAGAGATACTTTTCAAGTAAGGATCGCCAAAGAACACCCAACACTTTGTAGGCACTTAATTAGCATTTCTTGATAAACTACTGAATGAGTGAATGTTTTCCTCATTAAAACTGAAAGCGGGACTTCCCTGGTGGCGCAGTGGTTAAGAATCGCCTGCCAAGGCAGGGGACACGGGTTTAAGCCCTGGTCCGGGAAGATCCCACGTGCCATGGAGCAACTAAGCCTGTGCGCCACAACTACTGAGCCTGTGCTCCAGAGCCCACGAGCCACAACTACTGAGCCCATATGCCACAATTACTGAAGCCCATGCGCCTAGAGCCTGTGCTCCGCAACAAGAGAAGTCACTGCAATGAGAAGCCCTCGCACCGCAACGAAGACCCAACGCAGCCATAAATAAACAAATAAATAAATAAATTTATTAAAAAAAAAAAACTGAGAGCAAGTTTCATACCTTTTTTTAACTTTTGCATCCCCAGGGCAGGCACAGAGACAGTTCTCATTAAACGCTGCACTGAACTGAACCCTACTAGCTAACAGCACAATACAGCACTTCATAAATAGGATGTATGACAAATGAAACATTTCTCAGTTTCTTGGTAACTAAAATATTCAAATCAGGGGCTTTAACTGAAAAAACTTGTATTTGCTCACAGAAACATTATGCTGCCTGGAACAATCTCCCACTTAACAGATGTGAAGACTTTTCCTTTCCCAGTAATTCACACCCAAGCCTGCATGTGCCAGGAAGGAGAGAAACACCACCTATAAGGGCCTCTATTGCCTTCAAACCCCCATCCTCAAAACTTCCATTTTTCTTAAGCAGAGGAATTTCACAACTGTCAGATTACAGTTAATTTTTAAATGAGTTCATTTTCTCCCTCTCATGCTGTATTGTCTAATGGTGTCAGAAGAGATGGGATATGGTCTGTGTGACCTTATTACTACAATCCTAATGATTTGTGTTTTAAAAAAAAATTCTCTTAAGACTTCTTCTTTACAGAGACATTGTAGGATTCAGATGAGAGAGTTCCTTAAGAAGGGGTCTGAAAATGTAGCTTTCTTTTACAATAACCTATAACCTAAATCTTTATAAGAGAAAACAGTATCAACAAAACCCTAGCCTTGAACAAATTTCACTTTTTAAAAGGAAGTTCTTTCTTACTTCACAGACTCATTATACCATTTCCTTGTGTTCACATTTGGAATTTGTCCATGTTTTTCAGAAAAGAAAACCATGGCTGCCCATTCTAACTGAAAAACAGTTTTTTCACAGTTGGCAGATTAATTTCTCTACCTGGCTAAGGAAATTGTGAACCCTGGTTTAGTTTAGTTTAGCTCACTAAGATTTTTTTTTTTTAATTTAGTTGGGGGAAGAGGCTGTCTTGGATATGATTTTTTATTTTCCTTTCTCTTTCTTCCCCCCTCCAGCTGTCTTCTCTTGCACACTTTATTTTGATTATTGGTCTAGTGGAGAGATGTTGACAAAACAAAATTATGAGAGTGAAAGTGGTGGAAGCCAGCCTGAGATGCAGCTCGCCCAGCATTATCTCTAGGAAGGGAAGTTTTTTATGTGAATATGTTTGTATTAATGTTTAACTGAACAATTAAGACTTGAAAGAATTCCTTCATTAAAAAAAAAACTACAGATAAGGCCAATGCTCCCTCCGGGCCCCACTCCCCACCCCGTCCCTCTCCCACTCCTCTAAAGGCCGGTGTGTACAGTGTCCTTCTGTCTTTCTGCTTACACACAACTTTGAAACTACTAGGAATGGAAACCAGTGAGAACCACGGCGTGCCCTCCCCAACCCCATCCCCACCCCAAACACAAACATATACCAGGATTTCCTTCGACAGCACCCCAAGGCGACCTTCCCACTTAATCCCAGTCCCCGGGTTCCCGCTCCTCGCGAGATTCCCCAGAAACCCCAGTCCTCTGTCCTCTCTCCGCGAGATACCCTGTCCTCGCTCCCAGCGCCCTGGTAACGCGAGTCCAGGCTCTGCGCTTTGCTCCGCTAGCCCCCCGGACAGGGCGTTTGCGGGGAAAGCGCAGGGCCCTCGGCCCTTCCAGCGCCGCCTTACCCGCCGAGGACCGCGGCCCCAAGCAAAGAGAACACGGCCTAGCAGCGCCATGTAGAGCCTCCCAACATCTGGCCGGAAATGCAGGCGGCGCAGGGGGCGGGCCAGAAATCCGAGAGCTATGAGGGCTGGGCCGGGAGCGGGCGGGCCCTGGTGGCCGAGGCGTCTCGCGCCCTTCCACCCGGGTCTGAACCCCAGGGCGCTGCCTCGCTTGGTCTCTCCCACGCTTTTTCTTGCTGTCTTTCCCTTTGTTGTCCCGATTGTTTTTTATAGGGCTGGTAATGGCGGTTTATATGTCCTTGTGTTGGTGGACGAATTACTGTGCCAGAAAAGTTTGAAGACTGCAGAAACAAAAGGCATGTATACACTGCCGGACTGCTAATGCCTTTTCAGTAATTTATGTTTATTCCTGAAGTGCATGTTTAAGTCCAAGCTGAACCACACATCATCAGAATAATAATATATTTAAGACAGCCTCCATATTCCTAAGGGGAAGTGGCTGAAATCTAATAAAAGTTGCAGATTCCGGGCAGCTTTGACTTTTCCAAGGACACATCGACTTTTATCTTATCGCCGAGAGACAGCGGGTCTCTGACCCTCCTGCTTTTGCTTTTTCTCTCTAAGGGATTAATAATATTCACTTCAGAATTAAGGGCAGATCTCTGGTTTATCATTCTTCATCTTAATGTAATGTACCTGTTGACATCCTGCATAAGCACAGATCACATTTCTTCCTCACTTCTAAAATGTGAATATAATTCATACCTAACTCAAGATTATTGTTAAGATTAAAAGAGGATGCTTGTGAAGCCCTAACTTCAGACTGGTGACTGGTATGTGACATTGAGAGTTTACTAAGTGCCTTGCATTTTCTAAGTGCTGAGAAATTAAAAAAGCAGACCAGGATTGGACTTTGGGAACCTGGCCTGGCATTCACAGGTAGACCATGCTCATCTATTAGACATAAACCATCTCACAGAATACCAACCTCAGACAAGTTTACTCTGAGATCAGAAGGTGAGACAAAGCAAGTCCACTTCACAATTTTGTCTAAACACAGACAAAAACAAGTTCCCGGTTGTCACCCACAAGTACCTGACAACCCAGCTCTTGGCCCAGATGAGTGGCTATTTCTTTACCAGTTGCAACTTTAACTTCATTTTAGTCTCCCCTCACTACAGGTAAGATTTATTGAGATCCTCCTTCATAGAATTGCCTGTGCTTTCTGACAGTATCTAATCCCTGCTTCCTTAGACCATCTCCCAAACCATCCAACCAAGTCCAAATACTATAATAGGTCCTTTCTGACACACTTTTTCAGAGACACTCCATGATATCCCATGGTGTGTGTCCTACCTTGATGCAAAAAATAAATAAACCCAACTGGTTCAACTGCAGATGTGTCCCTGGTGGTCTTTGGCTGGAGGGCATTGACAGTGCCCTTACAGTATTAACTAACTCATTGTCTCAGTTTGGGTTCCTCCAAAGCAGAGCCTGAGAGGAGGATCCACTACAAGTGACTCACTGAGGAACTTTGGAATACCAGTAAGAAAGGGAGGCAGACAATACAGGGTGAGTTATCCAGTTAACTAACAATGTGGGCAGTTAGACCAATGCCACAGGGAAACTCTGGGAGAAGATGGAGAGCACATGCTGCTATGAAGTGAATATCTGTGTTCCCCCAAAATTCATATGTTGAAATCATGACCCCCAAAGCGATGGTATTACAATGAGAAGTCAGCAGTCTGCAAACCAGAAGGGGACTCTCTGTTGGTACACTGATCTTGGACTTCCAGCCTCCAGAGCTGCGAGCAATACATTTCTGTTGTTTATAAACCACCCAGTCGATGGTATTTTGTTATAGCAGCATGAACGGACTAACACACATACCTCAGAGAAAGCCCACCTTCTCATGATCTTGAGAGTGAAGGAAAGGAACAGGACTCTAAGGATGACTAAGGTTGAATTTCCCACAATCATGGACGGATGGATGAGGACTAAGAATGGGACTTAAATAAAATAAAATGATATTACTTTCACTCCTGAATATGGGGTTGAAAATTCATATACACTGTGCCTGTCTTGACACAAAAGAAATGATCATATTAAATTTTTTTAATTTTTAATTTTTCTTGAAATTGCAGGGCCTAAAAACACACCATGACTTCTGCCATCCTTCCTCATGGTTCAGCCTTAGCGTCTACACCCCAGTTCCTCACACTTTCTCCCTCCCATCCCCATCCCACATACACACACATAAATACACTACCATCTTAGTGTGGCTGCCTCTGACCCCCAACATCAAGAGTCAGCTTCAATGTCATTTTCTCAGAAAGTTACCTTGACTTCTGGACTAGTTTAGGTCTCCCTGCTAGACTTGCATCCAAGTTTGGTGATATCTGATACTTACACACTTTTGGGAGCCTTCTTTAAGAAAAAGGAATACCAAATTAGGTACAAAAATGAATATTAATTTAGAATGTAAGAAGAAATTATAACAAATTACAAATGTCAAAAAAATCTGTAATATCACACATTTCATACAATCCAGATAAGTAAGGTAATATGTTTAATTACTTAAATGCTTAATTACCATACCACTATTTACACTTTTCCCCTACATTTTTTTGGCTGCATTCTCTTTGATCGCCTCCTCATATATCAAAGATTTTGTAAGCACATTTTCTACAGAGGGAGTAGAAAGTTTGGGTGCTAAATCATGTGACCACATGCATATACAGACTTGCTGTTTATAGGACTGCTGCAGATTTGTATCCTGCATAGGCAGAAATTCTGATAAATTCTATTGTGTCCAATTCCCATCACACACACACAAAAAGTATGGTGCATCATAATAGTAAATACTGTATTGCTGAATATTTCTGACAAAGGAAAACTTCCATTATGACTATGCATCCATGAAACCATATCCTCTGCTTACAATTTTACATAATTGATACTAACTTCTTATTCCATACACTTCAAACATTTCAAACTTTGCTTCTCCTTCAATCCCCATATTCTTCCAGGACTGGACACCATGGGACACATCTATATCTCAATACCACCTCTGGCCTAGACATGGATGTCACAAGGTACAGAGAAAGTATATTTCTGGAAGATAGTCCTATAGCAGTACAACTAAAATTTACTTATGCCTATACAGAAGAGACAACTAAACACAAAATATTTCTCATTTAGTCCAAGTCTAAGCTATCCCCAATTCAACTTCCTCTTAGCAAATCCCCCAACTGCTGGTGGTCACCCCAACATCGTCCAACAGGAGAGGAGGTTTGACAAAGAGAAGTGGAATGAAAAGTTATTTTAACCATAAATGTTAAGATATCTTGCAACTTTTACTAAAAAAAAAATGGCTCTGTGTCCTTGGAAGGATTGTGCAAGTGAGGGGACCTGAAGTTTACTAGCTTCAGGTAAATCCACCTTGTTCTACATTTTCATAGAGCCCTGAATTTCCCTTTTGTAGCTCTTGTCACAGTTGCAGTTGCATCTCTCTTTTGTGTATTAGAGGGGAGGTGTGGGGGTGAGTGTCTTTTTTATATACTATCTTTCTATCTCCCATATCTAGCAAATGACTGGTAGCATAGTGAGCCCTCAAGAAACAATTGTTGCATGAATTTGTAAGCACTGAGACTGTTGCCATTTCTAAAGCCAGTACCATAAATATAATATAGAGAACTTGTAGCATTGACAGTCACTACCATGGAATAGACTGGGGGCATGAAAGAAAGAGACCTTTCCAAATGCAGTGAGTTATTTCAATTAGGCTGGAGCCATGGGGTTTGACCTCAATGACTGAGGATATATTATTAATGAAAGCTAATATCTCTCAACTTTTTTTCTCTTTGTCAAACTCTTCAGCATCCTGTGCACACATATCAGTAATCCTCATGAGCTTTCATGAGGTTGTCGACTGAAAAAAACAAAACAAAACAAAACACAAAACCTAAAAGTTGAGAATTATGTTTTATTTGGCAGACAAAACTGAGGACTTAAGCCAGGACACAGCCTCTCAGATAACTCTGAGAGACTGCTCCCAAGGGGTAAGGGAGGAACCAGGATATATAGGAGTTTTGCAACAAAGACCAGGTAGTAGTAACTTCAAAAGATTGCTGTTAATTAAAGAAAACCAGACATCTCAAGTTAAGGAATTTAGCACTTTTCTATGTATGGGAATATGCAAGAGACTGGGCTCACTGAAATCATTCCTTTGATATGCGCCCTAACCAACCAGGGTCAGTATCCTGTTCTTTCCCATCCTGAGTCCTCTCAGGGTGCACCGTCAGGGGTGGCTACAGCAGCTGAGGGCTGGGCAGCGAGCAGCCTGTTTCCATCCTGAGTTCCCTCAGGGCTCACTGTAATGGATGGCTGTAATGTGATGGCTTTATGGCTGTAACATCCTTTGTTTACTGATATGGCAGGCAACATATTTCATTCACAGGTTTATACTATTATTATCCCCATTTGAAAAACTGAGGCACAGAACAATTAGGCAAACTTCTCAGCTAACAGTGATAGTATGTGAGCCCAGACCTGTCTGGCTCTGGGGCCCAGCTCGCAGCCATTGCTAGTAGGGTGTAAATATGCGAGTCAGACTGCTGAGGTTCAAGCCAAGCTACAGGTCTCACTAGATGCCTAATGTGTAGCAAGTTATGAACTCTGTTTGATTTTCTTATCTGTAAAGTACAGATAAGAAGTGTGTTTACTTTGTAAGGTTCTATACAGGTTTAAATGAAATAACATATTTAAAGCACTTAGAATAGGGCCTGGCATATAGAAAAGAGCCAGTAAACACTCACTGTTATCATGCACATGGACAAAGGCAATTGTTAACCCAGAATTAAGGGGAAACCCCTGGCATCACTATATAATGATTTTTTCTTTTCCCATGCAATCACAGTCTCTTACTATTAAGCAAGTTCAACAAGATTATTACCCAGAAGATAAACTACTCCAAGGGAGGAAAAAAAAAAGGGAAAAAACTTACAAAATTCCTGCTCAAGCATTATTGTCTAGAAATTACATTCAATGCTATTTAAACTTTTGTTAGAGAGTTTTACAAAAACCTAACATATAGTGTCCAAAATAAGTTTACCAAGTTCTGTTTGTACAAGATTATGCCTCACAGCTTCTGCTCAAGGGGAAGGGTTGAAGAGGGTAATCAGTCCCACTTAGTTTGGTACTGTAACGGGGATACAAATTAAAAATAATAGACAATTCTCCCTGTTGAAAATAAGGGGGAAAACTCCGTTATCTCCCTTTTTTTAGAGCATTTACTTTAGAAAACTTATAATTGTAAATTCTTTCTCTTTGAAATGTATGTAAATCTTTTTTATAAAGCTAAATAAACTTCTTAATAGCTTTACAATCCAGCGATGTCTTTCTCAGAGACCTGGGGGCCATTTCTTAGAAATATAATTATCAAGAAAGAGAGTAGGCCATCTCCTAGTTTCTGTGGGTAGGTTGGATCCTAACTTCGGAGGACCTCCAGCTCCAACTTGCAAAATTATCTCCTGTCATAAAGATATGAGAAGTTTACTTTTCCTTTGGATAAAGCCAATTAGTTAACACAGATGGTCACTCCAATTACCACGTAAATTTAGGATGAACAATATGTGACAAACAGTGCTATCAAGTCCTCCTTACTTGAAGACCAGTAATTGTTTATCTTGAGAACATGCATGGGATGGGTTATATCTGCTTGGCTATTGGTGAAATAAAATTAATATTTTATGGCAAGGCAAGAAAAATTTAAACATAAAATTTTTATCTGCCCATATGAGCCTCCTCCCTCCCCTTTAATGTGTATTGTGTATCTGCATTAACCAGACCTCCTTAGGAGATAACATTCCATCTTTTTTTTTTTAACCATATATATTTTTTAAAGTATTTATTTATTTGTTTATTTTTAGCTGCATTGGGTCTTAGTTGCAGCTGGCAGACTCTTCGTTGCAACACACAGGCTTCTCTCTAGTTGTGGTGCGTGGGCTCCACAGCACACAGGCTCCAGAGCATGTGGGCTCTCTAGTTGTGGCACGTGGGCTCAGTAGTTGCAGCACATGGGCTCTCTAGTTGTGGTGCATGGGCTCTAGAGCAGCGGTCCCCAACTCTTTTGGCACCAGGGACTGGTTTCATAGAAGACAATTTTTCCACAGATTGGGGGGGATGGATCAGGCAGTAACGGGAGCGATGGGGGGAATGGTTCAGGCGGTAATGCAAGCAATGCAGAGCGACACATGAAGCAATGAAGCTTTGCTCACTTGCCCGCTGCTCATCTCCTGATGTGCAGCCTGCTTCCTAATAGGCCATGGACTGGTAGCAGTCCACAGCCCGGGGGTTGGGGACCCCTGCTCTAGAGCAAGTGGGCTTAGTTACCCCACGGCATGTAGAATCCTAGTTCCCCAACCAGGGATCAAACCCACGTCCCCTACATTGGAAGACGGGTTCTTAACCATTGGACCACCAGGGAATCCCCAACATTCCTTCTCAATCTTGTAAAGGGTCAGGATGATCTGCTACTCAATAACTCCTCAGGAGATAACCTTCCTTCTTAATCTTGTAAGGGGTTATGATGGCCCACTACTTGTTTTGTACATTTAGATCTGGATTGTGTAAATGGTCAATAAGTAATTTGACATATAACCCTTTGTCTCAAAAACTTATATAACTGTGCTTTGATCTCTAATGGGTAGAATAGTCCTCGGAGCTATTTGAAAGACTGTCTCCTGGGTTATAATCCTCAGGTTGGCTCAAATAAAATTCTCCCTTTCTTTCTTAGATCAACTATTGATTAATTTTTTCATTGACATATGCATGGTATGGTTGGCAGGATATCAGAGATACCCACCAGAGGGTACCTGGAGTGTACCCCAAACTGTCAATTGGTACCAACATAGGCCCATTGAGCCCCACCAGCTTCTCAGTACTCCTCAGGTGTTCTGGTGAGTTCTCCTGATATCTGGATCTCATTGCTTTTAAGTGATGATTCTAAATTTTTATTTGAGCGGTTTTTACTTAAGACTTGGAATCTTAAGGGGCACCAGTGCATTTCTTAGGCAGGAACCTAGGGTGATCTGGGTAGGAGATTCAGGGAAACACAGGTGGCTGGGTTTTTTAAATTTGGCTTAAATTGACAAAAAAATTTGATATATGTTCAGAACAAAACTTTTGTTAGTGGTATGAAAGATTGAATCATTCAGCTCTGAAGAATAAGGGGCATTTGCTCCTTCCAGCCACAAGGTGTTCTTAGGTGACTAGGAATGTAGTGGAAGTATCTGAGGATCAATCCTCATGATGTGCAATGAGGTCCCCACAGAGAACCATACTATAATCATTAAGTAAATACTGCTTTTCCAGAGATGCACGAGATAAGGACTGATCATCCAGTGCTCCAAGCACCCACAGTGGTTTCAGACTGTCAGAGGGAGAAACTGAGACATGTAAAAGAGTTGAACCAACCCAAAGACAACTTCTTGGGAAGCTAGACTCAGAAGAAGCACACGTCCAATCTACCACACTGTCCTCAGAAAGTTGTTCAGATCAGATCTATTATCTGAATTAGATTACCAAATTATTAATGTAAAATTGTTTCTCAAAGGCCAAACAGTTCCTGGGAAGATAGCCACCCAGGGGGATACCAGCTGGGTTTATGTATACTTGCAAGTACTTACTTATTTGGGTATTAAAGGAAATCCCACACAGAAATGGTCAAGATAGGGTTCTTTAGGCACACCAAAACTGAACTTTGTGTGAACAGTTAAAGAAAGCCAGTGGAAGGTAAGTTCTTACCATGACAACCAGTCTGCTGGATCTCTGTCTGCAGGATCTACTGGAAACAAGAGTGGTAATAGTTTTTCTCTTTTCTAAAATTAGAATAGCAGGAGAAAATATGTGTAGGGCTAGCTCCTTGGATTCTTTGAATTGGAAAGGCTTCTAAACTGTTAAAATTTTAGAGACCTCTCATCTTAAAACATTGTACTTATTTTAATTGGTGTGCAGAAGCCTCAAAAGGTTTCAAAATTCCAAAGTGGCCTCATTGAAGGATTTGTTGTAGAAGGCTAATGAAAGATTGATATAAAAGGTACCTAAAACAAAAGACTTCAAGACTGATGTAATTACTGTTCCCCTCTGTCCCCCTTTATTTGAGTACTCATTCTAGTAATCCTCTGAATTGCCTTTCCACTATGAAGAGACTATTGAATGGTTACCTTTAAGAATGGGACCACCTGAGGCTCTAGGTGAGCCTCTTCAGATCAAAGGCCAAACTGAGGGCCATAGTTAAAGAAGTTTTTAAACCCAGGGAGAATCCTCAAATGTTTTTGTAAATGGATTACCAAGAGGGGAAGCTACCAGTCTAACAGAACCATAGCTAATGTTGAGGGCCTAATTGGATTTCTTTTTCTCCTTTGGCCTTCTCCCCTAAGCTAAAGGAGGGAAAGGAAAACAATCCAACATAGCTGAAAAAGTATGTCAGCCCTTCGATATCATTTAAGTGGCCACTCAATCCTTTGAGGAATTAAAAACAGCTGTCCTTGTTTTTTAAGCCTAGTCTTTACAGGACCATATGTGTGTCTCCAGAAACAATCCAAAGCCCACCAATCCTTTTACTACTCCACAAACCTCCCCTATTTATCTTAAGTGGCTTGTGAGTATTGAAAAAATAAATTCTGGCTTTAAGGGAACAAAATTTCCTCCTAAGGGGAATTTGCATTTCCCCTCTTATGCCTTTGAGATATAAAGGCATATATCTGGTCTTCTCTAAGAAATCTTATGTAAGCCATCTTTTTAAAATGCAAATTTCAAGAAGGTATCTCTTAAGGAAAGAAAAATACAAAAAGGAGATAGTTAATTTGGAACTTGACTTGTCAAGAACAAATACAAATCTTAAGTGTCTTCTCAATAAATAATAGTAAAAAGGATTTAGCCATCTAAACAAATGACCTTGATTTGTTCCATCTGCCAGAAACCTAATTTGAATCCAATCTCTTTTGTAACTGATGGGTTTTATATTATTGTACCTGATTCATGGCTGAAATTTTGTTATAAGAACTATGGGGTCTCTGTGTCTGTGTGTTTGTATGTATCTACATAGGTGTGTTTTAGATATATGGTATTGCTAAAATTAATTTATGAAAGAACTCTATTTACTTGGGTGAAAGTAAATTAAGTGCTTATATAAAAACTCAGAAATATAAAAGAAACTAATCCAAATGAATTTCAGTATCACATGATCTAAGATTAACTTTAATGAATGAAAACAAGTTTAAGTCTGTTGTTTTAATTAATATAGACGTGTCTTCAGAGTCATCAACATTAAGTGTAATATCAATACTTTTATGGTACCTAGGTTTACTACAAGTCAAATAAGTTATCATTCTTGTTGCAAAATTTGTCAGCAAGAACATTAACTTGATATGATGAAACTTTAAAGTACATTAAATATAAGTGAGGTAAGAGTTTTTTAGGTGAACTCTAGGAGTAATGATGTTTAGGACTGCCTACTTAAAATAGTTTCTCCAGATTTTTTGGTAACTTGAAACTGCTAAATTAAGTTAAATTATGGGAATTCATTGAATATCCAGATCATTTCAAATAATGTACTGGAACTTTAATTGCTAAACAAGTCTAAGTTTACATACTTTTGTCTTCTTATTAGAGAAAAACTAAAGATATTTGGGTTCTTTAGATATGTTTTGTACCTCACTGAGTAAAGAAATTAGGTTATAAAATATGTTCCTAAGTCTGCCAATCAGGAAGTGCTGGTATGACAAACAAACAGTTCATAATTACTTGCCTGTTAGTTTGAGACACTAAGGTTTTAAAGTTAATTCTAATTAAAATATGTAATTAAAACTACTAAAAATTAACAAGGAAAACATCTTTGTATGCAAGGAAAAAGAAGGCATAAGGATTGGAAATGAGTTTTCTTAAGGGAAAAGAAAGTAATTTTGTCCTAAAGCTGGTTATTTCTAAATGGGAAAGGAAATAAGGGACAAATTAATATGGATATAGAAAGTTGTAGAAGGTTTGTGAGAAAGAAAATGAAAGAATCTTTAGAAAAGAATTCTATGTCAGGATTTGCTAAGATTAGAATAAATTTAATTGAGTAAATTAATTTTAATATTAAAGGTTAGATGGTGTAAAATCTGAACTTGGTTTTCTCTCTGTTAAGAGGACAAAGTTTTCTTAGGATACTAATCTGCTTTTGATAACAGATCGTAAAAGTTTCTTTACCTTTTAAGTAATCTGTTAAAACTTTCTGTATTTTAGAGAGAAAAGATTATGTTTCAGTGGACATTAAGTTCTAATGTGGTTTAAAAAGAAGTTCTAGTATTGTTGTCTTTGAAGTTATTTGTATTTACTGCATAAGACTCACTTCTCAAATGGCTCCTTATTGCTATGTTACATTATTGTAAAGTTTTTTCTGAAGCTTATCACAGTAATCTATATTTGGATGAGGATCAGATGCCCCATGACCAGGAGATTATGCATACTGAAAAAAACATCAGATAAATGATTCTTTACAGCCCTGTTGGAAGGGACCATATCAGGCCTCTTATTCTCCTGAATGAACTGCAACTCCTGTTTCTGACACCTGACTAACTTAAGACCAGCACTATCAGACAAGAACAAGAAGATGACATCTGAAGTAGACAGCTGACTCAAGATGCTAAGCCAGACCTGTATTACTTTAGTAAACTTTTGTTTATGAACCAAATGTATTTCTTCCTTGGGCTCAAGGTCACCTACAGGTAGGTGGAAACAGCTCCTGCCAAGCTGCCTTTAATGTGAGCATTCTGTATTCAATCAGTTTTCCAACAGTATGACCATTTGGTTACAATATTTCTTCCATCGCTTGGAATAGAAGATGTCATTAATCACATAGAGGCTTTAACAAAATTTACTCAGCAAGCTTTGAATAATAGTAATCAAGCCATTAGCTTGCTCAATTCAGAAGTCTCCATGAAGATCAGAATCACATGGTCCTCAATATTCTAACTGCTTCCCAAGGAGGAGCTTGTGCTGTAATACATACTGAATGTTGTGCTTTTATACCTGATGAGTCTTTTATTGTAACTCATCTTATGACACATATGAAAAATCATATTGCCACTCTGAATGATCCTCTTCCCAGGTTAGGGGAAATACTAAGAAAATGGTTTGGTTTAAGAGGGTCTTGGCTTAAACCTTTACTAAATGACATTGTTACTTATACTGTCAATTTGATTACAGTTTGTGTAACTCATAAAGTGATAATTTTTTGCCTTTCACACTATGCATCACCTACTCCTCCTAAGAATGATATATAAACAACTTGAAACTATTGATCACATCTATAGTTCTCTATAAATTAATGAACATGCACGATGCACATGCAAGATAAAATTGGTGTAAATCCTATTGGACAACTTGGAATTGTCATTAGTTCTTACTAGTACAACCCATAAAAGGAAAAATAGAACCAAGCTATTAAGACCTGACATCAAGGGACATGATGGACCTAGGGCAGGTAAGCAACCACCCTGTCATTGAGGGACCAAATATTTGGTCACCCAATGCTTTCTCTCAAAAGATTAATGATCAAAAGGGGGAAACTGATGAAATAAAATTCATTTTATGACAGGACAAAAATTTAATCATAATTTTTTTTCCACCTATTTGGGCCTCCTCTATTCCCCTTAGTGTGTATTGTGCATCTGCATTAACCAGACCTCCTTAGGAGACAACCATCCTTCTTAATCCTGTAAAGGTCATAATGACCAACTACTTGCTTTGTACATGCAGTCTGGATTGTGTAAACAGTCAATACAACATTGGATGTGTAACCCTTTGTCTCAAAAATTTATATAACTGTGCTTTGACCTCTAATGTGTGGAACAGTCCTCAGAGCTTTCTCAAAGACTGTCTCCCAGGTTATAATTCTCAGGTTGGCTCAAATAAAATTTCCCATTTCTTTCTTAGTTCAACTATTGATTAAATTTTTGTCAACGCTATATAGAAGGGTGAGATTTCTTTCTGTCTTTGCAATCTCTTTAGCAGATCACCTGTAATTCCAGTTTATGCTTATTCAATAATAAAGCTGTTCCCTTTCTCTTCTATCTTTGTGGAGAGGTTTTCTGGGGTAGCAGGAGATTTTGTTTTTTAATCATGCCCTGCCCCCCAGCAACAAACCACTCAGTGAGCAAAACCAACAATGCCCAGTGCTAAAGCCACATAGTCACACCAGGCTTGGGTCTGGACTGTGGGGTACTAAAGAACCATGACTTCCAGAAATGGCCAGAGAGTTGTTTAGTATTGTCTTGAAGAAGGATTAGAGTGACTAAGAAGTCCTGGCTTTTATCTCACTACTGGAGAATAGCAGATGTCCTGCTTATTTTAGGTGAGAGGTACTGAACATGGGACCTGTAACATCCTTAAAGTTATATGTCTGAGGCTGAGAAAAAGAAGCAACAGTTGATAATGTTCCTCCTTCTAGTTTCTGATCCAGTGTTCACTTCCCAGGCTGCACTACACAGAGATTGCTCAAGGGTAGACCTCCAAGGACTTGGTCCAGGTTGCAGCTGAAGGGATCCAAAGAGAGCTGCAACGAGAAGCAGAAGTTTGTTCTTGTCATGACTCTGCTGCACACTGGCTTCCTGCTACTGTGCAAATAAATTTTTATCAGCTTTATTTTCCTCATCCATGAAACTGGGGTGTTGGTATAAATTATCTCTAAAATCACTTGTAGTTCTAAAAATCTGTGATTTTACAAATAAATGAGATTTGGTAGAATTATTATAGACCATCTGGTATGGTACTACGAAAGTCATTGTTAAGTGCTGTTAACATAAAGTAATTGATAAGATATGACTTTCTTTAGAATAGTAGCTCTTATGTATTCTAGTGTTTACATACTTCATCTAATTTACACGTTTTAGATGATTATTAAGCTTCAGATTTTTAAAGTGCTTTGCAATCATTTAGGGTGACTTGAGTGACTTCTGGAAGTAAAGCTAACCCATGCTTCCATTACATAGACTTATTTGTTCTCATTCTGTAAAGTCAAGTCATACACTTTGCAATTTGGGATCTTGCATTCTTTTAACTTCCAATTTTTTAACAAATAAATTCTGGTCAAACAGCCAATTTGATAATTGTAATCCAGTAGATTAATTCATTAAGTCTACTAATAATGCATAGATTAACATATATACTATTATACTCCCATGTAAAGACAAAGCAATTTAGTCACATAGAAATTAAATTGTTTATTCTCAAAAAATATAAAATCATTATAGTAGAATAATTCTAGTAAAGTAGAATTAGGGTTGGGCTACAAAAATAGAACTCATTGTTCTTTATTATCAGATAATCCTCAGAATCATAAAGATACACCTTGAGTCAACACTGTTTCTCCACATGCTTCTTATTCCCCCACACCCCACCTATCTTCACAGTTCCAATATAAGTAAAGGTTGGAAAGAGGGATATTCAATGAGATATTCAAAAGACATCAATGAGCAGTTAAGTTCAACAAACACTTATGTGCCTGTTTGTGCCCATCACTATGGTAAATATTAGAGATATAAAAATGATGTGTACAGTAGGGACTCAAAAATGACTTAGACACAGCCCCTACCCTTAAGGAACTAGAAAGGAAGGAAAGAAAAGGAAACTAATATTTGTTTAACATCTACCATGCATAGTACAGTATCTCATTTAATGCTAACAATAATACTTCAACATAGCTAGTATTTAATCCCACTTATATGTCAGAGGAGACTGAGCCACCTTAGTTAGTTTATGAATTTGCATTCATTTCATATTTTCAAAAATAGGCAGATTTTATCCAGAAGCTTCAGTCTAGAATGTTGCTGTATGATTGACTCATGACTGAGGGGTTGTTAGGGCTCATAGAAAAGTAAGCTATAGAGCTGAAAGTGAGAGTTGAAAGCTCAGAGAGTAAAAGTTATTCTGAGAGCTATTCTCAGTACTGAGAGATGAGCTAAGAGCAAAAGTAGTTCAAGCTCAGATCCTGGTGTCTATCCTGCATATGATGGAGGATAGAAGGATACAGATAACCTGGGTAAAGTGGAGGGCTCAAGTGGCTGGATACCTGGAAGAAGCTAAACAGCAGGTGTAATGGGAGTGAACATATAAGAGTGAGAAGACCAAGCAGCTCCAGTCAGAAAGTTGGATATCAAAGGTGGAGAAGATTCTGGTGATATAAAGAGCTAAAACTGACCTTCAAAGGGGTAGTATGTGCAAAGCAGAAATGAAAGTCACAGGAGCTGAAAGTCAAAGAAATGTGAGCCTAGTTGGTAGAATATGTTGTCCAGCTGTGTCTTACAATTACTTGAGAATGACAGGAGGAGTTGGGATGGAGAAGAAAACTCTCACATAGATGGCAATGTCCTCAATGAATATGGGCAAATGACATGGACATACTTGCAGTTGGTAACAATAAAAGGGGTATAGAGGATGGGTAGTCATATGAAATAATCCTGACCTAGAAGAGATTTTGCAAGGCAGGGAAGATGAATATCTTAAAATAGAAGTGAAAGTTTAGAGGGAAATAGTAACTCTATTGGCCAATAAATATGGTGCATGTCAGTGGGAGAGGTATTGGAATGACTATCCTAGAACTCATGGAAGGAAGCTGTGAACTAGGGAGAGAGCCATGTTTCATTTAAGGCAAGATGTAGAGGGAATTTTCCATGAAGACTTTAAAGATCTAAGAGGGTTTGTTTATAACAGAACAGAGGTAAGAGGAGATGCCAGCAAACTACATGAAGCAAGGAGCATGGAACAATGAGCAGACCAATTTGCTACCAATCTTAAATTCTACCCTCATTGTGTCCCATCTTTTTAATATTTCTCAACTCTGATTAACAGACATGTATTGTTGCCAAGCAACAGTTAAGTTTTCCTTAATCATTCTGAGACTACTCAATCTGTCCTCCTGGTAATCAGACATAAACAGGACAAAGTTATAGCAAAAGCCATCTGGGGAAGGACTTGCCCTGAAAAGGGAAAAAGTGACTTTATAGTGATGGAGCTGCAGGACCTCACCAACATGTACCAGCAGGAACAAGAAGAGTGCTTACGAGACTGTATTCTGAGAATGCTAAACAAGGAGCAGATGGAAAATAAATTTGGACAAGGGAGAGTTTATTGATTTGGCAGCACTCTCCAGGGAGAGAGGATTTAATACTATCAAGGACCCTAGGAAATATGACTATATCATTCTTCCATGATGGCTCTTAGAAGCTTGAAGAAAGTGGTGGCCCACACTAAGAGAAGTAGAAATGGCAGAATTGTCATGGCAGATGGAAGATGTAAGGAGCAAAATGCTCAGAGAAGTAGGCATGCTAGGATTCCAATACAGATGCTCTATTTATCAAAGTGACTAGGAATTCTCTGGTGAGAGGGGCACCAGCATCACTGAGAAGCTCAGTGGTGGCTCTCCTCGTAGGTCATGGGTAATGATAAAAGATGTTGTTACAGAACTGGGTTCACATATAAGCAACAAGGCTAACAGAATCCTGAAACAATAGAAGCCAGGTGGCAGCACTTAACCATCAGAAAGGTACCACTACACGTATCCAAATGAGTGGCAAAATAGGAGTGACAGTCAGAGATCCTGACCTCTGAAGATGATTAATAGAATATGGCATCCCTAGGGGGAAAGAGAGGTTAGCTAACAAGGGCATGCTCAATCTATACAATAACAAGAAATCAAGGATGGTGACATAAGGCTGAGAGCAGCAGTCTCAATAAAAAGTCAGTCTCTTACCCAGTTTACCAATCCAGAACCCATTTACTGAAGGAGAGGCAGGATTGTCAGGAGGAAGCACCCTGTAACACCTTGGTGAGAATATATGATAGTGATTTCTCCGTCCATGCCCACCCCACCCTCAGTCCTTCCTCAAAAGGACCTGTGGCCATTCCCTCGGGAAACCATACACTGAGGAAGAGGGAATGCTCAAACATTTTGAGGATTGTTGGACACAATCATTATTGATACCCAGGAACACAAAGAATTATTATGGCCTGCAGTTAGAGGTAGATAGGAGCCAGATAATAAATGTAATTTTTGCCCAGGTGTGGAAGAAGTACGTCCACTGAGCACAGGGACCTATCTGGTGGTCATTTCCACAGTTCCCAAATATATAATTGAAAAGGACATATTTGGTAGTTAGTAAAGCACCCACATTAGTACAGTTCTTTGGCCTATGGAATAAGAGCTATTGAAGTGGGAAAGGCCAATGGGGAGCCTCTGAAATTGCACAGGCAAGATAGTAAATAAGAAACAATATAGAAATTTCCAGTTGTGATGTACAACATAACTATAGCTAACAATACTGTTTTGTATATTTGAAAGTTTGTATGTGTGTGAAGTATGGGGTCAGTCTTCATTTCTTTTGTAGTGTTAACTAATATCCCTAGGACCATTTACTGAAAAAAGAAGAACTTTCTTCCATTGCTCTGTAATATCACTTTTGAAAAAGCAAATTACATATGCAGATCAACATGGTTGACCTAACATGGGTTAGGTCTATTTTGACACATTTGCCTATTTTTTATCCTCGTGTCAACAGAACACTGACAATATAACTTTATAAATACATCCTGATACTTGGTAGTTGTAAGCACTCCAGCTTTATTCTTCTTCAAAATTTCCTTGGCTATTCTCAGCCTTTGCATTTCCATATAGATTTTAGAAACTGCTTATCAATTTCCACTCAAAAAATTGGGACATTTTTATATTCATTTTTCACTGAATAGAAAGATCAATTTTGTGAGAAATGACATCTTAACAATCCACGAACATGGTATATTATCCTGAATTTATTAGAACTTATTTTAATTTCTGTCAGTAGTTTTTTGTAGTCAATAATGTTTTGTATCACATCTTTTGATAGATTTCTTATAAGGTATTTGATGACTGTTGGTGCTACTATAATTAGTTATTTAAGTGTCACATTCTATTTATTTTCTGGAATAAAGGTATACAACTGAATTTTTTAGACATTGTGTTCAGTGACCTTATTAAATATACTTTTCAATTCTTTTAGATTTTCAATGTACATGATCATGTTATTTGTGAATAATGACTGTTATTTCTTCCCTTCCAATCCATATGCCTTTTCTTTTTCCCTTTTGCATTGCTTAGAACATCCAAAACAATGTTTAAAATAAGTGGTAAGAGCAAATATGTCCTTATTTCATTCCTGATGTCAGGGGGAAACATGAAATAATTTACCTTAAGTATAATGTAAGCAGCAGTTATTTGGTAGATGCCTTTTATCTGATCAAGAATGTTCCCTTCATTCCAATTTTGCTGAGAATAAATGAATGAATGTGGAATTTTATCAAATGATTTTACGCAGCTACCAAGATGATCATTATTTTGCTCCCTTTTTCCTGTTATTCTGGTGAATTACATTTATTTTTTCCCCCCAGTTAACACCCACCCTTCTATTTCTGGAATGAGTCCCACTTAGTCATGATTATCCTTTTTATATACCACCTGATTCAGTTCACTAATTTTGTGTATAGGATTTTTGCATCTATGTTCATAACAGAGCCTTTCATAAACCAGCCTTTTAAAGTGACATCTTTTTTTCCTTCTCATTTCAGAATGCTTTTGAAAACCAAAAATTATGTGATCAGAAGTGTACTCTAGGGTGTTTACTTTGTAGTGTGTAGACTGTAGAATGGATTAGTGCAGGAGGTGGGTGGTGAAGGATTAGGAAGCTACTATAGCATTGAGAAGAGCTTGCACCAGCTCGGTACAAGTAGAAATGGAAAGGACGGATAAACTCCCCAGTACTTAGCTACTGATTAGATGAAAGTGCAACATTATGAAACAGAGAAATTAGGAGAACTTTATTTGAGCTTGGAGAAGAGTAAAAATAATTGGAGTGAAATACTTATCTTCACCATAATTATCACAATCATTAGGATCCATACGAAGGAATGACCGCAATTTAAGCAATTGCAAATGCATGGAGATATGTAACTGGTCACTACGTTAATATCTTTAATTAGAAAGTTTCCTTACGTTGCTTTGAAGCTGATTTTTAAAATCATTTCCATTCACAATCAGAAAAAAATCGATAATCTTGTATTCGTTGAACACCTTAAAATGGGATCCTTTTAAGACAGCACATTTCAATACACATTGCGCTATTCCTTTCCTAACCACAGGGTGGCGACCAGGCACCAACGCCGCACTTCTGTCTATCCCTCCGCTTCTTAGGCAGGTGTGGCTTCCGGGAGCGCGCACGTCCCGGAGTCCGCGCCAATCGCTGGCGCTGCGGCCGCGCACGTCGGTCAGCCGCGGTTACGCTGCCGCACATCGGCCAGACCCTAGTGTTCCAGGCCATGTGGAAGTTGCTCCCAGCTGCGGGCCCTGCCCGAGGTAAGGGCGGTAGGGAGATGTCCGGGGACCGATTTCCCGGGAGCGGATGCGGTGGGCACAGGGTTTGCGGATCGTTACTTCCGGTCCCTTCTCGCTCTGGGAGGCTGCGAAAGCTGGTGCGGAAGCCGCGCATTTGTTGTGTGTGGACCGCGTGGTCTTTCTCGGCGGGTGCGCAGTGCTTGCGAACCAGGCTTTGGTCTGACGGGGGGAGGAGGCAGGCGACACTGGGCCGTTCAGTGACCGCCGGGTCCTTTCCGCCCGGTCTACCGCCGAGTTCTCCGTGGTTGGGACCAACTCCTCTGGCGGGACTAGCGCTGACCCGGACTTAAATGGTCTTCCGGATTGAGTCTTGACCGGGTATATGTTACAACACCTAGCGTTTTAAGCTTTTGAGGAAACACCCAGAATAAGTTAACAGTCTGGAAGACTCGATGACTCTGTCTTGAGCGCATTGTTTATTATTGTGAGGAGCCACGGAGATGACTTGTGTAAATGGCAACTACAGGAAAGCATAATTTGGGTTTTGTTTCGGAGCCTTTTTCCGTTTTGTCATCACAACTGAAAAAGTTTTTTTTTTCTTCATTTCTAGCAAAGGAAAATGGTAATTGCATGTAAATTGGTTGCCTAATATATGTAAGCACTTATTAGTTGATTAGATAAGCAGTTGTAGCCTATGATTGGCCTTGCCCTCCGGAAGTTTACATTATGATTGAAAAAAAGATCTACGTAGAGGCTAAATGGATTGACAGTGTAAGGAAGTATGGAGAGGGCCAAACTAATGGTAAGGAAAATAAATACTGTAAAAATACTGTAGATACTAAAAAATATTATAGAGACTCAAAGATCAAGTTTCACTGTGGACTTGGAGCATTGCAAGGTGGAACACAGTAGGAACAGTTTCCAGAAACAGTTGTAGCCTGTGGCTGGCTCTTTGAGTTCCTTTAAGGAGGTAGCAGAAGAAAAATGCCCCTAGCGCCAGTGGGTGGCATTCTTAACTTTTGGGGGATCTTGAACTCTTTTCGGAATCTGATGGAAGCTATGGGGTGCCATCCTTCTAGGAAAAATGTAGGGAAACCAACACAAAAGTTTTTCGTTGAAAGAGTCCACTCTAGGTTAAGAATCTGATTAATAAAATATAATCCAGGTCTGGTCAAGGTTTACCTGGACTCCTTTCTACTTGTCTAGTTTATTTGCCCTAATCACTCTACCACTCCAGTGGGACCAGACTAAACTCTACAAGTCTTCAACGTACATGCTGTTCCTCCAACAATTTGTGATTTCCAAAATTTTTTTAAACTAATAACCTTTTCACGTTGTTCTAAAAGCTACCTTCAACATAAAAAAAAAAAAAAATCCCCAAATTATGCACTTGAATCTGGTCTGGACTTTTCCTGCATTGATCTATATTTTTTACTCTTGATCCAATACCATACTTTTTAACTGCTTTTGCTTTGTGGCATATTTTACCACCTAGTAGAGGAAGTTCCCATAATATTCACATTTTTCTGGACAGTTTTTCACATTATATTTTCCTGATGGAATTTTGAATTCATTTATCAAGCTCCAAACACAGTGTTGTGATTTTATTTGGTAATGCATTAAATTATAAGTTAATTTGGGCAAGCATTGACAAAATTGTTTTCCTGTTAGAAAAATGGTAGAGCTTTCTATCTGTTTAGTTTTGCCTCCTTCAGTGAGGCTTTACTGGAAAACACAAGTTTGATTTACGTAAAGTTGATTATTAGCATTTAAATAGCAAAATAAAAATGTTTAAATATTTGCCATATCTATATCGTAAATACATGTTTATGTATGTGCGTACCTGTTAATTTACTTTTTAAAAAAATTCTCCTAGAACCATACAGACTTTTGGCTGGTGTTGAGTACATTGTTGGAAGGAAAAACTGTGGCATTCTAATTGAAGATGATCAATCAATCAGCCGAAATCATGCTGTATTAACTGCTAACTTTTCTGTAACTAACCTGGTAAGTTACTAATTTTATTTCACTAGCTGACAGTAAGAGGATTGAAATCACAAAAGTTTACCTTGGTGTATATGTAAGAGAGAATTTGGGAGACTTTTTATAAAGCTGTTAGTTTTCTTTAAATGTTAAAATTAAGGACGTTTGGGCAGTGGTACTGGTGATATTTGTTTATTTAAGATTTAAAGTTTCTGTTTCAGTATTTTACTATTTGTTTTAGTGATTTAGAAACTCAGGGGAAGTAGAACATATTTATATTTATTTACTTGAACATTTATTGAGTGCTTACTGTGTGTCAATCACTGTGCCAAAGCCTGGGAATAGAGCAGTGAATGGACCATCATGAATCCTGCTTTAATGAGTTAATGCAGCCATATGAACACTGGTGTTTCCCGTATATCTTAGGTTTTCACAAGGGAAATCGATTTGCTTTACTAGGGAAAACAGCCGTTGTATATGCCCCACAGCTCGTTTGAATGGCTTTGAGTTTGTTTTGGTGTGTTGGTTGTTTTAATAATAAAGGTAGGTTGTAAAAGCACAAATAGCTGTGCTAATGGTAATGCTGGTGGTAATTAAGAAAGAAAAGCCATTATTTTGAGCAAAGACTGCATGTTGGCAAATGCTGGATCTGTTCAGTAATATTTAGGTTTTGTGTCTGTATTCTTTTAGGTATAGAAAAACATTGTTGAAAATCCTAAAGAAAAAAATAAAATTGCTAGTGCAAGTCAGATACTCTAGCCTTTTTGCATTGGACTGATTTTTACTATGTGATTTTGATAATTTAAAAAAAAAGAAACCTTAGGAATGAAGCTGTCATTTTATACATGAACAGACTGTACAAAAGCAAACAGTTCTCAAATTGTTAGGGGTCAGGAAAATCTCCACTGACTTACAAAAATAAAGAAAATGTATGTTCTAAGAGGAGTGATTCTGGAATTGACATTTTTCTCTTAATTGCTAGTTGAGTGATCATTCTTTGCATGCAACCAGAACAATAACTGTATTGCCTACTGTGTTGGGAGGTTAGCCACGTATCACCTATTCCAGAAGTTATCAACCTTTTGTTTTGAAACCTTTCCCCTTAGGAATAGTATTTACTGAGTGGTAAGAGACTTTGAATTATTTATTGATTTTTTTTTTTCAGAGTCAAACAGATGAAATCCCTGTATTGACAATAAAAGATAATTCTAAGTATGGTACCTTTGTTAATGAGGAAAAAATGCAGAATGGCCTTTCCCGAATTCTGAAGACAGGGGATAGAGTTACCTTTGGAGTGTTTGAAAGTAAATTCAAGTAAGAATTTTTAAATTGATATTAAAATGGACAGCTTTATTTTGCACCAATCAGATTCTAAAGGAAAAGGATATTTATGGATAATGAATTGGAACCAGTCTATTTAGTTCCTACTTAGGACAGGAGTGAACTTTACACCACACGTTGTTAGTGCCTTTTATTAATCATAGATAGTGAAAAGAGTGAATGAGAGTTTGGGCCCTAAGAACCTTGATGGGAACTACTTTTGTTTGATTCTGCATAGGTCAAAGTATAATGTTAAACTTTGATCATTGTTTTTTTCTTAATTGTGACTTAAGACTTAGGAAGTGATAATTTCATAAGTTAGAAAGTTTAGTAATACGTAAAAATCAAAATAACATCATATGATGTGAGCTTAAAGTTTAAAGTACCATAAGTTGCCATCTCTATAACTATGATAACTTTATGTAACTTATTCTCATTTACAGAGTAGAGTATGAACCTTTGGTTGCGTGCTCTTCTTGTTTAGATGTCTCTGGGAAAACTGCTTTAAGTCAAGCTGTATTGCAACTTGGAGGACTTACTGTAAACAATTGGACAGAGGAATGTACTCACCTTGTCATGGTATCAGTTAAAGTTACCATTAAAGTAAGTTGAATGCCTTGTTATTATGTTAAAGTAAGTTCTCTGAATTTAAGTTTATTCCTTTACCCACTGTACACGGATGTTTTAAAAATCACTTGCTTTAAAACTATCAGAACTGTTAGTTGTAGATGTATATATGCCAGCCAACCCCATATCTACCGTATAGGCTAGAATGGTTTTTCAGAAACACTGTTTATTATCTGGGGCAAGCAAAAGCACATGAAATTATATTTCAGATATTGATTTAGCATTTAAATGATTTATATTATCCTTTCACCAAGAAGTTATTACAGCGTGTAGTTTGTGTTTTCAGTCTAAAAGCAAAGCAATTAGAGATCAACTGCCAATCTTCAAAGTTAGCAGCTCATGTCTTTCCTTCCTCCAGTCTCTGATACCATCTCATGGTTTCATGCTCTTTTATTTAGTTCTTATTTGGCTTTAGACCCTAATCACAAAGACTTTAGGTTCTTACAATATTACCTTAATGTATTGTCACAATCTAGAGATATGTAGATATATGTTATTTGTCAAAGCAGTGATATATTTTGGTATGTTTTCAGACTCTGCATCTTCTTCAGATTTGGTTAATCCAAAACTAATTGAAGAATGATATTGGGAGGTGATTCGTCTCCTTCAGCAAGTTGACTATAGATATGTGAGATTGTTTTAGGTTAATATCTATAGTGAAAAGCAACAGATATTTAGATTCCTTTATTCAATGATACAAAAATTCTTTAATATATAATTAATTAAATTAGAATATGTGTCTTATACCTAAATAGGTGTCATAGAGAAAGGCTTGCTGTTCAGGTTGAACCTCATGTTAAACTTGGATCAAAGATTGTTTCATCTTTGTTAGTTTATGAAATTGATTTATAAATTCAGCAGAGTGATTAGCCTCCTGAATAGTAATTTATGCTAATAAACCCAGATAATAGATTCATAATTCAAAATGTCCATTTATCAGTTTATAGTAGGGATGTATCTTTATAGTGACCAGAATATTTACATGTAGACTCCAACATGGTCCCCTTGAAGATACCAAGGTACCTGAGAAATGGAATAGGTAATCATGCCATTGCTTGGTGGGTTTGAAATAAGAGCAAAGGCAGTTAGATGGTCTTGAAAGATATTTTACTGAGTCTGTGACAGACCTGGAAACTAGCATCCATTTACCATAGTACACTGTATTCCAGTGACTAGGATGCTAACGGCCACCCAGTCCCTGGATATTAGAGAGTACTGTATATATACCAACAAAGGCTTGCCGAGCAATACTCCTTTTTCAATATTTCTGATCAATCGTGTGCAAAAAATATTTTGTCATTATATTAGTTTTTTAGTAAATTTTCCAAAAATACAGGTTAGTTTATGTTTTTGAAATCGTTGAATGTTAGAACCAAAAGGTAACCTAAAGAGCATTCAGTTCAGTTTTTATTTTCTGAAGAGGAAACTGAGGCATGGAGCAATTGAATCCTTTGCCCAGGATCGCATGTGTTGGAGTTTACTCAGTCCAGTGTTGAATTGCACATTACTGCTTCATGCAAGGAGTCAATTATTTCATTCATATTTGAGGTTCATAACTTTCAGATTCCACTCTTGAGAGATACCCTAAATTGCTTGCTCACATTTAGGTAATTTCCCATGTTTATTAGAAGCATTCTTACCAATTCTTTAGTTGGATTATTTCCTAGAATTATGCTGAATCTTATTTTCATTGTCAGTGATGGTATTTTTTAACCTGTCTCAAATTTTATGGATACATTGTATTTGAGGCTTATAGTTTAATTCACTTGCTAGTTGAAGTTTCTTCCCCCACTCCATCTGTATATACTTATTTTCAGCTTTTGTCCAACACTAAAGAGTTATTCCTTTATTTACTTTCTTAAAAACACTTTATTCCATAATTAAAATCAGTTTGAAAGGCAATTAAGCTGAAAGAACTCTCTCATGTTTATCTCTTGTTATTGTCTTCTCTAGGGCAGATGTTACATTTCCTTAATTCTAAGATGTACATTTTAATGTTTTTAAAATGGTATACATTTTTAAATTGACTTGTGTTTTATGTTATGTTGTTCTGCCCTCCCCAAGCAGTTTTTAAATTAATATTGTAATTGGTAGCTTCTTTTTTTTTTACCTTTAATAATGATTGTTTATTGTTTATTGATACTTGCCTGTATGTTACATTTATTTGTTATTTCAACAATCTTATTGCTATTTTAGCATATAGGCCTTTGCTTTGCAAGGTCTGACTTACATGAATTGTAGTTACCACAGTTTGTTTATTTTTAATTTTTATTTTATATTGGAGTATAGTTGATTAGCAACCTTGTTAGTTTCAGGTGTACAGCAAAGTGATTGATTCAGTTATACATACACATGTATCTATTCTTTTTCAAATTCTTTTCCCATTTAGGTTATTACAGAATGTCAAGCAGAGTCCCCTGTGCTATACAGTAGGTCCTCGTTGGTTATCTACTTTAAATATAGCATTGTGTATATGTCAATCCCAAACTCCCAATCTGTCCCCCACCCCGTATTGTAATTGGTAGCTTCTAATAATCAAGTGATAATACAGGGATTTTTATACTAAAACTAGGCAGTGACCAATACTGACTTCTATTTTATAGATTGTGTCTCCTTTATAAATATAGAGAGACAGGAGGAAAAACAGAATAGAACAGCCTCTTTGTAGTCTATAACTTACATCTTTAAAACAGCTAGGGTATGAGTATATGTATTCACATGTTTTCTTCTTTTTAGACAATATGTGCACTCATTTGTGGGCGTCCGATTGTAAAACCAGAATATTTTACTGAATTTCTTAAAACAGTTCAGTCCAAGAAACAGCCTCCAGAAATTGAAAGGTATATTGCGTATTTTAAATATAATAAAATATGACATACAAAATATGATAGCACTGGTTTTATTTAAGTTAATTCCCTCTTTATTGACTGTTTCAGGATGTAATGTTACAGTTCAGTATTATTAATGAAGTTGTCTTGTCAGTATGTGAAGAAAGTTTCCCAGTTCTTTGTGATTGTTCCTTATCTCCGTGAAACAAATGTTACATATGTGCCAATATTTAAAGGAAAATGTTGAAGGACAGTAATAACATAGAGGTGAAATCAGTGGAGCACACATGACAATGCTGGGCATCATGCATGCAGGACACCAGGAATTGTGTGGTGCAGCATCCCTGTTGTGGAGCCTCAGAGTCCTGGGCCAGAATATTAACAGCACTGTGGCCTTGGGAATTGAGCTGATTTCTTCTAAGTGTCAGTTACCTCCTTTGAAAAATGAGACTAATACCTGTCCTGCTGAGTGTTTAAGTATTTAGTATTATTAGTATTAGTATAATTATTATTCATCTTAAAGTCTGAGCATATTGCCTGGCATCATAATAGGTGCTTATTAAAAGAAATGTAGCTAATTGCAATATCTGGGAAGATTCATAGTAGCTTGATTATTTATTTAATTTTTTGGATGCTCTGCTAAATTTGTGAACCACCAGACTAAAGGATCTATCCACTGTATGTATTGTATTAGTAATGTTTGCAGTAATATAAGCTATGGTTGAGGAGGAAGATATTTGTGATTTTTCTTTTCAGATTGCATGGTTAAAGTACTGGTGACTATAAAACGGTGGGTGTTTTTAGTCAGCATAAGAACATGCTTGCTTAAAATGTATGTCAGTAGCTTATAGTCTATATGGCATAATAGATTTGAGGAGGTTTTAAAAATCTAAAATTCTATGCAAATTAAGTATTTTATTACCCAATTTAGGTTAAGTATTACCTATTCAAGCTAAGTATTTTATTACCAATTTAAAAATATTACTAGCTATTATAAGCTAATTTGCCCAGTGCATATATTTTTAGGAACTATTTATACCTGATAATATGTATCTGCTTTTAAAAGTAACTGAATATCAGATTTTTCTCTTTGTTTTTAATTTTCATTTGGGAGGTTTCTTGTATTTTATAATCTGGTTAACAGAAAATATGCTTTCTTCTGGAAAGAGATCTTCAGATTTTATTTTATTTATTTTTTGGCCACACCAAGCGGCTTGAGGGATCTGAGTTCCCTGACCAGGGATTGAACCTGGGCCCTTGGCAGTGAAAACGCAGAGTCCTAACCATTGGACCACCAGGGAATTCCTGAGATTTTAAAATAGATGATTCTTAAACTTTTTTGAGTCCTAGACCCCTGTGAGAAAATGAAAGCACTGGTCTCTCCTCTAGAAACTTCACTTACTACCAACTTACACAGTATTTCAACAGAATTACATTTTTCCCTGAAGCCTATTTATGACCCTCCCTAGAAAAGTTGATAAATCCTATAAATAATGACTCTTGTTACAGATAATAAACCATTGTTAATTCTAGATTACTTAAGAGTGGAGGGGTCTGATTAAGTTTTTACTACTGGTGATATGTTTTATGGTCTTGGAGTTTTTAGAATTAGTCATTGATTCTTACTTATTTGTTCAGATTCTCAGGTGTATTTAACCTTGGTTTTTTGTTTTTTGTTTTTTTTTACTTTAGGTTAGGCATAGTTTTTTTCTGGCTTCAATTTGTGACTGTATTAACTTAGATGGCTATAATAAAACATCCCTACTCTAAGATTGTTCAATAACTCCTAATTCAGTGTTAACCAGGAAAGACTATTACATTAGTTCATGTTTGATGATAGCAACTGATAATCAAGTTTTAATACTATTTTAAAATGCATAGTTTTTTGCCTTAATAGATTGCTATACCTATTGGGATCCATTTTGATATGTTTGTTGAAGACTAATTTGACTACATACTCAATTAAATAGAAAAATGATTAAATTTAAGATATTAAATAGTAGTAGGATGGGTTATAAAAGGGATATGAGATAAATTGTGGTGGCTCTTCTATTACATAACTACCTGTTCTTTTAGTTCTGTAAAAGCATTATCACTAGTCCTGAATTTAAATTAGGAGGCATACTATAATATTTTTACCTAACAAAATGTGTAGTACTTTTTGGTACAGTTATGTCTGCATCTTTGCACTGTTACCACAAAACAGAGTAAGTGAAGGGTTAAGATAGAGTACCTGATATGGTTTGTGATACCTAATTTTCCTATACTGTTATCAAAGTACCAATGTAGGTGAAGTCATTTTTAGATTACATTTAAAAGAAGTATTTAATTTTGATACTCTATGCTCTAATAAAGGAAGTTCATTAAAATATTATATATGTCTGAATGTAAAAAAAATGATCCTCAAGAGAAAAAAGGAGTTTCCCTTTCTCAATTTATTTCAGACAACAAGCAACATTGTTTTCAGAAAACACTGTTGGGAGAGAGTCCTTACATCATACAAAACTTGCTGGATATGCCAAGAATGAAAGGCCCTGACTGCCCTATACCCAGGCCATTTCTCAGGGTTATGTTTGCAGTGAGAAACCTGGAGGGATGAGGTAGTATCTCCTTCCCAGGACAGAGAGCAGGCCTGCTTATAGCTTGTTATAAAATGGGTGGATTCCCAAGTTCAGTGTAACACTACCCATGGTATATACCTCTCCTGTAACATAACCCACAGTATGTACCTTCTGTGTCATCCTCAGGGGACTTGGCATGGAAGGAGACCTGCTGCAAACACACTGAGGCTTGCTGCTTGCTTTGTCTCTGACCCAGGAGTCTTGTGTCTTCTGCCAGCATCCATGAAAGAGGAATAGGTTAACTTATTAGCTTGTAATAAAATCTCAGACCCAAGAGACACATTAGCATGAAACAATCTTGGTAAATGAAAGTTTAGGAAGCTTGTAGAGTTGACCTTAAATAATCAATTAAAATTTAAAGCAAAGAAATTTAACACACACTAGAAATTTTCTTCCTGGAGATACAAGCTCAGATTTACAAGTTGTGGATGCCAATGTAATTCAAACCTTTTAGAGATCACCAAAAAAAAAAGCAGTATAGTAAGTATGTGGTTCTAGAAATCATGAACATGTACCTTTGGTACTAATGAAATAAACAGCTATCCAGATGTTGGGCAAAGAAATACTGTGGCTTGGAATAGTTTCCACAGCCAGAATTATACATGAATTCAGAAAAATTCTGTATTTGGAAAATCTTGGGACAGAAGTGAAAATGATGTGCTCTGAGTTAGATAAAATTTATTGAACATCACGTGAAGAATTTATATAAAGTTATAAAATGTATATAGGAAAAAGTCAATATTTCTAGATTAATATTTTATAGAATTTGTGAATAATATGTACCAGTTACTACATAATAAAGCATAATTATTTTATTTGTAGCTCTTGAAGTTTCTGTGTAAGTATGCCAAAAAATGTTTTAATTTTTTCATTATAGAAGTTAGAGGTCACTTTATATTTGTGGTATCCTTGTATTCAGGCAGTGTGCCTCTAACCTAGGTCTCTGCCAAGTTAATTTACTGTTTTCCAATTTTATTACTAGCTGTCAAATCACTATAGCCTCAGTGATGCTTTAAAACTTCTAGAATGTAATTTTTCGGAAATACTGATTTTTTAATGATGTTTTCTTCACATTTATGACTAGTCTCTCCTTTCTTGTTTTCATCCTTAATACTACTAAAGAGAGAAAGATTTTTCTATGTATATGAAGTTCCAGAACATGGTCTATTATTTATCACTGTATTATATATATATCATATATATGTATATGTATGTATGACTCCAACATTTGATTCGATTCTTGATAATACGGTGGTTTTTTTCCTTTCAAGATCAGTCTTATTGAGTATTGGGGCTCAAATTTATCAATGTTTTTAAAAGAAAACCAAAATACATTTTTCTAGTCCCAGAATTTTAATACTCACATTTGTATTGAGGGATGTTTTTACTTTCTGTCTACTTCTAATTTATTAGGTGAAATTTTTATTTCTGTTTTATACTATCAGTTTATTTATTATCAAATATTTATTGAACCAGGCAAGATAGACCTGAGGATATAATGATGAGCCAAAAAGCATTACAGTTTCTACCATCTTGGCACTTAGTAGAGGAACCAAACATCAAAGAATCACACAAATAAAAGTTAGAACTCTGGAAAGCTAATTGCATATCGTTCTCATGGAATGTGACTTGGTATAACAAATGTTCACTCTTCATTGAACTAAACTGTAGTTAACTGTTAGCTATTATCTGTGGCAAAATTAAGAATGACAGTGTGAAAAACACAAAGCTGTAGATAATTTTAAAATGCTATTTTTCTCATTAGAAAGCAGTAGTTGTTCCGTGGCATGTGAGATCTTCCCGGACCAGGGCTCGAACCCATGTCCCCTGCATTGGCAGGCGGATTTTTTTTTTTAATCTTTTCTTTTTTTAAAATTTATTTATTTTAATTTATTTATTTTTGGCTGCATTGGATCTTCGTTGCTGTGCGCGGGCCTTCTCTAGTTGCAGCAAGTGGGGGCTACTCTTCGTTGCCGTGCGCGGGCTTTCTCTAGTTGCAGCGAGCAGGGGCTACTCTTCGTTGCCGTGCGCGGGCTTCTCATCGTGGTGGCTTCTCTTGTTGCGGAGCACGGGCTCTAGGCGCGCGGGCCTCAGTAGTTGTGGCACACGGGCTTAGTTGCTCTGTGGCTTGTGGGATCTTCCCGGACCAGGGCTCGAACCCGTGTCCCCTGCAATGGCAGGGAGATTCTTAACCACTGCACCACCAGGGAAGTCCCACACTCTCTTGATTACTGCCGCTTTACATTAAGTCTTGAATTCTGTAGTGTTAGTACTCCAACCTTGTTCTTCTTCCCTAATATTGTGTTGGCTGTTCTGGGTCTTTTGCCTCTGCATGTAAACTTTAGAATGTGTTTGTTAACATTCACAAAATAACTTGCTGGGAGTTACTGGGATTGTGTTTAATCTATAGATCAAGTTGGGAAGAACTGACATGTTGACAATATCGAGTCTTTCTATCCATGAACATTAATAATTTTTACTAGAAGATAGAGAAACTAAAAGTCTGGTCAGTTATGAATAGCTGTAACAAAAGATCTAGTTATATAGAAAGTTGAAACTATGGACTGAATTATCTGTTGATTTTACGTCTCTATTTTCTTCTTTTCCCTAATCTCTATGGATTATTAAGATGTGTTTATAGTGTTACATTAAAGAGCTAAAAGACTGTGTTTTTAAATCTTTGGGAATTTTATTTAAACTGACAAAATGTAGGTTTTAGAATTCCCTGAGCTTCTCCAAAGAGATTTGTAACAAAACACTTATAGCAGTAGTTCATAGAATTACAATATGAACATTATTACTAATACTTACTGGTTCCTAAGCAAGCACAACATGCTAATAGAATTTGATCTTTAATGGTTGATGTTTCAACCATTCGGGTTTTTTTTTTTTTTTTTTGGTTTTGGTTTTGTTTTTACTTTTTTAAAAACTTTTTAATTACTTTTTCTCTCTCAACCATTTGTAATTTACATAAGTTGTTTGATTCATATATATTTAATTGTATCTTGTTATGATTGTCTACTTTTGCATTATATAGTTTTAGAAAATAAAGAAGAGTTCTGCTGTTCTGTGTGGCATCTGTCACCATATTTCTAGAAAAAGTGTTTAGGCACTTTCGGTCCTTACGTCCCAGATAAAACTCTTAATTTTTTAATAATATAACGGTATTATAGAAATTAAGCCTTTCTAGTGTCTAGATTGCCATTCCATTTACAAATTTAATGTTACACATACAGTGTAGTGTATAATTAGAATGTACTTTATTTTATTTTTTATAGTTTTTACCCACCTATTGATGAACCAGTTATTGGAAGTAAAAATATTGATCTGTCAGGACGACAGGAAAGAAAACAGATCTTCAAAGGGAAAACATTTGTCTTTCTAAATGCCAAACAGGTAATGTTGTAAGCTAAATTTTTGTAAAGAAAATGTTATAAACTAGGATAAATTATTACTGTTGTCAATAGTTGTTAATGCACTTCCTTTTGAGATTTTGTGTAGAAGTGTGAAGTGAAATAAAAAACTACCCAGGCACCAGAACTTGCCCAGCGTTCATGTATATGACTATGGCATTTCTTAATATCTCTTAATTGGCTTATTAATTAAGTTTATATAAATACGTACAAGGAGGAGACCAAAAACTTTGGTTTAAGTGCTAACTTGTTCAGTTAGTAAGCAGCTGTTGAGTGTCTTCTGTGTGCTGAAGTGAGAGTTCCAGGAGTTAATGTTACAAGTGGAAAAATCATGCAAGTAAACCCACAGTTACAGTACTGTGTGAAGAGGAGCTGTAGATGATGTAAGGATTCCAGGGCTGCAGTGGTACCTGGTGAACTAGGGATTTTCTCAGAGTGGAAGCTCAGATTGTCCTCTCAGGAAGTATTATAAAATCAATTCTTCTTCAATTCTGCTTATATTTTACTTCCCAAATCAAATTCTTATAATTTTAAGAATGTATTCAAGACATTAATTATGGCTATTTCATTACTTTTTTTCTTTTTCTTTCCATTTTTAGCATAAAAAATTAAGTGCAGCAGTTGTATTTGGAGGAGGAGACACTAGGTTGATAACGGAAGACAATGAAGAAGAAGATAGTTTCTTTTCAGCTCCTGGAACTTGTGTTGTTGATGTAGGAATAACAGATTCACAGACCTTAATTCCTGACTCTCAGAAAAAATGGATTCATTCCATTATGGATATACTGCAGAGGTACAGAATTATTCTTTATTAGTTAAAAAAAAACAGGGCAGGTAGGTGATTTTATATGTAACTTTTTTTGCACTCCACATAATAATGTAAAGGTATATACAAGAATTATTGTAAAGATTTTATTGTGTATGGTACTTGGAAATTTATTGTGACTTAGTATGCTAGAAATAGAATATATTTATCCATGACAGTTTTATCTCAATATTTATTTTCTGCCGCTTTTTTGTTACTGTAATAGAATTTGCAGAATATACCTCTCTTAATAAAGCAGTATTTGTTTTTCTCTAGAATATGTAGTTGAGTAAGTTAAAACTCAAATGTAAAATTGTTCTGAAATAGCCTCAAGCTGGAATGTATTTTTCCCTTGATTATTACCCATTGAAAATTTGTATAAAAATTAGGCTATTATGGCTATATAGGCTGTATGGGAAAGCAGGAAAGAAAGTATCAAGTATCCTAGAATAGTGTTTGTAGTGTGGAGGGGCGGCAGTTTGAAAGCACTAAAGCAAGGATTTTTTTCCTGGACTCTTTCCTGGTGTTAATAATCTTAGCATTTTTGAAGCACAAAGTAAAAAAATCAGCATTGGAAGTCCGTTGACTGACTTTCTATTCACCTAGTGAAAAATAGTTAGGGCCGGGACTTCGCTGGTGGTCCAGTGGCTAAGACTCCGCGCTCCCAATTCAGGGGGCCTGGGTTCGATCCCTGTTGAGGGAACTAGATCCCACATGTCACAACTAAAAGACCCCGCATGCTGCAACTAAAGATCCTGCATGCTGCGACTAGAAGATCCTGCACGCCACAACTAAGACCCAGCGTGGCGAAATAAATAAATAAATATTTTTAAAAATAGTTAGGGCCTAGGGTATTTATATGTCTAAAAAGTCCATACAAATAAGCTCTCCACAGTATTCATTTTTCCTGACCCAGGAGTCTTTCTGACCATGAAGATTGCTTTTTTTTTAAATGGGTTTGCCGAAGTAAAAAGTAAAATTTCAGTCATGTGTCCCATAAATATTTTGCTTAAAGGAGATGTGTTAACTACTGTGAAAAAGAAAATATTTGTTTAACAAAAATACCATCTTACTACTACAACCAAAATATACTGTGATTCTATTGTGTTTTAGGCACTGGGAATATAATGGTTAACAAGATAGCTATGGACCCTGCCACCACTGGAGCTTACTGTCTAGAGGAAAAGACAGATAAAGACAAGTAAACAGATAACTACAAATGTGTATAAGAAAACAGAATAACAGGGCAGAGGGGAGAAGTTTATTTTAAATAGAGAAGGCTTCTTTCAGGCAGTAGTTTACTTATGACCAGTTTACCAGTCTTTAAAAGCCATGCTGAACAATAGCAATAATAGCTTACTTACATAATACTGTATACTGTAGCAGGTCCTGTTCTAAGAGTTCTACATATATTAAGACATTTAATCCTCATACAATCATGTATATTTTTACTGTTATGGTCCCCATTGTGCAGAGAGGGCAAAAGGGGATTTGAGTAGAACACAGGGAGCGAGCAGAGGAGCCAGGATGTGAACGCATGCAGTCTGGTTCCAGAGTCCATGCTCTTTACCATTACATCTTGCTGCCTTGCTGGAGTGAGAGGTTGCTCAGAGGCTGGTGACTTGATCATGAGATGACATTTTGTTCTGTAGTCTCTGGCTCCTGTTTCAATTTGTTCTTGGAGAGAGGACAATTTTACAGTTTGAGAAAGACTATCACTTAAAATAACACCTGTCCATTTAGTCCAAGCCATTGATAGCAATTGAAGGTACAGTTATATCAAACCAGTAAAGTCAGCTATTGACTGAATTTCAGACAATAGGGCAACATTGGGATTGGTTAGTGCCATGGCGCTACTGATTAGTTGTCAGAAGTGGGTATAGGATATCAGTGATTAAAATTAAATATCTCTGAAAAAGATTAGATGTCTAGGGGAACAATATAACCCTGATTTTTGTTCTTGCTGAGATATTTTCCCAATGTCTTAGCCCATATTTGGGACCTCTTCCTGTTACTAATTTAATTATTTTCTCTTTATCCTCTCCTCCTGTGCCTTATCCTCTTCTCACCTGTTCCACAGCTTTGCATAAAATTGAATGAATCATAATCTTTGGATCATGATACACTGTCATCACTGAACTATAAATAATACACATTCATTTTGTTCACTAATTATTTAATTAGTTATTTTAAATAAATTTTTATTATTGTAAACTGCTACTGAGATTATCTTTGTATGTTTCCTATTGGTACTTGTGCAGGATTTTCTTTGGGATATATTACCGCATTACTAGGGTTAGAACACTCAACAGTATCAAACTGTTTTCCACTTTATACTCCCACTCACGGTATATAAGAGATTAAGTTAGATGCACATCATTTTCAACAGTCGGTATTTTCAGACTATCATTTTTGCCAATTTAATGGATATATAATCATATCTTGTGATTTTGATTTGTATTTCCCTGATCACCAGTGATGGTTAACATTTCTTCAAAAGTTTATTAGATGTTAATTTTTCCATCTTTGTGAAATACATGTCTCTTGCCCAGTTTTCTATTGGGATAATTGTATTCTTTTTTTGTTTTAAATACAGATTTCCCCTGTTTTATGTGTTCTTGTGTGTGTAGTGTACATGTGTGTATTTAGTTCTGTATAATTTTATTATATGTGTAGGTTCGTGTATTCACCATAGTTAAGATACAGAACAGTTCCATCACCACAAGAATCCCTCATGTTGTTCTTTTATAACCACACACCCCTCCCTACCTCCCCCTCCCTGTCCCTAAACTTTGGCAACCACTAATTTCTTCTTCATTTCTAAAATTTATTATTAAAAAAGTGATATATAAATGAAATCATACAGCATGTAACCTTTTAGAATTTTTTTTTTCACTCACCATAATTCCTCAGAGATTCATCTAGGTTTTCTGTATGAGTAGTTCATCCTTTTTTATTGCTGAGTAGTGTTTCATGGTATGGATAACCATGCTATGGATATTGTCTCTTTAATTACATTTTCTAGTTTACTGTTGATATATAGAAATTCAGCTGACATTGATATTAATCTCATATCCCACCACCTTGTTGGACTCCCCTTTTATTTCTAATACTTTATAGTCTTTTTTTGTATAAACCATATCATCTGTAAATAATATTTCTCTCCTCCTTTTTAATCCTTTATGCCTCTGGTACTGCTCTCTCTCTTTTATTCTCTCTCTTGGTTTTGGACCAACTGGGACATCCAAAGCTGCTGGATAGAAGTGGTGATAGTAGCCACATTTATCTCACTATTGACTTTAAAAGTAATGCTTCCAGTATTTCCCCATTTAAGATGATGTATGTCTGTATAACATGATTATTAAATATGTATTTTGTTTTATATAGCCAATCTTTGTAACTAATTTTCATGATATAATGTATGTATAGTTTCAAAAGTGTTAGTAGGGTAGTAAAATATCAATTTTGAATTGCCTGAAATACAAGTAGGTGTGTGTGATCACTTGATGATAACACTTTTTAAAATCTTTTTTTGTGTGTTATTATAAATTCACTTAGAGTTCAAGTCTAAGTTAAACTAATACATACAAAATAATGAATGTTAAGCATTTGAAAAATACCTTTTAAACTACTACAGCCACTTAAAATACATATACATATGTATATTTTACATATTCTGTAGTATGGATATACTATGGTTTGTTGAGTCATCCATCCATTGAAGGACGTCTGCATTTTTCCAGCTTTTGTTACAAATAAAGCTGATATGAACATTCATGTACAGGTTTCTTTGTGAACATAAGTGTTCATTTCTCTGGAATAAATGCCCAAGAGTGCAGTTTCTGTATTGTATGGTTATTGCATATTTGTGTGCCTTTTGTTTTAATTTGTAGGAGTTTTTTATATATTCTTGACATTAATCCTTTTTTCACTTTTATGTGATTACATAAAAGATTGCAGAATCTGTTACCACTTTGTAAATTATCTTTTTATTGTGTTGATGAATGAAAGCCCTTAATTTTAATATCCTAAAATTTAAAAATCTTTCATAGTCAGTGCTTTTTGTATTTTGTTTGAGAAATCTTTTTCTACTCATAGATCAAAAAGATATTCACCTATATTTTTTACTAATTTTTACTAGTATTTTGATATTTTGTTTTTGAAATTTATTTTTGATCTATCTGGAATTGATTCTGTTTTATACCAAGGGACCTTACATGCATGGGAATGTTTTTGGCCTTCTTTTCCATTGAGCAATATGTCTCTTCTTATACTAATACCACGTTTACTACATTGTCTTAATTACTATAACAGTTTAAGTCCTCATATCTAGTAGGACAAATATTTTCTTTCTGCTCTTCTTCAGAAGCATCCTGGCTATTCTTGGCTTTTTATTTTTCCATATACATTTTAGAATCATCTTTTTAAAAACTTAACAGAAAAACAAATGTTAAGCATTTGAAAATGACCTGTTAAGGTACTACAACCACTTAAAATATCTCTACAATAAGTATTAAAAGGAGTTTTAAAGCTCTTAAAATTTGAGGTGTAGTTTCTATATAGCATTATTAAGTTATATTAAATTATGTTTGTTTGATAAAATCAGTCATTATTCACATTACAGAATAACAGAAGATAGGTTCACCATAAGATTCCTTTAATAAGAAGATTCATTAATACATGTAAATTTGGTAAAATGATTTGATTTACTAACATACGTATAGATGTAGCTTATTTCTAGTTCTTTGTACTTTTCTCCCTCCTTATCCTTCTCCCCTCTTTTTCTCTCTTTTAAGTTTTATCTTAGGATTCTAGTAATCATAGATTTGCTTTAAAAAATCTATTTTATTGCTTCATCTGGGTATTACTATTATTCTGAAAATTATAGAGTTTTAGAACTGGAAGGATCTGTACCCTTTACTCTAGACCTTTATTTTACAGTTGAAATAACTGAATTACTAAAAGGTGGTGAACTTGCCCAATGTAACATTGCTCCAGTGAATAAGCTAGTACTATAGGTATTTGCAATTCTCTCTGTACCATAAAATTGTGATATCACTTTGGGGGGGCGGAAAAAGATAGATTCAGTTTGACATCATCTTAATAAAAGTTGTTAGTTTTAATATATCATCATACTTAAACTATTTTATTCTAACAGGCAGGGTCTTAGACCTATTCCTGAAGCAGAAATTGGATTGGCAGTTATTTTCATTACTACAGAGAATTACTGTGATCCTCAGGGCCAGCCCAGTACAGGTAATTAAAATACTATTTTATTGATTCTTTAGCAACTTTATTGTGTAAATTGATGATTGGCTGTATGTACATTATTTTTTAAAATATTTATTTATTTATTTGGCTGCATCGGGTCTTAGTTGTGGCATGCGGGATCTTTGTTGCAGCATGCGGGCTCCTCTCTAGTTGTAACGTATGGGCTCTAGAGCGCACGGGCTTTGTTGCCCCGCAGCATGTGGGATCTTAGTTCCCCAACCAGGTATCGAACCCACGTCCCCTACATTGGAAGGCAGATTCTTAACTACTGGACCACCAGGGAAGTTCCTGTATGTACATTATACTTGCCAGGGGTGACCATCTTCACCGTCTTTTAAAAGTCGTATGTTTATCTGTTCATTTATTCATTTGATAAATATTTGTGGCTGCCAAGTACTAGGCACAGTTGTAAGTACTGAAGATACAGTGGTGAATAAAGTAAACAAGATACCTGTTATTGTGAACTTTATATTCTAAAAGTCAGGATTCAGACAGTTAACAAGCAAACAAACACATCTGATAAGTTCTGTTAAGGCCAAGTACAAAGAGAGAGCTAAAACAAGATGATGTGATAGTGACTGGGAGCAGGCTATTTTAGATTGGTAGTCAGGGACAGTCTCACTTAAGATGTCATATTTGAGCCTCACATGTCCTGAATGATGAGACAAGGCAGCCATGGGAGGATATGGATAGCAGAATTCCAGGTAGAAGGAACAGATCAAAATCGTGTCTGTGTGGAGAATGGATTCCAGGGGTCCAAAATGGAAGTGGGGATATGAGTAGAAGCTGTTGTGGAGGTCCAGGTGAGAGAGAGCCTAGTGCCTTGGACCATGGTGGTAGTAGTAGTAGAGACGCAGAAAAGCAAATAAATTCAGGCCAAATTTTGGAACTAGACCCAGCACATCTTGCCCGTGGAGGATTTAGAAACAACTCCTAATCTTTTGGCATGAGTAGCTGGTTGGGTGGTGATGCCATTTACAGAGATGAAGAATACCTATTATAATCATCTCAGTGTTGACTATCACAAAAGCCAGTTTACTCAGGGCAGCTATTACCCCTTGGTTTTTTAAAACTCATTCCCCTACTTTTCTTGATAAGCTGATGTTGCCATCAAGAAGATGGTTCATTTATTCTTTCCTTCTCGCTTCTTTACCTTAGATATTTTTACGTTTATTCTTCCTTGTAACTTTTCTTTGTCTAGCTATGTGTGCATCCATTTGGTATTTCTTTATACATTTATTTGCCTCCTAAGTTCTTTTTATAGCTATTTGTCAGCAGTTATTGGACTTTGGCTAAAAGACGAGTTAGGACAGCACTACCTAATTATACACTCCAGGGGGTATCATTTACATTGTAGCCCACTGAATGGCACCTATGGAATTGGACAGCGTACCTCCTGATTAGTAATTATAGCTGCTGTCTCTTGAGTTTGTGGAGACTGAAGTATGTGCTTTACACAAGGCATTACAATTTAATCTGCAAAACAATCCTTTTAAGATAGATGACATTGTTTGCATTTTACAGATGAGGGAACTGATGTACAGAGAGGTTAAGAAATTAGCCAGAGGTCACATAGCAAATAATTTGATTCAAACTGACTCTTTAAGTCAAAGCTTTTATGATATTATTATACTGCTATTATGATTGATGGTGTGGGGGTTACTGGGAGCAGATGTAAAAGGATAAACAGACTAGTACTTGGATTTTATGATCTGGTTAAGAATGTTTATTCACCTGATATCTGTACACTTTTCCATGAGTACACTACATATGTTTCTGTCTATACATGGGTAACCTTCAAATACAGTTTTAAGAGCTTGTGAAGTTTCCATAATAATTGTGATATGGTGAATGTTTCCTCAAAATTCATGACTAACATTCTCAGAATTTATCCTTAGAGTCAGAAGTTAAAGACCAACTCTTCAGCCTCTCTTAGACAGAAAACTACTTTGATGTGGATACCAAAAGTGAGCCATATTATTATAGAAGCTGTCCATTAGAAAGCTCCACAACCCTTTAGAAATAGCATGTACTGTAGATACTATTTTGTTGATTGTGTATTTCTGTTCTGTTACAGAAAAAAATAAAACGCTATGTGTAATTTCAGACTTTAACAACACAACAAAAAATATGTAAAAATAAACAATCATTGGGTCTATGTGAGTATCTCCCCTTGTCCCAGGTCCCTGTTTGGAACAGCTGTCCTCTGTTCTCTTTTAGAAAACTAGTCTCAATTAGATATGTGCTTCAGAAACATTTTTTTAAAATTCAAATTCACATTCTCTGTATTCCAGGATATTCTGGGATGCAGCCAAGGCATCAGATTTTTTTGGTTTCTTTTGCTTGATTTTTACCTGTTTGTCATAGAAACTAGGGAAGGACTGAACTAGAGAGGAGCCTTCTTTTATATAAATGGAGGAGGCACTCAGACTATAAATTTAAGTCATTTTTTACTCATACAAGACTTGAAATTCTTCCTCTGCAGCTTCTGCTCAAGAGGTCTGCTACCATTCCTTCTCACAGCCACTGCCCTATTTAACCCTCCATGTCTTTATTTCCTGAGGGCTGTTCTAACTGCCCTCATTAAGGTCCTGCCTCCATATTCATCTCTACAGTTAATATTTCACTTTGCCACTAGAATCACCTTCCCTTCTCCTAAAAACTTTTACTAGTTCTCATTATCTATAGAATAAATCCCTAAGCCCTTTGTCTAGACTTTCGAGCCTTCAACAGTTTAGCTTTAGCCTATCTCTTCCCATCCTCATCTTTTTTTAATGTACTTCCCTACAGAATACATATGCCATATTCTTTTATGTGCCATACTTCTTGACCTTGCTCATCATGGTCCTTGTTCCTAGAATGCTAGCACTGCTTTTCAAAATCTGACTCCTTCCACAAATGCTCACCTCTTTCGTGAAGTATTTCTAGGTTTTTTCCTCTTCCATAACTCTTCTCCAAGTCAGGTTAATTATTCTGTTTTTTTATACCCCAGTAACTTTTTTTTTTTGCCTTCCAGTTAGAATTTTTTCCTACTTTGAAACATAACCAGTTGTTTCCATGCCTCTTTCAGCCACTAGACTGATTATAAACTCTTACTAATTTTGGATTCTCTGACATCACCAAGCCCAATACTTGTTTGTAGTTGGTATGAATATTTGCTTAATTGAACTAAGTTATTGGTACACAAGATTATCTTTGCTAGGGTGGAGCAACAAAGTTTTATCATCCACTGTTAGAAATGTATTTATGGCCAGAAGGTCCTTAAAGATCATCTAATCTTTCTATTAAAAGGTGAGAGACCTCAAGGCTGAGAAAAGTTAAGGTCCCATACATAAAACAGCCAAGACAATCCTAAAATTGGGGTTTTGTGACTGCTAGACCAGCACCTTTTCTATTGTGTTATTTCATATGGAAACAAGGTCATAAGGAATTGATTAAAAATCTACATTATAATTAGTAGTATTATTTCTTGCACATATTCATAGGTAGGTCTGTGTGGGTTCCAAGTCATAGACATCAGACTTAACAAACAATTTTAGAACACGGCTAGTTTTGGGGGGAACAGTGAATGCATGTCTTCTTTCCTCCCTTTTTCTCTTTGGTTTCCTGCTTTCCTTCCATATTCATTCATTTATCTTTCAACAAGTATTTATTGAACATTGTTATATGCTTTTAATTACTCTAAACACTTGGAATAAAGAGGTGAGCAGAGTAGAGCAAATCCCTACCCTCCTGGTATTTTAGCAAGGAGAATATTATAAATAATCTTATTGACAGACATTAGTTATTCTGCATCATTAGATTCAGCTTATAAGTATTTCTTTTAATGGTTATATACACATTTGTAATTATTATTTTTTGCAAACTGTGCAAGCTAAGATGAATTTTAGGGATATGTATGTATAAGGAAATGCCAGTGAGCTAAGGTGGTCATATAAGGAGAGTGGCAGAAGTAAGTTAAATACCTGAATTTGGAATCAGTAATAAACATTTATTAAACACATCCTGTGTCATGAGGAGCTAACAGAGTGGTAATTTAGCTTTGATACTTAGTAAATGTCAACTTAAAATTTTTTTTCAGTTAATTTAATTCTGTTAACTTATTTATATCCATTATATACCAAACATTGCTCAGAGATTAGAGATACAGAAATGAGCAAGACTCAGTCCCTGTTCTCAAGGAGGTTCCAAGTCTAATAAGAGAAAGTAACAAGTAAACAAGTACGGTATAAAGTGATGATAACAGCTAACACTTGCATAGTCCTTATTATGTTCCAAGCATTTTTCTAAGTGCTATCCATATATCAGTTCACTTTGCCCTTAAAACAATATGTGAGGAAGAAACAACATGTAATTATCCTCATTTCATAGATGAGGAAACTAAGGCATAGAGAGGTTAAGTAATACAGGTCACACAGGTAGTGTTAAAAAGTTAGTAAGAGTGTGTTAACAGTTAGTAGAGTGATGTAAAGGGTGGTATGGGATCCAAAATGAGGGGCATCTAATTCAATGTGGGAGGTTCAAGAGAAGTATTCCAGAAGAGTGGCACTTGAATTAAATTGCTATTCTGGTATATAAAATGATGAAGTAATCATTATGGTTTTCTGGAGTAGCCAAAAAATTTATGTCTAAAACTGTTCATCTCTTCTTTTCAAATAGTGTATTCCTTCTAAAAATTAAATTCACATTGATTTTGATTTGTGTAGACAGTAGAGTAGATATACTTTCTGTGGGGGAGAAATTTTAATTTTTTGGTCTCCTGACTAAAGCATAATTTGAATTAGAATTTAAGTTGAGTTTATTTTTATTTAAGTTGATAATAGTTTAATATGAAGGATTTGATGTAGCTTTAAAATGATTTGGTTCAGATAAGCCCATCACAGATGCCAACAGGCTGCTGCTTATAGGCTGTTGTGTTAAGTATTTGACTGGAGACAACTGTATGCTATAGTTAATTCTCTCAACATGGCACAGTCCTAACAATTCTAAGTGACCAAATGTCCATCTTGTGTCTAGCAGTTGTGATTCTTTCTTTCACTTCTGTGATTTACAGGATTGAAGACAACAACTCCAGGTCCAGGCCTTTCCCAAGTCTTACCAGCCAATGAAAACTTAATGCCAGGTGCCCCAGTGAATACTACAACATATGTAGCTGACACACAATCAGAGCAAGGAGATACATGGTAAAGCTTCATTGTTAACGAACTATTGTTATTATTCTATCAATAAATTAATAGTATATTCAAGAAGTAGAGTCAATGCCTGTATCAAGTCATCTCTTGGGAGATAAAGAATTGGGAGTGTGGGATGCCAGGCAAAATAATATTTTGGACAGGGTTTAGCAGACTTTTTATAAAGCACTAGAGGGACTTCCCTGGTGGCACAGTGGTTAAGAATCTGCCTGCCAATGCAGGGGACATGGGTTCGAGCCCTGGTCCGGGAAGATCCCACGTGCCGCAGAGCAACTAAACCCGGGTGCCACAACTACTGGGCCTGCGCTCTAGAGCCCACAAGCCACAACTACTGAGCCCATGTGCTGCAACTACTGAAGCCCGCACACCTAGCGCCCATACTCCAAAACAAGAGAAGCCACCACAGTGAGAAGCCTGCACACCGCAAGAAGAGTAGCCCCTGCTTGCCACAACTAAAGAAAGCCCATGCGCAGCAACAAAGACCCAACACAGCCAAAAATAAATAAATAAAAATGAAGCTCTACAGAGTAAATATTTTTGGGTCTGTGGGCACTGATCTCTGTCACAGCTACTCAACTCTGCCATTGTAGGATTAAAGCAGCCATAGACAACATGTAAATGAATGAGTGTGGCTGTGCTCCAATAAAACTTAATTTACAAAAACAAGTAACAGGCCAGATGTGTCCTGCAAGCTGTAGTTTGCCAACTCCTGAAAATGATAAAGTTTTTTTTTTTTATTCCTTGCACATGTACATGGTAGACTACAAAGAATTATACTGTTTTATTTGTGACTGGTGAAATAAGTTTGAGATAAATTTGTTTCTATTATATGATGTTGCCTGTATGTGAACATTACTTATAGTTTTGGAGATACTTTATATGTGTGTACCTGGCTATCTAAATAATCAATATTTGTTCATAAAGGTAGTTTTTTTTAGTGGTTCTCTATTTGAAGAGGGTTTTTTAAAATAGATTTTTGGATTTTTTTTTTTTTTTTTTTTTTGGAGAGCAAGGGTAGCTCATATGTATCCTATGGCATTTTTTCACTTGAGACAGTGTATTTTAAATAATCCATAATGAATTATTCATATTGGAAGATACTTATGAAAGCACTATATTAGACCATATTTAAATTTTCACTATACCTATGTTTTGTATTGAGATAATAACTTTTAAAAGACAAACTACAAATTTTTTTAAAAGAGAACTTTTAATATAACTTTTAAAAGAGAAACTTAATTTTTTAGAAGTCAGTTGAATGACAACTTTGGGGTTTTTGGTGAAATAAGAAGAGCAAAAGTAGTATATATTCAACCATACATTGTAGAACTGTGTGTTTGTGTGTGTGTGTGTTTAAAATATTTTTCTGATGATCTAGAGTTCTACTCTAGAGTTCTATTCTAGAGACTGCCATCTGGTTGGAATATAACCGTATCAGTTCATCAAAAGTGATCTGAATACCCCATTATACTTGAAATTGGAATGATAGCTTATTCTTTTCATAAATTTCCAGTTTTTATTAATTTTTTTACATGGAAATAATTTTAAAATTTTAAACAAAGCAAAAATCACTTCGGTATATGACCTGGTTTAATTTATAATAGGATACTAGGTTGTTATTCCATGTGTGTTTGGCAGTTTTTTATAGAGCATTCCTGACAGTATGTGCTATAGGGGACGAAGAAGAGAAAGATATCATGTCTTCAGGGAGGTTTGATGACAAAGGAGCTACTTTCTTGGGATAGTAAAATATATTCACTAAACTACTGTCTCAAGATAACTATATTACGTTCGTACTACTTAAAGGACTTTGTTTCTGGATAAAAATTGCTATAAACATGATTGTTTACCTTGCATTCTTTTCTTTTGCTGCAGTATGAATTTGAGTGAAAGGCCAAAAGAAATCAAAATCTTCGGAATGGAACAAAAATTCAGAATACCTTCACAAGAATCATCCACTGTGAAGGAACCCCACAAAGTAAACTCTAATAATAATAATATAGTATCAAATACTCTTGTTAGTATGAAAATCCCAAACTATCAGCTTTCACCAACTAAATTCCCAGGTGTAAATAAAAGTGGAGATCGGGCTTCTCAGAATCAGCAAACTAACTCCATCAAAAACTACTTGCAGCCATCTACCAAAAAAAGGTATAATTTTTAATAATACTGCTCTGTGTGTCTAAAAATACTAATATTTGTTATACGATTGTAGAATGGTACTAAGTCCATGTTCTGCTTAAGTATGCTTCTGTGGAAAGCTGTGGCCCTTTGAGCTTATTCCCTCTCAGAAATGTCCAAGTCTCTTTCTTCACTAAGGTCATTAGATACATTTTCCCTCAACTTTTTCCTTCTGTTGTTTAATTTGCTGTACTTCTCTTGAAGAAGAGGTTTCCCACACCTCAGTTTTTTTGACCTACCTATTTCCCTTGGTCATGTCTCTCATTTCCTCTAGGACCATGCTTCATCAATTATTCTTAATTTCTAGCATCTTTTTTTTTTTTTTTAATTTTATTTATTAATTTTATTTATGGCTGTGTTGGGTCTTCGTTTCTGTGCGAGGACTTTCTCTAGTTGCAGCAAGCGGGGGCCACTCTTCATCGCGGTGCGCAGGCCTCTCACTATCGTGGCCTCTCTTGTTGCGGAGCACAGGCTCCAGATGCGCAGGCTCAGTAATTGTGGCTCACGGGCCCAGTTGCTCCGCGGCATGTGGGATCTTCCCAGACCAGGGCTCGAACCCGTGTCCCCTGCATTGGCAGGCAGATTCTCAACCACTGCGCCACCAGGGAAGCCCCAATTTCTAGCATCTTTAATATCTTCTTCTAGGTCCTTTTCTTCTGTGTTCAAAGACTCTATCTCATTTTTAGTTTTTAAAACCTTCCCTTGACTTGATTTGTTCCTCTAGCTACTGCCCTTTATCTTTTACAATCACTGTTAAACTTCTCATAAAGAGGAGATTATTGTTATTATTCCCGTTTCTGTATGAAATATTTCTTAACTCGCAATATTTCATCTTGACATGACATCCTTGAAAGTAATCATTGACACAAGTTGCCACCTCTTGTGGCCTTTTGGTAACACTCAACTCTTGAACCTTTGTTCTCCTTCTGGTCTCTTCTTGACTTTTGTGGTAGTGTCCTATCCTGGGGGGTTTTTTTGCCTCTCTGACTTTCTCCTTTGCTCCCTTTGAGGACTTCTTTTCATCCTGCTATGTATATTGTACTTCAGGTTACAGATGATCAGTATATTTGGTCCTGGCTTATTCTTTAAGCATCACTTCTACTTTCCCACAGAAATCTCCTGCTTTTTCCCCTAATCATAGGCCTAAAACTTTCTCCCCTTTCACTGCCTTGTATATATATTTTTGTTAGTAATTTACTTCGTCAAAATCTTTGACTGTTTCTCCTCTGCCTCCCCAAACCAGTAGTGCTGATTCTTATTTTCCTTGTCTTATAAATTCCTCTGTTTCCATCTGTTTGTGTTGCTAGCTCTCTGGTTCAAACGCTGATCGTTTAAATTATTACAAAAAACTTCTTGATTGGTTTATTTAGGACCCTGACGTTAGATTAGTATTATGAAAATATCACTCTAACTGTTCCAGTTCAACATGAATCCAGTAAACTAGAGAGCAGAGACCCAAGTTTTTGTGCCCTCTGTGGGCCTCAGTACAGTTTAAATGAGTCAGGTATTCAGTACTCATTGAATGAATGATACAGTATTGTATAGAATACCCTTAGTCATATATTCACATATTTCTTGCAGTATATAGTTTATACTGTATTCTGGATTTAGCCACTTTGACTTACTATCTTGAATCTAGCTCTTATTAACCCATCAGGTTTTAGTCCCAGGGTAATTTTTCCATGTCCACAGGTTCCCTTCATTATAAAGTAAGCTGTTGTTTTCTGACAAGTCTTTTGTATTTTATATTTTTCTACCTTTTCCTCCACACTGATTCATCAACTACTGTAACTTCCAGCAAAGAAGATAGACATTTCCCTATTGTTTAAGTCATGGAATTGACCAGTCCTATCAAAACAGTAGAGTGTGTATGAATTATGTACTGTTTTCAGATGTCTGTTTTTTTTATTTCTGGTGAGATTGTTAATCAGTAAAACCAAGAATATTGTCAATTAAATGAAGAAGGGGGTGTATACTGCCAAACTAAAAAATTACATAACTGTGTTCATTTTCTGTTTTTGTTTTCTTCTCTCCTTTTTTGAACCTAAGGGAAAGGGATGAAGAAAATCAAGAAATGTCTTTATCTAAATCAGCAAGAATAGAAATGTCTTGTTCTCTTTTAGAACAAACACAACCTACTACATCCTCAGTATGGAACAATAAGGAGCAGCAGAATGAGCCTGTGGAAAAAAAACCAGATAACTCGTATGCAGATGTAGATTTAAAATCCACTGAGAAAAATTCTGCCAATAAATCTCTCTCTACAGAAAAACTAAGATCAGAAAAAAGAAAAGAAATTGATGATTTAGCCATAGAAGATGAAGTATTGGAACAGTTATTCAAGAACGCAAACCCAGAGTTAGAAATTGAAGTGAAAGTTCAAAAACAAGAGGAAGATGTCAATATTAGAAAAAGGCCAAGATTGGATATAGAAAGAAATGGCACTTGTAATGATGAAGCAATACCAGAAAGTAACAAAATCTCTGTAAGTAACTTTTTTTTTTTTAATTTTTATTTATTTATTTATTTATTTATTTTTGCCTGTGTTGGGTCTTCGTTTCTGTGCAAGGGCTTTCTCTAGTTGTGGCGAGCGGGGGCCACTCTTCATCGCGGTGCACCGGCCTCTCACTGTCGCGGCCTCTCTTGTTGCGGAGCACAAGCTCCAGACGCTCAGGCTCAGTAGTTGTGGCTCACGGGCCTAGTTGCTCTGCGGCATGTGGTATCTTCCCAGACCAGGGCTTGAACCCGTGTCCCCTGCATTGGCAGGCAGACTCTCAACCACTGCGCCACCAGGGAAGCCCAACATTTTTTAATAAGAAGTATTGCAAATAGGAACTTAGAATGTTAAAAAGTACTTGAGGTATTTGTATTGACAGTATGAGCAGTCATGATGTTTATTTGGGGGAAAAAATTAGTATCTTCTACACCCAGTATTAAGTATAAGAATTTGTTGGTTGATAGGGTAAATGTTAAAAATACAGTGATTCTTTGACTATATATAATAAATGACAACAAATAAAACTTATTCATGATTTGTTTTTTCTAAAGAATCAATTTTATTTATTTATTTATTTATTTTTGGTTGCATTGTGTCTTCATTGCTGCACGTGAGCTTTCTCTAGTTGCAGCGAGCAGGGGCTACTCTTTCTTGTGGTTGTGGTGTGCGGGGGCTACTCTTCATTGCAGTGCACGGGCTTCTCACTGCGGTGGCTTCTCTTGTTGCAGAGCACGGGCTCTAGGCAGGCGGACTTCAGTAGTTGTGGCGCGCAGGCTCAGTAGTTGTGGCTCTTGGGCTCTAGAGCGCAGGCTCAGTAGTTGTGGTGCACGGGCTTAGTTGCTCCACGGCATGTGAGATCTTCCCGGAGCAGGGCTTGAATCCGTGTCCCCTGCATTGGCAGATGGATTCTTAACCACTGCGCCACCAGGGAAGGCCCCATGATTGTTTTAATAGATTTCCAGGCTGTACTATTTTATCAGACATTTGGCCATGATGATAAGTATAGGAGGAGCTTTAATAGAGTAAACAGGCACAGAGAGATGAAGAAAGTTAGTAAAAACAAAGTATTTACTAAATAAATTTTTAGGATAGAACATGTATAACATCACTAGGGATTTTTAATTTTCATTTTTATCTTTAATGTTCTGTCCTCTTTTCCTGAATGTTGGTAATTTGTCTTACCCTCTTTGGTCTAAGAGAACTCTTTAGATTATTTTGTATTTTATGCATCATTAAGTTGCCTACTATTGGTAGACTGGTTATCTCATTAGGTGAGAGCACAGGTACAATGATTTGATAAGCATTTGTTGAGAACCTAGTGTGTATCAAGCACTATATAAATCTATAACTACTATTGAAAAATCAAAATATATGTCCTGTTTAGCCTATATACTGGCATCTTCATATAAGGTAGAAAATCCTCATTGTTTGTTATTCCTTATAAGTGAATACTTAATGCCGTTTTGTGGACCAGCTGCATCAGAATCACCTGGTGAGCTTTTTCAAAATAGGGATTCCCAGACCAAAGCCCCAGAGATCCTGATTCAGCACATCCAGTTTTCTTCCCAGAATAAGTTCCCTCAATGTATTGATTAAGAATTACTTTTGCTGTCTTTAAAAATTCTAAAATCAGTGGCTTAAATAAGATAGGGCCAAGATTTACATGCTGTATAATGATATCAGGGAATATAATTATTTTATTTTGCTCTACGATTCTGCAGCATAATTTCCTTTGTTCTTATTTTACTATTTTAGAATTCATGACATTCTGAATAAAAATATGGTACAACATAAATATGTTGTAGCAGACGTTTGGAGAGTGAATAGCAACTCAATTGTGACACACTTCTGGATATACTAAAGTTAAATCACTGTATTTTAGCACTGTACTTTTTTAGTAAGAACCTTGTTAACAAAAGTAATTTTGCTTTCAATATAAGATAATTTTTTAAAACTTTTTATTTTGAAATAATTGCTGATTCACATGCAGTTGTAAGAAATTATATAGAAAGATTCCATATACCTTTCACCCTGTTTCCCCTAATTGTAACATCTTGCAGAACTTAAGTATAATATCAAAACCAGGAAATTGACATTGATATAATTCATCAACCTTACTCAGACAGTGTGAAATTATTTTTAATTCTTTCGTTTTTACTGTTTTAAGAATTTGTTGTCTGAAGGTCCTTGTGGATACTCGTGGATTGAAAGAATTACACTTAATTTTTCTAGCTACAGAAGTGATTATCAGAAAAAATATTTCTTAATCCTTTCATTTAAAAAACTTTTTGCAGTTTTAAGAAGGCAAAAATGTCATACTTCTCTCTGGCGTTGGATTCCTTAGCTGTATATCAGAAGGGCATTTTCTAAAATATATTGATGATAAAACTACCATTTTTCTATTTTGGGATTAAGTGTGGATTCTAGCGTGTCTGTAAGATTTACTATAAGCTGAAATAGAAAGCTATTGGCTAGATACCCCTGCTAGGCATTTATCCTTGTGTAAATGACAACTGTGTCGGGGTCTTGGCCTTACTTTCAATTTCCCAGTCTCCATAAAATGCAAACATGTCTCCATATCCTTGTTAACATTCCTCCTCTTAACAGCACCCCCTGTCTACAGAATATCTCTTCTTCACCTCTTTCCACCCTTCTATTCTAAATTAAGGTTTCCTCTTCTCTTACCATATAACATCTTTGAAAGCCTGACAATTACACCTACCACTTACTGGATACCATCATGCTACTTATAGCAACCTGCAGTGAAGTAGTACTATACACATTGAACAGATGTGGAAACTGCAGTGGGAGTTAAGTAACTTGCCAAAGTGACTTAGCTAGGTTTTGACAACTGAGACGAAAATGCAAGGTCCACCCTGTTCTTTTGGCTGTTTCTTTTGTCAGGTTTCTCAGAATGTCATTCATTCACTTATTTATTCTAGGCATTGGGTATGCTAACCTGAAAGGCAGTCTGAGAGAATAAGTTTGATAGGCCTTTAGGAGGTAGAATCTCTAAGACTTGGTGATTGACTCAATATGAGAAATGAGGAGAGAGGAAAGAGTGTAGAAGTCCCAAGCTTGCAGTCGAAGGGTCTGGGTAGGCTGTAGTATGATTCTCTGAGATAGGAAATAAAAACTTGCTCAAGAGGTTAAGCAAGTTTGAGGGAGTAGGACAGGATGGGGAAAATGTATGGGGGAGTAAAATGTTCTGATTGTAGTAACAACTTCCAGTGGGTAATGTATGTGAAAATACTCAGTAAAAGGGTGCATGGTAGGCTTGGAATCGAAATTTTTAATCTTACTACTGATAAATAGCATTAATTTTCTTTAGTCTCTAAGCAAGCACAGAGTACATCTTGCTTTTTCTTTCTAACTTTCTTCTTATTAAAATTTTTCTGAATTTTTATTACTGAATCATTGAAAATTTGATGTAAAATGATATGCCCCCCTATTGTATCCAAAGGAATTGTAGTTTTTATTGGAAGTATTAGAAAGCTATCTGTGTAATATACTTTTGTCTAGTACGTGGTCTGGATATATGAATATGAAGGATAGTATGATTTTATACAAGGCAGTCTCCATAAATATCTTGAACAATTAAAATAACTCTTTCATCTTGGATTAAGGATGACTTAACATTCAATTCTAAATAAATTTAGATAGACTTCTTTAAAAATGTGTTTTTATTTTTGACTGTAAAAGTAATACACGATCATGTAGAAATATGAAAACTAAAGAAAAACATTACAGTTTGTTGATAATCCTGCCATCTGCAGATAACCATAGTCAATATTTTGGCATTTTCTCTTTTAAATCTTATTTTTCAAATTGGACTCAAATGTTAATGCAATTTTATAACCATTTTAAATTCATTTGTATTATGATCATTTCTCATATTACATTCTTTAAGTGTATAACCTGTATGAACTTAAATTGCTTCTTGTTCTTTACTCTTATAACTCATATGACAGTCTTTTTCTATGTATATTTCTAGTCTCATTTCATAGTTTCTCTAGGAAAGATGCTTGAAAGTGAAATAACTGGGTCAAGAGCATGAGTATCTCTGAGGTTTTCAGAAAGATACCATCTTATAACACTTATGAGCAATATTTTTTATTTCTTTAGCAAGAATATGAAATTGGGAAGAAGTGTGAGCTCAAGAATCACTTTGGTCAACTAAAGAACTATCTGTGAGGGATTTGTATTTCATTTTTATAAAGATTTGACTTGTATGGACCATCATTGCATCAATTTCTGTCAGTCTACATTCTTAGGATTAATTGAGTCTCTTTCTATAATTTTGGTCTATTTCATAATTATGCCTCCTCTGGAAATGGATAGATCATATTATAACCATGGTATAGCAAAAAGAGTATGGACAAAGCCTGAGTGTAATTCCCTGCCCTCTACTCCATAGATAGTGACCTTGAAAACGTGATTTTCACATTTATGAACCTCAAGTCTTTTGTTTATAAAATCAGGTTAACACTTTTACAACAGGGTTGTTGTTTATATCCAGAAGAGTAATGAAATATTTGTAAACTCTAAAACAAAATACAAAAGTATTAGGCCATTGTTATTTTGAGTTCCTGATTACATTCTGTCACTGTTGCATGAACCTTTTCTTTTTACTTTTCCCTTTTTTCTTCTCTCCCTAAGAAGAAAAGGACTAAGACTGTTTTTATCTTAGTCCTATTAGCAACTTCCAAATGGATATATAGTAAAGCAGTTTAAAAAACTAAGATAGCCTTGAGCAGCTGTAAGAATGTGGATATGTAACTAGCTAGTTAGTTAATAGTAAGTGACATAAAGAATCTCTTCCAGCAACAGGAAGGAATCTTCAGGCTGATTTAATAATTATTAATCTGGAATAAAAAAGTGGCTTTCAGTTAATGAGGTGGTGTGCCCAGAATTAATGATTGATTTTTTTGAGGTGTCCAAAATAATAAAAAATATAAATTATTGAAAATCCAAGAAACCTTAAACATAGTATAGAGAACTTCTAGAATGGATTGTATAATAATCTCGGTGTATGGTTTTAATGAAAAGAAGCAGACTATTTCTTGCCAAGAAAATGTATACAAGAAGATAAATTGTTTATTGGGATGATTTTTATTAGAATATGCTACTAAATTTCAAACACTTCATGGTTTTTTAGCCTTCTCTCATAGATGAGTGTGTTATAAATGTCTCTAAAGTTGTAGAGTACTTGAGTAATTTTCTGGTTTTGAAATAGATATGATTTGATTTCAAGTACAAAGTTCAGGTGCCAGAAATAAACCTTTTTTTTTTACTATTTTTGCGGGTATTTGAACTTTTTTCTGTAAACTCCTAAATGACAAGTAATTTTCCTTTTCCTTCTAATTTCTTCTCTCCATCTTAACACCATTTAAGAACAATGATGAACTTCAGGATGATGGTGAGATGCTTCCAAAGAAGGTGTTACTGACTGAATTTAGGTCACTGGTGGTTCGTAACTCTACCTCCAGAAATGCATCCAGTGTAAATAATGATTATGGTGAACTAAAGAATTTCAAGAAATTCAAAAAGGTATGTATTCCTTTAACTAAAATATCACAAGAGGCCAGTGTTTGAAATGTTTTTAGAAATATGCTAACTAGTAATAAAAGCAGTTTATGTTGAAAAGTGATGCTATTTCTTCTGCTTAAAACAGTTAAAAACTATTAAGGACATAAATTGACACTTAAATGAATATATAAAACAAACTTTATTAAGGTTGAATTCTTTAAAGGATGCTGTTTACCTGGTTTTTTCTACCTTAAGCAGCAGGCTTTTGGCTGTATCGACAGTGTCCTCCTAGTTCTTTTTTTTTATGTCTTTTGGCCATGCAGCATGGCTTGCGGGATCTTAGTTCCCCGACCTGGAATCAGACCTGTGTCCTCGGTGGTGAACGCATGGGGTGCTAACCACTGAACCTCCAGGGAATTCCCAGGTCTTCCTATTTTCTAATATTGATCTGTGACTACCTGAAGAGGTTCTTTAACTTAGGACTTTGTGACTATAACAGATTTGTTCAAAATAACTGAGCACATTTAATAATGAAAACTAGGCATTTTATTATTACATGTGTATATTAAACAAAATATAAATATGTATACTGAATATCAGATCTGAGTTCCTCCTCCTTTAGGAACTGACAAGATATTTAAGAGAATATTTTTTTTCCTTTTTGTTTTGAATTTTTGAATTTTATTTATTTTTTATACAGCAGGTTCTTATTAGTTATCCATTTTATACATATTAGTGTATATATGTCAATCAGAATCTCCCAATTCATCCCACCACTACCACCACCCCCCGCCACTTTCCCCGCTTGGTGAACATACGTTTGTTCTCTACATCTGTGTCTCTATTTCTGCCCTGCAAACTGGTTCATCTGTACCATTTTTCTAGGTTCCACATATATGCATTAATATATGATATTTGTTGTTCTAAGAGAATATTTCTGATCCAGTCTGTATTAATGCATGCTTACTTCATGTTCAATATCGTGTTACAAAGTCTCATTGTTAAATCAAAATTCAAAAGACATACTAATTTTTTTAATTAAGTTACCAAACAAAAATCAATAATACTCAATAAAAAGAAGCTTAACTGGATTGCCTGTAGTGAAAGAATTTGTTTGACTTTTTCTGTATATACTCAAATCAATGAAACAGCTCTATTTCCTCTCACACTCATTTTCATTTATAATATATAAACATCTTTAGTACTTATATGTGATTTACAATCTTTGTTTTTTTTAAGCTTTTTTTAAAAAAAGATTGTCAATTTTTTAGTGCATTTACCAAGGTTTACTATTTAACAGGTCAAATTTCCTGGAGCAGGAAAACTTCCACACATCATTGGAGGATCAGACCTAATGGCTCATCATGCTCGAAAGAATACAGAATTAGAGGAGTGGTTGAGACAGGAAATGGAGGTTAGTAGGAAGTAAGACCCAGTAACTTGTTTGATTTGTATTTTGATCCCTTGTGATTTCCTTAGAGCAAATTCTTCTTAAAACCAAACTTAAGATGAGTGACGTAAGGTTATTCTTTCAGAAAAATTCCTGAGTTACAGAGCATTAAGATTAATTTGTACCTTTCTATAACACTTCATTAAAGGACTTCTAGATTTATTGATCATATGATATCCAATATGCCGCCTAAGCCTCAGGAAACCAAACCTCAGTTATAATGCTCTTTTGGGAAAATATGAACTGCTTTACAGCTCTCCATGTTAGAATGTGGTTTCCAAAAACTCACTGTTTTACAGCTATTGGCTACAAGTAAATATTTATAAACTACTATAATGAGAACTCACAGGGAAGAATACAAAAATATGCTTCTTTTACTTTCTCCCTGGGTGTTTTGAGTACTAGTGTATGTTATATAACAAGACTGTCCATGTGATCCATAATTCTTTCAACCCCTTACTTTTTTTAAACTGGTGAATTTGATAAAAATTCATTAAAGTTGGGAGCTTTTTAATATAGAAGTACTATGTGGAAGTTAAGAATTCAGAAACACATGACCATTGAATTGAGAGATAATCAGAGTCCGTATCCAAAGGTAGAAAGTCTTCTTCTTAGTCTTTGTATTGCGTGATTATCCAGTGCTACTGGAACCCAAAGGTGGGCTCCATTGGTCATCTCAACAGGCTGTTTGAAGTAGGGCTGTTTGGTAATTAGGGGGTAGGGACAATATCTCTTTCTTGCACTCTGATGTGACATAAGTTAAATCCCACTTTCTTCTCAATGTACCTTAGCTCCTTTCTGTATATTTCACTGCTTTGTTTCTTTGGATTGTACTTTCGTAATTTCTTCAGATTGTCTTCCAGTTTAGTACTTCTCTCTTCAGCTCTGTCTGGTTGGTATTTCATTCATCCATTGAGTTTTCATTCAACCTATTGGATTTTTTCATTTCTGGAAGTCTTTGTCATTTATTTCTAAATCTTGTTCCCTGCTGACATTTTAAAGTTCCTCTCTTGTATTCTTTTCCTAATGATACCAATACCTAAAGTGTTGATCTGTTTAATCTAGTTCTCTCTTATGGTGCCTTGTTTCCAAGTATGTATTTTGTGATCTTTGAATGTGAACTGCTCATTTTCCTTGGAACTTGATCTATGGGAATTCCTTAAGTCCTAATTTCAGGTTTATTTCCTCCAGAAAAGATATGTTTGTGTCTGCCAGTCTTGTTCTACCAATATGAGACTACTTTAATCTCTGCTTGTGATGTTTTTGGATCATTCAGGTAGTTAATGTATTTGGACCAGAAGCTTGGGTGAAGGCTGCCTTGTCATTATAAACTTAGTGAGATTTTTTATTTCTTTCTTTCACCCTGTCAGGGTCAAGATAGGCAGGTTTCTTTGCTGTCTCCTTTTGTGTTGTAGAGTTTGTTCCTCTTTTGCCCTTTAGTGCTGGAGTCTTTTATTCTATTTATTATGATTTTCTTTGATAATGCTCATTTCCCGTACAGACATCAAAGGAGAGCCTGGGTTTTTTTGTGTTTTGTAGATCCCCCCAGGGCAGGGCAAAAGCTGGCTTTGGTACTTGGTAACATCTCAAGATTTATATTTTGCTTTATTATGGGTTTAATGTAGTATTCAGAAATTTGTTTTTAAGCATGCTTTTTTTAATCAAAAAATTGTTAGGTCACTCAAAAATAGGGTTGTCAGGATTTTTAATGTCAGAAAATGGAAGAATGAAGGTACCATCCTTCTCTTCTTTCTTTTTTGAAAGGATAACTGACTTTATTATTTTATAAATGTGCATTCCAAATAATTATGGTAGTACACAAAAGAATGAAGAAGTGAAAATCCTAAGTACCCATTTAGACATTAAATACATAATGTTCCAGACATCTCTTTATTGAGGAGGAGTGGAGGCAGGGAGGGATAATGTAGGAAGGGAAGAAGAGAGATTGATAGAAGGAAGTAAAACTGAAAGCATTGCTGAATTTGTATAAATGTTTCTTCCTTCCAGATATTTCCTGAGATCCCTAAATAAGAAAAACACTATCAGGTTAGAATCAGTATTTGTTTCAAACTACGTATTTTGATTTTAGACACTGTTTGTTGGTTCCTGCTGTGAAGAGTGAGGAAATTATTTGTGCTTCCTCTACTTCCCCACCCGCACCTCATGCCAGTGCCCCTTTTCCCCCTTTTTAGGTGACTTGCATGCCTACAGTATTCCTTCTTAGGCTTGAAAGTCAGTAACAGTCAGAATATATCTCAGTGTTGATCATTCTCCCTTCATTTTTCCCAGAGTAAAGTATACTATTTTGATTTGTAGGTGCAGTTCTTTTTTATTTCAAGGAACTTTTCTATTACATCTTTAAAAACATTTTTGTATTTGCTGGGTTCTCTACATTTAAGACATAACTCTCCTTTTATTAAATCACCTTTGCCCTTCACATCCTTTTCTTCTACATTCATTGTGGTTTTCTTAAGCTCTTTCAGTATATCAGAAATTCAGATTTCAGTTGTGTCTCTTCTGTTCCTCACCAGCTATGTTATGTGACCTTGAGGAAATTACTTCTTTATCCTTCTGTTTCCTCCTGTGCAGAATGGGAATAATAATAGTACCTCCATTTCACAGGCTTTTTGTGAGAATAACATACATACTACTTAATAAAGCATTTATAACAGTGGAAACAGTGTTAGCTATTTCTCATTTATTTAATTCTGAAATGGTGTTATTAGAGTTCTCAGTTTGTTTACTTAGCATTCATTCCCATTTCATTTCATTGTGTTTTTTTTATATTTAACTTTCTTGTTCTTATTTTATTGCTTTCATGTTCTTATTAATTTCATTTATTTTTTATTTATGGGTTATTATTTCTTTCAGACTAGGTTCTTTAACTGTCTTTTGCAGGTTCTATTCCAGTCTCTCTTTTTTTCCATCTGGATGTGGAGTGGCTTTCCTGTTTTCTTTTGCCTTGCAGCTATTTAAAGTAAAATACCCTGTCCAGATATTGTTTGCTGTGTGAAACATCATATGACATCTTATTGCAGGGATTACATTCTGAAACCAGTTTGTGAGGCAAAAATATTGAATGTTGTTGAAATCACTCCTACCCATCTTAGATTGCTCATAAAGAACAGAATTATCCTGATGCCTCCATACTGTTGATATGGCAACATGTTCAGTCAAAGGCACATTGCATGTCCCATCTAGTTTCTATTGCCTGAAAACATTGAATTGAGGAAAGGGGAGGGTCAGGTAAAGCTGTGTGCAGCTCTTTCTTGGGACTGGAATTAAATATGTACCAGGGAGTATATCTTATCCCAGAAGAGAATAACCTACATTTTAGGTTATTTGCCTAATTTGTCAGGGATGCCTGGAGCCTGTGCCTTTGGTCAGTGTCAGTCCCACTTACCTCTCCATGCCATTAGTCCCCTCCCAGCAGTCCACCAGCAGTTGTCTTCTCTTTCCTGCTCAGGCTACTTTTTCCCAAATTTGTATTATTAGTAGGAATTCTCAGGTCTGGACAGTTCTGTAGCACTTTTTAATGAGTTGGGGGAGGGTTAGGAATCAGTTGCATTAATCTTTTGGTTCTTTGCACAGCCACCTTTTTGAAGTCTGTGGCGTGGGGTTATGCTCTTCTTGATTAATTATAGCTGTGGAGTTTTATTTGTTCTTGGATGGGGAGGAGTTGACAGAATGATGGTGCAGCTGCTGACTTTTTCCTATCTTTCATTTATTTCGTTAGCATTAGTAGAGAAGCTGTGTCCTAGATTTATTCTACCAAATCTCTCCTTTTTTTGCTAGAACAATTTTAGGTGCTCTAGGTAGGATTTGCTCTCTAAGATAATAGAGTTGACCTTGTTCTTCTACATGGCTGCAGCTTCTACATATAAATGTGCTACTGTCTTGATGTTTCCCTAGTCTTGCTCTAGCTGCTCTTCTATATTCCCTGCCTTTGTTCTTTTTCAGCCCTCCTTTTCTTCTTTTGCTGCAGACCAGTCTTAGTTTTCATAATCACTTAGTTCCCAAACTTTCTTTGAATATAGGATATTTTTATTCTGTGCATTAAACATAATAACTCTTTGACCTCTACCCAACCTGATTTGACTTTTGAAAGACTGTGATTTGTAGTTCTCCCAAGCCACTGAAAAATGCCAGTAATAGGAGGATTTCTGTTTTTTAGTACTTTTTTACTTAATGATTTTACTAAGATATATAAGATAAAGCTGATTTTTCTTTACTATATTAAACTTTAAAATTAGCATCCCTTACTAGGAAGCCTTTAAGAATATTTAGGAGAATGATACCAGCAGCTTTTTTGACAACTGCTTTATGAAAATCATGTGGCTTCCCATTTGTGTTCCGCTATACTTATTAGAAAATGTAAAAGATGTAATTTCAGTTTGACATTTCACTGTATGAATAGAAAATCATTCTATAAGTTTGAATCCCTGCAAGTCTTCTTCTAGGCCCTTTCCAAAGACTCAGAAGCAGTGTAACAGCCTGGTTAATAGCTGGTGCTTTTATTCAAGGAGACCTGGTCAATCCCAGTTCTTCCATATGACAGTTTTTTGATTTTCTACAACGTACTTAACCTAAGTCTCTGTTTCCTTATTGGTTAAAATTGGAATAATAGTGTAAAAGTAGTAATGAGATTATATGAAGATTAAATGAGTTCTTTTTAGAAACAGTTTTAAGATAGTATCTGGAAATACACAAATGTAAATTACAGTAAACGGTATCTGCATTCAGAGAACTTATAGTTTTTTAGTGGAGATGTGATATAAATAATTATAACAGAAGATAGAAATTGATGAACATCTAGGAGTCACATAGGTAAAGGTCTGTGGGAGTTCTTCATAGCAGGCTTACTTTTTTTTTTTTTTTTTAAGGGAACGCTATTTATTTATTTATTTTGGCTGTGTTGGGTCTTCGTTTCTGTGCGAGGGCTTTCTCTAGTTGCGGCGATCGGGGGCCAGTCTTCATCGTGGTGCGCGGGCCTCTCACTGTTGCGGCCTCTCTTGTTGCAGAGCACGAGCTCCAGATGCGCAGGCTCAGTAGTTGTGGTTCACGGGCCTAGTTGCTCCATGGCATGTGGGATCTTCCCAGACCAGGGCTCGAACCCGTGTCCCCTGCATTGGCAGGCAGATTCTCAACCACTGAGCCACCAGGGAAGCCCCAGACTTACTTTTAAATGAAGAGAATTAGAAAGCCATTGTTAAAGAGGGGAAGAACATGTTCCTTGATGCATAGTAGACACTAAACAATTATTGAGTGAATGCACCTTGAAAGATGGTCAGATGTGGAAAGAGGAGGATACTGTATAAAATTTTTTTCATGAACAAAAGCAGAGAGGGTCCCAGTATATTTGTTAGGAGGTGAGCCTGGTTTTTTGTTTGTTTTGTTTGTTTTGTCTTTTTGTGTGATTCAGTTTAACTGGCATACAGGGTTCATGAAGAGGAGAGTGAGAAGTGATTGAGGAAGTATAATGGAGCTAAGTTATGAAGAGCCTTTCCCACTTAAGAGTCAGACTCAAGAGTTTGTGTTTTCTTTGGTAGGTGGGAGAAGTCATTGAAGGGTTTTGAATGGCACATGATAGGATCATAGCTGGACTTTAGGAATATGCACCCAGCACAGGGTATTTCCAGTCCTAACTGTCAAAGGTGCTTTAAGAGTTTGGTGAGTTTGTGTTTTAAATTATTTTGTGGGTGAGGTGATTCAGCAGCGACTTCTGAGTCCTGATTTGGGGCTGTAAGGAAGAGAGCCACTTTACCTGCAGAGCTGCTCTGGTTGAAGTTGGGGTAAATATTGCCCTCTCAGCCGCTCCATCAGTGGTATGATCTCAAAACACTGGAATTTCATTTAGTAAAAGCGTTCTCCTGGAAAAAAATGTTTAAAAACTCAACAAGCTAGCAATGTATGTGTTGGTTGCCTTTGAGAGGAGATTGGCTGGAGAAAGTTGTTTAATTAGAGGACTTTTGCAGTAATCATGGCATGAAGTGAATACGGAACAGACCTGTTGAATGGGCAAGAAGTCATAGAGGCAAAAACTTACAGATCTGGTGACCTCTGGGATGTGATCACCCAGCATGGCAATTTCATTAACTATATTTTCATCACTTAGAAAGTTTTTGAAACTCTGTTAATTTTGACAGGTGCAAAATCAACATGCAAAAGAAGAATCTCTTGCCGATGAACTCTTTAGGTAAAGTTTAATTTCAGCTTTCTCCTGAATCTTTGTATATAAAATTCAGTTCTATTGATAGAGTTTAAATATTTGTTTCTTCTATCCTTAGAAATAGACACTTTAGTACCTTCACCGAAAGAATATTTTGTCTTGTTTTTAATATAGGTATTTCTTTTTACTACTTGAGCACCTCTTAATTGGGTTTACTGGATATAGCTTCAAGGTTTGAGCTTAATTCACTTATACTGTATCGCAAGATATTTAAAATTTATTTGGGGCATTTAGGCAAAAGAAGGTTCCTGAGCTGGGTGAGTTTGGCTGATAAATTTGTGAGATTTTCAGCTCTGAGTAGAATTATGAATGAATGGGGTTTTGAAATAAGACAAGTAAAATACCAGACCATTTGTTAGTTTTATTTGGCACATACATAAAAATAAGAAGCTGGATTAGAGTTTCAAAGCAGGTTTTTGTGGGAGGGTTAGAGGAGTTATAATGGATGATTATAATTTAATTCTGATTTAACATTTTCAGCATTCCTGCAGACCCAACAAACATTATAATAATTAGCTCGCAAATATTCATAAACAATATTGTAGGTAGATACTGGCTAGGGGAGAATAACGTTTTCCCAAGAAATACTGTATTTTTGAGTCTGTTTTGTAACCAATTTGATTCTTTAATTTCATTATTGACAGTGTGAATCATTGATGAAAATGTTGACAAATGGTGCTGATTTTTCATAAGTACAGTCAGATGGGAATAGTTGCCCAACTACATTGTTTGTTATAGGAGAAGACTTTATAACATAATTATATTTTAGGTTCATTATGCTCTTGGTGAAAATGGTATAATTTAATTTGAGAGTGGAGAGGTCTGTTTGCAGCCATCCTGGAGGAAGTATAAAAACATGCATTAATTTTTAAACTGTTGTTTTCATTAATTATTTTAGTGCTTTTACAGTATTTTTTGATAGTTTTACTTTTACCAAATATTCATCAAAGCAACATCAAAAGGATAAATGACAGTAAAAATGTCAGTGCTTAGTATCTGATCCCAAGGATAAAATTAGCATTCTCATTTCCGTTTGCAAAAGTGTGTCTCTATTTTGAAAGCCCTTTAACTTGAAAAGTGAAAGGAATGCTGTCATTTATCTAGATATCATTTAACTGTTTCTTTCTTTGCAGATACAATCCTAATGTAAAAAGGAGAAGATAACAGGGTTTTATGAAGAAGCCATGGAAAAACATTTCCTATCAAGTATATACGTCGAGTTTCCTCGGGGATACATGCATATAGTGTATAGAAGATTTAAGTTTATGGCCTAAATTTGTTAAATAAAATGAACAAAACTCCATTTCTTTTGTGTGTGACAATTAGTATTGTTTATTCTGTTTTCAGTCTTTGTTATCTAATCTTTTATAATAATTTTTTTTCATTTTTAAATGTTACTTTAACTTATTGAATAGTTACTGTGGTCACAGTTCAAAATTCTAAAAGTATAAAAGGGTAAAAGAATAAAAGGTCTCCCTTCTACCACTATCCTAGCTATTCGTTTCCCCTCCTCTGAAAAAATCCATGACACTCATTTCTTATGAGTCTTTACAGAGATTTTTAATGTCTTCAAATTTCTCTGCATATCATTTTTCAGTGATTTCCTATAAAATTGATAGCATAATATATACAGTGTTCTGTACCTTATTCTTTTTCATTGACTAGATTGGAAGGTTATAGTCATATCAAAACATAATTTTTTTCTGTTTATTATTTTTTTCTTTTCCATTTTGCCATAGTCTTCCCTGAGCTGAAGTAACCCAAGTGAAATGGATTTCAGTGTTGAAGATGTCACCCACATATTATTCTAGTACTGGAAATGATAGTGGAAGACTTCATCAAGCTTGTGGATAGATCTCACTGGAATGAGATAAGACCTGTTTGGTGCTCTTACTGAGCTGGGTGTTTTGAGCCTTTTAGAATCCTATTTTTTGTATCTATAAAGTAGAAATGGTAAGGTCGTCTTCTTTCTACCTTAAAGGGAGATGGTAAGAAAAAGAATGTCTGTTTCCAAATTTTGTCATATAGACAGCTTTGGCTGTACATTATAATATAGGGTAAAGTCTTTTTATCTCCTCTAAGGACTGATGCATTTTGTCTTAGGAGGTAGAACATGCTTTTTATACTGACTGAAAACTTCCTAGTTTCACGTAGGTTCTGCCACCCCTTTTTAGGTTGTGAGAGATAGCCTAGCGTGAAAAGTTATATCATAAATTAATTTGTAGTGTTGCTAAGCCTTCATGGAAGATTTAGTGTTCCTCCATATTCAGTCAAGGGAAGTCACCACATTTAAGTATCTGGCTAATATATTTTGCACCCTTGACCAGCCTTCAGAACATGTTATTTCCTTTCAGGAGATAGTTTTTAAATGTCCTAGCTTTTTTCTTGTTTCTTTGTTTAGGAAACATTATTAAATGTGTATTTTATATAAAACATTGCCCTCCACAGCACTGAAAGAATTCAAAGGTAAATGAATAATGGTCTCTCTAACTTTCTAGGAGTAGTCTAAAAGCTCAAACGCTCCAGAACTGACTGAGTTTTTAAAATTCCCTTTAAGTTCTGTTTAGCTTAGAAAGTATTGTTAAATAGATGAAAGATGTTTGCCATTGCTTTGCATAGATCCTTCAGTGCTGCACAATTTTTATAAAGCTCTCTTAGCTCTGAACAACTTTAGTCATACCCATGCTTGAGTAAGGTGTGTACCTTTTCCCTTGGATTTTTGGGGGACTCTTTTCTAAGCCTTTGCATGTTTTAGGAGAAAGAGGGGAGGTGAAACTTGCCACCTCCCTTTCTTAGTCAGATGAATGGGAACTCTGCCTCCATTTTTGACCTGGGCCTTTAGGTGGTGGCAGGGAAGAGGTAGCCTGGCCTTTGGCCATAATCTCACAATTGTCCATTGCCTAGCAGCACCTTTTTTTTTTAACATCTTTATAGGAGTATAATTGCTTTACAGTGTTGTGTTAGTTTCTGCTGTGTAACAAAGTGAATCAGCTATATGCATATGTATATCCCCATATCCCCTCCCTCTTGTGTCTCCCTCTCACCCTCCTTATCCCACCCCTCTAGATGGTCACAAAGCACCAAGCTGAACTCCCTGTGCTATGCGGCTGCTTCCCACTAGCTATCTATTTTACATTTGGGAGTGTATATATGTCAATGCTACTCTCTTACTTCGTCCCAGCTTACCCTTCCCCCTCCCTGTGTCTTCAGGTCCATTCTCTACGTCTGTGTCTTTATTCCTGTCCTGCCCCGAGGTTCATGAGAACCGTTTTTTGTTTTTTGTTTTTTTTTTTTAGATTCCATATATATGTGTTAGCATACGGTATTTTTCTCTCTCTCTGACTTCACTCTGTATGACAGACTCTAGGTCCATCCACCTCACTGCAAATAAGTCAGTTTCGTTTCTTTTTATGGCTGAGTAATATTCCATTGTATATATGTGCCACATCTTCTTTATCCATTCATCTATCGATGGGCACTTAAGTTGCTAACATATCCTGGCTATTGTAAATAGTGCTGCAGTGAACATTGTGGTACATGACTTTTTGAATTATGGGTTTCTCAGAGTATATGCCCAATAGTGGGATTGCTGGGTCATATGGTAGTTCTATTTTTAGTTTTTTAAGGAACCTCCATACTGTTCTCCATAGTGGCTGTACCAGTTTACATTCCCACCAACAGTGTAAGAGGGTTCCCTTTCTCCACACCCTCTCCAGTATTTATTGTTTGTAGATTTTTGATGATGGCCATTCTGACCGGTGTGAGGTGATACCTCATTGTAGTTTTGATTTGTATTTCTCAAATGATTAGTGATGTTGAGTATCTTTTCATGTGTTTGTTGGCAATCTGTATATCTTCTTTGGAGAAATGTCTATTTACGTCTTCTGCCAATTTTTGGATTGGGTTGTTTGTTTTTTTGATATTGAGCTGCATGAGCTGCTTGTATATTTTGGAGATTAATCCTTTGTCAGTTGCTTCGTTTGCAAATATTTTCTCCCATTCTAAGCGTTGTCTTTTTTATGGTTTCCTTTGCTGTTCAAAAGCTTTTAACTTTAATTAGGTCCCATTTGTTTTTATTTCCATTTCTCTGAGAGGTGGGTCAAAAAGGATCTCCAGCAGCACTTTTGAAGTTGCATACCCCCTTCCCTTTCTCTAGGTATAATGCTCTTTCTACCCAGAAGTATCTTCCTTACCGATTTCTTCCTAATTCGATAACTGAAACCTTGTGGTTGGTCACACTAGTGGGAGTCTATATTTGCTTATTTGAATGATCATGATCCATATTCCTTCCTAAGAGATCAAAGCACATTGAGACTTAGGTAAAGTTTTCTCCTCCTTCAAGTTTAACAAATTTACTGGTGTAGAGTTCATAATATTCCTGTATTAAGCTTTTAATGTCTGTATAATATATAGTGATATCTCTTTTGTTCTTTTCAGAGATTTGTGTTCTTTTTTTTTTTGCTTGATCAATCTAGTTAGAGGTTTCTCAATTCTGTTCTAAAAATTTTTTTAAATGTTTAGTTTCATTGATTTTCTCTATTTTTTGTCTTTTTTCTATTTCATTGATTTTCACTCTTTATTTCCTACCTTCTACTTACTTTGTGTTTAATTGGCTCTTATTTTTCTAGCACCTGTAGATGGAAACTTAGATCATTGATTTTAAACCTGTCTTCTTTTCTAATATTAGAATTTAAAACTATATGTTTCCCTCTGTGCACTGCATTAGCTGCATGTGACAACTTTGGATATTTGTGTTATTATTCAACACAAAATATGTTTTAATCTCCTTGTGCTTTCTTCATTTACATGTGGATTAGCTATTTAATTTCCAAATAAAAGTTCTCTGTCTATCCAAAGATATAATAGCTAGTTAGTTACCAGTTCTTTGTTACTGCTTTCTAAATTAATTGCACTATGGTGAGAGATGTATTTAGTAAGAATTTCAGTCTTTTGAAATTTTTTGCAACTTGTTTTATCACAAGCATATGGTTGGTCTGTTTGTGTTATATATGCACTTAAAAATAAAGTGTATTATGCAGTTTGTGGGTATAGGTGTTCTATAAATGTCAGGTCAGTGGTTAATAATACTATTAAAATCTTTAATATACTAATTTTTTTTCTCTTTGACCAGTTACTGAAAGATGCATATTAAAATCTCCAGCTGTAGTTGTGGATTTGTCTGTTTCTCCCTTTAGTTCTGTCCATTTTTACTTCATATATCTTTAAGTTTTATTGAGATATAAATTAGTTTAAGGTATACAACATAATGATTTGATATATGTACATATTGTGAAATGATTACCACAAGTTTCGTTAACCTCGATCACCTCACATAGTTACAAATGTTTATTCTCTCTTGTGATGAGAACTTTTAAGATCACATCTTAAAGATTACCAGCTTTTAAATATACAATACAGTATTGTTAAAGGTAGTCAAGATGCTGTGCATTCAATACCCAGAACCTGTTTATCTTATAACTGGAAGTTTGTTGTACCTTTTGACCACCCTGATCCATTTTCCCTACCCCCCTGCCTCAGGCAACCACCAATGTATTCTCTGTTTCCATAAGTTGGGTTTTTTTAGATTCCACATGAGTGAGGCCATACAGTATTTGCCTTTCTCTGCCATTTTAGTATAATGGCCTCAAAGTTCATCCATGTTGTAACAGATAACAGGATTTCCTTCTTTTTTATGGCTTGGTAATATCCCATTGTGTATATATACCACATTTTCTTTATTTGCCCATTGATGGGCACCTAAGTTATTTCCATGTCTTGGCTATTGTAAATAATGCTTCAGTGAAACAGAGGTGCATATATTTCTCTGAGATAGTGATTTTCTTTCCTTCAGACATATAGCCAGAAGTGGAATTGCTGGGTCATATGATGTATTTTTTAAAAACTTTTTGAGGAACTTTCATACTGTTTTCCATAGTAGCTACACCAATTTACATCCCCACCAACAGTGCACAAGTGTTCCCTTTTCCCCACATCCTAGCCAACACTTGTTATCTCTTATCTTTTTGATGACAGCCATTCTAATAGCTGTGAGATACTTTTGATTTGATTTCCCTGATGGTTAGTGATGTTGACCACTTTTTCATGTACTTGTTGGCTACCTGTATGTCATTGGATAAATGTCTATTCAGTTTCTCTGTCCGTTTGTTAATTGGATTGTTTGATTTTTGCTGTTGAGTTCTTTATATATTTTAGATATTAATCCCTTATCAGATATATGGTTTGCGTATATTGCATATATTTTCTCCCATTCCATAGGTTGCCATTTCATTTTGTTGATGATTTCCTTTGACATGCAAAAACTTTTTAGTTTGATGTAGTCCCACTTGTTTATTTTTCTTTTATTGGCTTTGCCTTTATTGTCAAATCCAAAAAAAAAAAAATCATTGCCAAGACCTATGTCAAGGAGTTTACCTCCTATGGTTTCTTCTAGGAATTTTATGCTTTCAGGTCTCACAGTCCAGTTTTTAATATATTTTGCCTTGATTTTTGTACATGGTATAAGATAATGGTCCAGTTTCAGTTTTTTACATTTGGCTGTCCAGTTTTCCTAGCAACATTTATTAAAGAAACTATCCTTTCCCCATTTTATATTCATGGATCCTTTGTCAAAAATTAATTGACTGTAAATGCATGGCTTTAAATCTGGGCTCTCTATTATGTTCGGTCTATGTGTTTTTTTTTTTTTTTTGGTCTATGTGTATTTTTATGCCAATACTGTACTGTTTTGATTGATATAGCTTTGTAATATACTTTGATATCAGGAAGTGTGATGCCTCTAGCTTTGCTCTTCTTTCTAAAGACTCCTTTGGCTTTTTAAGTTTTTTGTGGTTCCATACAAATTTTACAATTATTTGTTCTATTTTTGTGAAAAATGCCACTGGAATTTTGATAAGGATTGCACTGAATCTGTACACTGCTTTGGGTAGGATGGATATTTTAACAATATCAACTAGTTCAGTCCCTGAGCTGGCTTAATTAATGCTGGCTTCATAAAACAAGGTTGGAAGTGTTCTCTTGTCTTCAGATTTTTGGACTCACTTGAGAAGGATGGGTATTAATTATTCCTTAAATGTTTTGTAGAATTCACCAGTTAAGACATTTAGTCCTGGACTTTTCTTTGTTGGGAGATTTTTGATTATTGATTCAATCTCCTTAGTACTAATTGTAATTGTTTATCACAGCAGGGTATTGAAATCCCCTACTGTTATTGTATTGCTGTCTCTTTCTTCCTTCAAGTCTGTTAATATTTACTTATGTGTTTAGGTGCTACTGTGTTGGGTGCGTAAATATTTATGTTTGCTATATCCTCTTGTTGGATTGACCCTTAGTATTGTATAATGACCTTCTTTGCCTTGTATTATACTCTGGATAGAAGTCTATTTTGTCTGATAAAAGCATAGCTACTTCTGCTTTCTTTTCATTTTCATTTACATGGAGTGTCTTTTGCCATCTCTTCACTTTCAGTCTGTGTGTATCCTTAAAGCTAAAGTGAGTCTCTTGTAGGCAGCATATAGTTTGGTTTGTTTGTTTGTTTATCCATTCAGGCATTTTACGTCTTCTGATTGGAGAATTTGGTCCATTTACATTTAAAGTAGCTATTGATAGTGTGAACTTACTATTGCCATTTTGTTGTTTTCTGACTAATTTCTGTAAATTGTTTTCTAATTCATTTGTTCCTTCTTGTTCTCTTCCTTTGTGATTTGATGATTTTTTGTAGTGGTATGTTTAGATTCCTTTATCTTTTGTGTATGTACTGTAGGTTTTTGCTTTGTGGTTTCCATGAGGCTTACATAAAACATCTTATAGTTATAACAGTCTATTTTAAACTGATAACAACTTTGAGTGGATACTAAGCTCTGCATTTTTTTTTTTTTAACATCTTTATTGAAGTATAATTGCCTTACAATGGTGTGTTAGCTTCTGCTTTATAACAAAGTGAATCAGTTATACATATACAATATGTTCCCATTTCTCTTCCCTCTTGCATCTCCCTCCCTCCCACCCTCCCCATCCCATCCCTCTAGGTGGTCACAAAGCACCGAGCTGATCTCCCTGTGCTATGCGGCTGCTTCCCACTAGTTATCTATTTTACATTTGGTAGTGTATATATGTCCATGACACTCTCTTACCCTGTCACATCTCACCCCCTCCCCATATCCTCAAGTCCATTCTCTAGTAGGTCTGTGTCTTTATTCCCGTCTTGCCACTAGGTTCTTCATGGCCTTTTTTTTTTTTTTTTTTTTTTCCCCCTAGATTCCGTATATATGTGTTAGCATACTGTATTTGTTTTTCTCTTTCTGACTTACTTCACTCTGTATGACAGACTCTAACTCCATCCACCTCATTACAAATACCTCCATTTCATTTCTTTTTATGGCTGAGTAATATTCCATTGTATATATGTGCCACATCTTCTTTATCCATTCATCTGTCGATGGACATTTAGATTGCTTCCATGTCCTGGCTATTGTAAATAGAGCTGCAATGAACATTTTGGTACATGACTCTTTTTGACCTATGGTTTTCTCAGGGTATATGCCCAGTAGTGGGATTGCTGGGTCGTATGGTAGTTCTATTTGTAGTTTTTTAAGGAACCTCCATACTGTTCTCCATAGTGGCTGTATCAATTTACATTCCCACCAACAGTGCAAGAGTGTTCCCTTTCCTCCACACCCTCTCCAGCATTTATTGTTTCTAGATTTTTTGATGATGGCCATTCTGACCGGTGTGAGATGATATCTCATTGTAGTTTTGATTTGCATTTCTCTAATGATTAATGATGTTGAGCATTCTTTCATGTGTCTGTAGGCCATCTGTATATCTTCTTTGGAGAAATGTCTATTTAGGTCTTCGGCCCATTTTTGGATTGGGTTGTTCGTTTTTTTGTTATTGAGCTGCATGAGCTGCTTGTAAATCTTGGAGATTAATCCTTTGTCAGTTGCTTCATTTGCAAATATTTTCTCCCATTCTGATGGTTGTCTTTTGGTCTTGTTTATGGTTTCCTTTGCTGTGCAAAAGCTTTTAAGTTTCATTAGGTCCCATTTGTTTATTTGTGTTCTTATTTCCATTTCTCTGGGAGCTGGGTCAAAAAGAATCTTGCTGTGATGTATGTCATAGAGTGTTCTGCTTATGTTTTCCTCTAAGAGTTTGATAGTGTCTGCCCTTACACTTAGGTCTTTAATCCATTTTGAGTTTATTTTTGTGCATGGTGTCAGGGAGTGTTCTATTTTCATACTTTTACATGTACCTGTCCAATTTTCCCAGCACCACTTATTGAAGAGGCTGTCTTTTCTCCACTGTATATGCTTGCCTCCTTTATCAAAAATAAGGTGCCCATATGTGTGTGGGTTTATCTCTGGACTTTCTATCCTGTTCCATTGATCTACATTTCTGTTTTTGTGCCAGTACCAAACTGTCTTGATTACTGAAGCTTTGTAATATAGTCTGAAGTCAGGGAGCCTGATTCCCCCAGCTCCATTTTTCGTTCTCAAGATTGCTTTGGCTATTCGGGGTCTTTTGTGTTTCCATACAAATTGTGAAATTTTTTGTTCTAGTTCTGTGAAAAATGCCAGTGGTAGTTTGATAGGGATTGCATTGAATCTGTAGATTGCTTTGGGTAGTAGAGTCATTTTCACAATGTTGATTCTTCCAATCCAGGAACATGGTATATCTCTCCATCTATTTGTATCATCTTTAATTTCTTTCATCAGTGTCTTATAATTTTCTGCATACAGGTCTTTTGTCTCCTTAGGTAGGTTTATTCCTAGATATTTTATTCTTTTTGTTGCAATGGTAAATGGGAGTGTTTTCTTAATTTCACTTTCAGATTTTTTGTCATTAGTGTATAGAAATGCAAGAGATTTCTGTGCATTAATTTTGTATCCTGCTACTTTACCAAATTCATTGATTAGCTCTAGGAGTTTTCTGGTAGCATCTTTAGGATTCTCTATGTATAGTATCATGTCATCTGCAAATAGTGACAGCTTTACTTCTTCTTTTCCGATTTGGATTCCTTTTATTTCTTTGTCTTCTCTGATTGCTGTGGCTAACACTTCCAAAACTATGTTGAATAATAGTGGTGAGAGTGGGCAACTTTGTCTTGTTCCTGATCTTAGTGGAAATGGTTTCAGTTTTTCACCATTGAGGACAATGTTGGCTGTGGGTTTGTCATATATGGCCTTTATTATGTTGAGGAAAGTTCCCTCTATGCCTACTTTCTGCAGGGCTTTTATCATAAATGGGTGTTGAATTTTGTCGAAAACTTTCTCTGCATCTATTGAGATGATCATATGGTTTTTCTCCTTCAGTTTGTTAATATGATGTATCACATTGATTGATTTGCGTATATTGAAGAATCCTTGCATTCCTGGGATAAACCCCACTTGATCATGTTGTATGATCCTTTTAATGTGCTGTTGGATTCTGTTTGCTAGTATTTTGTTGAGGATTTTTGCATCTATGTTCATCAGTGATATTGGCCTGTAGTTTTCTTTCTTTGTGACATCTTTGTCTGGTTTTGGTATCAGGGTGATAGTGGCCTCGTAGAATGAGTTTGGGAGTGTTCCTCCCTCTACAATATTTTGGAAGAGTTTGAGAAGGATAGGTGTTAGCTCTTCTCTAAATGTTTGATAGAATTCACCTGTGAAGCCATCTGGTCCTGGGCTTTTGTTTGTTGGAAGGTTTTTAATCACAGTTTCAATTTCAGTGCTTGTGATTGGTCTGTTCATATTTTCTATTTCTTCCTGGTTCAGTCCCGGCAGTTTGTGCATTTCTAAGAATCTGTCCATTTCTTCCAGGTTGTCCATTTTATTGGCATAGAGTTGCTTGTAGTAATCTCTCATGATCTTTTGTATTTCTGCAGTGTCAGTGGTTACTTCTCCTTTTTCATTTCTAATTCTATTGATCTGAGTCTTCTCCCTTTTTCTCTTGATGAGTCTGGCTAATGGTTTATCAATTTTGTTTATCTTCTCAAAGAACCAGCTTTTAGTTTCATTGATTTTTGCTATTGTTTCCTTCATTTCTTTTTCATTTATTTCTGACCTGATCTTTATAATTTCTTTCCTTCTGCTGACTTTGGGGTTTTTTTGTTCTTCTTTCTCTAATTGCTTTAGGTGCAAGGTTAGGTTGTTTATTCGAGATGTTTCCTGTTTCTTGAGGTAGGCTTGTATTGCTATAAACTTCCCTCTTAGCACTGCTTTTGCTGCGTCCCATAGGTTTTGGGTCGTCGTATCTTCATTGTCATTTGTTTCTAGGTATTTTTTGATTTCCCCTTTGATTTCTTCAGTGATCACTTCGTTATTAAGTAATGTATTGTGTAGCCTCCATGTGTTTGTATTTTTTACAGGTCTTTTCCTGTAATTGATATCTAGTCTCATAGCGTTGTGGTCGGAAAAGATACTTGATACGATTTCAATTTTCTTAAATTTACCAAGGCTTGATTTGTGACCCAAGATATGATCTATCCTGGAGAATGTTCCATGAGCACTTGAGAAAAATGTGTATTCTGTTGTTTTTGGATGGAATGTCCTATAAATATCAATTAAGTCCATCTTGTTTAATGTATCATTTAAAGCTTGTGTTTCCTTATTTATTTTCATTTTGGATGATCTGTCCATTGGTGAGAGTGGGGTGTTAAAGTCCCCTACTATGATTGTGTTGCTGTCGATTTCCCCTTTTATGGCTGTTAGTATTTGCCTTATGTATTGAGGTGCTCCTATGTTGGGTGCATAAATATTTACAATTGTTATACCTTCCTCTTGTATCGATCCCTTGATCATTATATAGTGTCCTTCTTTGTCTCTTGTAATAGTCTTTATTTTAAAGTCTGTTTTGTCTGATATGAGAATTGCTACTCCAGCTTTCTTTTGATTTCCATTTGCATGGAATATCTTTTTCCATCCCCTCACTTTCAGTCTATATGTGTCTCTAGGTCTGAAGTGGGTCTCTTGTAGACAGCATATATATGGGTCTTGTTTTTGTATCCATTCAGCCAGCCTGTTTCTTTTGGTGGGAGCATTTAATCCATTTACATTCAAGGTAATTATCGATATGTATGTTCCTATTCCCATTTTCTTAAATGTTTTGGGTTTGTTATTGTAGGTGTTTTCCTTCTCTTGTGTTTCTTGCCTAGAGAAGTTCCTTTAGCATTTGTTGTAAAGCTGGTTTGGTGGTGCTGAACTCTCTCAGCTTTTGCTTGTCTGTAAAGGTTTTAATTTCTCCATCGAATCTGAATGAGATCCTTGCTGGGTAGTGTAATCTTGGTTGCAGGTTTTTCTCCTTCATCACTTTAAGTATATCCTGCCACTCCCTTCTGGCTTGCAGAGTTTCTGCTGAAAGATCAGATGTTAACCTTATGGGGATTCCCTTGTGTGTTATTTGTTTTTTTTCCCTTGCTGCCTTTAATATGTTTTCCTTATATTTAATTTTTGACAGTTTGATTAATATGTGTCTTGGTGTGTTTCTCCTTGGGTTTATCCTGTATGGGACTCTCTGTGCTTCCAGGACTTGATTAACTATTTCCTTTCCCATATTAGGGAAGTTTTCAACTATAATCTCTTCAAATATCTTCTCAGTCCCTTTCTTTTTCTCTTCTTCTTCTGGGACCCCTATAATTCGAATGTTGGCGCGTTTAATGTTGTCCCAGAGGTCTCTGAGACTGTCCTCAGTTCTTTTCATTCTTTTTTCTTTATCCTGCTCTGCAGTAGTTATTTCCACCATTTTATCTTCCAGGTCACTTATCCTTTCTTCTGCCTCAGTTATTCTGCTATTGATCCCATCTAGAGTATTTTTAATTTCATTTATTGTGGTTTTCATCATTGCTTGGTTCCTCTTTAGTTCTTCTACGTCCTTGTTAAATGTTTCTTGCATTTTGTCTATTCTATTTCCAAGATTTTGGATCATCCTTACTATCATTATTCTGAATTCTTTTTCAGGTAGACTACCTATTTCCTCTTCATTTGTTAAGTCTGGTATGTTCTGACCCTGCTCCTTCATCTGCTGTGTGTTTTTCTGTCGTCTCATTTTGCTTATCTTACTGTGTTTGGGGTCTCCTTTTCACAGGCTGCAGGTTCGTAGTTCCTGTTGTTTTTGGTATCTGTCCCCAGTGGCTAAGGTTGGTTCAGTGGGTTGTGTAGGCTTCCTGGTGGAGGGAACTAGTGCCTGAGCTCTGGTGGATGAGGTTGGATCTTGTCTTTCTGGTGGGCACGTCCACGTCTGGTGGTGTATTTTGGGGTGTCTGTGGCCTTATTATGATTTTAGGCAGCCTCTCTGCTAATGGATGGGGCTGTGTTCCTGTCTTGCTAGTTGTTTGGCATAGGGTGTCCAGCACTGTAGCTTGCTGGTCGTTGAGTGAAGCTGGGTCTTGATGTTGAGATGGAGATCTCTGAGAGATTTTTGCCGTTTGGTATTACGTGAAGCTGGGAGGTCTCTTGTGGACCAGTGTCCTGAAGTTGGCTCTCCCACCTCAGAGGCACGGCCCTGATGCCTGGCTGGAGCACCAAGAGCCTTTCGTCCACACGGCTCAGAGTAAAAGGGAGAAAAAATAGAAAGAAAGAAAGAAAGAAAGAAAGAGGCTATAATATAGTGAAGTAAAATAAAGCTATTGTAAAGCAAAGCTATACAGACAAAATCGCACCCAGAAGCATATACATATACACTCACAAATAAAGGAAAAGGGGAAAAATTAATATATCCTGCTCCCAAAGTCCACCTCCTGAATTTGGGATGATTCGTTGTCTATTCAGGTATTCACCAGATGCAGGCACATCAAGTTGTTTGTGGAGTTTTAATCCGCTGCTTCTAAGGCTGCTGGGAGAGATTTCCCCTTATCTTCCCTGTTCGCACAGCTCCTGGGGTTCAGCTTTGGATTTGGACCCGCCTCTGCGTGTAGGTCGCCTGAGGGCGTCTATTCCCCGCACAGACAGGACGGGGTTAAAGGAGCAGCTGCTTCGGGGGCTCTGGCTCACTCAGGTCGCAGGGAGGGAGGTGTACAGAGGAGGCGGGGTGAGCCTGCGGCGGCCGAGGCCGGCGTGACGTTGCACCAGCCTGAGGTGGGCAGTGCGTTCTCCCGGGGAACTTGTCCCCGGATCACGGGACCCTGGCAGTGGCGGGCTGCACAGGCTCCCGGGAGGGGCGATGTGGAGAGTGACTTGTGCTCACACACAGGCTTTTTGGAGGCGGCAGCAGCAGCCCCAGCGTCTCACGCCCGTCTCTGGGGTCCGTGCTGATCGCCGCGGCTCACGCCTTTCTCTGGAGTTCGTTTAGGCGGCACTCTGAATCCCCTCTCCTTGCGCGCCACGAAACAAAGAGGCAAGAAAAAGTCTCTTGCCTCTTCGGCAGCTGCAGACTTTTTCCCGGACTCCCTACCAGCCAGCTGTGGTGCGCTAACCCCTTCAGGCTGTGTTCACGCCGCCAGCCCCAGTCCTCTCCCTGCGATCCAACCGAAACCGAAACCCGAGCCTCAGCTCCCAGCCCCGCCCGCCGAGCAGACAAGCCTCTCGGGCTGGTGAGTGCTGCTCCGCGCCGAGCCTCTGTGCGGGAGTCTCTCCGTTTTTTTCCTCTGCGCCCCTGTTGCTGTGGGGTCTGCGGTGATCGCCGCGGCTCGCGCCCTTCTCTGGAGTTCGTTTAGGCGGCGCTCTGAATCCCCTCTCCTTGCGCGCCGCGAAACAAAGAGGCAAGAAAAAGTCCCTTGCCTCTTCGGCAGCTGCAGACTTTTTCCCGGTCTCCCTCCCAGCCAGCTGTTGTGCGCTAATCCCTTCAGGCTGTGTTCACGCTGCCAGCCTCAGTCCTCTCCCTGCGATCCGACCGAAGCCGAGCCTCAGCTCCCAGCCCCGCCCGCCCCGGCGGGGGAGCAGACAAGCCTCTCGGGCTGGAGAGTGCTGCTCGGCGCCGAGCCTCCGTGCGGGAACCTCTCCGCTTTGCCCTCCGCACCCCTGTGGCTGCGCTCTCCTCCGTGGCTCCGAAGCTTCCCCCCTCTGCCACCCGCAGTCTCCGCCCGCGAAGGGGCTTCCTAGTGCGTGGAAATCTTTCCTCCTTCACAGCTCCCTCCCACTAGTGCAGGTGCCGTCCCTATTCTTTTGTCTCTGTTATTTCTTTTTTCTTTTGCCCTACCCAAGTACGGGGGGAGTTTCTTGCCTTTTTGGAGGTCGGACGTTTTCTGCCAGCGTTCAGTGGGTGTTCTGTAGGAGCAGTTCCACGTGTAGATGTATTTCTACTGTATCTGTGGGAAGGAAGGTGATCTCCGCGTCTTACTCTTCCGCCATCTTCCCCAGGTCTCCAGCTCTGCATTTTTACTCTTCCCACCCCCATGTTTTATGTTTTTGATGTCACAATTTACATCTTTTTACCTTATGTAACCATTAATAAATTATTGTAGCTATAATTATTTTTTTCTACTTTTGTCTTTTAACCTTTATACTAGATTTTTAAGTGATTTACTCATCACCATTACATTATTCTAAATTTAACTATATTTACCTTTGCCAAGGATTATATTTTCATATGTTTTTCTGTTACTAATTAGCATCTTTCTTTTCAGCTTGAAGTCCCTTTAACATTTCTTGTAAGGCCAGTTGAGTGGTGATGAACTCCTTTAGCTATTGCTGTCTGGAAAATCTCTCCTTTGATTCAGAAGGACAGAACAGTTCAGAACGTTGCTAGGTGGAGTATTCTTGGTTGGCAATTTTTGTCTTTTGGGTTTTTTTTTTTTTTTCCTCAGCAATTTGATTATATCATTGCATTCCTTTTTGGCCTGCCATGTTTATGTTGACTATTCACTTTGTTCATGCATTGTTCTGACCTCAGCAGTCATCTTTATGGCTATGAATCTGATCTCTTTATTAGCTAACTAAATCACTTATCTCCATCACTCCTCTGCTTCTGGGTTTTTATCTTTTTCTTCTGTTTGGAACATATTCCTATGTTTCTTCATTTGCCTTGACTCTCTGTGTTGGTTTCTGTGTATTAGATAACATAGCCATCTCTCCCAGTATTGACAGAGTGGTCTCATGTAGGAGATAAAGCTTATCATTCAGTCAGGCCCTAGCTCTTAGTTGTCTCCCAAATCTTTGTGATCATCAAAGCCACCAAATTTGTTCTTAGTGGCTTCCAGTAGTTGAGGATGTGCCAAGTTCTGTAAATGTCCTAAAGGGGAAGAATTCAGCACTTAGATGAAGGCTGATTAAAAGCTGGACCCTCAGCAGCTTTTAAAAGCATTCAAGTAGATCTCTTTCATAGAACTGTGGCTGGGAGTTTCTGTCTCCCTTCTGCACTGGGCCCAGGTGGGGATAGCCAGTTAAGAACTATTTCCTTTTTGCTACAATGCTATGTGATCCATAAATACAAACTCCTTCCAGTGAGATATTGGTGATTTGGATTTGGCTACAGGGATAATGCAGATACAGTGCCTGCTGGCTTCCCTGATCCTTGGGTAGGATTGAAACTGAGTGGGGTCTGGACACAGAGGCATCCTTTGGTCCACCATTTCTTATAGGCAAGACTCCAGCCTCCATGACCTTCCCTGAGTTCCAAAGGGTGGATTTGAACAGTTGCTAATCAAGGGAGGAGCAGCCAAGAAACCACCTGAGGCAAGATTAAAGGGACCAGAAAAGCTCATCAAGATTAAGAGACCACCTGAGACAAGATTAAGGGAGTGCAAGCCCTGCTCACATCCTTATCTTGTCAGAGAACCCACCTTTGAACCACTGTTATAAAACCTCCACCAAATCCTCTGGGGTTAAGACACATAGTTTTTCGAGGCAGATGCCTGGTGTGTCTCCCTTTGCCTGGCAAAGGAATAAAGCCATCCTCTTCTACTTCACCCAAAACTCTGTCTCCAGGATTTGGTTCGGCACTGCTGTACAGAAAGGCCGAGCTTTTGGTAACAGGATGTCAGTCTCTACCTAGATATAAGCTAAATTAGAAGTCTGACCTTAAGGCTGCAGGTTTTAAGATACGTGAATAGGCTTCTTTCATGGAAAGACTAGGAAAAGGGAATTTCTGTCTGCTGCCTCTGCATTGATCCCTGTGGGATAACTGGTCAAGAACTGTTTATTTGCTGCATCCCTGTTGAACTTGTGAACCCAAGCTCTGCTGGCCACCGGAGCCAGAGTATCAAGGAGTATATCCTCTGAGTGGCAGCCACAAAACCTAGGGCACCAGACATGTGCACAAGCTTCTTTCGGGGTGACATCAGAGTAACCTGGAGTGGGGCAGAGGGGTAATGCAAAACATGACAGCTGCTGGTTTCTGGAGAGGGTAGCAGTCTGTCCCTACATGTGTGCCAAATTAGGAAACTGACCCTCAGGCTGCAGCTTTTAAGTTATGCAAATAAGCCTCTTTTCGGGGAAGACTAGGAGATAGGCGTTTTTGTCTGCTGCCTCTGTGCTGAGCCCTGATGGGATAGTCACAGCAAGTCCAAGCCAGTTAAGAACTGTTTCCTTTTTGCTATAGTCTTGTGCGTCTTGTGTACACAAGTCTCACTGGCTTTCAGAGATAGATGTTTGGGGGGCGTATCCCTCAGATGGAAGTCTTAAAGTTGGGGTGCTTGATGTTGGGTCCAAACCCTTCACTTCTCAGGGAGGAGTTGGGAGTTCTTTCCTAATTGTCACTGCCAGAGGTGGGTTTTCTGGCAAGAGAGTTTCGCACCCTCTCCTACTGCTTTTTGATTTTTTTTTTCCAATTCACTGGATATATAGGTATAATTTAGCTAATTTCTGGATTTCTTTCAGAGGGAAGTGTTCTGTGTGTAGCTGCAGATTCAATGTGTCCACTGGAGGAGGTGAATTCAGGAGCCTCCTCTGTTGCCATCTTGGACCAGAACTTTGCTTTATATATCTTGAAACTCAGAAATTAGATGCATATATTTTAAATTTTGGTATGTCTTCTGGATTTACTAAATCTTTTTTTTAATGAAATCCTTCTTTATCTCTAGTAATAGTTTATCTTGAAGTCTTTCTCTTCAGTGTTTGTATGCTATGTCGTTTTACTTATAATCTATCAGTATCTATATTTTCATGAGTCTCTTGTAAACACCACATTACTGAAGTTCTTTTTATCCGGTATGATGATAATTGCATTTAAACTGGTGATACTTAATCCACTTACGATTTTTTATATGGTTGGGTTGAAGTCTGTCATCATGATTTTTTCTCCTTGCCACATCTATTCTTTCCTTTTTTCTCCATTTCTGTCTTCCTTTTTAATCAAATATTTGGGGGGGGGGGGAGTGACCAAGATGGTGGAGTAGGAAGGCCCTGAGCTCACCTTCCATTGGCATACCAAAATTACATCTATTTCCAGAGCAACTATTGATGAGAATGACCTGAAGTCTAGCAGAAAAGATACTCCACGACTGAACATATAAAGAAGGAACTACAATGAAACAGGTAGGATGGGCAGAGATGTGGTATAGTCAAGACCCACATTCTTGAGTAGGTGACCCACAAACAGGAGGATAATCACAACTGCAAAGGTTCCCCTTGCATACTGAGGGGTCCAAGACCCACATTGGGGCTCCCCAGCCCAGGGGTCCTGCACCAGGAAGATGAGCCTCCAGAACATCTGACTTTGCAGGCCAGCAGGGCTTGTCTATGGAGGGCTGGAGGACTGTAGGAAACAGAGACTTCCCTCTTAAAGGGCACATGCAAAATATCACACACTCTGACCACTAGCACAGAGGCAGCAATTTGAAAGGAGCCTGGGTCAGACTCACTTGCTGATATTGGAGAGACTCCTAGAGAAGTAGGAAGAAACGACTTCCCCGGAGGACTTAGACACTAGCAGCAGCCATTTTGGGGAGTTCATTGTACCACAAGGACACTGGTGCTGCCAAGTGCCATTTTGGAGTCCTCTCTAGCTTATTAGCACTGGAGGCTTACCTGCGCACCAGCCAGTTTGTGCCAGTGCCAGGATCCTCCAGGACAAGCAGCCAGCTGTGTGGGGACCCAGACTTGCCTGCTAGCAGGATGGCATCAGCCCTGGGACGTTCCTGGCCTTAGCCAACCAAGCAAGGGGCCAGCTCCACCTACCTGCATGCCCACAGTAGTTGGCCTTGCCACAACAGAAGAGCCCACATGGGTGGCACCCCTAGAGGATATAGCTCTAGTGACCAGAGGGGAATGTGTTGCTGTGCCCCATAGGACATCTCCTTCATAAGGCCACTTCTCCAAGATCAGGAAATGTAACCAACCTAAAACATAGAAATGAAAACAGACAAAATGTGGTGACAGAGGAATATGTTTCAAATGAAGAAATAAGATAAAACCCCAGAAGAAGAACTAAGCAAAATGGAGATAAGCAATCTACCCAATAAAGAGTTCAGGGCAACAATCATAAAGATGCTCAATGAACTCAGGAGAAGAATGGATGAACACAATGAGAAGTTTAACAGAAAAAAGAAGAACCAAACAGTTGGAGAATACAATAACCGAAAAAAAAAAATGCACTAGAAGGAATCAACAGAATAGATGATATGGAGGCACGAATCAGGGAACTGGAAGAGTAGAGCACATCATGCAAGCTGAGGAGAAAAATGAAAAAAGAATTTTTAAAAATAAGGACAGTTTAAGACACCTCTGAGACAAAATTAAGCCTACTAACATTCATATTATAGGAGTCTGAGAAGGAGAAGAGTAAGAGAAAGGAGCAGAGAACATATTTGAAGATGTCATAACTGAAAACTTCCCTAACCTGGGAAAAGAAACAGACAACCAGGTCCAGGAAGAACAGAGAGTCCCAAGCAAAATCAACCCAAAGAGGTTAACACCAAGACACATTATAATTAAAATGGTAAAGATTAAAGAGAGGGAGAGAGAGAATCTCAAAACAACAAGGGAAAAGCAACTAGTTATTTACAAGGAAATGCCCATAAGATAAGCAATCATCAGCTGACTTTCAGCAGAAACTTTGCAGGCCACAAGGGAGTGTCACAATATGTTTAAAGTGATGAAAAAATCTACAATCAAGAATACTCTGCAGCAAGGCTATCATTCAGATACATATGACAGAGAAATAGTTTTACAGACAAGCAAAAGCTAAAAGAGTTTAGCGCCACTAAACTGGCTTTACAAGAAATGTTAAAGGAACTCTAAATGGAAAAGAAAAGACCGTAATTAGAAATAGGAAAATTTCTAAAAGTACTAAAATCATCTATATCCATAATAAGTTGTTAAGGGATACATAAAAATATATATAGATGTATAGATATAGATATAGATATATACACACCTCACAGTAAGCACAAACAAAAAAACCTATAATAGATACACAGAAAAGAGAAAGGAATCCAAACATAACACTCAAAATTGTCATCAAATCACAAGGAAAGAGTGCAAAAGAAGAAAGGAACAAAAAGGAACTACAAAAACAACCCCAAAATAATTAACAAAATTGTAATAGCTATGTACCTATCAATAATGACTTTAAATGTAAATGGACTAAAAGCGCCAGTGAAAAGACATAGAGTGGCTGAATGGCTAAACAAACAAGACCTATATATCCCGCCTACAAGAGACTCACTTCGGCTCTAGAGACATACACAGAATGAAAGTGAGGGGATGGAAAAGGTTATTCCATGCAAATGGGAATGAAAAGAAAAACTGGGGTGGCAATACTAATTTCAAACAAAATAGATTTTAAAATAAAGACTATAACAAGAGACAAAGTAGAATATTACATAATAATAAAGGGATCACTACAAAAAGGAGATATAACAATTATAAATATATGTGAACACAACGTAGGAGCACCTAAATACATAAAGCAAATATTAATAAAGATAAACGGATACTGAAGCCCCCGTGCCTAGGGCCCATGCTCCGCAACAAGAAAAGCCACCGCAATGAGAAGCCCGCTTGCCACAACTAGAGAAAGCCTGTGTGCAGCAACAAAGACCCAACACAGCCAAAAAAATAATAATAATAATAATTCTAATAAAGTACTTCCCTGGTGGTGTGGTGGTTAAGAATCCACCTACCAATGCAGGGGACACGGGTTCGAGCCCTGGTCCAGGACGATCCCACATGCTGCAGAGCAACTAAGTCCATGTGCCACAACTACTGAGCCTGCACTCTAGAGCCCACGAGCCACGACTACTGAGCCCATGTGCCACAACTACTGAAGCCCATGCGCCTTGAGCCTGTGCTCCACAACAAAGACAAGCCACCGCAATGAGAAGCCCACACAGTGCAATGAAGAATAGCCCCCACTTGCCGCAACTAGAGAAAGCCCGCACGCAGCAATGAAGACCCAATGCAGCCATAAATAAATAAATAAATAAATAAATAAATAAATAAATTTATATATTAAAAAAAGATAAATGGAGAACACAATAATAGTAGGGTACTTTAACATCTCACTTACATCAAGGGACATCATCCAAAGAGAAAGTCAATTATGAAACACTGACCTTAAATTACACATTAGTCAGATAGCCTTAATGGATATATTTAGAACATTCCACCCAAAAGCAACAGAGTACATATTCTTTTCCAAGTGCATATGGAACAATCTCTAGGGTAGAACACATGCGAGAACAGAAAACAAGTCTTAATAAAAGCATAATTAAGGTTTTCTAACCTTAACGGTATGAGACTAGAAATCAACTATAAGAAAAACAAACCAACCCTGCAAAACACACAAACACGTGGAGACTGAAAAAGCAATGGGTAAAAAAAAAAAGAAAAAAGCAAAGAGGAAATTTAAAAATACCTAGAGACAAATCAAAATGGAAACACAATGATTCAAAATGTATGGGAAAGCAGTTCTATAGCAATACTCACCTTCCTCAAGAAACAAGAAAAATCTCAAATAACCTAATCTTACACCTAAAGAAGTAGAAAAAAAGCAATCCTCTTCCCCAAGTTTCATAGAAGGAAAGAAGTAGTAAAGATCAGAGCAGGAATAAATGAAATAGAGACTAAAAAAACCAAAATAAATATCAATGAAATTAAGAGCTGGTTCTTTAAAAAGATAAACAAAATTGATAAACCTCTGGCCATATTTATCAAGAAAGAAAAAAGCGAGGGCTCAAATAAAATAAAAAATGAAAGAGAAGGAGTTAAAACTGGCACTACAGAAATACAAAGGATCATAAGAGATTACTATAAACATTTATGTGCCAATAAAATGGACAACCTAGCAGAAATGGATAAATTCCTAGAAATGTACAATCACCCAAGATTGTATCAGGAAGAAATAGAAAATATTACCAGTAATTAAATTGAATCAGCAATAATAATAATAATAAAGTTCTAACAAAAGTCCAGGACCAGGCGGCTTCACAGGTGAATTCTACAAAATATTTAAAGAATATTTAAACTATTCCAAAAAATTGAAGATGGGGACTTCCCTGGTGGTCCAGTGGTTAAGACTCCACACTCCCAATGCAGGTCACATGGGTTTGATCCTTGGTCAGGGAACTAAGATCCCACATGCCACACAGTGCAGCCAAAAATAAATAAAACAAAAAGTTGAAGATGAAGGAACACTTCTGCATTCATTCTAAGAGGCCAACATCACTATGATACTCAAACCAGAGGCTCCACAGGAAAAAAAAAAAATTGAGGACAATATCAATGACAAACATAAATGCAAAAATCATCAACCAAATATTAGCAAACCAAATTCAACAATACATTGAAAGGATTATACCCCATGATTAAGTGGAATTTATCCCAAGGATGCAAGAATGGTTTGGTATCAGTCAATGTGATATACCAGGTTAACAAACTGAAGGATAAAAGCCATATGATTATCTCAATAAATGCAGAAAAAGTTTTGACAAAATTTAACATCCATTTGTGACAGAAACTCTCCATAAAGCAAGTATAGAAGGAACATACCTCAACATAATAAAGGCCATATATGACAAGCCAACAGCTAACATCATACTCAAAGGTGAAAAGCTGAAAGCGTTCCCTCTAAGTTCAGGAACATGACAAAGATGCTCATTCTCACCACTTTTATTCAACATATTATTGGAAGTCTTAGCCACAGCAATCAGACAAGAAAAAGAAAAGGAATCCAAGTTGGAAAGGAATAAGTACAACTGTCACTGTAGATGACATGATAGTATATTTAGAAAATCCTAAAGATACCACCAAAAAAAAACTATTAGAACTACTTAATGAATTCAATAATATTGCAGGATACAAAATTAATATATAGAAATCTGTTGCATAGATTTCTTTTTTTAATTAATTACTGATGAAAGAAATTGAAGATGATACAAGCAAATGGAATTATATACCATGCTCGTAGATTGGAAAAGTTAATATTGTCAAACTAACCATATCACCCAGAGCAATCTACAGATTCAATGCACTCCCTATCAAATACCAATGGCATTTTTCACAGAATTAGACCAATAATTTAAAAATCTGTATGGAAACACAAAAGACCTCACATAGCCAAAATAATCTTGAGACAGTACAAGGCTGGAGGAAGTATTATGCTCCCTGATTTCAAACTATACTATGAAGCTACAGTGATCAAAAATTTTATGGTACTGGAACAAAATAGAGAGCCCAGAAATGAGCTCATATTTCTATAGTCAATTAATCTATAACAAAGGAGGGAAGAATATACAATGGGGAAAATATAGCCTCTTCAATAAATGGTGTTGGGAAAACTGGACAGCTATGTGCAAAGGAATCAAGCTGGACTACTTTCTCCCACCATATACCAAAAGCAACTCAAAATGGATTCCAAACTTAATAACACTTGAAACCATAAAAACCCCAGAAGAAAACACAGGTAGTATGCTCTTTAACATTAGTCTTTCCAATATCTTTTGGTGGAGATATGTATCCTCAGGCAAGAGAAACAAAAGTAAACATAAACAAATGGGACTACATCAAACTAAAAAGCTTTGGCACAGCAAAGGAAACTGTTAACAAAATGAAAAAGTTCTACTGAATTGGGAGAAGATATATTTGATAAGGGGTTAATATCCAAAATATATAAAGAACTCTTAAAACCCAACTTCAAAAAAACAAACCAATTGAAATAGGGGTAGAGGACCTCAAAAAGACATTTTTCCAAAAGACATACAGATGCCCAACAGACATATGAAAAGATGCTCAACATCACTAATCATCAGAGAAATGCAATCAAAACCACAATATCACCTCACATCTGTGTCAGAAGGCTGTCATCAAGACAAGTAACCAGTGTTGGTGAGCATGTGGAGGAAGGGAACCCTCTTGCACTGTTGGTGGGAATGTAAATTGGTACAACCACCATGGAAAACAGCATGGAGTTTCCTCAAAAAACTAAAAATGGAACTACCATACAATCCAGCAATTCCACATCTGGGTACTTTTCCAACAAGAACACTAATTCAGTTAGATATATGCACCCTTGTATTCCTTGCAGCATTATTTACAATAGCCAAGATATGGAAGCAACCTGTGTCTATGGTGTGTGTGTGTGTGTGTATACACACACACACACACACACACACACACACACACACACACATATATATATATATATATATATATATATATATATATATATATATATATATATAAAACTCAGTCATAAAAAAGAATGAAATCTTGCCATTTGTGACAACATGGATGGACCTAGAGGGTATTTTGCTACATGAAATAAGTCAGGGAGAGAAAGAAAAATACCATATGGTTTCACTTATATGTGGGACCTAAAAAACAAATGAACATACATTATAAAACAGATAGATTCCTAGATGCAGAGAACAAACAGGTCATTCTTACAGTGCAGGGGGCTGGGGGATGAGTGAAATAAGTGAGGGAGATTAAGACGTACAAACTTCCAGTTGCAAAATAGAGTCATGGGGATGAAATGGACAGCATTGGGAATATAATCAATAATATTATAATATCTTTGTATGATGACAGATGGTAACTAGACTTATCGTGCTTATCATTTTGTAATATACAGAAATATCAAATCACTATGTTGTGCACCTGGGAAAAAATTAAAATTTTAGAATGTTTTTTGGTATTCTACTTTACTGCCTCTATTGGCTTTACAGCCACACGTTATAAAATTTTCTAGTTGCTGTAAGGAATACATTTATTGCAGTTTACCTTAAATAACATACCACTTCCAGTGTAATATACACATTTTATAAATGTGTACTTCCATTCATCCCATTACTTATAATTTTCACATATTTTACTTCTACATGTCCTAAGTCTTAGCTCTTAATTTCTGCTTTAAATTTTCTTCTGGTTAAACACTGTCATTTTCCTTTTAATAATAGTCAATTAGATTTTAAATAATTTAAGGAATTAGAAAAATAATTTAAAATTTTCATTTCTGGAATTTCCTTCCTTCATGTAGATATATGTTTCACCAGATGTCACTACCTTCAATGTGAAGAACCTCCTTTAAGATTTCTCGTAGTGCGTATCTCCTGGTATCGAATTTTTTCAGTTTTCATTATAGGATATTTGGATATAGAATTTTAGTTTGACACCCTTTTTTAAACTTCAGCACTTTAAAGACATTGTTCCACTGTCTTCTTGATTACATTATTCTGGTAAGTTGTTTATTCTTCTTATTGTTCACTGCTATGTGTCAAACTCTGACTGCTTTTTAAAATTTCTCATCTTTTTCAGCAATTGACCAGTTTCTTTTATCCTGTTTGCAGCTTGAGTTTCCTGGATCTGTGAGTTTTTATTTTTTAAATCAAATTTGTAAATTTTTTAATCTTTATTTTTCCATATATATTTTTCTGCTCCAGTCACTTCCTCTCCTTCTGGATCCAACTATACAGGTTAGACAACTTGTTATTTATCTCATATGTCAGGTTTTTTTTCTTTTTTTAAATCCTTTTGCTATGCTTTAGTTTGAGTAGTTCCAATTAACCTATCAAGTTCATTGATCTTTTCTTCTACAGTGTCTTGTATATTTTTATGCCCATCTAGTGAATTTTTCATTTAAGAATGTATTTTTCAGCTGTAGAATATATGGGTTTGTCTGTTTTTATTTGTTTTTTGTTTTTGTTGTTCTGAGACTCACCACCTATTCCCTCAATGTAAACCTTTTTCATTAATATTTTAAGCATTTATATAGTAGCTTTTAAAGTGCTGTCTGCTATTTGTAACATCTGTGTCAACTCTGGATCTATTTTGATGGCTTTTTTCTCTGGTTATGTCACATTTTTTTGTCTTAACACCTAATAATTTTTTATTGCATATTGCATATTTTGGATGCTGTGATGTTGCTAAGGATCTGGATTTTGTTGTCTTCCTTTAGAGAGTGTCCAGTTCTGTGGTGGCAGGCAGTTAATTTACTGGCAAATACGTGTGATCCTGTTGAGGACTGGTTTTAGAGTAATGCGGATTTATAGTAACTGTATTCCCAAGGGTTGGCCTGTTTGGGGTCTCACCTGAATGCCTGGCTTTTTTTTTCTTTCTTTCTTTCACTTTAAAAAAAGGTAAAGTTGAACAAAGTTCACATACTGACTGCTTAAAACACAGAGTCATGACTAAATCTTATTTTTATTGTATTATTTTCAAAACCCCAAAGAGGTTCTGCTTTTTAATCATTCTTTCAAGAGCTCGGCTTTTGAGGGATGAAGGAGATGCCCACATCATGGTATGACTAGTCAAAATATTTAGTGCTTTCCTCCCTCCCTGAATAGGTAGTTGATACTGACAAATAATGAAAGATTTGGAATTATGGGACTGAAATTGATCAACTTAAGAGTACAAGAGTATATTACTTCAGAGAAAAAGCTTTAATGTTACATGCAACATAGGACAGCTAGGTCTGAGGGAGAACTGAGAAACGTGAGGTTACTAAAAATGAAATTATTCACCAGGTTTATTTAGGGCCTTTAGGGCCCTTCTGAAGTTTTATTTTCCTTGAAGTCATTTTGTGTGTGTATGTGAATACTCTCATCGCAAAAATGCTATTGGTCGGGTAAAAGCAAACTTTTGAGACACAAGGGGATGTCAACAGTTTTTATCCTTCCCTAGAAACCATCTTTATGACAATGTCATTTTCAATTTAGAATCGACATTAAGAAAAACATCCAATCCAACTAATTCAGAGCTCAAAACAATAAACAAGAAAGTGCTCAATCAAGTGCATGAAAGGATGTTATACTGTATCAATAGGTGTGAAACTAATTTGAAAAAGTTACCATTATAAAAACTGGGTATGTCATTTCTAAAATCAAGTTAATCATACATGACAGTTTTCAAGAGTGTAAGAATTCATCTGAAACAGCTAGTTGTAGATGTCTATTCCAAACAATTCTATTTTAAGGTGAATTATGATTCTGTAAGCACATAACATTTCAATAACATGAACAGAAAAATAGTGACTTTCAGTCCATTTTTTTTTTTAATTAATTAAGTTATTTATTTATGGCTGTGTTGGGTCTTCGTTTCTGTGCGAGGGCTTTCTCTAGTTGTGGCAAGCGGGGGCCACTCTTCATCGCGGTGTGCGGGCCTCTCACTATCGCGGCCTCTCTTGTTGCGGAGCACAGGCTCCAGACGCGCAGGCTCAGTAATTGTGGCTCATGGGCCCAGCTGCTCTGCGGCATGTGGGATCTTCCCAGACCAGGGCCCGAACCCATGTCCCCTGCATTAGCAGGCAGATTCTCAACCACTGCGCCACCGGGGAAGCCCCAAGTCCATTTTTTAATACTAAAAAAAAAAAAGAGGGACTTCCCTGGTGGCACAGTTGTTAAGAATCCACCTGCCAATACTCGGGACACGGGTTTGATTCCTGGTCCGGGAAGATCCCACATGCCACAGAGCAACTGATCCTGTGTGCCACAACTACTGAGCCTGCGCTCTAGAGCCCACGAGCCGCAACTACTGAAGCCTGTGCACCTAGAGCCTGTGCTCCGCAACAAGAGAAGCCACAGCAATGAGAAGCCCACGCACTGCAATGAAGAGTAGCCCCCACTCACTGCAATTAGAGAAAGCCCGTGCACAGCAACGAAGACCCACTGCAGCCATAAATAAATAAATAAATAAATAAATAAATAAATAAATAAATAAATAAATAAAATAGAAATAGGCTTTGAATAAACACATTCCAGGTGAAATAAATTTTACCAAAAAAAAAAAGAGTAACAGAGAGAAAAAGACTTGAGAAATTCAATTTGCCATGGAGAACTTCACAAGTAACACTTTTCTTGTCTAATACTAAATTTCTGGGGATTTGCATGAAAACACAAGACATTAAGCACACCTAAATATAAATCAAGATAGAACATATAATTCAATAAATAACCAAAGGATTAAATGCTATGTCATCTCCAATGAACAAATTTCAAAGTAATCATCTTGAGAATAGAAAAGACAGGTTTTAACTTTTTCAATTTTAACGTTTAATAATTCTGGTAATACTCAAAAAGTATTGCAATATTATAAGTACTTATGCCCAAATATCTTAAGTTTCAGTGACAGAAATTAACTCAGTGTTCACAAAGGAATAAATAGTTCCATTCAAAATTTATTGAACTGCAAATTAGTTTAAGTATTATGCTAGTTAACTAGAGAATATATCTCTAAAAAATATCTCAGCAGGTCCCTGGATGTCTCAGTATATGCCAACATTATTGGACTGTTTAAATTAGAAGCTGAAACTATGAATTACCTGTCAAGGTTTCAACAATAAAAAATTTTAAAAGCCCATCATATTTGTTAATAAATTAGATTTATACAATTGATGATTTCAAAATAAATAAAACCTGAGTAGTATATGCCCTCTTTTTCCACCCACCCTCAGCATCTATACCTTTACATCCCATTTTCTTTTAGACCAGTGTGTCTCAAGCTTTAATAAGCATACATATTCCTTGAGGATCTCATTAAGATGCAATTTCTGATTCAGTAAGTCTGTTGTGGGTCCTGAGAGTCTACCTTTCTAACAAGCCACAAATGAAGCTGATGCTATCTTTGAACCACCCTTTGAGCAGCAAGGTGACCCAATATATAAAGTGAAGGAAACCTCTGGCCTAATGACTGTGGTTTTATAGATTCAATGCTGTTATATTTTGTAATCAAACATAAATAACCAACAATGATCACAAAAAATAAGTCTTGGAAGAAAAGAATGTTTTAGTTAAGTGAGAACTTAAAGTATACAAAATTGGCAGTGTTTCTATTTGTCTGACAATTGACACCTTTGATACATTATAATGTAATCAGGACACCAAATTCCGGTAACTTTAAAAAATAGTTACTATAGCTTGAGGCTCTTCCAGTTAATTCAAGTTCAGAAAATTCAAGCCAGTACACTGTAAAACCACTATTAAAAATCTTTAATGGTAAAGTGTTCATATAAATTACTTGTAAACCTGCTCTAAGCTATCCCATCTCCTCCTCCTCTTTCAACAAATAAATGCTGCTTTTTTTTCTTCTGTCTTGTAGCTAAACAGCGTGTAACACCCAGTGCCCCTCCCTTTAAAAATCGAACAAAATTGTCTCCAACCAAAGGACCCAATGCAAAAAGGTTGGCTTCTTTAACACACTCATATGTATATGCGTCTATTTCCACAGGATTACCCTTACATGTGATTGGCTGGCTTGAGTTGTGGCCCAGGTAACACCCTTGCTCCTTCAGAAAGGACAGATTGGGATGAGAACCTATCAACACTACTGCTGCAGAGAGCTTAAATATTTTCTTCAATCCAGAGATATTTTGCAGAATGCATTTCATGTCCGACTTAAAGGAAAGCACATGGTGCTCAGGAAAACTGGTATAATCAGATAAAAGATTTGAGTCTAAAGAATATGACTGAGTACACATCATATGATAGACTTTATGGTATTCTGGATAAAGCTTTTTGGGAAGCTGTTTGAAAATTAAGCTTGGATCAGTTACTCGTCTGCGAAATACATGAATCACAGGGACATTATTGTTGTAAGCACACAGTACTGCATCAGCTGCGGTAAGCCCAGAACCTACAATTAACACTGGATCCACTTTGCCACACAACTTTCCTTTGCTTATAGCGGCTCCAAATTCAGGCATTGAATGAAACACAAAAGGAAAATCTTCCCCATCAATTTCCAAACGGCCAGGAGAATCCAATGTTCCAGTTGCCAGAGCTACATTTTCAGCAAAGAGACAGAAAGGAATATGGGAACCATCTCCTATTCGCTGATAACCCCTGATTTCCCAGTTTCTCTTGGTAAATTTTGACTTCTCTATCTGTAAATGCTGTGTTGAAATATCTCTGTCTTGACCATCATTATCAACTTGATCTCTATAGAGTCTTGATACAGAGGTAATGTAAGTATTCTCTCTGAAATTCTTCTGAAGACCCATGACTTTTACATAATGTTTATAGTAGCGAGCTATTTCCTCTGGCATAACTCGATCCCCTTTTAGGTTCCTATAAAAAGAAAAGGAAAAATATTCTATGAGGATAATACTTTTAGTTTCCATGATTAGTACTTCTCCATCTAGTGAACTGTTATATCTTTTTAATTCCTCTGGACTGTCTCAGCTAAAGCTAACTATACACTTTACCATAACACTTACCATAACACTTTACATAACACTTACCATAACACTTTACAAAGAAAGAAAGCCTTTCCTTTTCTTTAAAAATGTTAATAAATTAGTTTATCAATGGAGGAAGTCCCATGAGGGTAGAGACTGTATTTAATGCATCTTTGTTTCCCCAATGCCTTGTATAAGTATCTGTTCAGATTAGCTGCCTTTATCAATAAACTTTTATTAAATAAATGGATTAAAATGTGGATATCTGAAAATTAGACTATTTTAGTCTATCTCACAATTTTAATCTAAATAATTCAGTCTATAGCTATACTATTCAGTCTGTATTCTATTTAACTGTAGACTGAATTGTTTAGATTACAACCATTGAGATATTACAGGTCTGACTGCAATACATATACTTCTCAAAGATAATATCTAGACACGATTTTTAATAAGTTGCTTTCTGTTTTCCTAATGACCAAAAATAATTCAGATCAGTCTTTTGCTGAACAAAATCATATTTAAGTAGATAACAATTCTCTCTCTGTGTTTTCCTACTCATAAAGAGATCTATAAATATAAGCTGCTCTTTATGAAAAAAGCACGTTAATACATTTTTTATTTTCCACCTGAAATTTAAAGCAATGGGCATTAGTATCCTTAAACAATGCCCCAATTAGAAGTAAGTAGAAATAAAAACACCAAATCAGGGAATTCCCTGGTGGTCCCGTGGTAAGGACTCCGTGCTTTCACTGCTAAGGGCCCGGGTTCGATCCCTGGTTGGGGACCTAAGATCCCATAAGCTACGCAGTGGGGCCAAGAAAACCCAGAAAAAACACCAAATCATTTCACATAATTCAGTGTAACTTGTAGCTGGAAGAAGTTCAAAGTTTAATGACTATAATAATTAAGATTTAGAATGTATTAACTCTCAATTTGTACAGAAACCCTATGTAATAGTTACTATTATTATTATCTTCATTTTGCAAACTAGGAAATTGATAGCTAGTTTAAGTTATTTGACCAAGGTCATAACATTAGAAGTTACAGAGTCAGGATTTAAACCCTGCCAATCTCTAGAGGTCTAAGAGTCTTAACACTATGCAAGGGCAGGAACTAAAGCTAATATTTATCACAAGATTCATTTTCACATATTAAACACACAATATGCTCAATTTAGAAGGATGAACACTCTGGTATGTAAATCATAAAGCTCTCTTTCCCTTTCTTACCCACATCATAAAGGGAAAAATATGTTGAGCAATTTCACTTTCTTACTTATGAAAATCAAGAACTTGTACAATTTGCCTGATTTTGCAACTTAACATTTCAAACCCACATAAAATTCCTTTCTAAACACCCAAAAGTCATATTTGAAAGGTTTAAATTTACTCTGGTCTAAATTTACTTTCCTTAAATCTTCTTAAATTAAGGATAATTACTGTAGATTAACATGGTTTCTATCTAGCAGAAAGTAAAGCATTCAAACATTACAGCCCTGTTCTAACAAAGGTTGAGTAACTTCCTGCTTTAATTTATTGTTTCTGGCAGCAGTCAAATTAGAGTACATTCTGTGTATTAGGAGTTACTATCTATAGGAATGAAAATGGCTTGAAAATGATAGGGCTTTTCATATTTCTCTTTTTAAATTTTGGGTTCTTTCTCCCAAATAAATACAAAATAAACTTTTATTCTTTCAAGTTGAGATTTTCATATTTTCTTTTTTTAAAAATTAATTTTCATTGAAGTATAGTTTTTTTTACAATGTTGTGTTAGGGGATTTTCATATTTTCTATTTTCATATTTTAGTATTCTTATTAAATATTTACCTCTACAGCCAAGTAGGCAATCACATCACGGATTCTATTTTATTCCATCATTCTAAATTATTCATTATGTATATTCTGGTTTCTCTTCAGATCATATAAATCTTAAGCCTTTTAAAATTATTCATTATATATACTCTTCTACTCTGAAAAGTCAAATACTTTAGGTATGTATACATGAGATATGCATACATGAAGTTATATATCCATTCATAAAAATAAGTTATATATATCCACTCATAAAAATAAGTAAATAAGGAAAGGATATGTAGGTGGACAAGAAAGTAACAAAACAGAGTGGTTTAACAGGAGAGTGGGATAAAACTATGATTAACAGTCTGTAGACAAGCCCTTACTTCTGTGTGCTTAGTTTTATAAAATCTCTAAATAGAAACTAACTCATAACCACTGCTGCAAAGAGGTTTTATTTGAAAGACACATGCATTAATATTATTCATCTAAGACAGGATCACAACTAGTTTGAGATTGGCTGACAGACTCCCATTGTACACCAAAATTTTAATAGTTTGATCTTTACCTTCGTTTGCTAGATACCCAATCTTTAAATTTAAGTCCAGGTAGCTCCATCCAATTTCCAAAGCTGATTGTCAACATCGAGCCTTCCATATTCTATTTGAATAAAAAATGTACAATCAAAAAACATATTTTATCAGTAGCAAGGGTTTTTTTCTTTTTTGTTTTTTTTTTTTTTAACCAAAGCCATCTCATTTACTATAATTAAGTCTGGAAAGGGAGAGCTCAAAGAAGTCCTAAATGGTTGTGTAAATCACCTCTGGAAATTTATTCCAATTAACTTTCAAATATTTTCAACACTTGGTAGTTTCTATACTCCTTCTTTCATGTAATTATACATTTATAAATCAGATTTACAATATCACCCAATGCCTATAATCAACATAATTAGATGCAGAATATCGTGTTAGAGGAGCAAATCAGTATTTTAATTTTAAACAAAAGGGGACAAGTTCATTCATTTCTAACACTTTAAATGTCTTTGCATTTTAATACTATTAACAATTTTTTTTAAATGGGCAGCAAAATAGCTTCCCCCCCAATCAATTATAATTGTGAAGTCTAAGCTGGTTTCAATACAGCAGGCATCGCTTTCTAAAACTAGGGAAATAAGTAAGTGGTTGCCTGATTAAGAACAGACTCACTGCTGAGGCTAATGCTGCCTTTAAGGAAGTGAGCCCCTTCAAGCTTGCCCTACTTCTGCTTTGCTCAGTACAAAGCAAGAAAAGCCCAAGGGCCAAAAGCACCTTTCCCAATGACCTCAACGATCGCTTTCAACCAACTCTTTTAGGCTATGCCTTCTTTTATCTGAACCCTTCTTGCCCTGTTTCTACACAGCCCAGTATTGGGAATGGGACTTGTTATTATTATTATTATTGGCCAACATTTACAGAGCACTTACTATGTGCTATGGCTTATAAAGTCATATTATTTGTGACAGTACAAGATCACCACAGGAAGAGAATGCAGCAAGTTGCCACTGCTTTGAAGCAGGCTGGGCCTGATACTAGGATTAGAACGAAGTTTCAGGTATATATCGCTTTAGCACTGATTCAAATATGGTTTTAGTAATCAAGGCTTATCCATACTTTAACTTTCCTAAATGTAAGTGGGAGAAATGCAGTAACAGAGATCAAATATTGCCTGCACATTTTTCTAAGCAGAAAATATATATGTACAATAAAACCTCAGGAATTTATAGAAGGTTCTATAAAAACTTAAAAAATGTATTATGGCTTTTTCAATAAATGCAGTTTTATTAAGAATGCTACTTATTAATAAAGCAAATATAAACATGTAAGCTAAAAGACACAGATATTTTGATAGTTGCTATCCATTACCATAAAGGTAATTGAGATGAAAAAGTCAGCGACATAGGTAATCTATAAAGTCCCCAAATACTCTGAAACAATCGTTTGATAAATGTAAACAACTTTTAGCCATATAACGTTGCACTAATATAGGAATATCCAACCGAAGTTTATACTAAAGATTTGATATTTAAAGTTAAAATTCCCATGAAGTCTTTATTTCATAACATAGCAAAAATTATTTAACATTTATTTGTACAAGTGAGCACTCGCCACACACTAGACACTGTACTAACTGCTAAGGACACAGGAGTGAAGAAAAATTATTAGTTGCTGCCCGCTAATTAAATATGCTGGATCTTTATGTTGACAGTCCTCTGGTTTAACCTCTGCTATGGACTGAATTGTATCACCCCCCAAATCCACATGCTGAAACCCTAACCCTCCAATGTTATGGCATTTGGAGATGGGGCCTTTGGAAGGTAATTAGGGCTAGATGAGGTCATGAGGCTGATGCCCTCATAACAGGATTAGTGGTTTTACAAGAAGAGAGTTCACACTCTCTTTGCTACATAAGGATATGCAAGAAAGCAGCTGTCTGCAAGCCAGAAAAAGAGCCCTCACCATAAACTGAATCATCTGGCACCTTGATCTTGGATTTTCCAGCCTTCAAAGTGTGAATCTGTTGTTTAAGACACTCAGTCTATGGTATTTTATTTTAGCAGCCCAAGCAGACTAATACAATTTTTTTTCTTTTACATTTTTCATTTAAGATCTTGAAAATGTAGGGAAATAATACATATTAGAATGAAATACTGTGTGAGATTTTGTAAACTGTACAATGAATAAATGAATTAAAAATGTTTTACTATGCAAAACATCTTGAAATATTTTCTGTATAATTCTTAGAGAAACACTTATTCTAAGACACTATCACTAATCAAATTTGGCTTAATTTCTACTAGTAATTAATTCATATTTATCCGAACACATTAAAATTCTCAGATAAAGATGTGGTAATCATCATATATAACATTATATCATAATGTTTAAGAATCAAAATGGTCTTATCAAGATGACGTATAATAATTCACATTCACTAAAATGCTAAGGAAAATATACTCACATGCCAAGCTCCACCAGGTGGACCTTTACCAAGAACTAAGTGAGGGATATAATGATGCTGTTCTAATTTCCAATGCAAAATGGATGGATAATCATACCCAAAGTCAGCATCTGGATGAAGAAGTGCGTCGAAAAGTACTGCAACAGGATTGGATGATCGACCCTCAAGGCCCTCAGACAAATACTCTAAGTCCTGAATGAATTTTTTTTTCAAAAAGAAAGAAAAAAGGCAGATGGAGTTTGGAAAAACAAACAAAAAAACTCCAGCTAACATAATAATAGTGAAGACCATTATTGTAATCCAGCATTTCCCATAGAGTGTGCTACAAAACACTGACGTTCCTTGAGATCTTAATAGATTCTCTGGTCAAATAAGTATGGGAAAAGTTTGGGTTTCAAAAAGCTAATCAGATCGTTTTACTACAAAACTTGAAGATGACTTTAATATGCTAGTATGCCTTACTATGTCTACCATGACACTCTAATAATAAAAAGCAGCATTTCCCAAACTTACCAGAGCATAGAGCACCTCTTAAACTCCATCAGGAAATAATTTGGGAAATTCTGCTCTAATTAATTCAGGAAAATAAATGGAAGCAACTCAGCAGAATATATTTACAAATCTAAAATTAAAATGTTAGAAGGTGTTATTTAGAAGAAAATGTTTTCAGCTAAGTACAATGCTTATATAGTAGAAAACTAACCTTGCCTCAGTATAAAAAAATTTAAAAGCATCAACATGTGAAAAATAATACCTGATCAACAATGGAAAGATGTCTCGCTTCTTCTAATTTGCTATGTAAGATTGTGTTTGGATGTATTGCTTCTGATGATAAATATGGTCTGTAGCCTGACAGCATATAAGAAAGGCAGATTCCTGAGGGTCCATTTCCTATTTAAAAAAAAAAGGTGGAGAGGGGTGTATCTTGCATCTTAATACTCATGTTCTTTGGCTTTTCTGTTTCACAGATGGTTTTTCTCCTTCACCAATTCTTCTTTCTCTAAACTCTCAAAGACAAGTATTCACAAGAGAAGATTTTTGTCTTCTCTCCTGTTTTCTTTTGGGAGTCTCACCTACTCAAAGCTTCAACTCTCTATGCTACTAACCCTCAAAATTAGATATCTAGGCTGACCTCTTACCCCCAAAATATATCCCAAATTTCCATATGCCACTTCTTCACCTGACTGAACCACTAATAACTTAATCACAATGTGTTCAAAAGCAAATTCATGAGTTCTTCCATTTTGGTGCCCCTCCTTTAAACCTTATTCCTTTGCTGGTATGATACTTACCAGCAAAATCCTAAGTTAATCAGGTTCTGGTTTAAACGTATTTTGTCACCTATATCCATTCAGTTGTCTTTGTTATTCTCACTCATATATTCTCACTCAGAAGACAAAAATCTCTTCTTGTTCCTATTCAAGAGTCACCTACTTCAAAGCATTTCACATTCTACATTCAAATGAGTTTTCATAACAGAGTTCTCATTATGTTACCCACGCTATGTTACCCACGCTATGTTACCCACTCTACCCAAAGTCCTTCATTGCTTGTTTCTTCTATCCAGTGTTCTCCATGTTCTGGTCTCAACCATCTTTCAAGTCCCACCTCCTAATAACGTCCCTCCTGTATTTCTATATCCTTTACCCAAAACCAAACTGGATTTTTTGTTGTTGTTGAACTCCAACAACTACTTTGATTTCTGTAGTTCTTTTAGTCTGGGTTGCCACTTCTCTATTATATCCATCTACCAAAAATTTAATCTATCTGGGACAACTGTAAGCCATCAGAAAAATATCCTGTTCCTTGTCTAATATTTTGCCCCAAATAAAATAAGCTCATAGATGTAAACATGAAAAGTAACATCATAATATTAGGAAAGAGGTTAATATTTCTACTTATAATGCTGTAGTAAGAAGCCTTTAAATACAACACAAAACTCAAAAGACAGAAAGGAAAATAAACCATTTGACTTCATAAATTTTTTTTTTAAATGGCAAATACTGGGAGTTAAGATCTGAGGCAAAGAGCTAACTTCCTTGAATCAAAAAGAAAGAGACAAAACTAAAGAAAAATCATAATACCAACAGAAATAGAAAAAAACATCTGAGAAAATCCAACACCTATTCATGTAAAAACTCTCAACAAACAACAGAGGGGAAATTCCTTAACTTGATAAAGAGTATCGACAAAAATCCTACAGCTAACATCATAATTAATGGTGAGAAATTAGGGGGTTTTTTCCCTATAAGATCAAGAAAAGGATGTCTCTTCTCACCATTCCTACTCATCACACACCTTAATGGAAATCCTAGCTAATGCACTAAGACCAGAAAAGGAAATTAAAGGTATACAGATTGGGATAGAAGAAACAAAACTGTCTTTATTTGTAAATGCCATGATTATCTATGTCAAAAGTCCCAAAGAATTGACCAAAAAAACTCCTGGAAGTAATAAGCAATTATGTTGCATGATACAAGGTTAATATATATGTCAATTGCTTTCCTACAGACCAGTAATGAACAAGTGGAATGTGAAATTAAATACACAACACCACTTATATTTGCAAGAAATACTTGGGTATAAGTCTAACAAAATTCACATAAGATCTAAATGAGAAAAACCACAAAACTCTGATGAAAGAGATCAAAGAATATATAACTGATGGAAAGCTATTTGACGTTCATGGATAGAATGATTCAATATTGTTAAGATGTCAGTTCTTCCCAACTTGATCTACAGATATGATGCCATCAAAATCAAAATCCCAGCAAGTTACTTTGTGGATATTGGCAAACTGATTCTAAAGTTTAAATGGAAAGGCAAAAGACCCAGAACTGCCAATATAATATTGAAGAACAAAGTTAGGACTAATACCATCCAACTTCATCTTACTGTAAAACTACAGTCAACAAGACAGTGTGGAAATGAAAGAATATACAAATGAATGGAGCCGAATAGACAGCCAAGAGATAGATCCTCACAAATACAGTCAACTTATTTTTGACAAAAAAGCGAAGGCAATGCAATGGAGAAAGGATAATCTTCTCAACAAATGGTACTAGAACAACTGGACATCCACATGTAAAAAATATGAATATAGATACTAACTTTATATCTTTACAAAAATGAATTAAAACAGATTATAGACTAAATATAAAACACAAAATTATAAAACATCTAGGGCTTCCCTGGTGGCGCAGTGGTTGAGAATCTGCCTGCTAATGCAGGGGACACGGGTTCGAGCCCTGGTCTGGGAAGATCCCACATGCCGCGGAGCAACTAGGCCTGTGAGCCACAATTACTAAGCCTGCGCGTCTGGAGCCTGTGCTCCGCAATAAGAGAGGCCACGATAGTGAGAGGCCCGCGCACCGCGATGAAGAGTGGCCCCCGCTTGCCACAACTAGAGAAAGCCCTTGCACAGAAACGAAGACCCAACACAGCCAAAAAATAATTAATTAATTAATTTTAAATAAAAATTATAAAACATCTAGAAAATAACTGAGAAAATCTAGGTGACGTTGGGTTTGGTAATGAGTTTTTAGATATAACATCAAAAGCAAGATCTACAAAAGAAAAAAATTGATATGCAGGACTTCTTAAAATTTAAAATTTATGCTCTGCCAAGTCACTGTTAAGAGAATGAAAAGACAAGTCACAGACTAGGAGCAAATATTTGCAAAACTTGTATTTGACAAAGTACTTGTTTCTAACATATACAAAGAACTCTTAAATCTCAACCATAAGAAAACCACCAACACAATCAATTAAAAAGTAGGGAAAAGCTCTGTACCTCAATGTATAGAGATGGAATATAAGCATATGAGAAATTACTCAACATTGTATATCATTACAGAACAGCAAATTAAAACAATGAGATACTACACACCTATCAGAATGGCTAGACCCCAAAACACAGACAGTATCAAATGTTTCCAAGGATGTGGAACAACAGGAACTCTCATTCATAGTTGCTGGGAATGCAAAATGATACAGTCACTTTGGAAGACAATTTGACAGTTTCTTAAAAAGCTAAACATAGTCTTACTGTATGACCCAGCAATCACACTCCTAGGTGGGTTGAAAACTGAATGGCCATGCAAAAATCTGTACATAAATGTTTGCAGCACTTTACTCATAAATGTCAAACATTGGAAGCAACCAAGATGTGCTTCAATAAGCGAATGGGTAAACTGAAAAATCCAAACAATGCAATAGTATCCAGTGATAAAAAGAAATGAGTATCAAGCCATGAAAAGACAGAGAGAGGGATCTTAAATGCATATTGCTAAGTCAAAGAAGCCGGTCTGAAAAGGCTACATACAGTGATTCCATATATATGACATTCTGGAAAAGGCAAAACTATAGAGATAGTAAAAGATCAGTGGTTACCAAGGGTTGATAGTTGAAGGAAAGGATGAATGTGTGGAACACAGGAGGTTTTTAGGGCAGTGAAACTATTCTATATGATGTTATAATACATGACATTATACACCCAGCAAAACCCATAGAACTGTACAACCCAAAGAGTGAACCCTAATGCGCACTATATATTTTAGTTAATAATAATGTATAAAAACAGTGGTTCATCAATTGTGACAAATGTACCACACCAAAGCAAGATGTTAATAAAAGGTATAAAAGGGGGTTGGGAAGGAGAAGAAAAGGAATATATAATAAAGATATTAATAAAAGTTATAAAAGGGGGTTGGGAGAGTATTTACTGAAATATTCTCTGTAATTTCTGTTTCATTTTCCTATAGACTTAAACTGCTCTAAATAAAGCCTATTAAAATAAATATTGACTATATGAAAAATAGTGGGAGTTAATATCTCAAAGAATCAAAAAGAAATAACACTCAAAAGACAATACAAAAAGAATACAAATAAGCAGTTCATAGAGAAATATATACACAGGCAGAATGTGCCCCAACTCCCAAAGATTTCCCATTCCTAACCCCAAGAACCTGAGCGTGTTACCTTATAGAGAAAAAGGACTTTGTAGATGTGATTAAATTAAGGACAGTGAGCTGGAGAGAGTACCCTGGATTATCCAGGTGGGCCCAATCTAATCACACAAGTCCTTAAAAACAGAGACTCTTTCCCACCTTTGGTAAGGAGGAACCATAACTATGAAAGGTTAAAAGAGAAACGACACTGCTGGCTTTGAAGATGCAAAAGGGGTCCAGGAGCCAAGGAATACTAGTAGCCTCTAGAAACTGGGAAAGCAAGGAAACATTTTATCTATCCTAGAGCCTCCAAAAGGAATGCAGCCCTGCTGATTTTAGCCCAGTGAGACCAGTGTTGGACTTCTGTTCTATAGAACAGTTAAATACATTTATGTTGTTAAAGCCACCAGGTTTGTGGTAATTTGTTATGACAGCAACAGAAAACCAATTACATACATTAAGGAAATTAGCCCTTTATTATGATCAGCTGGCGGTGCTATTGCCAGCAATAATGGCCCTATATACATGAGGTTAAGCTACGCTTCGGCTAGCTGAGGCAAAATAGGAACAGATTGCTTTGGGGGAAGTAAGGCGCAGATGAAAGTAGTTTTTCCTTTTCTGACCCTGCCATAGCCCAACTAGAACAAGAAGACATAGGTTCCTTTGCCTATGGCAAGACATCCAGGATGGAAAACCAGGGCTGGATATAAGTGGGAAATGGAACGTGAGATTTAGTTTCCAAGATATCTTGGATGAGAAATACTGCAAACACTGTCAGCTCCCCTAGAGGGGAATCTAGTGTAGAACTATCTTGTTTTCCTTCCTTCCTTCCTTCCTTCCTTTATTGAATCTCCTATGGAGAGATGTCAATATGCCAGACAGAGCACAGGACTTTCCTCTCCATTAACTTGAAACAAGTCAAAGAAACTAAGGAAGTTGTATGCCATCAAGGTACATTATGTCCCATAATTCTTTCCTTTGGCTTGGTTTCATACTATAGTACTTGTCCAACTTCATGAGTTTGAATATTAGATTAAAGATACATATGACAGGTAATTAAATACATGCAATAAAACAAAATCATAAAATTTTATAATTTTGAATTAGGTTTTATTAGTAACTTAGTTTTTAATATCTTATATACCTATCTATTGAGGTGGTACAATGGATATATAATAGTAACATATGGTTAAAATATTATAAACCTAACTGTAGAGTACTATAATGTTCTTTACTAACTGAGCACTGACTACTAACTTGCACAGGTTACTCAACAACTGAGTTTCCCTGTCTGTCCATACCCGAAAACCTCAGAGGGCTATCGGGTTGTAAGGCATAATCCAATAATGTACACAGAATGCTCTATACAGGGCTCTAATAACATTGGTTATCATCATTATCATGACACTGTCATATAAGTAACACAACTGATAGACTACTGATATTTTAAAATAATAGAGTAATATCAACCCTTCAATGAAAAAATGTTCCATTCTAACACAGAATCTAATATCAGATAAACCAATTCCTCTCTCCAAAGATTTGGTTATTGGTTATTTAAAAATATTAAGCAACCTAAGAATACTTTTCAATACAATCCTAAGAACTTGTGCTATGTAACTGTGCATTTATAAAAGTAGTAAGGATCAGAACTGTAATTTTAAGAGATAAAATGCAATAAAACTTACCTATTACTACCACAGGCAAAGTCACTGATGAATCTTCAAGTAAAGAAGTTTCTTCAACTAATGGCATAGCTTTAACTTTTCGCCCCAAATTATCACCAAAATATTGCACTAAGGAATTAAAAATCTCTCCTTCAGTTTCAGGGTCACTATAGTTTCTTTTAAAAGGAAAATATGGAACAAAAACAAAACAACAGATATATAGTCAATATAGCCTTTATAAAAATCTGTCTTTATTCAGATTTTATTTAGGCCATAAAATATTCAATAGTTCCATAAAAGGAGAATAGGAAATCCTTTTGATTAATGCTTTCAAATTAGTACCTTAGCTACATGTCAACGTACACCACTTTGTCAGAAATCCTAAATACAGTGGTCCCTCGGTATCCAAGGGGGGTTGGTTCCAGAACCCCACCCTCACTCCCCAAATACCAAAATCCATGGATCCTCAAGTCCCTTATATAAAATGGCATACTATTTGCATATAACCTACCTACATCCTCCCACATAGTTTAAACCATCTCTAGATTACTTATATCACCTAATACAATGTAAATGCTATGTATGTAGTTGCCTGCATGCAGCCAATTCAAGTTTAGCTTTTTGGAACTTTCTGGAATTTTTTCTTTCCCAAATATTTTTCATCTGCAGTTGGTTGAATCCGTGGATGCAGAACATGTGGATATGGAGGGCTGAATGTAGCTGCTCATGTCTCTTTAATGCCTTGAAGGCAAGTCTTAAATAAGAAGCTATTTTTAATGACCAAAGACACAACATTGTATTAGGGATTTTTATAATTCTGAGATCTCCTAGGACTGGAAAGTTTCTCCTTCACTTTTTTCTCATTAATAAAAAGGTGAGTGCAATAGAGGCAGTATGTTTGGAAAAAAACAGTCACACATAATATTTTAAGGAAAAGTTACTGAACTTATATATTACAAATGGTGCATTTTGGTAAAAAAAAAGTAAGGTTTATACATCTTATTCTCAAAGAGATACTGAAAAATGCAAAGATCTTAACGTTGATTTCCAATCTACCTTCTTTCCCAACTGCCTCCCTAGAAACTAGTTTTGGCGTTCTGACAAGCTCATGCAATAAATGGAGTATCCTTTGAACACAGTTAATGTTCTGCATTATACTAGAGATTACTTCAGAATTCCTGAATTATTTTTCATTTTCATATAGTCAGAAACAGGCCAATGTCTGAAAATATTAAACTGAGTACTGACCAGTGGGTGAGTGTGATTACTATTCCTAAAATGATAAACATGGGAATGGATCAGTTATTTCACAGGACCCACTGATCCTTGGGGGAGGATGACAAATGGAAAGAATTAGGCAGAGACTAAAATTTCTCCTTCCCTATAACCTTCCAAGTTCCCAAACTACCCTAGGATAGGGCAGAGTTCACCAGGATACACTGACAGCTTTCCCACCCCCAGTAATTGGGCTCCCCTAACGATACATGGCCCCTTTTGGCCAGAACTGATACCCTTTGGATATGGCTACTTAGGAAAGCCCCTCCTCACACTGCAAGCCTGCCCCTGAAAGAAGTGTCTTATGCTCAATCCATCCCTTTCAGAGAATTCCAACTCCCACCACTAATCAGATCCAGATGTACTAGCTGTCTTGCCTTCTGCTTCTTGACAACTGAACTCAACATGAGTATATCATACTTGGGCCTGTCCGTGATATTTCTCCAAAGTGTGTGCCCAGGACAGGTTCCCCAGCTTCCTTTGGATGCTTCTGATTAGTCCTTTTAGGTATCCAGGCCTCATTAATATTATGGTGGTTGTAAAGGCCACAGTTCTTTTTCAGGAGATGCAGACATCATGGCCAGTCTCCTCCTGACATCCCTATCTCAAACACTGTTGCTTCCATATATATAACCTGGAATTTAAATAATAAAAATGATCATCACTCTAAGATTCTGGTAATTAAAAAGATGTCTCCTTCAAACCCTAACAAATGTTTCACATTAACAAAAGGGCAGATATGCTGGGGGTTAGAGTCAACTTGAGACTATATAAATATTAAACTAGATACTTGAATATTATCTGATATCCTGTACACTCTGAGAGCAAACTGATAATCCTCTGAATGACTGAATGAAGGTACTTTAGTAGTTACTACCATATTTGATTTTATAAGCAAAACTCAATGATCTAAAATGCCTTGTCCAGTTTCTTAAGTCTACAAATAAACGCTGTGAAACAAATAATTAATATTTAAATTCCTTAAGAACAAAAAAATCATGGCTAGAAGTGTTGGCTTAAACTCCGAATCACTTTTACTTAAAGGTACAGTAGAATTCATTTATTTAATAATTTATTAAGAGGCATTTAATATTCTAAGTCAAGATGTCTCAAGAAACCTTTTTTTTTTTTTTTTTTCTGGCAGGCCTCAGAATTTTAATATAGCTATCAATTCTATAAACTGACTATACATTTTGTTTTGAATTTTATTTATTTTTGTACAGCAGCTTCTTATTAGCTATCTATTTTATGCATATTAGTCAATCCCAATCTCCCAATTCATCCCACCACCACCAACCCCCTGACTATACATTTTACAAGGATCTTTCATTACACTGGACTAGTCTTCTCAAATAATGGGTTTACACTTAAGAAAAAAGAGGTTAAGACAATTAGAAATAAAATGCCTCCTCTGTTAGGCTTCTATTAATCAAGAAAGACAAAGTTTTCAAGCGCTCAAAAACATCAGAAAAACAACAGATCATCTGATCAGGCCTTAGACCAAGGTAAATAAATAGAGGGAACTTGGTAATGCTTTAAAAAAAAAAAGACTTTTAATGAGATATAATTCACATATAAAATTCACCCTTTTATTTTTTTTGGCGGCACCACTTGGCATGTGGGATCTTAGTTTCCTGACAGGGATTGAACCCACGCCCCCCGTAGTGGAAGCACGGAGTCTTAACCACTGGACTGCCAGGGAAGTCCAAAATTCACCCTTTTAAAGTGTACAATTCAGGGCTCTAAGTAGTCACAAGGTTTTTGCAATCACTACCAATAACTTCAGAGAAATTTTATCACCCCAAAAGTATATGCTGCACCCATTAGCACTCATTCCTCATTCTTCCCTCCCCGCAGCCATTGGCAGCCACTAATCTACTGTCTTACTGATGTGCCTACTCTGGAAATTTCAAATAAATGGAACCCCTCATACATTATGTAGCCTTTTGTGTCTGGCTTCTTCCACTTAGCATGTTTTCAAGGTTCACCCAGGTGGTAGGATGTATTGGTACTTCATTCCTTTTTATGCCTGAATAATATTCCATTGTATATTACCCACTCATGAGCTGATAAACATTTGGATGGTTTCCACTTTTTGGCTATTACAAATATGCTATGAACATTCATATATAAATTTTTGTGTGGACAAATGTTTTCATTTCTCTTAGGAGTGCATGCAATGGCTGGGCCATAAACTCTATGTTTAACATCTTGAGGAATTAGCAAACTATTTTCCCAAGTGTGCATCATCTTACATTCCCACCAGTGATATGAGGGTTCCAATGTCTCCACATCCTCACCAGCATGTTATTTTTTGTGTTTGTTATTTTAGCCACTCTAGTAGGTGTAAAGTAGCATCTCACTGCAGTTTTGATTAGCATTTCCCTAATGACTAATAATGTTAAGCATCTTTTCATGTGCTTATTGGCCATCTGCATATCTTCTTCAGAGAATAATTCAACTTATTTGCCCACTTTCCAACTGGGTTGTCTTTTTTATTGTTGAGTTTAAAAAATTCTTTATATGTCCTGGATACAAGTCCCTTTTTGGATATATGATTTGTAAATATTTTCCCCCATTTTGTGGGTTGTCTTTTCACTTTTTTTATATTGTCTTTTAAATCACAAAAGTTTTAATTTTCGATCAAGTCCAATTTATTTTTTTCTTTTGTTGCTGTACTTTTGGTGTCATACCTAAGAAAGCACTGCCTAATCTAAGATTACAAACCTGTTTTCTTCTATGAGTTTTATAGTTCTAGTTCTTAAATTTAGGTCTTTCATCCATTTTGAGTTAACTTTTATATATAGTATGAGGTAGCAGTCCAACTTCATTCTTCTGCTTGTGAATATCCATCTGTCCTGGCATCATTTGTTGAAAAGACTGATATTTCCCTTTGTCTTGGGATCCCACAGAAATCAACTGACAACAAATAAAGGGAATTATTTCTGGACTCTCAATTCTATTCCATTGATCTATGTTTATCTTTATGCCAACGTCACACTGTCTTGATTACAGTTTCTTTGTAGTAAGTTGTAAAATTAGGAAGTGTGAATCCTCCAACTTTGTTCTTTTTTCAAGATTGTCTTGGCTATTCTGGGTTCCTTGTAATTCCATGTGACTTTTAGGATCTGCTCATCAATTTCTGGAAAAAAAAAGGCAGCTAGGATTTTGATAGGATTACACTGCATTTGTAGATAAATTCAAGGAATATTGCCATTACTGCCATCTTAAGAATACTAAGCTTTTCAATCCATGAACATGGGATTCCTTACCATTTATTTAGGCCTCCTTTCATTCTTTTCAATGTTTTCTAGTTTTCAATGTACAAGTTTCACATTTCTTCTGTTAAATTTATTCCTAAATATTTCATTCTCTTTGATGCTAGTATAAATTGAATTGTTTTATCAATTTCATTGTCAGATTGTTCATTGTAAGTGTACAGAAATACAATTGATTTTTGTATGTTGATCTTGTATTCTGCAATATTGCTGAATTCATTTATTAGATCTAGTAGGTTTTTTGTGTGTGTGTGGGCCTCAAGCAATTTGACACTAGTCTCTCCCAAGACTCAAGCAGAGTATATAGAGCCAAAGTTTTAGCTTATCTTAATTCTCCAGAGTATACGTAATTTGTTCTGATTTTCTACTAACTGGTCATAGGTATAATCTTTGTGTATATAATCCATAATATTGGTATAAACTATTTGTAATAAACTTGCATGGTACATGATAAATACTGGTTTAACACAGGCATGAAAAACTGAATCAAGAGAAGAAATGAAAATAAGGTTCACTGAATTTACATAAAGCAACAATGAAACAAAGACCTATTAGTAAGTATTCTTTCTAAAAAATTCAGAGTCTAAACTATAAATTTAGTATTGCTGTACATATTTTACAGTATATGCATACTGTGTTCACAGGTCTATGAACAGTGAAAATTTCCACTGCAGATATCCAATTTGCTGAATGTTCTATTTAAAACAAGTATTTGAGTAATAAAAAAATCTACTTTAAAAAAATCTACTTTTCCTTTATTTGAGGCAATAAATTGGAAAATATAATTAAATTTTAGGAAATAGTAAAGAACAGCACTTTACACATATGCAAAAATAGTTACCTTATTTTTAGGCATCAAATTAGAAGATTATTTGAAATTTCAGATGATTTTAGATGCCTTCCATGTTTTGTTTTTGAAACATTATGGTCCAAAGACTCAAAACAAATTTAAAAGGATGGCACAGACATAATATTTGAATAACAAAACACTTTTCTCACACCTAGCAATACTTTTCTAAATGATCCTTCAAAATGAAATGCTTTACTAACTGAGTTTAGTCTTTGGAAGCATGAGCTTAGATTTTTACCAAATTGATACTACCATAAGAAAAGAAGGTTCTAAAGTCACAAAGGAAGTCAGTCACACTCTTTATCTTCTAGAACAGCAAGTATGGAAGTTTTCTTCCTTGGGAAGTTAGGAGACAGTTCTCTCACAATATTTATTCTTTCAGATATAAGGCAAGATCCAAAATGTAGACACTGTCACAATTGGTTTTAAAATGTGTTCCTAATGAAATTACTCAAAAAAAAAAAAAAATTGTGCTAGTAAATTATAAACCTTCTCCTAAGGGAATGTTTTAATTATTAAATAAACGTTTTCTTTTTAAAAATTTAGATAAGATAGAGCTGTTTATACAATGGAAATATGGTTTATCAATCACAATTTTTATTCTTTGGCTAGCAGGCTTGTTTTCCCTTATTCCTCAAGATCAAAATATAGCAAATACCTTGTTTTCACCTCCTCCTCCACATTTCTGTACAAGGACGTAAGCACATGATATTCACTACCTAGGGTTAGTTGAACACGTATGAATCCCAAGCTGTGTCCTTAGAATTCAAGTGTACCAAAAGGTGTCAAAAGGCTTTTGGACAGTACTTTCTAAAAGGCATATTATTTTCTCAGGGGCTTCAGTTTAACAAGTTTTCACTAGGGGAACTTGTTTTCTAAAGTTCTCCAAAGTGGATCTGATACTCTCAAATCACTGTCTGTCAAGTAGATACCACACAAATTTGCCTAGAATTTAAGATCCAGCAGTTTATTACATAAAATAATTTTTAATATCCAGAATCTAGAGACTCCTACAAAACTCACTGAGAAGGTAGGCAAGCCTGGATTGCTGCTCTAGTTCAACAGGAATTCTCAGTCTTTTCTGTGCCTTACACCCCTTTTGCAATTTGGTGAAGCCTCTGGACCTCTTCTTTGAATAATATTATTAAACACATAACAGGATTTACAAGGAAACTAAAAAGTAAACTTGGAATATGTTTTTATGTATTCCTCTACTGTATTAAATAACAAGTTCAGTGATGTAAAATAATTACTGTAATCTTGAAGAAAGAAATAAACAGTATTTCTAGGTATCTGCAACAATTAATGTGGTATGAAAATACTTGTGATTTCTATTGATGACAAAGTCACAAATACTACTGTGATTTACTGCTTATATTTACAGTTGAAGAAAATAGATTTTGGTTAAAGTTGAGTGAAAATTCCTGGTACCTTTCTTTACATCCAAGTTCACTGGCCACCTAAAGTCTATACATGCAGCCCAATTTAAGAACTCTGATCAGAATTTCATATTTTACAAAAGAAGTTTTGCATATCATTATTCTAGCACATTCGTGTATATATAAGGCAAGGCACTTTACTAAAGTCTTCGCTAAGCTTATCTTTTCTTCACCAGAAGGTTAAAACTAGTTTCAAGTTGCTTTTGGTCTTTCTCTCCATAACTGAATGAAATGTTGGCCAACTGTGCTAGATCTAGTACATAAACTTTTATTTTAAAACGTATTATCTGTATGACCCCTAAAAACGTTCCTCATAATGTTAGTCTAGAATCGCCGGATTTTTCAAATTTCTACAATATATATGACTTACAATGACTGACATCTTAAAAGTCAGAAACATATTTGTAGCTAGAACATCTCATTTTAAACATAGCTCCCTGCCTCCCTTCAACCCAGTAACTTAGGTTATTAGATTTTTTTTAAAGAAAAAAAAATGTTTAAGGTGTGTGTGGGGCTGGGAGAACCTCACAACCCTTCCCTAAAACTTTGCACTACTTTTAAGTCTCAGTTCGCCGTAACCGACTAGATCCGGGCCTAGCCAGTCCCGCAGTCCCGTGACTGGCACGGTCCAGGGAGAGGAAAAGGGGACAACAGAGGAGAGTCCCCCAGAGCCAGGAGCCAAGGCGGGGAACCTCGACTAGACAGGAACCAGGAGGAAGCAGCGGCCGAGGCGGGAGGCCTCTGCAGTTCAGGCGCTTGCCTTCCACCCGCGACCCGTCCCCGACTCCCTAACCCGCGCGGCCTCTACCCATTTCGGCCCCTGCCCTGCCGCAGGGCCCCGCAGCACTCTAACCTCTGCCTGCCCCCTTTTCTTCCACGGTGGAGAAGTCACCTGAAATGACCGGCCAGGGAGCAGCGGCAACACCACACGGGCATGGAGCGCGGCGCACGGGGCGCCCGAGCGCGACCGCCACGGCCACCTCCCTCGGCGGGGTTGCCCGTTCGGGGCGCCCGCCCGGTTACGGGGTCCTCGGGGCGCCCGCGCCCCGCGCCTAGCCGTTGCCACGGCTGCCGGAAGCTGCGGTTCAGCAGCCGGCCGGGCTCTGGAGCACCCAAGCCCGCTTCAGTAAAGCGGCTTCCGCTCCTCGACTAGTGGCAGCCGGACGACGGCGGCCGACGATCTCTGGGCGCCGCGATGGGGGCGGAACGGGGCGGGGACGCTGCGACGGCTGCGGCGGAGGCGGGCGGGCTCCTCCTCGCAGGTGCGGAGGCGGTGGCGGCGGGCGAGGCCCGGGATTGGTGGAGCCGCGGCCAGAGCGAGGGGCCCGGCCTGAAGAAGTGTTGGCTGAGAGGGCGGGGGGCCGAGGTCCTCTGCCCACCAGACGGCTGGCGGTGGCTACTGGGGCCCGGGCCTCGGCCTGCGCCCTGCGGCCCCTCCGCGTGCTCCCGACCTGCGGCGTGGGAGGTTGGCGAGGCTGGGAGGACGAGCGTCCTGAGGGCCGGATGACAAGGGGAAGAGGAAGAGCTGCTAACCGCGGTAGCGGGACGGTTAGGGGGAAATCCCTGCGTGCTGCGCGGCCTCTGCGACCCGAGCACCCCAGTGTCTCCAGAGTCGGTGCACGCGGGCCTCTCACCGAGGACGACCGGCAAGACCGAGATTCCCGCTCCACTTTAGCGCCTTACCTCTCGCTGGCCTGGGCGCAGACGCCCGGCGCTTCCGCGCGCTTTTCGTTCTTGACCCTGCCTCACAATCGCCTGGGAGAACTCACCAAACCATGGGTGCCCGGGCCCCACCCCAAGGGTTCTGATGGGGGAAGTCTGGCTTTCCGACTGAGGTCCCCTTCCTTAAGTAAGTGGCATCGCTGGTTAAAAATACAGGTGCTCAGCCCCGCCCCAGATTCACTGAGTACCTTTCATGGAGGGGGAAAGGGCAGGAACGTGTATTTTTTAAGTCCCTCCAGGTGGTTATAATGCGAGAAAAGTCAGAAAGTACCGAGTAATGAGTGTTCCTGTTCGGTATTTTCAAGAAATGAAGGGGGACAAAACCTGGGAGAAGTGATTAATTGCATATACTGTTATATAGAGATGTCTTTCTATCCCTCTTTCCAAAGAGCGCTAATTATTTTTGCAGTTAAAATCTGGGATACGTAAGTTTCTGTTTTTAAATAATTTTTTAAGTTCTCAATTTTTGCTGAATGTTGTCATTGAACAAACTTGGACTTAGCAGGTATTTTAGAGTCTGTGGAGCTTAAAATGAAGTTCTAGGACTCAGCCTGATTCCAGGATTATACAATCTAAGATAATATATTCATTCATACATATACACTTATATTCATGTTACTCTAATGTTTATTTTGCTTTAATGTTTCAGAAAGTGAAGCATAATTTTCTGTTGATAGTCATAACATTATCCTTTTAAAGGAACTAAATTCGTAATAGCTATGCCAATCCAGAGAATTGAAATATTTAAAACTGTAAGGTTTATGAGTACTTTGTATAACTTTTTCTTTTCTTTATGGCTTTGTTTTCACTTTGAGTTTCTTGTGGTATTTTCAGATGAATTAATAAAGTGAGCATGTCAAATTTTAGCCTTAAGCAGCCTTGTATTTAAACCTCGGGAACTTGCTATCATGGTTTACCCTTGATAAGGGCTAATGATTAAACCAGGTCACAATAACTACATAGAGGATTTTTCTTATAGCAAATGGGGCACATCAGAATTTTTGTTTCTGTTTTTTGAAATTGTAGGGTGAGGTGCTATTTAAATATAAAATCCGGGTTTGATGAGGTCGTGGGGCAACAGACTCAGATACTGCTGGTGAGAGTGTAAATTAGTATGTAATCCAAACTCCCCCATCTGCATAATAGACTCTCATTCCTCCTTTCAGCACGTGCAGTAGCACATTTAGGGTGGAGCTTATCTCACACTAACAACCATTCCAAAACAACCCTCCTTACTGGTGTATAATATACCAGTATTTTATACATTAAATTATAGTATAGTAGTTAAAAGGACTGTCTATTGGAATCTTCACTGTGCGAGCAGTGTGATCTTGGACAAATTACTTAGCATCTCTGGGCTTTGATTCCTCATCTGTAAAATGAGATAATAATAATTAGTTCATTGGTTATAAGAATTAAATTAAAAAATACTTATAAAGCACTTACCACAGTACCTGGCTCATGTTAATAAATACTAAAATAATTAAGTATAAAATATTAAATAAATATGAAAATAAATACTTTTCATTATTATCAATAATACTGTAAAATATTTTCACATTTTCTAAAATCAGGAAGTATGTGTATGGATTGAAATGTGCTCTCCCCCACTCCACCCCAATTCATATATTAAAGCCCTAACCCTAATGTGACTGTATTTGGAGATAGGGCCTGTAAAGAGGTAATTGAGGTTAAATGAGGTCATGAGTGCGGAACTCTAACCCAGTAGGTTTGGTACCTTAGAAGAAGAGGAGCAGTCTCTTTTTGCCAGATGAGGACACAGGAGAGGGTGGCAAGCCAGGAAGAGAGCTCTCACCAAGAACCAGATCAGCAGCCTCCTTGGTCTCAGACCTTCCAGCCTCCAGAATTGTGAGAAAATAAATGTCTGTTTAAGCCACCTACTGTATGGCGTTTTGTTTTGGAGCCTGAGCTGACAAAGATAGTATGTTTTTGCATTTTCTAGAAGCAAACAGAAAATTTTAATGGAAATTATTCAAAATGAACTATTGCATTTTATATACTAGGTAAACCTGTCAATGGACCATTTCATATGCTTGGTAGTATAAGACTAAGTTTTAGAGGGGTTTAGAAAACATTGTAGAAAAACAGTTCCTCCTTTATTGAAACTCTGGGAAGTTCAGATACCATTCAGATTTCTTTATCCTCAGGCCCACTGACACTTTTTGATACAGAGAATTACCTCTGTTTAGCTGCCAATTTGGAATTCTCATCAGCTCTATTCTCTATCTAGATGGCAAATTTTAAAAAAATGCTTCCCTGACTACACAGGAAATTGGGGACTTACTGGTGCTGGGGACTTAAGATAAAGTTTGTTCCTGCAATTTGAACTCAGAGGATTAGAAAATTCTATACCAAGAAGGCTGCTTGCTAAAAATACAATTTATTTTTGTGGCTATTGTAACAGTCAGATTCAGTTGCAGAGAACAGAACTCATAAAATTCACTCTCGCTCTTAAGAATCACTCTTAAGAGTAGCTTTTGGAGATGAACCAAGATGGCAGAGTAGGAGGAAGTGCTCTCACTCCCTCTTGCGAGAACACCAGAATCACAACTAGCTGCTGGACAATCATCGACAGGAAGACACTGGAACTCATCAAAAATGATACCCCATATCCAAAGACAAAGGAGAAGCCACAGTGAGATGGTAGGAGGGGCGCAATCACAGTAAAATCAAGTCCCATAACTGGTGGGTGGGTGACTCACAGAGTGACGAACACTTATACCACAGAAGTCCACCCACTGGAGTGAAGGTTCTGAGCCCCACGTCAGGCTTCCCAACCTGGGGGTCTGGCAACGGGAGGAGGAATTCCTAGAGAATCAGACTTTGAAGCCTAGTGGGAATTGATTGAAGGACTTCAACAGGACTGGGGGAAACAGAGACTCCACTCTTGGAGGGCACACACAAAGTAATGTGTGCATCGGGACCCAGGGGAAGGAGAAGTGACCCCAGGGGAGACTGAACCAGACCTACCTGCTAGTGTTGGAGGGTCTCCTGAGGGGGGTGGGGGGTGCTGTGGCTCACCATGGGGACAAGGACACTGGCAGCAGAAGTTCTGGGAAGTACTCTTTGGTGTGAGCCCTCCCAGAGTCTGATATTAGCCCCACCAAAGAGCCCAGGTAGGCTCCAGTGTTGGATTGCCTCAGGCCAAACAACCAACAGGGAGGGAATGCAGCCCCACCCATCAACAGTCAAGTGGATTAAAGTTTTACTGAGCTCTGACCATCAGAGCAACAGTCGTCTCTACCCACCACCAGTCCCTCCCATCAAGCTTCTTAGATAGCCTCATCCACCAGAGGGCAGAGAGCAGAAGCAAGAAGACCTACAACCCTGCAGCCTGTGGAACAAAAACCACATTCACAGAAAGATAGACAAGATGAAAAGGCAGCGGGCTATATACCAGACGAAGGAACAAGATAAAACCCCAGAAAAACAACTAAATGAAGTGGAGATAGACAACCTTCCAGAAAAAGAATTCAGAATAATGATAGTGAAGATGATCCAGGACCTCGGAATAAGAATGGAGGCAAAGATCGAGAAGATGCAAAAAATGTTTAACAAAGACCTAGAAGAATTAAAGAACAAAGAAACAGAGATGAACAATACAATAACTGAAATGAAAACTGCACTAGAAGGAATCAATAGCAGAATAACTGAGGCAGAAGAATGGATAAGTCACCTGGAAGACAGAATGGTGGAATTCACTGCTGTGGAACAGACTAAAGAAAAAAGAATGAAAAGAAATGAAGACAGCCTAAGAGACCTCTGGGACAACATTAAACGCAACAACATTCGCATTATAGTGGTCCCAGAAGGAAAAGAGAGAGAGAAAGGACCAGAGAAAATATTTGAAGAGATTATAGTCGAAAACTTCCCTAACAAGGGAAAGGAAATAGCCACCCAAGTCCAGGAAGCACAGCGAGTCCCATACAGGATAAACCTAAGGAGAAACACGCTGAGACACATAGTAATCAAAGTGGCAAAAATTAAAGACAAAGAAAAATTATTGAAAGCAGCAAGGGAAAAATGACAAATAACATACAAGGGAACTCCCATAAGGTTAACAGCTGATTTCTCAGCAGAAACTCTACAAGCCAGAAGGGAGTGGCATGATATACTTAAAGTGATGAAAGGGAAGAACCTACAACCAAGATTACTCTACCTGGCAAGGATCTCATTTAGATTTGATGGAGAAATCAAAAGCTTTACAGAGAAGCAAAAGGTAAGAGAATTCAGCACCACCAAACCAGCTCTACAACAAATGCTAAAGGAAATTCACTAAGTGGGAAACACAAGGGAAGAAAAGGACCTACAAAAACAAACCCAAAACGATTAAGAAAATGGTCATAGGAACGTACATATTGATAATTACCTTAAACTTGAATGGATTAAATGCTCCAACCAAAAGACACTGGCTTGCTGAATGGATACAAAAACAAGACCCATATACATGCTGTCTACAAGAGACCCACTTTAGACCTAGGGACACATAGAGACTGAAAGTGAGGGGATGGAAAAAGATATTCTATGCAAATGGAAATCAACAGAAAGCTGGAGTAGCTATACTCATATCAGATAAAATAGACTTTAAAATAAAGAATGTTACAAGAGACAAGGAAGGACACTACATAATGATCAAAGGATCAATCCAAGAAGAAGTTATAACAGTTATAAATACATATGCACCCAACATAGGAGCACCTCAATACATAAGGCAACTGCTAACAGCTGTAAAAGAGGAAATCGACAATAACACAGTAATAGTGGGGGACTTCAACACATCACTTACACCAATGGACAGATCATCCAAAATGAAAATAAATAAGGAAACAGAAGCTTTAAATGACACAATAGACCAGATAGATTTAATTGATATTTATAGGACATTCCATCCAAAAAGAGCAGACTACACTTTCTGCTCAAGTGCGCACGGAACATTCTCCAGGATAGATCACAACTTGGATCACAAATCAAGCCTCAGTAAATTTAAGAAAACTGAAATCATATCAAGCATCTTTTCTGGCCACAACGCTATGAGATTAGAAATGAATTACAGGGAAAACACGTAAAAAACACAACCACATGGAGGCCAAACAATACGTTACTAAATAACCAAGAGATCACTGAAGAAATCAAAGAGGAAATCAAAAAAAATACGTAGAGACAAATGACAATGAAAGCATGATGATCCAAAACCTATGGAATGCAGCAAAAGCAGTTCTAAGAGGGAAGTTTGTAGCTATACAAGCCTACCTCAAAAAACAAGAAAAATCTCAAGTAAACAATCTAACCTTACACCTAAAGTAACTAGAGAAATAAGAACAAGCAAAACCCAAAGTTAGCAGAAGGAAAGAAATTATAAAGATCAGAGCAGAAATAAATGAAATAGAAACAAAGAAAACAATAGCAAACATCAATAAAACTAAAAGCTGGTTCTTTGAGAAGATAAACAAAATTGAAAATTGATAAACCATTAGCCAGACTCATCAAGAAAAAGAGGGAGAGGACTCAAAGTAATAAAATTAGAAATGAAAAGGGAGAAGTTACAAAAGACACCACAGAAATGCAAAGCATCCTAAGAGACTACTACAACCAACTGTATGCCAATAAACTGAACAACCTGGAAGAAATGGACAAATTCTTAGAAAGTTATAACCTTCCAAGACTGAACCAGGAAGCAACAGAAAATATGAACAGACCAATCACAAGTAATGAAATTGAAACTGTGATTAAAAATCATCCAACAAACAAAAGTCCAGGACTAGATGCCTTCACAGGTGAATTCTATCAAACATTTAGAGAAGAGCTAACACCCATCCTTCTCAAACTCTTCCAAAAAATTGCAGAGGAAGGAACACTCCCAAACTGATTTTATGAAGCCACCATCACCCTGATACCAAAACCAGACAAAGATACTACAAAAAAAGAAAATTACAGACCAATATCACTGATGAATATAGATGCAAAAGTCCTCAACAAAATACTAGCAAACAGAATCCAACAAGACATTTAAAGGATCATACACCACGATCAAGTGGGATTTATCCCAGGGATGCAAGGATTCTTCAATATACACAAATCAATCAATGTGATACACCATATTAACAAATTGAAGAATAGAAACCATATGATCATCTCAACAGATGCAGAAAAAGCTTTTGACAAATTTCAACACCCATTTATTTATGATAAAAACTCTCCAGAAAGTGGGCATAGAGGGAATCTACCGCAACATAATAAAGGCCATATACAGCAAACCCACAGCAAACATCATTCTCAGTGGTGAAAAACTGAAGGCATTTCCTCTAAGATCAGGAACAAGACAAGGATATCCACTCTCAGCACTATTATTCAGCATAGTTTTGGAAGTCTTAGCCATGGCAGTCAGAGAAGAAAAAGAAATAAAAGGAATACAAATTGGAAAAGAAGAAGTAAAACTGTCACTGCAGATGACATGACACTATACATAGAGAATCCTAAAAATGCCACCAGAAAACTACTACAGCTAATCAATGAATTTGGTAAAGTTGCAGGATACAAAATTAATGCACAGAAATCTCTTGTATTCCTATACACTAATGATGAAAAATCTGAAACAGAAATTATGGAAACACTCCCATTTACCATTGCAACAAAAAGAATAAAATACCTAGGAATAAACCTACCTAGGGAGACAAAAGACCTGTATGCAGAAAACTATTAGACAGTGATGAAAGAAATTAAAGATGATACCAACAGATGGAGAGATATACCATATTCTTGGATTGGAATAATCAACATTGTGAAAATGACTTTACTCCCCAAAGCAATCTACAGATTCAATGCAATCCCTATCAAATTACCAATGGCATTTTTTACGGAACTAGAGCAAATCATCTTAAAATTTGTTTGGAGACACAAAAGACCCCGAATAGCCAAAGCAGTCTTGAGAGGAAAAAAACGAAGCTGGAGGAATCAGACTCCCTGACTTCAGACTATACTACAAAGCAACAGTAATCAAGACCATATGGTACTGGCACAAAAACAGAAACAAAGATCAATGGAACAAGATAGAAAGCCCAGAGATAAACCCACGCACCTACAGTTAACTAATCTATGACAAAGGAGGCAAAGATATACAATGGAGAAAAGACAGTCTCTTCAATAAGTGGTGCTGGGAAAACTGGACAGCTACATGTAAAAGAATGAAATTAGAACACTCCCTAACACCATACACAAAAATAAACTCAAAATGGATTAGAGACCTAAATGTAAGACTGGACACTATAAAACTCTTAGAGGAAAACATAGGAAGAACACTCTTTGACATAAATCACAGCAAGATCTTTTTTGATGCACCTGCTAGAGTAATGGAAATAAAAACAAAAATAAACAAATGAGACCTAATGAAACTTAAAAGCTTTTGCACAGCAAAGGTAACCATAAATAAGATGAAAAGACAACCCTCAGAATGGGAGAAAATATTTGCAAATGAATCAACGGACAAAGGATTAATCTCCAAAATATATAAACAGCTCATGCAACTCAATATTAAAGAAACAAACAACCCAATCCAAAAATGGGCAGAAGACCTAAATAGACATTTCTCCAAAGAAGACATACAGATGGCCAAGAAGCACATGAAAAGATGCTCAACATCACTAATTATTAGAGAAATGCAAATCAAAACTACAATGAGGTATCACCTCACACCAGTTAGAATGGGCATCATCAGAAAATCTACAAACAACAAATGCTGGAGAGGGTGTGGAGAAAAGGGAACCCTCTTGCACTGTTGGTGGGAATGTAAATTGATACAGCCACTATGGAGAAGAGTATGGAGGTTCCTTAAAATACTAAAAATAGAATTACCATATGATCCAGCAATCCCACTAGTCAGCATATACCCAGAGAAAACCATAATTCAAAAAATACATGCACCCCAATGTTCATTGCAGCAGTATTTACAATAGCCAGGTCATGGAAGCAACCTAAATGCCCATCGACAGAGGAATGGATAAAGAAGTTGTGGTACATATATACAAAGGAATGTTACTCAGCCATAAAAAAAATGAAATTGGGTCATTTGTTGAGACGTGGATGGATCTAGAGACTGTCATACAGAGTGAGGTAAGTCAGAAAGAGAAAAACAAATATCATATATTAATGCATGTATGTGGATCCTAGAAAAATGGTACAGATGAACCGGTTTGCAGGGCAGAAGTTGAGACACAGATGTAGAGAACAAACGTATGGACACCAAGGTGGGAAAACCGTGGTGAGGTGGGGATGGTGGTGTGCTGAATTGGGCGATTGGGATTGACATGTATACACTGATGTGTATAAAATTGATGACTAATAAGAACCTGCAGTATAAACAAACAAACAAACAAACAAACAAAAAAACAACTAATACTAAACTTTCTTTGGGTTATTTGTATGGAAATATGTTAATATAAATGTTTCAGACATTACATGAAATTTCTAAAAATCTTATATGTTCTGGTATAATGTTATAAGTTATAATTCTAGTTATTACTTTAAAATGTATATCTCAGAAATAACTAATTTTCTTGTCAACTGTATTATTATGAACTTTCATCAAATCTTTAACCATGGTCATTTTAAAGTCTTTTGTCATTTACAGACAGTTCTGGGTGTACTCTGATGCTTTTGCAAATATGTTCCTATAAAAGGGTTTCATCTTCAAGGAATTCATGGAAAAGACTTTGACAAGTACAGGTTTCTGGAAACTGACTATACTGCTGAATTGAATGAATAAGCATTTTCAGAAGTCTAACGGAAAACTGATGAATTCATAAAAGTGCTAACAAAAGATAAAGATTAAAAATATTAATTTCATGGGACTGAGTGCACTGATGAGGATGATTATAATTTTTGTGACTTTCTGTTTCAATGAAAAAAAAAATCCCACAAGGACTCAGAGGCAAAGAATATACAAATCAATTTTCACTGCAAAGTAAAGGAGCTGTTACAGTGGAGGATTACTGGACTGAATGTCAATATTATGACATAGTATGAGTGTGTTTCATGTTTGGTAATTGCAATCATTGTTGCTTTTGTTGTGGTCATCCATTTACAATGCTTGGTGTCAGTTTATTTATCTCTTGTAAAAATAAAATAGAGTGTGTGTGTGAAAAAAAAAAGACTCACTCTTAAGAATAAGAAGAATTTTTACAGGATATTGCAGAATCATAGGAGAGCTGAAGACACATAGGTAGAATTATGAGAAAAGTACCCATAGTCACACTGCAAGAGCAGTTCACTATCAGGAAAGGGGAATTTTCCCCCTCTACCCCTCTTGAATCCTTGTGGCTATACTAATACAATTGATACAAGACAGATCAACAGGAGAAAAGGAAACAAATTTTAATCATGAACATGGATGTCTTGTAGAAATGGGTCCTAAGAAGTGGCTGAAGCAAGCAGCTTTTATACTTTTAGGCAAAGAAACAATAAATTTGTAAGGAATTGATAGGACAAAGGAACTTAGGTTTTGGGTGCCCAATTAGTGAAAAATCTAAACAGAATTTGGGTTTGGGGTAGTAAATTAAAGTAACAAGTTTTGTTTATATAGGCTTCTCAGCCCCAAATTCCCTATCTTTGGTGAAAAGGTATCATTCTCCCTCCAGATGCATGAGTGCACTTGTCACAATTTATTTCCTCTTTTCACGGAGACAGGAGAGTCAGAGTACTTTTTGTGTTGACTGTTTAGTAACTTCAATTCAAAATAATCAGTATGCCATTGAGGCACATTTTGGGGCTGCCTAACCTAGTACCCCAAACCACCAAGGGAGCCGCTGCCTATCTGTGACCAAGATGCTGCCTGCCTACTTGAAAGCTTCAGCTACAGCTGCTCATTCTAGAACTACACCTGAAGTGCAACGTTTGATTGTTTTCCTCCCTCTAACAAAGTAAGTCCAGGATGTCAGGAACTTTGTTTCTCTGTTCACTATTGTATACTCCAGCACTGAGACCAGATATTGGTTTGTAGTAAGAGTGAACACACACCACCATAGGTGACACTCACTCACTGATCCAGGAGGACTGATGTTGGATAAGCCTTTAACTAAATGGAAAGGAGAAACATGAGTTATGACTCATTTCTCTGTCTCACTGCCTATAAGGTTGACTTGTAGGCTATATTTGCATTACTACAAGATTAGAGAAAAGGAGAAAAGTAGAGAACAGTAGTCAGAGACAAAATATGACAGAAAAGATAATTCATACAGAATTAATTGTGGTTTCCAACATGAATAGAAATTCCAGAAAGAACAGAGAAAATGATTGGATGAAACTTACAAGAAAAAAAAATTCAGAGCTAAAGGGAGATGTGAGTCTGCAAGTGTATAATATCTACTGAGCAGGAGAAAAGAAAAAAATCTATATGTGGGCATATACAACTTAAGGATAGCAAGAATAAAGAGAAGATCTCAAAAGTGTCCAGAGAGCTAATACAGGTCTTCCATAAGGGAATGAGAATCAGGCTAAGAATAGACTTCTCAGCAATAGGAGTAGAGGTTAGGAGATAAGCAATTCCCTGAAAGTTCCACTTTCCCAAGTCAAGGAAATGACTTTGAACCTAGAATTCTGTACCAAGCCAAACTATTGACAAAATATGAAGGCAGAATGAAAAAGAAAACTAAACATAAACTGAGGAAACTTTATATCTCAAATACTCTTTTTTAGGATGTTACTTGGGAATGTTGACTGGCAAAACAAGGGAACTGTCCAAGAAATTGGAGCAGGTTGGATCTATTAACAATAGAACTAATTCAGCAAAGCAATGAGGGCAAGTTCCAGGGTGACGACTGTGCAGCAGGCCTGAGAGCCACCCATCCAAATTGAAAGGAGACTACAGAGTTGTAAGAGGATTTTCTGTCGCAACAAAAGAGCCCCCAGATGTGAGAGTAAATGGAAGTGTTGGAGAAACTATACTAATGATGGCATAAAAATAGACCATTCAAAAAAAAAAGGCAGAAGTCTAGTAGGGTGGGGGTGTATGGCAAAAAGTATACAAAAAACATATATAGTCATAGAATACAACTTGGCCGGGTAGATGTAAGATATACACTGTTTACTGATTTTCACATTTATAGTCCACCTGTAGACAAATCAAGAATCCCTTAACTATGGCTATGAATCAGATTATAAATGTCATCCATGATAAGGTAAAAGAGAACAAGACAGATGAAGAGTAGGGTATGGGATACAAATTCTTGTTTGACAAAGTGAAGAGGTACTCCTTATAGTTGAAATAAGAAATACAAATTTAAGTATATTATTTAACCTCACAAATGTAAGCAATGGAAAAGCTAACAATAGTGATATAATTTATTAGGTATTGTAGGTCGGGAAAAATTGGAGTGGTTAATTTAGTAAAATCCTTACCTATCTTAGCAGAAAGTGAGTATGCAAGACCTAACACCGATGCATCTAGAATGAACAGCATAAATATATAATTTAGAGCTAGTAGGGTAACAATGAGGTAAATGCGACTGCCACTGGGGAACAAGATTGGAGGGATCAGGAAAGGATGGGTTGGAGGCTTGTTGCTTTTTGTGTTCAGCCCTATTGAATTCATTCATTCATTTATATAACAAATATTTGTTGTGTGCCAAAAATGTGCCAGACACATAAATGAAACAGATGAGTGGGGGAGACAGGGTATTTTCTATCATAACAATGCCAAAATTTGAAATTGAATATTAGGCAGCCTTGTTCTTAAAATTTTTTATTAGGCAATTGATGCCAACATGTTGCTCCCCTCTTCTCTTACCCTTCCTCTTACATTGTCATTCTGTAACACAAACTTTTCAGTCATCTGGTGCCCACACCCAGTCTTGTTTTTTGGTGTTGTGGGGAACTTATGAATGGGGCAGTAAAGGAGAACTCTTACCTGTCCTACCTTTCCCCTCCAATGGCATGGCTAGGAGAGGTCCCAGGATTTCTGTGGAGGGGATTTGTGGTTGTGGAGTTCCAGGTAGTTATTAGACATTGCAGTGAGCTGAAGCAGCAAGGATGATAAGCATACTGGGCAGACTACTTTGGAGCCGGAATGAGAAAAGCTGTCTCTTTTTTATATATGCAGGTACCAGAGTAGTGCATACAGAAACACCTGGGAGCACTTAAAAAACTCAATGCCCAGGCACAACCCCCTCCCTTCCCACCCTCACCACTACCAATTAAATTTAAAAGTCTCTGGCAAAGGGACCTCAGGCACATGATGTAAATCATTAACATATAGTTCATAAGAGATTTCTGCACAATTGATTGAGTTAAAAAATTAGAGCTTCAAACCACTTTTCATTCTGATATTCATAATATAAAGTCCAAGAAAGAACAACACTCACTTCCTTGACCTTATAATACATAGTTATAGTGTAAATAGAAAATGTATGGCTTTTATTTCATTAATAAGGTTAATTCTGTGGTCAAAAGCCCCCCCCCACCAACAAACATACTAGTTTACAGTTCTAATCTCACCTCTTACCCTCAGTGTCCCCATGCTGTTCTCCAAACATGCCAGGCAAGCTCTCCTCCTTAGAATTTTTCACTGTCTGCTCCTACTGCCTGCAACACTATTTCCACCATATCCATAAGGCTAAGTCCCTCACCACCTTAGAGTCTACTCAGATATTACCTCCTCAATGAGGCTGCTGAGGAAACAAAATAATTTTAAGGCAGGAAAAAAATTTAAAGTGAAATTTTCTCTGCTGTTTGAGCCACTATACCTTCTCCTTAGTGTGCATTGTGCAACTGCATTATACATTAACTAGATTCCCTAAGAAGACGCAGGAATGCCTGCACACACACACACACACACACACACATGCGTGTGCACACACACACACACACACACACATCAATTTCCTGCTGGCACCATCAAGGAAACTCCTTAGGAGATAGCATTCCCTCCTTAATCATGTAAGGGGTTATGAGGACCCACTACTCACTTTGTTGAGCTATGTAAACTGTCAATGTCACCTTGATGTTTAACACTTTGATGTATAACCTTTGTCTCAAAAACTTATATAACTGTGCTTTGACCTCTAATGGGCAGAACAGTCCTAGAGCTTTCTGAAAGACTATCTCCCTAGTTATAATTTTCAGATTGGCTTGAATAAAATTTTCCGTTTCTTTCTTAGATCGCTGATTGATTATTTTTTCATCAACATTTGCATAACATAGTTGGCAGGATATCAGAGATACCCACCAGAGGACACCTGGAGTCTACCCTGAACTGGTGTTTGATATCAGCATGGGCCATTTGAGCCCCACTGACTTCTTGGTACTCCTCAGATGTTCCGGTGAGTTCTCCTGATATGTGGATCTCATTGCTTTTAAGTGATAAACCTAAAAATTTTATTTGAGCTATTTTACTTAAGACTTGGAGTCTTAAGTGGCACTGATGTATTTCCAAGGCAGGGACCTAGGGGGATCTTGGTGGGAGGTCAAGGGAAATATAGGTGTCTGGTTTTTGTTAAATTTGGCTGAAACTGAAAAAAAAAAAACCCAAGTAGATATATGGTCTGAACAAACTATTTGCTAGTGAAATGAGAGATTGAATTATTTAGCTCTAAAGAACAAGGGATGTTGGTTCCTTCCAGCCATAAGGTGTCCTCAGGTGACTGAGAACCTAACAGATGTATCTGAGGATCAATCCTGTGACCTGCAGTAGTCCCACAGAGAACCCCACTATAACCATTAAGTAAATACTCTTCCTCTAAGGATGCATAAGATAAAGACTGATCATCCAGTGCTCCAAGCACCCACAATGGTTTTAGACTGTCAGAGGGAAAAACTATGACACCTAAAAGAGTTGAACCAACCCTTGGGGAACTGGACTCAGAAGCAGCACACATCCAATCCACCACACTGTCCTCAGAAAGTTGTTCATACCATATCTCATATCTAAATTAGGCTACTAAATTAATAATGGGAAATTGTGCCCCAAAGGACAATCAGTTCCCGGATGGACAGCCACCTAAGTGGATACTAGCTGGGTTTATGTATCACATTTAGGGAATGTATAACTTGCAAGTGCTTAGTTGGGAACAGAGGGAAGTCTCGACCTGAAAATGGCCAAGATGGAACTCTTCTGACATTCCAAAACAGGCTTTGGTACACAGTTAGAGAAAGCTGGCTTGATGAAACACCTTTTCAGAATTCTGACCCTAGGAATAGAGCTTGTTTTCTTCTCCCTGTGCCTTGAGATGTAAATGTTCTATCAGGGCTCTCAGGAATTTTTATCTTACTCTTATCTAGAGCATCTCCAATTCCTGAGACTGAGAAAAAGAAAGGGGGCAGGGAGGGGGACTTTTTAACCTGAATCAGGAAGACTGTGAGATCTCTGTGTCTATATGGATGTATGTATGTCTGCATGTAGATAGATACATATAGATATGTCTTTACCTCCAGATGGTATTACCAAAATTAATTTGTAAAAGAGCTCTATTTAATTGGCTTAAATAAAATTGGCTTATATAAACAGTCAGAAATATAAAAGAAACTAACCCAAAAGAATTTCAGGTTCATGTGATCTGGGAAATATTCAGTATTAAAGTAATATCTGGTATTAAAGTTAGTTTAAGTTTGTTGGTTTAATTAACACAGAGATGTCTTTAGAGTCATCAATATTAAATATAATAATTTCATTGTACCTAGGTTTACTAGAAATCAAATAAGATCTTGTTATATCTGTTGCAAAATTGTCAGCAAGAAAAATAACTTGGTATGATGAAACTTTTAAATAACTTAAATATAAATGAGACAAGAATTTTTTAGGTGAACACTTTAAGAATAATTATGTTTTAGGTATGTTTATCTAAAATAGTTTCTCCAGATTTTTAGTAACTTGAAACTTTAGAGTTTTGCTAAATTAAGTGATGGGAATTCATTGAATATCCAGATCATTTCCTAAAAATTCCTGGAAAATTAATTGCTAAACAAGTTTAAGTTTACCTACTTTTGTCTTATTAGAGAAAAACGAAAGATGTTTGAGCTTATTGGACACATGTCTTGTGCCACAGTGAGGAAAGAAATTATGCTTTGAGAAAAATGTATGTTTCTAGAGGTTATAGAATATTTTCATAAGTTTGCCAATCAGGAAATGCTACTATGACTAACAGTTCACAATTAATTGCTTCTTGGGTTTTGACAGAGATTAATTAAGGTTTTCAAGGTTAATATTATAATATATAAGTAATTAATGTTACTAGAAATAAGGGAAATATTTCAGTATTCAAGAAAAGTAGGATGTGTGTTTTCAGTAAAAGAAGGTATGATAAATGGAAATGCATTCTGTTAAAGGAACAGAAAGTAATTATGTACTAAAGCTGGTTATTTCTAAATGGGAAAGAAAATAAGGAACAAACTAATACAGATATAGAAAGTTGTGGGAGGTTTGTGGAAAAGGAAACCTGAGAAAAGAGTTTTGTGCATGATCAGGACTGGCTAAAACTAGATTGAACTAAATAAGTAAATGTCTTTAGTTATTGAAAGTAAGTTGGTACAAGACTGGAGTTTGGTTTTCTCCCTCTGTAAAGAGAACAAAGTTTTCTTGGAATATTGAGCTGCTTTTATTGTCACTTTGACTACGTGAATAAGTATTGTTTCCCAGCACCCTATGATCTATTTGACCAAATGTTAAAATTTTTTTAAAATTTTTGACAAACTTCTTCAAATCAGATTCTAAATGAAGTTCTTTTGACCTCTAGCTAACTTTGGGATGTTTCAGAGGGTCCCTGAAGCCTCTCAAAGAGAGATATTCAACTAATTAGGATTATTTGATATGTTAAATTAATGGGAAGCATTGTCAAATAGTGATGATAAAGCTTCTTAGGTTATATTGTATGGGTAAATGTCATTAATATAAATGTTCTAGAAATTATATGAAATTTCTAAAATTGGATATGTCCTGGTATAATATTATCAGTCATAATTCTAGTTATTATCTTAAAATGTTTATGTCACAGCAATAATCAAGTTTCTTTGTCAATTGCATTGTAATCAAATCTTTGTCATTCATAGACAGTTGTTTTACTCTGATACTTTTGCAAAAATGCTTCATCTTCAAGAAGATTCATAGAAAGGACTTTTTGACAAGTACAGGTCTCTGATAGTTTTCAGATCATACTGCTGAAACAGGTAAGAAACTTAAAAGTTCTAATGGAAACCCCAGTGGCTTCTAAACTCTTAACAGATGATTAAAATCAAGAATTAGTTACATAGGACTGAGTGAACTGGTGAATATGGTTATAATTTTTATGGTTTTTGTTTGAAGTATTACTTTTAATCTTTGTTTTCCAGATATAAGTAAATCTTTCCCCTTAGACTAATTGTGACTTACAGCAATTTGGTAAATTATATTTTTGTAATCGGAATTGAAAATTTTATCTTTTCTCTCTACCTGGTCCGTCCAGATTTTGGAAACTCTTAATGAGTATTCTTATTTATGGCAATATAGTTATTTCCATAAGTTCAATAAGAATCTGTTCTCCTTATAACAGGACATAATTGGAAACGTTAGTTATATTACCATGGCTCCGACTGGAATGTCATATTTTGAGAATGTACATAGAATCAGATATGACCAGACAGCTTTAAAGAACTAAGGTGAACTTTATGGAGCCATAAAGCCCCTTGGAAAAATGACTTGATACACCATTTACAGGGTTCCCAGAAGCCTTACCAGGTAAATGAGGAAGGCCACATCTTGGCAGGTGAAAGAATCTCAAGATATTTTGGGGACCTTGAGAAGAGAGGAATTCTCGCAAATCTGTAGATGTTGCAGGTGGAATCTGATAGCAAGCTCTTGGTGTGGCTTTCCTGGCCTTGAGAGGCCTTTTAAAAGTTCAATCTAAGATTCCTTATGAACAGTTCTAGCAAAACCAAAATTGAAAGAGCCTATATGATCAATTATACTTATGTAATTAATGAGACCAAATTTATTGAAACCAGACATTTTGCAAACAAATTAGTCTTAATTTAGCTATATTTGGTGGAAATGAGGACAATTTTAGAGAAAAAATTATGTTTTAGCAATATGCTTTTGTGGATATTAAATTCTAACAGTGTTCTAATTGTCTTTGAGGTTCTATATTTACTGCCTAAGACTCACTTCCTGGATGGCTCCTCATTATTATGTTACATTATTGTAAAGTTTAATTGAATTATTAAAAGGACAGTCTAAGTTTGTTTCTGAAGCTTATCATAGTAAACTATTTTTGGATGAAGATCAGATGCCCCATGACCTGCAACCAGGAGATTATTCATATTGGAAAAGACATCAAGTACAGGACTCTTTATAGCCACATTGGAAGGGGCCATATCAGGCATCCTCTTCTGAATGGACTGCAATTTCTATTTCTGAAAACCAGCTTTGACTAATTGAGACCAGCAGTACCAGACCAGGACAAGAAGACGACATCTGAAGGAGAGAGCTGACCCAAGATGCTGAACCAGGCCTGTGTACTTGTTACCTTGATGGTTGCTCACACTTTTGCTTATGAACCAAATGTGTTTCTTTCTTGGGCTCAATCATATGCGTTTCAAAAATCAGTCCAATTTCTGCGTTTGTGGACAATTACCTGTGTCTAGTACTCCTGGGTTACCTTGGTGGATTTCTCCTCTCCAAGGCTCTAATTGGATGACCCTTAGGAAATTTATTCTAGAAGAAAGGACTTATAGTTCTGTTGGGGCCATTATTGATATTTCTAGATGGGACCCTCCTCACTTGGCCAATTAATCATACTTGCTCTGACCATGGCCATAAATATAGATTTTTTTTCCTTTTCTAAATATTTTATTGAAGTATAGTTGATTCACAATGTTGTGATAGTTTCAGATGTACAGCAAAGCGATTCAATTATACATATATATAAATATATATATTCTTTTTAAAATAAATTTTTAATAATTCTCTTCCATTATAGGTTATTACAAGATATTGAGTATAGTTCCCTGTGCTATATAGTAGGTCCTTATTGATTATCTATTTTATATAGTAGTAGTGTGTATATTTAATTTATGTTTTTATTGGAGTATAATTGCTTTACAATGTTGTATTAGTTTCCGCCATACAATGGAGTGAATCAACTATATGTATACCTATGTCTCCTCCCTCTTGGACTTCCCTCCCACGCCCCCCCCCCCATCCCACCCATCTAGGTCATCACTGAGCACTGAGTTGAGCTTCCTGTTCTTTATAGCATATTCCTGCTAGCCATTTTATGCATGGTAGTGTATATATGTCAATCCTAATCTCCCAACTTGTCCCACCCTCCCCTTCCCCTCCATGTCCAACATGTCTGTTCTCTATGTCTGCATCTCTATTCCTGACCTGCAAATAGGTTCATCTGTACTATTTTTCTAGATTCCACATATATGCATTAATATACAATATTTGCTTTTCTCTTTCTGGCTTACTTCACTCTGTATGACAGACTCTAGGTCCATCCACATCTCTATAAATAACCCAATTATGTTCCTTTTTATGGCTGAGTAATATTCCATTGTATATATGTACAACATCTTCTTTATCCATTCATCTGTCATTGGACACTTAGGTTGTTTCCATGTCCTGGCTATTGTAAATAGTGCTGCAGTGAACACTGGGGTACATGACTCTTTTTGAATTATGGTTTTCTCAGGGTATATGCCCAGTAGTGGGATTGCTGGGTCATATGGTGGTTCTATTTTTAGTTTTTTAAGGAACATCCATACTGTTCTCCACAGTGGCTGTATCAATTTATATTCTCACCAACAGTGCAAGATGGTTCCCTTTTCTCCACACCCTCTCCAGCATTTATTGTTTGTAGATTTTTTGATTATAGCCATTCTGACTGGTGTGAGGTGATACCTCATTGTACTTTTGATTTGCATTTCTCGAATGATTAGTGATGTTGATCATCCTTTCATGTGCCTCTTGGCCATCTGTATGTCTTCACTGGTGAAATGTCTGTTTAGGTCTTCCACCTATTTTTTAATTGGGTTCTTTTTTTGATATTGAGCCCCATGAGCTGTTTGTATATTTTGGAGATTAATCCTTTGTCCGTTGCTTCCTTTGTAAATATTTTCTCCCATTCTGAGCATTGTCTTCTCGTCTTATGGCTTCCTTTGCTGTGCAAAAGCTTTTAAGTTTAATTAGGTCCTATTTGTTTATTTTTGTTTTTATTTTTGTTATTCTAGGAGATGGGTCAAAAAAGATCTTGCTGTGGTTTATGTCAAAGAGTATTTTTCCTGTGTTTTCCTCTAAGAGTTTTATAGTGTCCGTTCTTACATTTAGGTCTTTTATCCATTTGGAGTTCATTTTTGTGTATGGTGTTAGGGAGGGTTCTAATTTCATTCTTTTACATGTAGCTGTCCAGCTTTCCCAGCACCACTTATTATAGAGGTTGTCTTTTCTCCATTGTGTGTTATTGCCTCCTTTGTCATAAATTAGGTGACCATATGTGCATGGGTTTATATCTGGGCTTTCTATCCTGCACCATTGATCTATATTTCTTTTTTTGTGCCGGTACCATACTGTCTTGATTACTGTAGCTTTGTAGGATAGTTTGAAGCTGGGGAGCCTGATTCCTCCAGCTCTGTTTTTCTTTCTCAAAATTGCTTTGGCTATTCAGGGTCTTTTGTGTTTCCATACAAATTGTTAAATTTTTTGTTCTAATTCTGTGAAGAATGCCATTGGTAATTTGACAGGGATTACATTGAATCTGTAGATTGCTTTGGGCACTATAGTCATTTTTACAGTATTGATTCTTTCAATCTGAGAACACGATATATCTCTCCATCTGTTTATGTCATCTTTGATTTCTTTCATCAGTGTTTTATAGTTTTCTGAGTATTGATATTTGCCTCCTTAGGTAGGTTTATTCCTAGGTATTTTATTCTTTTTGTTGTGATGGTAAATGGGATTGTTTCCTTAACTGTCTGATCTTTTGTCATTAGTGTATAAGAATGCAAGAGATTTCTGTGCATTAATTTTGTATCCTGCAACCTTACCAAATTCATTGATTGGTTGTAATAGTTTTCTGGTGGCCTCTTTAGGATTTTCTATGTATACTATTATGTCATCTGTAAAGAGTTACATTTTTACTTCTTTTCCAATTTGTATTCCTTTTATTTATTTTTCTTCTCTGATTGCCATGGCTAGGACATCCAAAACTATGTTGAATAAGAGTGGCGAGAGTGGACATCCTTGTCTTGTTCCTGATCTTAGTGGAAATGCTTTCAGTTTTTCACCATTGAGAATGATGTTAGCTGTGGGTTTGTCATATATGGCCTTTATTATGTTGTGGTAGATTCCCTCTATGCCCACTTTCTGGAGAGTTTTTATCATAAATGGGTGTTGAATTTTGTCAAAAGCTTTTTCTGCATCTATTGAGGTGATCATATGGTTTTTATTCCTTAATTTGTTAATATGGTATATCACATTGATTGATTTGCGTGTATTGAAGAATCCTTGCATTCCTTGGACAAATCCCACTTGATCATGGTGTACGATCCTTTTAATGTGTTGTTGGATCCTGTTTGCTAGTATTTTGTTGAGGATTTTTGCGTCTATATTCATCAATAATAATGGTCTGTAATTTTCTTTTTTTGTGATATCTTTGTCTAGTTTAGGTATCAGGGTGATAATGGCCTCATAGAATGAATTTAGGAGTGTTCCTTTCTCGCAAATTTTTGGAAGAGTTTGAGAAGGATGTGTGTTAGGTCTTCTCTAAATGTTTGATAGAATTTGCCTGTGAAGCCATCTGGTCCTGGACTTTTGTTTGTTGGAAGATTTTTAATTACAGTTTCAATTCATTACTTGTGATAAGTCTGTTTATATTTTCTAATTCTTCCTGGTTTAGTCTTGGAAAATTGTACCTTCCCAGGAATTTGTTCATTTCTTCGAGGTTGTCCATTTTATTGGCATATGCTTGCTTGTCATAGTCTCTTATAATCCTTTGTATTTCTGTGGTGTCAGTTGTAATTTCTCCTTTTTAATTTCTAATTTTATTGATTTGTATCCTCTCCCTTTTTTTCTTGATGAGTCTTACACCAATGTACAGATCATCCAAACAGAAAATAAATAAGGAAACACAAGCTTTAAATGACACAATAGACCAGATAGATTTAATTGATATTTATAGGACATTCCACCTGAAAGTGGCAGAATAAACTTTCTCCTCAAGTGCATATGCAACATTCTCATCACATCTTGGGTCACAAATCAAGCCTTGGAAAATTTAAGAAAATTGAAATCATATCAAGCTTCTTTTCCAACCACTACACTATGAGATTAGAAATCAATTACAGGAAAAAAACTGTAACAAACACAAATACATGGAGACTAAACAGTGTGCTACTAAATAACCAAGAGATCACTGAAGAAATCAAAGAGGAAGTTAAAAAAATACATAGAAACAAATGGCAATGAAAACACAATGACCCAAAACCTATGGGACACAACAAAAGCAGTTCCTAGAGGGAAGTTTATAGCAATTCAATCTCACCTCAAGAAACAAGAAAAATCTCAAATAAATAATCTAACCTTACACCTAAAGCAACTAGAGAAAGGAGAACAAAGAAAACCCAAAGTCAGTAGAAGGAAAGAAATCATAAAGATCAGAGCAGAAATAAATGAAATAGAAATGAAGAAAACAATAGCAAAGATCAATAAAACTAAATGTTGGGGGGCTTCCCTGGTGGCGCAGTGGTTGAGAATCTGCCTGCCAATGCAGGGGACACGGGTTCGAACCCTGGTCTGGGAAGATCCCACATGCCGCGGAGCAACTAGGCCCGTGAGCCACAATTACTGAGCCTGCGCGTCTGGAGCCTGTGCTCCGCAACAGGAGAGGCCGCGATAATGAGAGGCCCCGCGCACCGCGATGAAGAGTGGCCCCCACTTGCCACAACTAGAGAAAGCCCTCGCACAGAAACGAAGACCCAACACAGCCATAAATAAATAAAATAAATAAAATAGTGTTTAAAAAAAAAAATATGAAAAAAAAAAAAAAACAAAAACTAAATGTTGGTTCTTTGAGAAGATAAACAGAATTCATAAATACGGATTTTATTTAAAATTACTCAAGCTCAGTCAGAGCAATGAGCTAAATTTCAGTCAAAGAATATAACTTCCCAGTTATTGGGAGGGACCCTCCTTCAATTATGGCATGGATTTATATGGCTAACACCACGTTATGGTCATTTAAGTTTAAAGGCCCTTATATTGGGAACAGTTAAATCATACTAAGGATAATCAGCCTAATAACACTAGGAAATTGGGCTGAGTGCCTTATGAACAATGACAATATGTCATTACCTTTGAGAAGCAGTGACTGGTTTGGAACTGATTGGTTGAGATGACCAGGAAAATATTAGGTAGTTCCTGAGGGGACCCAGTGGATTTATGGAGCAAATTTACAGCGTTGGTTCTCCCCAGGTTGGTTAGAAAGATGCACAATTGATTTCTCTTGGGCTCAAGATCAGCTAAGGGCAATCCTGAAAACAGCCACTGCCACTCTACCTTTAATGCGGGCACACTGTGTTCAATCATTTTTCTAATGGTATGATAATTTGGCCATGGTATTTGTTCCTTCACTTGGAATAGAAGACGTCATTACTCACATAGAGGCTTTAACCAAATGTATTCAGCAAGCTTTGAATTATAATAATCAAGCCATTAATTGCTCAATTCAGAAGTTTCCATTATGAGAAAAGCAGTCCTATGGAATCACATGGCCCTTGATATTCTAACAGCTTCCCAAGGGGGAACTTGCACTCTAATACATACTAAATATTGTGTTTTTGTACCTAATGAGTCTTCTAATGTAACCCACCTTATGATGTTTATGAAAAATCAAATTTCCACTCTGAATGATTCTCTTCCCAGTTTAGGGGGAAAATGGGTTGTTTCAGTTTTTACGAAATAGATCAAAATTTATTTATTTGATTTAAATATTGATGCTTTGTTGGGATAAACCTATCCAATCAGCAAATATGATTATAGATGTCCTTTGCACCTAATCATCCTCTTCAATACTTTTTTGTCCATTAAATCAGAGAAAATTCTAAGATGCCTGGCAAAGTTATTTTTGGAAAGTGACCCATTTTCTACATTTCCCTCCAGTTACTTCAGAGTTTCAATTTATGTCACCACATATGATAATTTCATAAGGACACTGACATTATTATTTCACTTTAAAATGTAATTTCATTATTTTGCTCCTACCTTTATTCTCCTTTAGTTTTAAAAGATTATTTGGCCTCCCCAATTGCTAAAATGGTTTATGATATAGAAGTTATCTTGTATGTATATTCATTGTTAAAATGTGTCTTGACATGGATCTCAGAGTCTTAAGAGGTAATTAACAGTTTTATTTGTAGATTCTTATTCTTATTGAACTTTCAGGCCATTTTGCCTGTAGATTTATTTCCTATAGATTTGAAAGAAAAAGCTGTAATATCAAATACATCACAAATCAGATTATTTGGGAAGAAGACTTAGACTTTCCATCATTATATAATTTATTCTAAATATGTTTCAATGGTAAAAGAAGAGGAACTGTTAACCTGGCATTTTAAGGCATTCAAAGTTATACAACTCTTTTAAAATAAGACAACTGTCCTGAATTTATGTAATAGTGGTATTCTCAGATAATAGTATTATTAAAACAGCTATCTATTTATTCTTGTTCTCAATCTTAAAACAAATTATAAATCACAGAAATAATAGCATTAATCATAAATGTGAACATAGTTTTTCTTAAAATTTTTTTAGAATATATACTAGTAATGACATAGTTAAAATAATCATTTGATTCTCTAATTGCCTGTTTAATTGCTATAACTAGAATATTTGATTGGATTGTTCTTTTGGGGGAGTTGCCAGGGAATGTGCTTAATTGTGTGCAATTTTATGTTAATTTATGAACTGCAATAGAAATCAAGAAAACTAATGCTAAATATTTTAGAAATTTAGTGTGGTATACAGAGCTCAGAACTAGAGGTTGGAATTAATTTCCTTAAAAGAATGTAAAACACATCTAGCTTCTTCGAGCAATTCCAAGGGGAAATTTTATTTCCTGTTTAAAAATATATGGATGTAAGAGTTAAATCTCCAAAGTTAACTAACAAAAGACACCAGAGCTTTAGATAAACTAATTAAAAGAGATTTGAAATCTACCTACTCAGTATTTTTTTTTTTTTTTCTTATGACTATATATTTTATTTGCAGAAAGATTCTGTTTGGCTTTTTTTTTTTTTTTTTTTTTTACAAATCTGTCTGCTTTTATTTAAAATACTCTTATTCTTTCACTGTGATTTATATTCCTTCCTTCCTTATAAATATTTATTTCAAAGTATCTTTCAGAGTAGATTGTAACCTTGGTGTGCATATTCTTCTATTTGTTGTGTCTGCTAATACTTTCTCACAATGATTCATTTCCTCAAGTAGATTATAATCTTTAACTATAAATTCATCTGCAGCAGGGGTTGATTTGGTGGCTTATGCTGCATACTCAAGACGTAGCCTCTTAACCACAGCCCAGTTTCAAATTTGCCTCTACTTAGACTGGATGGGTTTCACCATATCTAGATCAGTTTTAATGAAAATATCTTAGTTTAGGATCATTTGAGCCAAGCAGACAGAATGAATTTGGACTCTACAGCTACCCACTGGCTGAGGTACTGGCTTCTTTTCCACCCAAGCTTCCTTGCAGTTTCCTAGGCAGGGTTAGTGGCTGATGTTTTTCCATTTCATGGAAAGGTCAGCTCCTTATGACTCCTGGTCATATGCAGGAAGTTTATAGTTAGGTCTTTTGGCCAGAACCCTACTCTCAAGCATAATACTTGCTGTCAACATGTTCATTAACTAGGAAAACCTTATCATTTATCATTTAAATCAGAACACTTTGAAAATTGGAAAGGGATTTATTATAAATTATGCAGAAGCAGCAGGTGCAAAGCAAGCCTATCCTTAGAAAACTGTAACCAAGCAGGACCCTATGGGGCCTTCCTGGGACAGACCCCTCCCCCCATGTCCTCTGCCTGTTTCTTGTTTGTAGAAAAGCTGTAGTCTTCCAGGCCTCCGTGAGTCACAAAAGCCCAGCTCAAGAATGAATGATTGAAAGGATGTGAACATATAGTGGCAAAAGTAGGAGTTGGGCCAGAAGAACTGGTAACAATTTAAATAGTAAATAAGCCATATGGCAGTATAGAATCTTTAGTTCCTCCCTGAAGTACATAGATAACAGTATTTGAAGCACATTCCTGAGTTATTTTATAGATACTAAAACCCCCACCAAACGGAAGAAGTTAACTACATGATGACCATGAGCACATAACCCCCAGACGAGCTGGAGCCTGAGGCTTGGTAATGTTAACCCCTGTGACACCACCCTTTTACCTCACCATTAGCCAATCAGATATTGTGCACGAGCTGAGCACACACCCTGTGACTCCCCTCCTTCACCTTGCCTTTAAAAATGCTTCCTTGAAACCTATCAGGGAGTTTGGTTTTTTAGAGCATGAGCTGCCTGGACTCCTTGTATGGCACCTACAATAAACGCTGCACTTACCTTCGCCACACCCCAGTGCCAGTAGGTTGGCTTTATCACACGTGGGCAAGCACACCCAAGTTTGTTTTGGTAACAAAACCAGTACATATGTGATAACCCTGCACTCACACTAAGGTGGAAGCTATTTTGTCTTTGCTCCTGCCCACCAATTACAATCCCACATTTTCTGTTCCTTTATTTCTACAGTCTGGAAATTTTCCTGGTAATTTATAGCTTGACAGTACATCTAAAACTTCCATTGTTATACTTGGCCCATGCATTTTGTATTGGAATAGGTCCTTCCAGTATCAACTTTTTCTGATAAAATTTATTAATTTAATAAATTAACCTTCTTAACCTTTCATTGTTTCACTGCTTCTTGTGAGTTCCACTTGAGTTTATTAGCTACTCCCTTATCATTATCATTACATTTACTTGAATGATGGTTACAAAGATGATAAGTAAAGAATTTCCCCCTTTTTCTTTCCCTGGAAATAGTTGGCAGAATTTTGTGTAATATTATATGCTTTCTGAATGTTCATCATTCCTAGGTTAAAGTAAAATAATTCTTTTATTTCTTTCAAAGGGATCAAACTGGTACTTTGAACTTAAATTCACTACTGCTATGTACAATACTTAATAAAACGACTTTATTATTATTTGGCATCTAATTGTGGCCAGTAAAACTACTTTGGGAGTAGAATTTACATCTAATTGCTCATTACTCAGAATCAGGGTTCCATTCTACAAGAGTGGGACTAGCAAAAGCCAAGAATGTTCTGAATAGACTGAAGTGCCAAGAAAACTAGCAGAAAATGCTAGGTGGACAAGCTCAACATGTCAGCAGAGCCCACACATGTGCTGAGTTTAGATATACATGGCACAGCCACAAATTCAATGAAGGCAAATGGATCATGAGCTCTTAGAGAAGAGGTAATAACCTATTGGAGCTGATGCATTATGTTACACCTACTCTTAGTACCCTATTTGTTGTTCATTCCTTTAGACATACGTCCCTTCCTTCCAACATGATAATCTGTTTATCTCTTTAATGTTGTATAGGTCCAGCAGAGCACTGAGGACTGCCAAGGAGAAACTTGGTGAAAAGGCAGCAGCTTGCAGTAAGCCTCCATTAATGTAACTTGGCTTTATTACAACTGTTGTAAACTACCTCCTCTACCTCTTTCACTTCTTTGGCTCCAACCTTTCCCTAGCGACCACAGTATAGCTTTTCTTCCTGTTATATTTCCATCTGCCGCACTCCTAATTGCCAGCCCATTCTGATGGATTTTGTTCAGCAAAGCTTTTTACTTTCTTACACTGAGGAGTGGTCTGTAAACCCTGTGTGGTTTATTGATGTGTTAAACTTGTGGCTTCATCTTTTGAAGGTATATTTTAGAGTCAAAATCTGGAGTAAAATAGAGTTAAAACTTTATTTTGACAGAAGAAAATATTATGTTCTTTTTTCTTCCATAGTCTTTTGATTATTTGAAAAGTATCATATTTCTGATCATGTCAATACAGTCACTACTTCTCTGATTTTAACAATATGTTAACCTGAACGTTGAAAGAGAAACTTTAAATCTAATGCAAGCACACAGAAATGACATAGAAACACATTTGTGGAGCAGAAGCAAGAAGAACTACAATTCTGCAGCCTGTGGAACAAAAACCACATTCACAGAAAGATAGGCAAGATGAAAAAGCAGAGGGCTATATACCAGATGAAGGAACAAGAAAAAACCCCAGAAAAACAACTAAATGAAGTGGAGATAGGCAACCTTCCAGAAAAAGAATTCAGAATAATGATAGTGAAGATGATCCAGGACCTCGGAAAAAGAATGGAGGCAAAGATCGAGAAGATGCAAGAAATGTTTAACAAAGACTTAGAAGAATTAAAGAACAAACAAACAGGGATGAACAATACAATAACTGAAATGAAAACTGCACTAGAAGGAATCAATAGCAGAATAACTGAGGCAGAAGAACGGATAAGTGACCTGGAAAACAGAATGTTGGAATTCACTACTGTGGAACAGACTAAAGAAAAAATAATGAAAAGAAATGAAGACACCTTAAGAGACCTCTGGGACAACATTAAATGCAACAACATTCACATTATAGTGGTCCCAGAAAGAAAAGAGAGAGAGAAAGGACCAGAGAAAATATTTGAAGAGATTATAGTCGAAAACTTCCCTAACACGGGAAAGGAAATAGCCACCCAAGTCCAGGAAGCACAGCAAGTCCCATACAGGATAAACCCAAAGCAAAACAGGCTGAGACACATAGTAATCAAATTGGCAAAAATTAAAGACAAAAATAAATATTAAAAGCAGGGCTTCCCTGGTGGTGCAGTGGTTGAGAATCTGCCTGCCAATGCAGGGGACATGGGTTCGAGCCCTGGTCTGTGAAGATCCCACATGCCGCGGAGCAACTGGGCCTGTGAGCCACAATTACTGAGCCTGCGCGTCTGGAGCCTGTGCTCCGCCACAAGAGAGGCCGCAATAGTGAGAGGCCCGCACCCCGCGATGAAGAGTGGCCCCCACTTGCCACAACTAGAGAAAGCCCTCGCACAGAAACGAAGACCCAACACAGCCAAAAATAAATAAATAAATAAATTAAAAACAAAATATTAAAAGCAGCAAGGGAAAAATGACAAATAACATACAAGGGAACTTCCATAAGGTTAACAGCTTATTTCTCAGCAGAAACTCTGCAAGCCAGAAGGGAGTAGCATGATATACTTAAAGTGATGAAAGGGAAGAACCTACAACCAAGATTACTCTACCCGGCAAGGATCTCATTCAGATTTGACAAAGAAATCAAAACCTTTACAAAGAAGCAAAAGCTAAGAGAATTCAGCACCACCAAACCAGCTCTACAACAAATGCTAAAGGAACTTCCCTAAGTGGGAAACACAAGAGAAGAAGAGGACCTTCAAAAACAAACCCAAAACAATTAAGGAAATGGTCGTAGGAACGTACATATTGACAATTACCTTAAACGTGAATGGATTAAATGCTCCAAACAAAAGACACAGGCTTGCTGAATGGATACAAAAACAGGACCCATGTATATGCTGTCTACAAGAGAACCACTTCAGACCTAGGGACACATTCAGACTGAAAGTGGGGGGATGGAAAAAGATATTCCATGCAAATGGAAATCAAAAGAAAGCTGGAGTAGCAATACTCATATCAGATAAAATAGACTTTAAAATAAAGAATGTTACAAGAGACAAGGAAGGACACTACATAATGATCAAGGGATCAATTCAAGAAGAAGATTTAACAATTATAAATATATATGCACCCAACATAGGAGCACCTCAATACATAAGGCAACTGCTAACAGCTATAAAAGAGGAAATCGACAGTAACACACTAATAGTGGGGGACTTTAACACCTCACTTACATCAATGGACAGATCATCCAAAATGAAAATAAATAAGGAAACAGAAGCTTTAAATGACACAATAGACCAGATGGATTTAATTGATATTTATAGGACATTCCATCCCAAAACAGCAGATTACACTTTCTTCTCAAGTGTGCATGGAACATTCTCCAGGATAGATCACATGTTGGGTCACAAATCAAGCCTCAGTAAATTTAAGAAAATTGAAATCATGTCAAGCATCTTTTCTGACCACAATGCTATGAGATTAGAAATGAATTACAGGGAAAGAAACATAAAAAACACAAACACATGGAGGCTAATCAATACGTTACTAAATAACCAAGAGATCACTGAAGAAATCAAAGAGGAAATCAAAAAATACCTAGAGACAAATGACAATGAATACACAACAATCCGAAACCTATGGGATGCAGCAAAAGCAGCTTTAAGAGGGAAGTTTATAGCTATACAAGCCTACCTCAAGAAACAAGAAAAATCTCAAATAAACAATCTAACCTTACATCTAAAGGAACTACAGAAAGAAGAACAAACAAAACCCAAAGTCAGCAGAAGGATAGAAATCATAAAGATCAGAGCAGAAATTAATGAAATAGAAACAAAGAAAACAAAAGCAAAGATCAATAAAGCTAAAAGCTGGTTCTTTCAGAAGATAAACAAAATTGATAAACCATTAGCCAGACTCATCAAGAAAAAGAGGGAGAGGACTCAAATCAATAAAATCAGAAATGAAAAAGGAGAAGTTACAACAGACACCGCAGAAATACAAAGCATCTTAAGAGACTACTACAAGCAACTCTGCCAATAAAATGGACAACCTGGAAGAAATGGACAAATTCTTAGAAAGGTATAACCTTCCAAGACTGAACCAGGAAGAAACAGAAAATATGAACAGACCAATCACAAGGAATGAAATTGAAACTGTGATTAAAAATCTTCCAACAAACAAAAGTCCAGGACCAGATGGCTTCACAGGTGAATTCTATCAAACATTTAGAGAAGAGCTAACACCCATCCTTCTCAAACTCTTCCAAAAAATTGCAGAGGAAGGAACACTCCCAAACTCATTCTATGAGGCCACCATCACCCTGATACCAAAACCAAAGATACTACAACAAAAGAATATTACAGACCAATATCACTGAAGAATATAGATGCAAAAATCCTCAACAAAATACTAGCAAACAGAATCCAACAACACATTAAAAGGAGCATACACCATGATCAAGTGGGATTTATCCCAGAGATGCAAGGATTCTTCAATATACACAAATCAATCAATGTGATACACCATATTAACAAATCGAAGAATAAAAACCATATGATCATCTCAATAGATGCGGAAAAAGCTTTTGACAAAATTCAACACCTATTTATGATAAAAACTCTCCAGAAAGTGGGCATAGAGGGAACGTACCTCAACATAATAAAGGCCATATATGACAAAAAAAAAAAAAAAAAAGGAAACACATTTGTGGATTTCACCTATCCTACATAATAAATCACACTCTCAGGAAAATTCTAACAGATTTCACTGCTCTCTTTCCTGTCTTTGACTTTGTAGCTTACCTGCAAAGATTAGGACTCCTTGACAATAAGTCAATTCATGCTCTGTTTAGCAAATATTTTCTATTTACTTTATCTCAATACCTGCTTGTTTGCCTTATGCTGCCCAAATCAAATTATAGATGTTACCCCTTCTCAACAATATGTCTTTAGCCTTAGCATAGCATATGTGGTCTAGTTTAACTGCTGCTTAACCCCTTATTCTTAACCTTCCAGTGAACTCCAAATCCTAGTAGTTACAGCAGTACACCAAGTTATTTCTTTTCTTGAGCCTTTGTGCCTGCTTTCTTCTCTCTGGAATAGCCTTTATTTTTTTACTGGTTAGTATTCCATTATATGAACTACCACAACTTATTTACCAGTTGATGGACATTGAAGTTGTTTCCAGTTTGGGGCTATTATGGATAAAAATTTTAACATAAAACTGTTAGCAGGGCTTCCCTGGTGGCGCAGTGGTTGAGAATCTGCCTGCCAATGCAGGGGACATGGGTTCGAGCCCTGGTCTGGGAGCATCCCACATGCCACAGAGCAGTTAGGCCCGTGAGCCACAACTGCTGAGCCTGCGCGTCTGGAGCTTGTGCTCCGCAACAGGAGAGGCCGCGACGGTGAGAGGCCCGCGCACCGTGATGAGGAGTGGCCCCCGCTCGCCGCAACTGGAGAAGGCCCTTGCACAGAGGCGAGGACCCAACACAGCCAAAAATAAATAAATAAATAAATAAATAAAAAAACTGTTAGAAATCTAAAAAAAAGTAGATATATGTATATGTATGACTGATTCATTTTGGTGTACAACAAGAAACTAATAAAACATTGTAAAGCAACTATACTCCAAAAAATGGAATATACTAGGTGTTATTAAGGATATTGAGCAACTGAAACTCTCATGCACTGCTGTTGGGGATGCAAAGTAATACAGCCACTTTGGAAAACAGAAGTTTCTTCTGAATGTAAGGATACTCTTACCATATGACTCAGTAATCCCAATCCTAGGTATTTCCCAAAATGAAATGAAAACTTCTCTATAAAGACGTGTCTGCAAATATTTATAGCAGTTTTGTTTTTTTATAAAAATAGTTTTATTAGATTATTTAGTAATTAGATTTTTACAAAGTCTGTCTCCAAAATTTTAATGTTTTGACCACCATTTGGCAAAATGGCATTTTATTTTTTGAAAAGCTTGTCAAATTTGTATGGGCTAATTAAAGCAGAGATATCTTTTTTATTATTATTATTAATTTTTTTCAGAGTATAGGTGCTTTAGAATGTTGTAAACATTGTGAAAGGTCTGTGCAAACGTAATAGAAATAGTATTAGTAGCAGTAGTAGCAGAAGCAGTAGTAATAGAAATAAAAATAGAAGTAGTAATTAGCATTGGTCAGCATTCAAATGTGCTGCCTCAGGAAGGTCTGAGCTTCCGGCCTCCTGAGGTAATATTAAGGCAGTGGCTGGACAGCCCTTAGCATGTTGTGGAAGAGAATCTGTTGGATGGAATTTCAACTATCTGGTCTCTAAATTTCTTTCCAAGTCTAAGCCTCTGTATCTTTGTTATCATTAAATCACTGTATGCTTTTTCTGGTCTCTTGGCAATTTACTACAGTCAGTACCATAGGAAGCAGGGACACAGTGTAAAATAAAAGGTAGTGAGATATTTTAAGTATTGTCATTGTGTCATTGTTCATTTAATTCCTATCACCTCATTCAATACAGTGTCAATGAATGTCAAGTAGTTTTCAGCATTAGTCACTTTCAGGAACTCTGATCTTTGTTAAAGATTAGGCATGGATTTAAATTGTAGACACAGAGCTCACATCCTGGAATTCTTGGGAGGAAAGATTTTCAGAGTCACTGATATTTTTCATAATGTTCTTATGCTGATAGACTGCTCTAAGTCAGTAATCAAGCAGTAAATGAAAAGCATAAGCTAAAATGAATATATTTGTAAAAGTATAATATTTCATAATACCTGAATACATGGACAATTAAGAGGGAAAACAGAATATTTCAGAAATGTGCAGTTTTAATGATTTATTTAAAAAAAAATAAACTCCATAAGGAACAGGCATTTTGGGTTTATCAAATATCTGGAAAGTTTGAAAAGCATTTATAGTTAAATAATTTTCAAACATATTTAACTAATAACCTTCATCCTTTAAAAATACACATTTCAGAGTAATTCCTGGTCATTATAGAAAGTTAAGAAAACGGGTATACATTTCTATAAAAAGAAGAAAATGAGAGTTATAAGAATCATACCACTAAATGTAACCACTGTTAATATTTTTGTATATTCTATTCTATAATATACTTATATGTACCCATATAAATACATAATAAAATTATAGATACATGTACATTCTTTTAAAATCCTGCTTTCAAAAAATATTCTTCAAAGGGTGCTTTTTTTCAACATCTTTATTGGAGCATAATTGCTTTACAATGGTGTGTTAGTTTCTGCTTTATAACAAAGTGAATCAGCTATACATATATCCCCATATCTCCTCCCTCTTGTGACTCCCTCCCATCCTCCCTATCCCACCCCTCTAGGTGGTCAGAGGGCACCAAACTGATCACCTTGTGCTATGTGGTTGCTTCCCACTAGCTATCTATTTTACAATTGGTAGTGTATATGTGTCCATGACACTCTCTCACTTCATCTCAGCTTACCCTTCCCCTCCCCGTGTCCTCAAGTCCATTCTCTATGTCTGCGTCTTTATTCCTGTCCTGCCCCTAGGTTCTTCAGAACAATTCTTTTCCTTTTTATAGATTCCGTATGTATGTGTTAGCATACGGTATTTGTTTTTCTCTTTCTGACTTACTTCACTCTGTATGACAGATTCTAGGTCCATCCACCTCACTACAAATAACTCAGTTTCGTTTATTTTTATGGCTGAGTAATATTCCATTGTATATATGTGCCAAATCTTCTTTATCCATTCATCTGTCGATGGACACTTAAGTTGCTACCATGTCCTGGCTATTGTAAATAGAGCTGCAATGAACATTTTGATACATGACTCTTTTTGAATTATGGTTTTCTCAGGGTATATGCCGAGTAGTGGGATTGCTGGGTCATATGGTAGTTCTATGTTTAGTTTTTTAAGGAACATCCATACTGTTCTCCGTAGTGACTGTATCAATTTACATTCCCACCAACAGTGCAAGAAGGTTCCCTCTTCTCCACACCCTCTCCAGCATTTATTGTTTCTAGATTTTTTGATGATGGCCATTCTGACTGGTTTGAGGTGATACCTCTTTGTAGTTTTTTTTTTTTTTTTTTAAATTGACAAGCATTTACTTAGCTCACAGTTTACAGGTATGCAGGGCCCAGTGAGCCTTTCTTCTGGTCTCTGCTGGGCTCACTCATGTGTCTGCAGTTGACTGCTAGGCTGGCTAGGAGCCAGTTGGTCTGGGATGGCTTCAGTTGGGATGTTTTCTCTTGTTTCACGTGGTCTCTCATCCTCCAGCGGGCTGAGTGTTGTTCACACGGAGTCTGGTTAGGGTTCCAATAAGAAACTACTCTTTGTAGTTTTGATTTGCATTTCTCTAATGATTAGTGATGTTGAGCATCCTTTCATGTGTTTGTTGGCAATCTGTATATCCTCTTTGGAGAAATGTCTATTTAGGTCTTCTGCCCATTTTTGGATTAGGTTGTTTGTTTTTTTGATATTGAGCTGCATGCGCTGCCTATACATTTTGGAGATTAATCTTTTGTCAGTTGCTTCATTTGCAAATATTTTCTCCCATTCTGAGGGTTGACTTTTCGTCTTGTTTATGTTTTCCTTTGCTGTGCAAAAGCTTTTAAGTTCCATTAGGTCCCATTTTTTACTTTTTGTTTTTATTTCCATTTCTCTGGGAGGTGGGTCATAAAGGATCTTGCTGTGATTTATGTCATAGAGTGTTTTGCCTATATTTTCCTGTAAGAGTTTTATAGTGTCTAGCCTTACATTTAGGTCTTTAATCCATTTTGAGTTTATGTTTGTGTATGGTGTTAGGCAGTGTTCTAATTTCATTCTTTTACATGTAGCTCTCCAGTTTTCCCAGCACCACTTATTGAAGTGGCTGTCTTTTCTCCATTGTATACTCTTGCCTCCTTTGTCAAAAATAAGGTGACCATATATGCGTTGATTTATGTCTGGGCTTTCTATCTTGTTCCATTGGTCTATATTTCTGTTTTTGTGTCAGTACCATATTGTTTTGATTACTGTAGCTTTCTAATATTGTCTGAAGTCAGGGAGTCTGATTTCTCCAGCTCCGTTTTTCTTTCTCAAGGTTGCTTTGGCTGTTCAGGGTCTTTTGTGTTTCCATACAAGTTGTGAAATTTTTTGTTCTAGTTCTGTGAAAAATGCCATTGGTAGTTTGATAGGGATTGCATTGAATCTGTAGATTGCTTTGGATAGTAGAGTCATTTTCAAAATGTTGATTCTTCAAATCCAAGAACATGGTATATCTCTCCATCTGTTTGTATCATCTTTAATTTCTTTCATCAGTGTCTTATAATTTTCTGCGTATAGGTCTTTTGTCTCCTTAGGTAGGTTTATTCCTAGATGTTTTATTCTTTTTGTTACAATGGTAAATGGGGGTGTTTCCTTAATTTCTCTTTCAGATTTTTCATCATTAATGTATAGGATTGCAAGAGATTTCTGTGCATTAATTTTGTATCTGCTACTTTACCAAATTCATTGATTAGCTCTAGTAGTTTTATGGTGGCATCCTTAGGATTCTCTATGTATAGTATCATGTCATCTGCAAACAGTGACAGCTTTACTTCTTTTCCAATTTGGATTCTTTTTATTTCTTTTTCTTCTCTGATTGCTGTGGCTAAAATTTCCAAAACTATTTTGAATAATAGTGGTGAGAGTGGAAAACCTTGTCTTGTTCCTGATCTTAGAGGAAATGGTTTCAGTCTTTCACCATTGAGAATGAAGTTGGATGTGGATTTGTCATATATAGCCTTTATTTTGTTGAGGTAAGTTCCCTCTATGTTGACTTTCTGGAGGGTTTTTATCATAAATGGGTGTTGAATTTTGTCAAAAGCTTTTTCTGCATGTTTTGAGATGATCATACGGTTTTTCTCCTTCAAATTGTTAATATATTTTATCACATTGATTGATTTGTTTATATTGAAGAACCCTTGCATTCCTGGGATAAACCCCACTTGATCATGGTGTATGAGCCTTTTAATGTGCTGTTGGATTCTGTTTCCTAGTATTTTGTTGAGGATTTTTGCATCTATGTTCATCAGTGATATTGAGCAGTGTTTTCTTTCTTTGTGACATCTATGTCTGGTTTTGGTATCAGGGTAATAGTGGCCTCGTAAAATGAGTTGGGGAATGTTCCTCCCTCTGATATATTTTGGAAGAGTTTGAGAAGGATAGGTGTTAGCTCTTCTCTAAATATTTGAAAGAATTCGCCTATGAAGCCATCTGGTCCTGGGCTTTTGTTTGTTGGAAGATTTTTAATCACAGTCTCAATTTCAGTGCTTGTGATTGGTCTGTCTACATTTTCTATTTCTTCCTGGTTCAGTCTCGGAAGGTTGTACTTTTCTCAGAATTTGTCCATTTCTTCCAGGTATCCATTTTATTGGCATATACTTTTTTGTAGTAATCTCTCATCATCCTTTGTATTTCTGCAGTGTCAGTTGTTATTCTCCTTTTTCATTTCTAATTCTATTGATTTGAGTCTTCTCTCTTTTTTTCTTGATGAGTCTGGCTAATGGTTTATCAACTTTGTTTATCTTCTCAAAGAATCAGCTTTTAGTTTTATTAATCTTTGCTATTGTTTCCTTCCGTTCTTTTTCATTTATTTCTGATCTGATATTTATGATTTCTTTCCTTCTGTTAACTTTGGAGGGTTTTTGTTCTTCTTTCTCTAATTGCTTTAGGTGTAAGGTTAGGTTGTTTATTTGAGATTTTTCTTGTTTCTTGAGGTAGGATTGTATTGCTATTAACTTCCCTATTAGAACTGCTTTTGCTGTATCCCATAGGTTTTGGGTCATCTTGTTTTCATTGTCATTTATTTCTAGGTAATTTTTGATTTCCTCTTTAATTTCTTCAGTGATCTCTTGGTTTTGTAGGAGTGTATTGTTTAGTCTCCATGTGTTTGTATTTTTTACAGGTTTTCCTGTAATTGATATGTACATAGCGTTGTGTTTGGAAAAGATACTTGATACGATTTCAATTTTCTTAAATTTACCAAGGCTTGATTTGTAACCCAAGATATAATCTATCCTGGAGAATGTTCCATGAGCATGTGAGAAGAAAGTGTATTCTGTTGTTTTTGGATGGAATGTCCTATAAATATCAATTAATTCCACCTTGTTTAATGTATCATTTAAAGCTTGTGTTTCCTTATTTATTTTCATTTTGGATATTCTATCCATTGGTGAAAGTGGGGTGTTAAAGTCCCCTAGTATGATTGTGTTACTGTCAATTTCCCATTTTATGGGTGCTAGCATTTGCCTCATGTATTGAGGTGCTCCTATTTTGGGTGCATAAATATTTACAATTTTTATATCTTCTTCTTGGATTAATCCCTGATCATTATGTAGTGTCCTTCTTTGTCTCTTGTAATAGTCTGTATTTTAAAATCTATTTTTTCTGATATGAGAATTGCTACTCCAGCTTTCTTTTGATTTCCATTTGCATGGAATATTTTTTTCATCCTCTCATTTTCAATGTCTATGTGTCCTTAGGTCTGAAGTGGGTCTCTTGTAGAGAGCATATATGCAGGTCTTGTTTTTGTATCCATTCAGCCAGTCTATGTCTTTTGGTTGGAGCATTTAATCCATTTACATTTAAGGTAGTTACCAATATGTATGTTCCTATTACCATTTTCCTAATTGTTTGGGTTTGTTATTTTAAGTGTTTTCCTTCTAGAGAAGTTTTTTTAGCATTTGTTGTAAAGCTGGTTTGGTGGTGCTGAATTCTCTTAGCTTTTGCTTGTCTGTAAAGGTGTTAATTTCTCTGTTGAATCTGAATGAGATCCTTGCTGGGTAGAGTAATCTTGGTTGTAGGTTTTTCCCTTTCATCACTTTAAATATGTCTTGCCACTCCTTCGTGGCTTGCAGTGTTTCTGCTGAAAGATCAGCTGTTAACCTTATGGGGATTCCCTTGTATGTTATTTGTTGTTTTTCCCTTGCTGATTTCAATATTTTTCTTTGTATCTAATTTTTGATAGTTTGATTAATATGTGTCTTGGCATGTTTGTCCTTGGATTTATCCTTTATGGGACTCTCTCTGCTTCCTGGGCTTGATTGACTATTTCCTTTCCATATTAGGGAAGTTTTCAACTATAATCTCTTCAAATATTTTCTCAGTCCCTTTCTTTCTCTCTTCTTCTGGGACCCCTATAATTCAAATGTTCATGCATTTAATGTTGTCTCAGAGGTCTCTGAGATTGTCCTCAATTCTTCTCATTCTTTTTTCTTTATTCTGCTCTGCAGTAGTTATTTCCACTATTTTATCTTCCAGGTCACTTACCCGTTCTTCTGCCTCAGTTATTGTGCTCTTGAGTCCTTCTACAGAATTTTAAATTTCATTTATTTTGTGGTTCATCATTGTTTGTTTGCTCTTTAGTTCTTCTAGGTCCTTATTAAATGTTTCTTGTATTTTCTCCATTCTATTTCCAAGATTTTGGATCATCTTTACTATCATTACTCTGAATTCTTTTTCATGTAGACTGCCTATTTCCTCTTCATTTGTTTGGTCTGGTGGGTTTTTACCTTGCTCCTTCATCTGTTGTGTGTTTCTCTGTCTTCTCATTTTGCTTAACTTACTGTGTTTGGGGTCTCCTTTTTTGCAGGTTGCAGGTTTGTAGTTCCCATTGTTTTTGGTGTCTGCTCCCAGTGGGTAAGGGTGGTTCAGTGGGTTGTGTAGGCTTCCCGGTGGAGGGGACTGGTGCCTGTGTTCTGGTGGATGAGGCTGTATCTTGTCTTTCTGGGGGGCAGGACAACCTACAGTGGTATGTTTTGGGGTGTTTGTGACCTTATTTTTATTTTAGGCAGACTCTCTTCTAATGCGTGGGGTTGTTTTCCTGTCTTGCTAATTGTTTGGCATAGGGTGTCCAGCACTGTAGCTTGCTGGTCATTGAGTGGAGCTGGGTCTTAGCATTGAGATGGAGATCTCTGGGAGAGATTTCGCCATTTGATATTACATGGAGCTGGGAGGTCTTGAACCAGTGTCCTGAACTTGGCTCTCTCAACTCAGAGACACAGACCTCACACCTGGCTGGAGCACGAAGACTCTGTCAGCCACATGGCTCCGAACTCTGGATCTCCACACTCTGGAGGCTCCCCTTTGGATCTAAAGTGTTTTTAAAATTTTTATTTATGTATTATTTATTTTTGGCTGTGTGCATTAGTGGCGGCATGTGGGATCTTTCCTTGTGGCACATGGGCTCTTCATTCTAGTGTGCAGGATTCTCTCTAGTTATGGTGTGTGGGCTTCTCATTGCGGTGGCTTCTCTTGTTGCAGAGCACTGGCTCTAGACCCACAGGCTTCAGTAGTTGTGGCACATGGGCTCAGTAGTTGTGGCACATGGGCTTTGTTGATCTGTAGGACGTGAGATCTTCCCAGACCAGGGTTCGAACCCGTGTCCCCTGCATTGGCAGGCAGATTCTTAACCAATGTGCCACCAGGGAAGTCCCCTTTTACATGTTATTTATTCCCCAGTGTAGTGTAAATGTGGGTTGGTTCAGAGAGTTAAGGTCTTTTTGTATCAAATCCAGTTGTCTGCAGAAATCTAGCTCATCATAGCCATATATCACAGTTCTCTTCCTCCTCTCCAAACTGACAGGGAATTCTTTGAAAGAAAGATGGTAAAGCAAATTGTGCTGTGTCCTAATGGATGCCACATGTTCACAGATTGTATTAAAAATCAGGCTGATCATGGTATTAAGAAGGAAGTTCATTTAAGGTAGTAATTCCTTACCAGAAAAAGAAGTTCTTTACTTGGAATCAAACAATCTTCAAGTGATTTAAAGAACTTGAAGATGCAGTGTTGTACTTTCTGCAGAGAATGTTTTAAGAAAAACTAATTTGATCTCAAAATGTAGACAGAGAAACACCATCTGGAAAAAAAATTGGAATGGAAAAATTTTAAGATTATATGTCTCTTGTATTTTTTGAAAAATCAACCTGATAACTGTGTTACTAAGACAGAGCTTAATGGCTAGGTAAGGTAGGTCAAAAACAAAACAATCCAAGTGAAAACTTAGAAATGTGGTTGGTAACGGGAGCATGAAGTGCTAAGTGGGAGGGAAAGGGGAAGAGAGGGAGAAGACTCACAGTACTCCTTTCCCAAAGCCTTAAACATGAGTCTTCTTCATTCCTCATAATTTGGAGGAGGTCTCTACCTCTAGGACAAGGACTGGGTTTACACCAAGAAAATGTAGGCATTTCCAAATAACCCAAATATCCTACACCCAGGCTCAGAGATTGCAGAGTTAATATTCTCTCCAAGACTTCTCTGTTGGATGAACCTTTAATGAGACATGGGATAATTTGGGAGTGAGATAAATGAAACCACATCTTTGAATGCTGCTGTCCCTTACATATTATGTTAATTTGGCAAAAAGCAGTTGTAAGCAAGGATGTAGAGTATATGACTAGCATGATTCTAAGGAGTCAGTGCATGAGACTAAGGAACGGTCACATAATAACTAACACTTACAGAATACTTGTCAGGAACTTCTAAGAGCATTATATTTATGTATTAATCCATTTAAACCTCATAACAACACCAAGGAAAACTTTTTCATTATAAAATATATTTTATTTCTAACCACATTATACTAAATTATTTTTGCATATCAGTCATTGGACATAAATGAAGCAGAGGAAGACCTAATACATCCAGGAAATGGAGGAGAGGGCAAAAAATAGTTTTAAAAGGGTGGTAGATGACTGCTTAACAGGAATGGGAGGATGTGATCTGAACTTCTCAGAAAGGTACTAGGCTGCTTATTTACATTCTGAGAGCAGGTGGCTTTTTGGCCTTGGACAAGTGATTGGTGAGTGATTACCTTTTTACCCTCTACATTTAGTGCCTTCCTAGGACAGCTGCTTCTCCCAGGTTATTCCTCTATTTTAGAATGTTACTGGCTATTGGCTTAAACGGTAGATAAGGAGTATCAACAATAAGCAAAAATGTTGACTTTTTCTTTTACTTAAAAACAGATCAGGAGATTAGAAAATGCTATTACATGAGGAGGAAATAAGAGCAAAAACTTAAAGCCTGACTGCTGTTCCAGAGTGCTTTACATAGATTAACATATTTAATGCCTAATATAGCCCTATGAAAATCCTTGAGTACAGCACAGGGAGGTTAAATCACTTACCCAAGATCACACAGCTCAGAAGTCATGATTCCAACCTCCAAAATCTGGATCCCCAATCCACACTCTCAACCACTATTTTCAGAGAACATCCATTCTACTTCCACCTGGTTGGGTATGCTTGGACAAGTCACTGCATTTCTCAATTTCTCTATTCTCCTTTCCTTAATTTACCTACTTCAGAAAGTTGCTGAGAGTGAGAAATGACATAACATATATGAATGTATAAATAACACTACAGGGTATTGTTTTTCATTGTTTTAAGCATAAAGCTCTAGCCGTTGTTAGATCTGTCTTTAAGATGAATTATATTGGTACTTCCTTCCAGTACTGATGGAACTTCTAGTGCTGACTCTCTTTGCATCCTGCTTCAGAGCATATGGTTCAGGACGAGACTGGGGAGGTGAGCACTGGGCTGGACATCCCTTACTGCTTGGGTCTACTGAAGGTGGAATGGAAAGAAAGGTGACTGATGGTGCTGCAACAGTCACAAGGCCAGTTGGTTTCTGCCTTGTACTTTTGGTTTAGTACTATTCCCTGCTCTCCTTCTCCCAGTTCTTTTAAAATCAGTGGCTGCTACTACATCTGCCCTGCATCCCTGACTGCTGGGGACCCTGCCTTCATGCTGCTCTGCTCAGCCACAAGTTAGGGCTAAACGTTGGGGAGAGAGTACTCAGTTATGAGGTTGAGGGATGTGTGGAGTAGGGCTAGAGGCAGGATAGATTTAGCTTTTCCTGCTCTTGATAATGGTTAACTCACCCAGTAAAAAGTTAATCACAACAGTAAGTATATGAATCATAGAAAAATCACTTAAATATTGTTTAACAATTAGCATAACACTAAAAATAAACAAAAATTTGAGAATACATTTAAACCAGAATACTAGGCTAGACAAAAAAGAGGGGAAAATTATCTTTACTTCTTTCTAGTCCTATGCCTTTTCAGTTATTGCAGCACTTCTGAGAGAAGAAATTAATTGTAATAAAATAATAATCAAACTTCCTGCCTGCCAAAGAAAAGATAAAACCTTGGAGGCTTACATTTTTCATTTCTCTTAGAATTTAAAACATTTGATAAACATTCTGATGATGAGATTATCTAAATTTTAGGTAGCATGGTGAATGAAAGCCTATATTTATGTAATTCTTATTAAGGCCTAGAATTGATTTTTAAACATCTAAGAAAAAGCATAAACCCAATATTTTAATTTAAAAAATTATTCTTTAATTTTTGTTATTTTTATTGTTATACTAATTGTTAAATTGTAAATGATTGTTCTATTATTCACATGCTTACTGGTATGACTTTACTTTTGACATTCACTATGGTTTTTGTTCTTATGGACTGTTTCAGATACATTGGACAATTGAGAATACTTCGAATTGTATAATTATGATATTTGCAATAGTCAAAATGTGAGGAAGACATACTGTTTCTATTTTGGAAAAATCTGGTAGAATTGGTCTATTCTTTCCTTTTTTTTTAATATTTAAATTTTATACTGTTATACTTTATTTATTTTTTAACATCTTTATTGGAGTATAATTGCTTTACAATGGTGTGTTAGTTTCTGCTTTATAACAAAGTGAATCAGCTATACATATACATATATCCCCATATCTCCTCCCCCTTGTGTCCCCCTCCCATCCTCCCTATCTCACCCCTCTAGGTGGTCACAAAGTACCAAGCTGATCTCCCTGTGCTATGCAGCTGCTTCCCACTAGCTATCTATTTTACATTTGATAGTGTATATATGTCCATGACACTCTCTCACTTCTTCCCAGCTTAACTTTCCCACTCCCTGTGTCCTCAAGTCCATTCCATTCTCTACGTCTGCATCTTTATTCCTGTCCTGCCCCTAGGTTCTTCAGAGCAATTTTTCTTTTTTTTTTTTTAGATCCATATATATGTGTTAGCATACAGTATTTGTTTTTCTCTTTCTGACTTACTTCACTCTGTATGGCAGACTCTAGGTCCATCCACTTCATTATAAATAACTCAGTTTCGTTTCTTTTTATGGCTGAGTAATATTCCATTGTATATATGTGCCACATCTTCTTTATCCATTCATCTGTCGATGGACACTTAGGTTGTTTCCATGTCTTGGCTATTGTAAATAGAGCTGCAATGAACGATGTGGTACATGACTCTTTTTTTCTTTTTTGAATATTTGATTTTTATTTTATTTATTTTTTTATACCATGACTCTTTTTGAACTTTGGTTTTCTAAGGGTATATATCCAGTAGTGGGATTGCTGGGTCATATGGTAGTTCTATTTTTAGTTTTTTAAGGAACCTCCATACTGTTCTCCACAGTGGCTGTATCAATTTACATTCCCACCAACAGTGCAAAAGGGTTCCATTTTCTCCACACCATCTCCAGCATTTACTGTGTGTAGAGTTTTTGATGATGGCCATTCTGACTGGTGTGAGGTGATATCTCATTGTACTTTTGATTTGCATTTCTCTAATAATTCGTGATGTTGAGCATCTTTTTTTAAATTTTATACAGCAGGTTCTTATTAGTCATCAATTTTATACACATCAGTTTATACATGTCAAACCCAATCGCCCACTTCATCACACCACCACCCCCACGTCCCTGTGGGTTCCCCCCCTTGGTGTCCATATGTTTGTTCTCTACATCTGTGTCTCAATTTCTGCCCTGCAAACTGGTTCATCTGTACCATTTTTCTAGGTTCCACATATATGCGTTAATATATGATATTTGTTTTTCTCTTTCTGACTTACTTCACTCTGTGTGACAGTCTCTAGATCCAGCCACGTCTCAACAAATGGTTCAGTTTTGTTCCTTTTTATGGCAGAGTAATATTCCATTGTATATATGTACCACATCTTCTTTATCCATTCGTGTGTTGATGGGCATTTAGGTTGCTTCCATTACCTGGCTATTGTAAATAGTGCTGCAATGAACATTAGGGTGAATGTGTCTTTTTGAATTATGGTTTTCCCTGGGTATATGCCCAGTAGTGGGATTGCTGGATCATACGGTAATTCTATTTTTAGTTTTCTAAGGAACCTCCATACCATTCTCCATAGTGGCTGTATCAATTTACATTCCCACCAACAGTGCAAGAGGGTTCCCTTTCTCCACACCCTCTCCAGCATTTGTTGTTTGTAGATTTTCTGATGAAGCCATTCTATTTGGTGTGAGGTGATACCTCACTGTAGTTTTGATTTGCATTTCTCTAATAATTAGTGATGTTGAGCAGCTTTTCATGTGCTTCTTGGTCATCCACATGTCTTCTTTAGAGAAATGTCCATTTAGGTCTTCTGCCCATATTTGGATTGGGTTGTTTGTTTCTTTAATATTGAGATGCATGAGCTGTTTATATATTTTGGAGATTAATCCTTTGTCTGTTGATTCATTTGCAAATATTTTCTCCCATTCTGAGGGTTGTCTTTTGGTCTTGTTTATGGTTTCCTTTGCTGTGCAAAAGCTTTGAAGTTTCATTAGGTCCCATTTGTTTATTTTTGTTTTTATTTCCATTACTCCAGGAGGTGGATCAAAAAAGATCTTGCTCTGGTTTATGTTAAAGAGTGTTCTTTCTATGTTTTCCTCTAAGAGTTTTATAGTGTCTGGTCTTACATTTAAGTCTCTAATCCATTTTGAGTTTATTTTTGTGTATGGTGTTAGGGAATGTTCTAATTTCACTCTTTTACATGTAGCTGTCCAGTTTTCCAGCACCACTTATTGAAGAGACTGTCTTTTCTCCATTGTATATCCTTGCCTCCTTTGTCATAGATTAGTTGACCATAGGTGTGTGGGTTTATCTCTGAGCTTTCTATCTTGTTCCATTTATCTATGTTTCTGTTTTTGTGCCAGTACCATATGGTCTTGATTAATGTCACTTTGTAGTATAGTCTGAAGTCAGGGAGTCTGATTCCTCCAGCTCCGTTTTTTTTCCCTCAAGACTGCTTTGGCTATTCGGGGTCTTTTGTGTCTCCATACAAATTTTAAGATTTTTTGTTGTAGTTCCATAAAAACTGCCATTGGTAATTTGACAGGGATTGCATTGAAACTGTAGATTGCTTTGGGTAGTAAAGTCATTTTCACAATATTGATTATTCCAATCCAAGAACATGGTATATCTCTCCATCTGTTGATATCATCTGTAATTCCTTTCATCAGTGTCTTATAGTTTTCTGCATACAGGTCTTTTGTCTCCCTAGGTAGGTTTATTCCTAGGTATTTTATTCTTTTCGTTGCAATGGTAAATGCGAGTGTTTCCTTAATTTCTCTTTCAGATTTTTCATCATTAGTGTATAGGAATGCAAGAGATTTCTGTGCATTAATTTTGTATCCTGTGACTTTACCAAAATCATTGATTAGTTCGAGCAGTTTTCTGGTGGCATCTTTAGAGTTCTCTATGTATAGTATCATGTCATCTGCAAACAGTGACAGTTTTACTTCTTCTTTTTCAATTTGAATTCCTTTTATTTCTTTTCCTTCTCTTATTGCTGTAGCTAAGACTTCCAAAACTATGTTGAATAACAGCGGTGAGAGTGGACATCCTTGTCTTGTTCCTGATCTTCGAGGAAATGCTTTCAGTTTTTCACCATTGAGAATGGTGTTTGCTGCGGGTTTGTCATTTATGGCCTTTATTATGTTGAGGTAGGTTCCTTATATGCCCACTTTCTGGAGAGTTTTTATCATAAGTTGGTGTTGAATTTTGTCAAAAGCTTTTTCTGCATCTATTGAGATGATCATATGGTTTTTATTCTTCAGTTTGTTAATATGGTGTCTCACATTGATTGATTTGCATATATTGAAGAATCCTTGCATCCCTGGGATAAATCCCACTTGATTGTGGTGTATGATGCTTTTAATATGTTGTTGGGTTCTGTTTGCTAGTATTTTGTTGAGGATTTTTGCATCTATATTCTTTAGTGATACTGGTCTGTAATTTTCTTCTTTTGTAGTATCTTTGTCTGGTTTTGGAATCAGGGTGATGGTGGCCTCATAGAATGAGTTTGGGAGTGTTCCTTCCTCTGCAATTTTTTGGAAGAGTTTGAGAAGGATGGGTGTTAGCTCTTCTCTAAATGTTTGATAGAATACACCTGTGAAGCCATCTGGTCCTGGAGTTGTGTTGGTTGTAAGATTTTTAATCATAGTTTCAATTTCATTATTTGTGCTTGGTCTGTTCAAATTTTCTATTTCTTCCTGGTTCAGTCTTGGAAGGTTATACCTTTCTAAGAATTTGTCCATTTCTTCGAGGTTGTCCAGTTTATTGGCATAGAGTTGCTTGTAGTAGTCTCTTAGGATGCTTTGTATTTCTGTGGTGGCTGTTGTAACTTCTCCTTTATCATTTCTGATTTTATTGATTTGAGTCCTCTCCCTCTTTTTCTTGATGAGTCTGGCTAATGGTTTATCAATTTTGTTTATCTTCTCAAAGAACCAGCTTTTAGTTTTATTGCTGTTTGCTATTGTTTTCTTTGTTTCTATTTCATTTATTTCTGTTCTGGTGTTTATGATCTCTTTCCTTCTGCTAACTTTGGGTTTTGTTTGTTCTTCTTTCTATAGTTCCTTAAGGTGTAAGGTTAGATTATTTATTTGAGATTTTTCTTGTCTCTTTAGGTAGGCTTGTATAGCTATAAGCTTCCCTCTTAGAATGGCTTTTGCTGCATCCCATAGGTTTTGGATCTTTGTGTTTTCATCATCATTTGTCTCTATGTATTTTTTGATTTCCTCTTTGAATGCATCAGTGATCTCTTGGTTATTTAGTAACGTAGTGTTTAACCTCCATGTGTTTGTGAATTTTACGTCTTTTCCCGTGCAATTCATTTCTAATCTCATAGCGCTGTGGTCAGAAAAGATGCTTGATATGATTTCAATTTTCTTAAATTTCCTGAGGCTTGATTTGTGACACAAGTTGTGATCTATCCTGGAGAATATTCCGTGCGTGCTTGAGCAGAAAGTGTAGTCTGCTGTTTTTGGATGGAATGTCCTATAAATATCAACTAAATCTATCTGGTCTATTGTGTCATTTAAAGCTTCTGTTTCCTTATTTATTTTCATTTTGGATGATCTGTCCACTGATGTAAGTGAGGTGTTAAAGTCCCCCACTATTATTGTGTTACTGTCGATTTCTTCTTTTATAGCTGTTAGCCGTTGCCTTATGTATTGAGGTGCTCCTATGTTGGGTGCCTATATATTTATAATTGTTATATCTTCTTCTTGGATTGATCCCTTGATCATTATGTAGTGTCCTTCCTTGTCTCTTGTAACATTCTTTATTTTAAAGTCTATTTTATCTGATATGAGTATAGCTACTCCAGCTTTCTTTTGATTTCCATTTGCATGGAATATCTTTTTCCATCCCCTCACTTTCACTCTGTATGTGTCCCTAGGTCTGAAGTGGATATCTTGTAGACATATATATGGATCTTGTGTTTGTATCCATTCAGCAAACCTGTGTCTTTTGTTTGGAGCATTCAATCCATTCACGTTTAAGGTAATTATCGATATGTACGTTTCTACAACCATTTTCTTAATTGTTTTGGGTTTGTTTTTGTGCATTCTTTACTTCTCTTGTGTTTTCCACTTAGAGAAATTCCTTTAGCATTTTTTGTAGAGCTGGTTTAGTGGTGCTGAATTCTCTTAGCTTTTGCTTGTCTGTAAATGTTTTGATTTCTCCATCGAATCTGAATGCGATCCTTGCCAGGTAGAGTAATCTTGGTTGTAGGTTCTTCCCTTTCATCATTTTAAGTATGTCATGCCACTCCCTTCTGACTTGTAGAGTTTCTGCTGAGAAATCAGCTGTTAACATTAGAGGAGTTCCCTTGTTTGTTATTTGTTGTTTTTCCCTTGCTACTTTTAATAATTTTTCTTTGTCTTTATTTTTTGCTAATTTGATTACTATGTGTCTCAGTGTGTTTCTCCTTGGGTTTATCCTGTATAGGACTTGCTGTGCTTCCTGGTCTTGGGTGGGTATTTCCTTTCCCATGTTAGGGAAGTTTTTGACTATAATCTCTTCAAATATTTTCTCTGGTCCTTTCTCTCTCTCTTTTCCTTCTGGCACCCCTATAATGCGAATGTTGTTTCGGTTAATGTTGTCGCAGAAGTCTCTTAAGCTGTCTTCATTTCTTTTCATTCTTTTTTCTTTAGTCTGTTCCACAGCAGTGAATTCCACCATTCTTTCTTCCTGGTGACTTATCCATTCTTCTGCCTCAGTTATTCTGCTATTGATTCCTTCTAGTGTAGTTTTCCTTTCAGTTATTGTATTGTTCATCTCTGTTTGTTTGTTCTTTAATTCTTCTAAGTCTTTTTTAAACATTTCTTGCATCTTCTCGATCTTTGCCTCCATTCTTTTTCCGAGGTCCTGGATCATCTTCACTATCATTATTCTGAATTCTTTTTCTGGAAGTTTGCCTATCTCCACCTCTTTTAGTTGTTTTTCTGAGATTTTATCTTGTTCCTTCATCTGGTGCATAGCCCTCTGCCTTTTCATCTTGTCTTCCTTTCTGTGAATGTGGGTTTTTTCTTCCACAGGCTGCAGGACTGTAGTTTTTCTTGCTTCTGCATCTGCCCTCTTGATGCTGAGCATCTTTTCATGTGCCTCTTGGCCATCTGTATGTCTTTTTAGGTGAAATGTCTATTTAGGTCTTCCATCTCTTTTTTAATTTGGTTGTTTGTTTTTTTGATATTGAGCTCTATGAGGTGTTTGTATTTTTTGGTTGCTTCATTTGCAAATAGTTTCTCCCATTCTGAGGGTTGTCTTCTCGTCTTGTTTATGGTTTTCTTTGCTGTGCAAAAGCTTTTAAATTTAATTAGGTCCCATTTGTTTATTTTTGTTTTTATTTTCCTTATTCTATGAGATGGTTCAAAAAAGATCTTACTGTGGTTTACATCTAAGAGTGTTTTTCGTATTTTTTCCTCTAAGAGTTTTATAGTGTATGTTTTTGCATTTAGCTCTTTAATCCATTTTGAGTTTATTTCTGTGTATGGTGTTAGATATTGTTCTAATTTCATTCTTTTACATGTAGCTGTCCAGTTTTCCCAGCACCATTTATTGAAGAGACTGTCTTTTCTCCATTGTATATTCTTGCCTCCTTTGTCATAAATTAGATGACCATATGTGCATAGGTTATCTCTAGACTTTCTATCCTGTACCATTGATCTATATTTCTGTTTTTGTGCCAGTACCCTACTGTCTTTATTATTGTAGCTTTTTAATATAGTTTGAAGTCAGGGAGCCTGATTCCTCCATCTCCGTTTTTCTTTCTCGAAATTACTTTGGCTATTCTGGGTCTTTCGTGTTTCTATACAAACTGTTAAATTTTTTGTTCTAATTCTGTGAACAATGCCATTGGTAATTTGATAGGGATTGCACTGAATCTGTAGATTGCTTTGGGCTCTCTAGTCATTTTCAGAATATTGATTCTTCCAATCCAAGAACATGGTATATTTCTCCATCTGTTTATGTCATTTTGATTTCTTTCATCAGTGTTTTATAGTTTTCTGAGTACAGGTATTTGCCTCCTTAGGTAGGTTTATTCTTAGGTATTTTATTCTTTTTGTTGCAGTGGTAAATGGGATTGTTTCCTTAACTTCTCTTTTTGATCTTTTGTCATTAATGTATAGGAATGCAAAAGATATCTGTGCATTAATTTTGTATCCTGCCACCTTACCAAATTCATTGATTGATTCTAGTAGTTTTCTGGTGGCCTCCTTAGGATTTTCTGTGTATAGTATTATGTCATTTGCAAAGAGTGACAGTTTTACTTCTTTTCCAATTTGTATTCCTTTTATTTCTTTTTCTTCTCTGATTGCTATGGCTAGGACTTCCAAAACTATGTTTGAATAAGAGTGGTGAGAGTGGATATCCTTGTCTTGTTCCTGATTTAGTGGAAATGTTTTCAGTTTTCACCATTGTGAAAGATGTTAGATGTGGGTTTGTTATATCTGACTTTTATTATGTTGAAGTAGGTTCCCTCTGTGTCCACTTTCTGGAGTACTTATCTAGACTCTAGATACCTCACAGATAATTACTATCTTGCTTTTATGAATGGCCCGGAGCCTGGTCATGGGCAATTTGTGCTGACTTAAAGTGCTTTGATAGATTCTAACACTTAAGAGTTTCATCCCCTTTGGTTAAAGCATCTTGAGCAGCCTTCTGTTCAAGTGTAAATGTGCTTGGAAAAGATGGATTATCAGATCCTTAGTTACGGTGCAATGATGAGCCTTAAAACATAATAGTATGGTGCTCTACCACTTGTCAAAGTTTGTGTACTTAAAACTGGTTCAATTTTACTATACATAAAATATACTTCAATAATTCTAGTAAAAAATCAAGCAAACAAAATATTATATCTTTCAGTTTTTAGGGTTGGAAGAAGAATTTTTAATTGAGAGGCAATTGGACTGAGTGGTTTCCAGAGAACTCCATTTCCTTAAACTTCACCTTCTCCTTGAGATTTTCACAAGTCAGCTTCTAGCTATACAAACTTCTTTAGGGATGTGTTTCTCTTACTTCTTAAAATGTTTATCTCTTTTTGACTGAAATATTTTCATCTAAAAAGTTGGAAATGATTAAAAATTAACAAATCTTTTGAAATGTGTTATGTTTCTTCCTTACCTACTTTTCCTTACAACATTCCCTTATGAGATGTAACCATTTTTATTTTTTTTATAGAAATCTAATTAGCATTTGCATAATTACTTTCTTTTTTTTTTTTACAATCTATTTATTTATTTTGGCTGTTTTGTGTCTTCTTTGTAGCGCAAGGACTTTCTCTAGTTGTGGCTAGCAGGGGCTACTCTTCATCACTGTGCACAGGCTTCTCATTGCAGTGGCTTCCCTTGTTGCAGAGCACAGGCTCTAGGCATGCGGGCTTTGGTAGTTGTAGCATGCAGGCCCAGTAGTTGCAGCACAAGGGCCCCAGAGCGCATGGGCTTCAGTAGTTGCGGCACATGGATCGCAGTAGTTGTGGTTTGTGGGCTCCGGAGTGTAGACTCAGTAGTTGTGGCACACAGGCTCAGTTGCTCCATGGCATGTGGGATCTTCCCGGACCAGGAATTGAACCTGTGTCCCCTGCATTGGCAGGCAGATTCTTAACCACCACACCACCAGGGAAGTCCCAAGATGTAACCATTTTTAATAATTCAGTTTTTATCCTAGTACATCTTTACTTATGAATATTCAGATATACATATCTCTTTTTTTAGCCAAATTGTATCATGACTAACATACTACACTGCAACTTGCTTTTTAAATTCAGTGTCATATCATGGATATCCTTCTACTGCTTATACATCTACTTCATTATTTTAAAAGTCTGAATTTTATTCTGTTAAAAAAATGTAGTACAATTTGTTTAACTAGTCCCCAACTGATTTACTTTAAATTTGTTCTAATTCTTCATAGTTCAAAAATGTTATTAAGAATATTCTTGAACATGCATCCTTGCCCATTTATGAAAATATTTCTGTTGGAGAGATACTAAGACATGGACCTGCTGAATCAAAGGGTATGTGTGTTTATTTTACCGGTACTATCTTATACTCCTAAAAATAGTACACAAAAGCATTGTTTTATCCATTGTGATATTTTGAAGTTTTGCCTATTTGATAAAGTTGCATTATACTTTAATTTGCATTTCCCCACTTACTAATGAGGTTAAGTGTTTTATGTTCATTGGCCATTTGTATTTATGTTCCTAGACTTGCCTGCTAAAGGAAACCAGAACATTTTACCCCAAAATATGTCAGTTTTGCATATTGATTATTTTAAATTAAAGATGCTTAAGGCACAGTAGGTGCAAAAAGGACGTTCTGACCCTCCTTTTTCTTCCTGAAAGCAGGAGATAAAACTCCCATGTGAAAAATAGCCTCTCTGTACTAGGAGGAAGGAAGGCATCCTTTTCACCAGAGACAGGGAATTTGGGGTCAAGAAATCTGTTCAAACAAGTTTTGTTAAACCAACCCACCTTATCTTCCTACTTACTTCTTCACCATTTACTACCCCAGCCAAGCTCCTTTATCTTGTCAATTCTTCACAAATTTATTGTTTCTTTGTCTAAAATGTATAAATGCTTCCTCTTCCGGTCACTTCTTCATTCTCTTGTGAAGGCTCCCGTGTATGTGTAAAAATGTAACAGAATTTGTATGATTTTCTTGGGTTAATCTGTCTTATGTCAATTTAATTCTTAGGCCCAGATGGAAACCCTAAGAGGATAGTGGAGAAATTTTTCCCTCCCCTGCAGTGATTATATCTATGACTATTATTTCCATTGCCTATAGGAGTCATTTGTTTAGAAGGGATATAAATCATTTGTCTTACAGGCTGCAAATATTTTCTTTAGGTATTGTATCTGTAAACTCAGAGATTTGAATTTTGCTTGGATATAGAGAAGATTTAATATTTTATTTCAAACTGAAAATATAATGGTTAAAATCATGGACCTCAAAGTGCTTCTACTGACCACCAGTGATTTCATACTAAGTATGTGGCCTGAGGCTCAGTTTCCTCCTCTGTTAACTAGAGGTAATATCTACTGCATGAAATTTCTGTTTGATGCGGCATATTTACTTGGCCTGGTTCTGCAGTTGCATAATAAGTGAAATTATTTTGTTGTGTATTTTTATTATTATGTTCTCCAGAACCTTCAGATCCTGCTTCATCTTGATTTGAACTCAACTGTTACTGTTCTGAAAAGTAAAGAGACACAGTTTTAGAAAAAATATGATATATTAGTTGTGAGGGGAATGAAGTGCTCCTTTACTATAAATATCTTTTTTAAAGGCAGAATAGTTTCATGTTAAAACATTTAATATTTAAATATTACCTTAATAATATTATATTTTTAAATTGCTACTACAGCAATTAGAAGTAAATTATCACCAACAAATATTTATTTTGTACCTATTTTACACAAGGTAAAAGTTTTTTTTTAAGTTATCATTGTTTGTGTTAGGGTGGCTTGGGTTTTGTTTTGTTTTGTTTCCCCAGTTTGGGCAGGCATGGCCTGGCTCTATTACACCTGCTGTGCTCAGTCTGTTTTTTTAAAATTAATTTATCTTATTTTGGGCTGTGTTGGGTCTTCGTTGCTGTGCGTTGGCTTTCTCTAGTTGCTGCGAGCAGGGGCTACTCTTCATTGCAGTGCACAGGATTCACATCATGGTGGCTTCTCTTTGTTGTGGAGCATGTGCTCTAGACGCATGGGCTTCAGTAGTTGTGGCACGTGGGCTCAGTAGTTGTGGCTTGCAGGCTCTAGAGCGCAGGCTCAGTGGTTGTGGCGGATGGGCTTAGTTGATCCGTGGTATGTGGGATCGTCCCGTACTGGGGCTTGAACCCATGTCGCCTGCATTGGCAGGCAGATTCTTAACGACTGCACCACCAGGGAAGCCCTGGGTTTTGTTTTTGTTGTTTACCTTTCAGTATATTGAATCGTACATTTTCTTTTTTAAAATTACTTATAAATTTTCTAAATGTATATACTACTTGTGTTATTGATTTAATATTATTTGATATTTTATTTTATTCAATGAAAATCATAACCCTATATTGAATAAAATAGTTTTTACTCTTAGATTTTCCTTGTTATCAGATGTTGCAGGCATTTTAGTGATTTTAAAACCATATAACTTGGAAAATATTTGTCAGAATGTTTAATATGTCTAGTCCTTTCCAAGATCTTTAGCTGACCACAAAGTGTAATTCTTTCAGAAACTCAGAATATAACATTCAGTTTGAAAGCACCATTACAAATTAATTAGTTGAGCTGCCTTTTTAGTTCCAAGCATTTTTCTGTCTCCTTGGTGATCTGGAAATAGCAAGGGATGTTGTCACTAAAAGTATCAGCTGCCTAGTCCTATGAATGCATGAACTATACATGAACTATACAGACTTGTTCCAAATAAATCTTGCCTTTAACTTTCTCATGACATTGTCATCTGCTCAGTTCTAATAGCTCCTCTGTTAATATTATCACCATTCCTGTTTATACCCCTAAACTATCTTTTATAAAAACAGCAACCAGGTATTTCAGATAATCATGATTTCAAATCTGTTCTTTTATCTCCATAAATACATTAATCTCCTTTTGTGGTTTGGAAATTTCAAATCCAAAAGTCATTGAAAGGGAAAGAAAGAGGTATGAGGTTTGCTCCAAAATCAAGATAGCTAATTACCTATCCTGGCTTTGGGGACAGTTTCCAGAATATTAGCAACACCCATATCCAAACATAGGTATAGAAACACATTCCAAAGTTTAAGAAAAATTTTCTTTCATTCACACTCTGTATTATTCATACTGATGTTGCTTCCTATAGTATCTGAATTAGCTAAACAATAGTATTTTTTACATACATTCAGTTAAGGAAAGTTATTGGAGTCAGTGTGGTATTAGAATATGGAGTCATATGGCAGTTTGTTTTGTCATCCCTGTTTAGGTGATATGGGGAAGGTTATTTACATTTTCCAAAACTTGGATTTCCTGGTTGTGAAATTGATGAAATGATAATATTTATCAGAGGAAATAGCATGCTTTGGGGTGGATCACTATAATTTGCCTCAACGACAACTTGAAAAAATATCATATCTTTATAAGCTTTATAATGCGTTGATATTCCTTTGTTATTTCACCTCTGATCTAGAAATACCACACAAGGTATAATCCATCCTGGCCTTGTGAATCTTCACAGGGTGTTGTATTACAAAAGAGAAACATGCATTGTGTGTAAGATAAAATTTTCCAAACTGGTTTTACCAAGAAAGCGCTTGAGGACACTCTGTGTGTGCTATTGTATTTTGAGATATTGTGATGTCAAAGACACTTCCAAATATGATGGTCAGGACATTGTCTTGACTCTAGAACCAGATGGAGAGAGGCTCTGCTTATTCCATAATTCAACATGTAGTGTTGCCTTTAAATGTATGAGATTATAACCCTTGATAATTAACATTTTATATTGAGTCTCAGGTGTGAGATTTGTGATAGCTTGTTTCATGGAGATAAAATTATATTATGCAATTTTCTTTGCAATAAATACTGTCATTATACAAACTTCCACACCAAATTTCTTTTTTTTTTTTTTTAACATCTTTATTGAAGTATAATTGCCTTACAATGGTGTGTTAGCTTCTGCTTTATAACAAAGTGAATCAGTTATACATATACAATATGTTCCCATTTCTCTTCCCTCTTGCATCTCCCTCCCTCCCACCCTCCCCATCCCATCCCTCTAGGTGGTCACAAAGCACCGAGCTGATCTCCCTGTGCTATGCGGCTGCTTCCCACTAGTTATCTATTTTACATTTGGTAGTGTATATATGTCCATGACACTCTCTTACCCTGTCACATCTCACCCCACCCCCTCCCCATATCCTCAAGTCCATTCTCTAGTAGGTCTGTGTCTTTATTCCCGTCTTGCCACTAGGTTCTTCATGGCCTTTTTTTTTTTTTTTTTCCCCTTAGATTCCGTATATATGTGTTAGCATACTGTATTTGTTTTTCTCTTTCTGACTTACTTCACTCTGTATGACAGACTCTAACTCCATCCACCTCATTACAAATACCTCCATTTCATTTCTTTTTATGGCTGAGTAATATTCCATTGTATATATGTGCCACATCTTCTTTATCCATTCATCTGTCGATGGACATTTAGATTGCTTCCATGTCCTGGCTATTGTAAATAGAGCTGCAATGAACATTTTGGTACATGACTCTTTTTGACCTATGGTTTTCTCAGGGTATATGCCCAGTACACACCAAATTTCTTTCCATTTTAACTCGTGTTTAACTTTGATGGGAATACAACCTTTTCCCAAATGTTCCACTATCAATAATAGAATGAAAAGAATAGCCATGAACAAGCTGCTGTTGAATAAACTATGTTTTGAGTCATAATGAGTGTCAAAAATCACTCTGTTGTCTCTCAGTTTATTAAATAAACCCTAAAGCCATACCTTACCCAAGTCAAATCATTCTCAGTAGAAAATATTTTATAAGAGGGAAAATAAAACACTTGGTTTTGCAAAGTAGTTTTAAAATCTTATTTTAGCTGTCCACTGACATTGGCTTCAGGGTTCACATGAATCCTCTTCTATTTCAAAGGGTTTCATGACTCCCCCACCCCCCCAAAAAAAGATTAAGAAACTGTTCCCATCTGAATAGGGATCCTGTCTGACTCTGGGAGTTGACTTACTGAGTCAGCAGAACTGAGGTCAGTTATCTGGAAACGATGTTGCCAGTGTTGGCAGCCTGAACCGAGAGGCCTGAACGAACTTCAGAGTCTGATTATACCAAAGACAAAGGATTGTTGGCATCATCAGTTCCCTGAACAAGCAACAAGTGGGCATTCCATTGCAGGGTGGAACTGGGTGACCTCATCATCCTTCCCCAACTATGAGAAAGTTACTTTTAGCTCAGCTATTAGGAAACAAAGAAAGATTTATATTTTGTGAAAATTGTAGCCTGAGGGTTTTTTTTTTTTTTTTCAGGACTTTTGTTGATTTGAGAAAAACTGAAAATGTTTCAAAGTATGCTTTGTTTGAAATATTAGACATTTCTATATATACAATAAATTCAAAAATTAGGGTTTTTTAAAATTAAACATTCATTGAGGTTCTTTGTCAAGTACCAGAGATATAAAAATGATTAAGACTTGCTGTCCTCAAGGAATATACAGTTTAGTGAACTGTATGAACATATACATATTTTATGCATAAGATAAATTCAATCCCTCTGATCATTACAGGCCTACCTGTAGAGAAGACCTGGGATGCCACTGTCATCTTTTAAAGTCTCAGTTTCTTCATCTATAAAATGAAGACAATACCAGTCCTACTTACTTTAAAAGTTATCGAGGGGATGAAATTGTTATATATCTGCAAGTGTTTAGAAAAACATCTTTTACTAATATTTCTCAACTTGTCATACCTGAATTTATATCACCTTGGGTGGTATGCTTGTTAAAAGGACAAATTCCTGGGCTCCATCCCAGACCTGCTATACTACAATGAGAGTGGAGCCCAGGGAATCTGTATTTTCATAATGGCCCTCAGGGGATTCTTATGCACATTGAGTTTGAGAAACAATGCTTTATTCAAATGTGTTATACAGTTATTATTAAAATATTGCATTGCACATGGCAGGGATTATCTTCAGAACTAAAGTTTGGAAACAGTAAGTAACCTGCCCAAGGTTATTTAGTATGTGGTAGAAACAGGGCCCCGATCCAATTATCTATTAATCTAGTTCTCTTTCCATAACATCAAGTTGTGTCTTATACGAAAGGATCTGCATGAATGAAAAATCTTATTATTTTTCCTAGTGGGAGCCACAAAGTACATTTCAAAACTAGCCATGTTAATGATAGACAGTGGTAAGGTGCAGTATTTTTCTTCTGAGAGATTGGCAGGGAAGATTCTAGGAAGCAGTGTATTCCCTAAGGAGCAGTCCAAGAGACTAGCACAGGTGGATCTTAGCACTTGGGTACTACTTCCTTTTCTAGTCTCCCTCCAGAACAGGTCTCTCCAGGGCAACTGAACAAATATTTAGAAAATGGAGGAGTTCCACCTGACTTACTTTTCTGAGAGTTCAAATTCCATAGCTTAGGGCCATTACAGTTCCCAGACTATGTTCTTCAATACCCTCAAACTCACAAGGGTTCAGTGGAATATTTTGATTTTTCAAGGGGATCACAGTGACATCTGTGCAAATTTCCAGTTTGAGACAGTTCACAGTTTCAACATTAGAACATGCTACATTCCTTCCTGTTACATAATAACTTTATGGTTTTCAGCCATTGCTGTGATAAAAAGCAATTATCCCAAGAAAATCAATATGTAACTAGGGAAAAAGGGAGGTGATATCCAATCTGGTTCCAAGGTTTGAGACGTTGTATGGTGCTCAACCAGCACACATGTACCATTAGTAAGTAATTGTGGTCCTTTTGGAGCAAAGTGATAATATTTTTTTCTTTTAATTTACGTGTATCAGTTTTTGAAATGGTTACTACATTGATATCACATAAATATTTATCAAATTGTTTGGCCCTAACTACTTAACGAACCTAACCATTAGGTGTTTCCTTTGGCCTTGGGCACTGTGAAAAATTACTGAGACACTAAGTGTGCCACAAAGCCATAAATTTGGGGAATTTCTGCTTTGGGGTGGGGAGAGAAAAGAATTTGATTGAAACTTTAAATTCAGTTAAACACATTAATTCATAGACAAGGCTTTCATTTCTTTAAGCATCAGAAGGCAGTGGTCAATAAGCTGATGGCCCAGATATTCTGGGCCCTCTTAGATGTGACAGAACTAATGGGGACAAGGGTGCCCACTTGTGCACAGCTGTTTCTTCCTGGAAATAGGACAATCTTTTCTGACATTTCCTCTGCAGTCTACCCCAAACCCTTCCGATTTATTGGGCTTTACGACTTCCTGAGTTTATGTCCCTCAAAGCATTGCCTGCTTTAAGCCTTATCTAATTGGAGGAAGGAGATGGAAAAGAAAAGCCGTCTTCCTTTCTCCCCACTCTTTGCTAACTTCTCACATATAGCTGTAAAGGGATCTAGTTTCATGGTTTTGATATCGCTCAACATAGAGATTACTTAGCAAATAATTATTAGTACATTTCTGCTTTTTCTGGGACTTCTAGTCAGTTTACAGAAATACCTTGCAGTATTTTTCAAGAAACAAAACCAGAAACTGGAAAAGAATTTGCTTCATTTTGCTGGTATACCACTGATTGGTGAGAGGCTATTATGGTTGGAAAATGTGTGGGGCTCAGGGCAGCTATGTAGACAATGGGCACTAAATTCTTGGCTTTTTTTTTCTGGCTTCTCATTTTGTAAAATGGGCATAATAATGTCTACCTCAGAAGGTTATTAAAAGGACTTAATATTTATGTAAAGTGGGTGATAGCACTGGCCTTGGAACATTTGAAATGTCCAATAATTGTAGTACTTTCCACAGATATCTCCCAAAGATTAGTTATTAAACTTCCAGAGCCTTGGCTTTCATGTTGAGCTCTGTGTTGCAGATATCTATATTTGTAATATCAGGAAGCAGACTCACATGACGTCTCAAGCTTTTTGAGAAAGACGATTCTGTCTCTACCCTCTTCTCAAATGGTCTATTGTAGCCACAGCTGCTTGGCTTCTTCCCCGCCTGTCAGGAGTGGCTTGGCTAATGGAACATCATGTGCACTTGACCCTGCTCTGTGGAAGGGAGGGGGCAAATGCCTGCCCCCAAGAGTTCTCCCCCACGACACCCATCCTGTTGTGCATGCTTACATGAGAAGCTGTTTGCTCTCCATTACAAATAAATACTCAGTGCAAACTTTCTGCAGCACAGGTCTGGGATATTTTATTCTATGTCTTTGCTCACACTCAAAATTACCTTTCCCCCCCACCTCCATTTACTCTCTGTTTCTATCCAAAATTTACACATTCCTTTAACTATGCCTTTTCTGATCAACCCGGCTGACAAGAGTTCTCCCCAATTCGAAGTCCCTAACTATTCATTTAGCACATATAATATTGTGTAGCACAGTGTATTACTTTTCCATTTTTTTTCCTGTTTATAGTTCATCTCCTGAGCCACAGTCTCAGCTCCAGTTCTGGCTATGTAGCACATTGCAAGTTGGTCTCCTTAAGACTCACTTATCTCAGCTGTAAAAATCCAGGATTACCTGTTATTGCCACCTTTTGTATCCCCATTGCACTAGGCCTTGCATGTAGTAAATTCCCCCCAAATTCTTAGTAAATACTTTAGATCGATTGCAAATATTCACTATGTTATGTACTTGCAGAAGCACAAATGAAGAAGACTATATAAAATGTCAACTAATATCCTAAATTAATTTTATTCATCTGCTGAATGTGCTATCTTTTTTCCCCTTACACTGAGTTTGTTAGAGTTTTGCTAAAATAAAGTAAAAGCCTCTCTTCTGTATCCTCAGCATATGTTAGGTCTAAAGGAAGAGATAAGAAAGAGATCATTAGACTCTTGATGAAAGTCTTTAATATACCAGACAACTAGAGCTCACTAAAACAACAATAACAACCACATGTTATATATAAAAAGATGTTATATATAACTATATCCAGAGATTACAATGTGTCAGGCAGTGTTCTATGCTCTTTAAATATATAATTGTTATAATCTGCACAATAGCCATACAAAATAGGTAGTGCTGTTATTCCTGTTTTATAGATGAAGAAACTGAGACAGTTTAGGATACGTGCCTCAGATTTAGAGCTAATGTGATAGGCTGAACAATGGCCTCCCAAAGATGTTCATGTCCTAATCCTTAGAACCTGTGACAGTTACTTTACATCATAGAAGGGAATTTGCAGATGTGATTAAGTTAAGGATCTTGAGATGGAAAAATGATGCTGAGATATCCAGGTAGGTCCAATGTAATCACAAGGCTTCTTTTTTTTTTTTTTTTTTGTTAATACTTGTCTTTTATTGAAAATATATAAAAGCAATAGATGAAGCACTTATTTGGGAGATCAACCTCAAACTCATAACATCTCATTCCCATTTTATATATATATATATAATATATATGTTTTAATTTTTTTATTTTTTACTTTTTTAACAACATTATTGGAGTATAATTGCTTTACAGTGGTGTGTTTGTTTCTGCTGTATAATATGTTTTTAAATTGAAGTATAGTACTATATTGTGTTAGTTTCAGGTATACAGCACAGTGATTCATATATATTTATATATGTATGTATACATATACATATATATTCCTTTTCAAATTCTTTTCCCTATAGGTTATTACAAAATATTGAGTATAGTTCCCTATGCTATACAGTAGTAGTAGTTATCTATTTTATATACAGTAGTGTGTATATGTTAATCCCAAACTCCTAATTTATCTCTCCCCCAACCCCCTTTCCGCTTTGGTAACCATAAGTTTGTTAGCTATGTCTATAATCATAAAAGTTCTTAAAAGAGGGAGGCAAGAGGATCAAAATCAGAAGGAGATGGCACAATGGAAGCAGAACTTGGAGAAATGCACTTTGAAGCTGGAGGAAGAGGGCCATGAGCCAAGGAATATAGACCATCTCTAGAAGCTGGAAAATACAAAGAGATGGATTCTCCCCTGGAGCCTCCAGAAGGAACGCAGCCCTGCCAATACCTTGAAGACTCATTTTGAACTTCTAACCTTCAGAACTGTAAGATAATAAATTTGTGTTGTTTCAAGACACTAAATTTGTTGTAATTTGTTCAGCAGCTAGGAAAGAAATACACCACATATATATTTAGTCCTGAGGGACTTAGTCTGGAAGTAGAAACAGGCTGAAACTGAGGAAAAAAATGTACTTCTTGGAGATGCTAAAAGAGAACGGGCTTACTTAAAAGGTATAAACTCAAAGGATTCTGTCCAAGGAAAGAGTTCCATGACAGGCATAATTTCTAGACATGGTTCTGTCACTGGCTACCTTTCAGATGTGAACAAATCACTTTCTGAGCTTAGTTTTCTAATCTTTAAATTGAGAATATTGTACTAGTGTGACTTGATCATAAAGATATTATTAACAAGTTATTTGAATAGGTAATATATACACACTCATTGTACAGAATTGAAAAAGTTTACAGTGAAAATTAAATCTTTCTCTCACTTCTTGTCCTTAAGGTGTCCAAGTCCCCTTCCCAGATGCAATTGTTGTTACCCATTTTCTTCAGTATGCTTTTACAGATATTTCATGCATTTACAAACATATATATATTATATATATATATAATATATATATATACATGTTCTTTTTTTATCATACAAATGATAGCATATTAAACACATTGTCCTTCACCTTGCTGTGAAGTTAATGAATCACTTGGTGATTATTCTGTAGGATTCCATATTAGTATGTAATGTGGTTCCTCTTTCCTTTTTTTTTTTTTTTTTTAAATCAGTCATCAATTTTATACACATCAGTGTATACATGTCAATCCCAATCGCCCAATTCAGCACACCGCCATCCCCACCCCACCGCAGTTTTCCCCCCTTGGTGTCCATACGTTTGTTCTCTACATCTGTGTCTCAACTTCTGCCCTGCAACCCGGTTCATCTGTACCATTTTTCTAGGTTCCACATACATGCGTTAATATAAGATATTTGTTTTTCTCTATCTGACTTACTTCACTCTGTATGACAGTCTCTAGATCCATCCACGTCTCAATAAATGACGCAATTTCGTTCCTTTTTATGGCTGAGTAATATTCCATTGTATATATGTACCACAACTTCTTTATCCATTCGGCTGTTGATGGGCATTTAGGTTGCTTCCATGACCTGGCTATTGTAAATAGTGCTGCAATGAACATTCGGGTGCATGTGTCTTTTTGAATTACAGTTTTCTCTGGGTATATGCCCAGTAGTGGGATTGCTGGGTCATATGGTAATTCTATTTTTAGTTTCTTAAGGAACCTCCATACCGTTCTCCATAGTGGCTGTATCAATTCACATTCCCACCAACAGTGCAAGACGGTTCCTTTTTCTCCACACCCTCTCCAGCATTTGTTGTTTGTAGATTTTCTGATGATGCCCATTCTAACTGGTGTGAGGTGATACCTCATTGTAGTTTTGATTTGCATTTCTCTAATAATTAGTGATGTTGAGCATCTTTTCATGTGCTTTGTGGCCGTCTGTAAGTCTTCTTTGGAGAAATGTCTATTTAGATCTTCTGCCCATTTTTGGATTGGGTTGTTTGTTTCTTTAATATTAAGCTGCATGAGCTGTTTATATATTTTGGAGATTAATCCTTTGTCTATTGATTCGTTTGCAAATATTTTCTCCCATTCTGAGGGTTGCCTTTTCGTCTTGTTTATGGTTTCCTTTGCTGTGCAAAAGCTTTGAAGTTTCATTAGGTCCCATTTGTTTATTTTTGTTTTTATTTCCATTACTCCAGGAGGTGGATCAAAAAAGATCTTGCTCTGGTTTATGTTAAAGAGTGTTCTTCCTATGTTTTCCTCTAAGAGTTTTATAGTGTCCAGTCTTACATTTAGGTCTCTAATCCATTTTGAGTTTATTTTTGTGTATGGTGTTAGGAAGTATTCTAATTTCATTCTTTTACATATAGCTGTCCAGTTTTCCCAGCACCACTTACTGAAGAGACTGTTTTTTCTCCATTGTATATCTTTGACTCCTTTCTCATAGATTAGTTGACCGTAGGTGTGTGGGTTTATCTCTGGGCTTTCTATCTTGTTCCATTGATCTATGTTTCTGTTTTTGTGCCAGTACCATATGGTCTTGATTAGTGTCGCTTTGTAGTATAGTCTGAAGTCAGGGAGTCTGATTCCTCCAGCTCCGTTTTTTCCTCTCAAGACTGCTTTGGCTATTCGGGGTCTTTTGTGTCTCCAAACAAATTTTAAGATGATTTGTTCTAGTTCCATAAAAAATGCCATTGGTAATTTGATAGGGATTGCATTGAATCTGTAGATTGCTTTGGGTAGTAAAGTCATTTTCACAATATTGATTATTCCAATCCAAGAACATGGTATATCTCTCCATCTGTTGGTATCATCTTTAATTTCTTTCATCAGTGTCTTATAGTTTTCTGCATACAAGTCTTTTGTCTCCCTAGGTAGATTTATTCCTAGGTATTTTATTCTTTTGGTTGCAATGGTAAATGAGAGCGTTTCCATAATTTCTCTTTCAGATTTTTCATCATTAGTATATAGGAATGCAAGAGATTTCTGTGCATTAATTTTGTATCCTGCAACTTTATCATATTCATTAATTAGCTCTAGCAGTTTTCTGGTGGCAGTTTTAGGATTCTTTATGTATAGCATCATGTCATCTGCAAACAGTGACGGTTTTACTTCTTCTTTTCCAATTTGTATTCCTTTTATTTCTTTTTCTTCTCTGATTGCCGTGGCTAGGACTTCCAGAACTATGTTGAATAATAGTGGTGAGAGTGGACATCCTTGTCTTTTTCCTGATCTTAGAGGAAATGCTTTCAGTTTTTCACCATTGAGAATGATGTTTGTTGTGGGTTTGTCATATATGGCCTTTATTATGTTGAGGTAGGTTCCCTCTAGGCCCACTTTCTGGAAAGTTTTTTTATCATAAATGGGTGTTGAATTTTGTCAAAAGCTTTTCTGCATCTTTTGAGATGATCATATGGTTTTTATTCTTCAATTTGTTAATATGGTGTGTCACATTGATTGATTAGCATATATTGAAAAATCCTTGCATCCCTGGGATAAATCCCACTTGATCGTGGTGTATGATCCTTTTAATGTGTTGTTGGATTCTGTTTGCTAGTATTTTGTTGAGGATTTTTGCATCTGTATTCATCAGTGATATTGGTCTGTAATTTTCTTTTTTTATAGTACCTTTGTCTGGTTTTGGTATCAGGGTGATGGTGGCCTCATAGAATGAGTTTGGGAGTGTTCCTTCCTCTGCAATTTTTTGGAAGAGTTTGCGAAGGACGGGTGTTAGCTCATCTCTAAATGTTTGATAGAATTCACCTGTGAAGCCATCTGGTCCTGGACTTTTGTTTGTTGGAAGATTTTTTTTTTATGTTAAAATCTATTTTTTATTGAGATATAGTTGATTTACAATATTACATTAATTTCAGGTATGTAACAGTGATTTTTATAGATTACACTCCATTTAAAATTATTATAAAATGTTGGCTATATTCCCTGTGTTTTACAGTATATCCTTGTAGCTTATTTATTTATTTATTTATTTATTTATTTATTTATTTTTTGCCCTTCAATTACAAGGCTTTATTTATTGATTTACTTTTTCTTTTTTATTGTTTTTTTTTAACATCTTTATTCTAGTATAATTGCTTTACAATTGTGTGTTAAATTCTGCTTTATAACAAAGTGAATCAGTTATACATATACATATGTTCCCATATCTCTTCCCACTTGCATCTCCTTCCCTCCTACCCTCCCTATTCCAGCCCTCTAGGCGGTCACAAAGCCCCGAGCTGATCTCCCTGTGCTATGCAGTTGCTTCCCACTAGCTATCTATTTTACATTTGGTAGTGTATATATGTCCATGCCACTCTCTCACCCTGTCACATCTTACCCCTCCTCCTCCCCATATCTTCAAGTCCATTCTCTAGTAGGTCTGTGTCTTTATTCCCGTCTTGCCACTAGGTTCTTCATGACCTTTATTTTCCCTTATATTCCATATATATGTGTTAGCATACTGTATTTGTTTTTCTCTTTCTGACTTACTTCACTCTGTATGATAGACTCTAACTCTATTCACCTCACTACAAATACCTCCATTTCATTTCTTTTTATGGCTGAGTAATATTCCATTTTTTATATGTGCCACATCTTCTTTATCCATTTAGCCGATGATGGACACTTAGGTTGCTTCCATGTCCTGGCTATTGTAAATAGTGCTGCAATGAACATTCGGGTGCATGTGTCTTTTTGAATTACGGTTTTCTCTGGGTATATGCCCAGTAGTGGGATTGCTGGGTCGTATGGTAGTTCTATTTTTAGTTTTTTAAGGAACCTCCATACTGTTCTCCATAGTGGCTGTATCAATTTACATTCCCACCAACAGTGCAAGAGGGTTCCCTTTGCTCCACACCCTCTCCAGCATTTATTGTTTCTAGATTTTTTGATGAGGTCCATTCTGACCGGTGTGAGATGATATCTCATTGTAGTTTTGATTTGCATTTCTCTAATGATTAATGATGTTGAGCATTCTTTCATGTGTCTGTTGGCAATCTGTATATCTTCTTTGGAGAAATGTCTATTTAGGTCTTTGGCCCATTTTTGGATTGGGTTGTTTGTTTTTTTGTTATTGAGCTGCATGAGCTGTTTGTAAATCTTGGAGATTAATCCTTTGTCAGTTGCTTCATTTGTAAATATTTTCTCCCATTCTGAGGGTTGTCTTTTGGTCTTGTTTACGGTTTCTTTTGCTGTGAAAAAACTTTTAAGTTTCGTTAGGTCCCATTTGTTTATTTTTGTTTTTATTTCCATTTCTCTAGGAGCTGGGTCAAAAAGGATCTTGCTGTGATTTATGTCATAGAGTGTTCTGCCTATGTTTTCCTCTAAGAGTTTGATAGTGTCTGGCCTTACACTTAGGTCTTTTGTCCATTTTGAGTTTATTTTTGTGTATGGTGTCAGGGAGTGTTCTAATTTCATCCTTGTACATGTACCTGTCCAATTTTCCCAGCACCACTTATTGAAGAGGCTGTCTTTTCTCCACTGTAGAGTCCCCCACTATTATTGTGTTACTGTCGATTTCCTCTTTTATAGCTGTTAGCAGTTGCCTTATGTATTGAGGTGCTCCTATGTTGGGTGCATATATATTTATAATTGTTATATCTTCTTCTTGGATTGATCCCTTGATCATTATGTAGTGTCCTTCCTTGTCTCTTGTAACATTCTTTATTTTAAAGTCTATTTTATCTGATATGAGTATAGCTACTCCAGCTTTCTTTTGATTTCCATTTGCATGGAATATCTTTTTCCATCCCCTCACTTTCAGTCTGTATGTGTCCCTAGGTCTAAAGTGGGTCTCTTGTAGACAGCATATATATGGGTCTTGTTTTTGTATCCATTCAGCCAGTCTATGTCTTTTGGTTGGGGCATTTAATCCATTCACGTTTAAGGTAATTATCGATATGTATGTTCCTATGACCATTTTCTTAATTGTTTTGGGTTTGTTTTTGTAGGTCCTTTACTTCTCTTGTGTTTCCCACTTAGAGAAGTTCCTTTAGCATTTGTTGTAGAGCTGGTTTGGTGGTGCTGAATTCTCGTAGCTTTTGCTTGTCTGTAAAGCTTTTGATTTCTCCATCAAATCTAAATGAGATCCTTGCCGGGTAGAGTAATCTTGGTTGTAGGTTCTTCCCTTTCATCACTTTAAGTATATCATGCCACTCCCTTCTGGCTTGTAGAGTTTCTGCTGAGAAATCAGCTGTTAACCTTATGGGAGTTCCCTTTTATGTTATTTGTTTTTAATTAAAAAAATTTTTTTTTTATTGGTTGCGTTGGGTCTTCATTGCTGCGTGTGGGCTTTCTCTAGTTGTGGTGAGTGGGGGCTTCTCTTGTTGCAGAGCACAGGCTCTAGGCTTGCGGGCTTTAATATTTGCAGCATGCGGGCTCAGTAGTTGCAACACACGGGCCCTAGAGCACGTGGGCTTCTGTAGTTGTGGCGCATGGGCTTAGTTGGTCCGCAGCATGTGGGATCTTCATGGCCCAAGGATCAAATCCATGTCCCCGGAATCGGCAGGCAGATTTTCAGCCACTGCACCACCAGGGAAGGCCAGGAATTAACTGAGTGTAATGGATAAGCACAAAGATATATTGACAGGGAAGAATTTCATCGGCTATACATTTTATCAACCATATTGAATTGTCACACAAACATTGTACATGAGCTTTTATTAGCAGTAGACTTGAAGCAAGCGGTGATACACATCATGAGTAGCTTGATAGCTGGGAAAATAATAATAATACATATTATGAAAATGATAATTATTTGTAAAGCAGAGCAAAAAGAATTGCCTGTTCCTGAAGGGAGACAACTAAACAAGTCATTGAAAGGGTCAGTTTTTCTTTCATCTCGTAACTATTTTGCTTTTGAGACATTCTTTCTCCAGAGGTACTGATATAAGTACAACAAGTAGTATGAGCAATAGCACAAACACCTCCTTGTTTAGCCAGCAGAAAATTTAAGGCAATTCTGTTATCTAATACTACTTGGGCTAAGGAATTTAAGGATGTCTGTTGTACTGCTATGCTTTTTGCAGTCTCTTTGGCTATTTAACCAATGGTGACTGATAGATTTCTGAGCATATTCCTGCTTACATATACTCCTGCACTAGGAATTAAGATTCCCAAAAGACTTTGCCACCAGGTATCTTGGTATCCTGATAACATAGATCTTTTAACTCTGTAATGGGGAGAACAGGAGGTTCATCTGTTTCCCTGTATATAGCTAATGAGGTAACATAATGTCCCAATAACCATAAACCTCCTATTTGCCAGCTGCTAAGATATTTATGTGCCCATCCTTGGGAAGGTGGATCAATTCTAATACCACATATGAAGACAAAACCTGGGGGAGCACAAGTGATCCTTCCCACAGTACTCTCATCGATAGCCTCATTAATTGGAAGTTTCATTAACATGGTTAATTAAACCATGGGTCACTTCTCCTGCAAGCTTTTCAAAAGCCATCTATATGGTATTTGATATAAGGGAGCTGCTGGCATAATTTACTTGCATTTTGAGAGACATTTTTTAATTAAGTAAGGGACAGAGCAAGGGGGTCCTAGGGTAAGTTGTGCTCAGTCTCAAGGACTGAGGATAGTATCAGGCAAGGGATGGACATTTTAATATGTTGAAGAATTTGAACCTGAAAGTTAGGTCAGAGGGAGGTTGGTCTAGGTAAGTGGTTACATTAGGAACATCTGAAAAGTTGGTGACTGACAGGAATTATAAGGGGCTTATTTTGGTCTTGTATTGACCGAGGAATTTGATGACAGATCCAACAATTGGTTAGATTGCCTTCAGTAGCTATACTCTGTGATAGCTTTACTAAGGAATTTTCTTTCCAACCTGAACACCAGGGCAAAAGTACAGTCAGAAGTAAAACAGTAACTTTAAATTTTGATAGACAGACATTTGATAAATAGTAAAGGTAGATTAGTAGGCCTGGTTCCAACTCTTGGGTTAGCTGTCTGGTACTGCTGTCATCTTCTTCCCATCCTGGCTTGGTGGTGTTGATCTTAGTTTGTCAAAGCCGGTGTCAGAAGTAAGGGATGAAGTCCATTTAGGTGGAGGGGTCTGGTAAGGATCCTTCCATCTAAGTTGGAGAGAGTCCTTTAAATTATATTTTTCCAGTGTGCATAATCTCCTGGGTGCAGGTCATAGAGCATCTGATTTTCATCCAAAGATAGATTACTGTGATCATCTTCAGAAACAAGCTTAGAATAACCTTCTACTGATTCAGTTAAACTTTACAATAATGTGACATACAACAAAAAAGCATCTTGGATGTAGGTAGTAAATACAAAACCTCAGTATATATAAAACATCAAATCCCCAAAGGCATATCATTGAAACATAATTTCCCTCTCTAAATTATCCTCGTTTTTAACAGACTAAAATTAAGCTGATTTGTTTGCAAAATTAGTCTGGTTTCAATATACTTGGCCTGATTATTTACATAAGTGTAATTGATCATACGGGCTCTTTAGAATTTGGCTTTGCTGGAACGTTTCATAAGGGATCTCAGATTGAACTTTTAAAAAGCCTCTCTCAAGGCCAGGAAAGCCATGCCATTAGATTCTACCTGCAATACCTGCAGATTTAGGTGGATTCCTCTCATCTTGAGTTCCAAAATATCTTGAGGTTCCTGCATCTGCCAGGAATTGGCCTTATTTACTTACCTGGAAAGGCTGTTAGGAACCTAAGAGCTTCCAAATTCTGAAGGGATCAGGCAGAGAGAAAAGATAAATGCTTCCATTCTGTTTACAAAGGTGTAATTTACCAAATTGCTGTAAGTCATAATGACCTTAAGTGAAAGGTTTCCTTATCTCTGAAAAACAAAGATTAAAAGCCAGTAATATTTCAGACAAAAAGTCATAAGAATTAGAATCACATTTATCAATTCATTCAATCCTATGTTGTTAATTCTTGTTTTGTTTCAGTCCAGTTTTTCCATTAGTTTTGTTGACCTTGCCTGATGATTGAGGATGATAGTGACTGATAATTTCAAGAAGTTTGTGAGGGTTTTTGTTAAGGGTTGTATGATTTATCCATTGAAGTGGGTGCCTTGATCACTGGAGATTGTAGAAAGTATACCCCAAGGGGAAAACACATTTTTTTTTTAAACATCTTTATTGAAGTATAATTGCTTTACAATGGTGTGTTAGTTTCTGCTTTATAACAAAGTGAATCAGTTATACATATACATATGTTCCCATATCTCTTCCCTCTTGCATCTCCCTCCCTCCCACCCTCCCTATCCCACCCCTCTAGGTGGACACAAAGCACCGAGCTGATCTCCCTGTGCTATGCGGCTGCTTCCCACTAGCTATCTATTTTACATTTGGTAGTGTATATATGTCCATGACACTCTCTCACCCTGTCACATCTCACCCCACCCCCTCCCCATATCCTCAAGTCCATTCTCTAGTAGGTCTGTGTCTTTATTCCCGTCTTGCCACTAGGTTCTTCATGGCCTTTTTTTCCCCCTTAGATTCCATATATATGTGTTAGCATACTGTATTTGTTTTTCTCTTTCTGACTTACTTCACTCTGTATGACAGACTCTAACTCCATCCACCTCATTACAAATACCTCCATTTCATTTCTTTTTATGGCTGAGTAATATTCCATTGTATATATGTGCCACATCTTCTTTATCCATTCATCCAATGATGGACACTTAGGTTGCTTCCATGTCCTGGCTATTGTAAATAGAGCTGCAATGAACATTTTGGTACATGACTCTTTTTGAACTATGGTTTTCTCAGGGTATATGCCCAGTAGTGGGATTGCTGGGTCGTATGGTAGTTCTATTTGTAGGAAAACACATTTTTGACCATTTCTTTTTTCATTGTAAATGCATCAGTCTTGCAGCAAGGGAAGCCTTTAACCCATCAAATAAAAAGATGGAGTTTGCCAGAGAGCCATTGTAGATTTCCCATAGCCCTGACTGTTTAATTTACAGCTATTTGTTTACCCATCTTAATATCTCTGATTTAGGAGCAGACTGCTGCCATGCTACAAGGACATCAGGATGGCAAAAGTCTGACAATGAGGGGTTAATTTTTTTGTAGAAGCAGAATAGACTTTATATGTGCCATAATCTTACAGATTCTGTTTTTGCTGCCTTTGCATGAAAGTAGGTTCAATCCCTTTAGTGTGAGCCTCAATTTTGATGACAGATAACATTTTATATCAGAACATATAAGAATTTCAGGAATTCCATATAATTTCTGGAACATCTATAAGATATATTTATATAGACATAACTTAAAGAGGGCTTAATGTTACCTTTTATTTGACAATGTTTCCCCTATAATTTAATCTACCAAAAAATCCTAGTTAGTTTAATATTTTTTCTGAGATGCCTCATGGACCCTGTGAAGCATCCCAAAGTTTGCTGGAGGTCAGAAGAACTTTAATTAAAATTTGACATTCAGGAGTTTGTCAAAAATTTCAAAAAATTTGGTCAAATAGAATCATGTCATTGTGAAATAATACTTATTCTCTCAACCAAATTAAGAAAAGATTTTAAAATCAAGTACAAATCACTTAAAGACAAAGAAATTCACACGATCTGTTATCAAAAGCAGCATTCCAAGAAAACCTTGTTTTCTTAATAGAGAGAGAAAACCAAATTCTAGTCTTGCAATAGCTTACTGTTATAACAAAATTCATGTATTTAATTAACTTCAATCTAATCTTAATCAATCCTGACCACATACAAAATTCCTTTTTTTCCCCAACAACTATATTTCCATTCTTCATATCTTCTGTCACCAACATACATCCTACTTTCTTTACACACTGAAATGTTTCCCTTATTATTTTAGTAACTTTAATTACATATTATAAATTTAACCCTTAAAAACCTTAACAAAACCAAGAAAGAAAGAAGTAATTGAATGTTTGTTATATCAGCATTTTCTGATTAGAAAACTTAAGAACATATTCCATAACCTCTAAATACCTTTTTCTCATAGCATAATTTCTCTTTTATGTGGTACAAGACGCATGTTTAATAAACCCAAACATCTATAGTTTCCCTCTCGCAAGAAGAAAAAAGTAGGTAAACTTAGATTTATTCAGCAATTAATGTTCCAATATTTTATCCTAATTAAAATGACCTAGACCTTCAATGAATTCTCATCATTTAATTTAGCAAAACTCTAAAGTTTTAAGTTAACAAAAATCTGGAAAAACTATTTTTAAGTAGACATTTCTAAAACATAATTATTCCCAAAGTGTTTACTCAAAAGCTTTTATCCCATACCAAGTTAATTTTCTTGCTGACAAATTTTCAACAGATATAGTATGAACTTACTGACTTTCAGTAAACCCAGGTACAATAAAAGTACTAAATGTTGATGATTCTAAAGATATGTCTGTATTAATTAACAAACTTAAACAACAAACTTAAACTAATTTCAATACCAGGTATTAGTTTAATACTGAATATTCTCCAGATCACATGAACCTGAAATTTATTTAGCTTATTTTCCCTGTTATTAGAAATGTTTGGTTTGTAAGCACTTACTTTTCTTTAAGCCACTTAAATAGAGCTCATTTACAGATTAACCTCAACAGTACTATCCAAAGACAAAGACACATACTGAGACATACATGTATCCAGACAGACAGAGATCTCATAGCTTCATCTTAAAATTTAATTTAGGGAGTATTATGGCCAGACCATATTACAAAGGAAAATAATCATTTTACATTTCATTGGTTTGTAACTGAAAGCAGTCCAATTCTGGAGAATGTACCTCAAGGGGCTGAATTCAGGAAACGAATTTGAGTTTCCCATAGCTGGCACACTTACACACAAGACAAATGCAAACATACACACAAAGAGCAAAAACAAATTCCTATGGGACAAAAAAAAAAAAAAAAGGGTAGGATTAAAGACCTAAATGTAAGGCCAGACACCATCAAACTCTTAGAGGAAAACATAGGCAGAACACTCTATGACATAAATCACAGCAAGATCCTTTCTGACCCACCTCCTAGAGAAATGGAAATAAAAACACAAATAAACAAATGGGACCTAATGAAACTTAAAAGCTTTTGCACAGCAGAGGAAACCATAAAAAAGACGAAAAGACAACCCTCAGAATGGGAGAAAATATTTGCAAATGAAGCAACTGACAAAGGATTAATCTCCAAAATTTACAAGCAGCTCATGCAGCTCAATATCAAAAACACAAACAACCCAGTCCAAAAATGGGTAGATGACCTAAATAGACATTTCTCCAAAGAAGATATACAGATTGCCAACAAATACATGAAAGAATGCTCAACATCATTAATCATTAGAGAAATGCAAATCAAAACTACAGTGAGGTATCATCTCACACCGGTCAGAATGGACCTCATCAAAAAATCTAGAAACAATAAATGCTGGAGAGGGTGTGGAGCAAAGGGAACCCTCTTGCACTGTTGGTGGGAATGTAAGTTGATACAGCCACTATGGAGAACAGTATGGAGGTTCCTTAAAAAACTAAAAATAGAACTACCATATGACCCAGCAATCCGACTACTGGGCATATACCCTTAGAAAACCATAATTCAAAGAGTCATGTACCAAAATGTTCATTGCAGATCTATTTATAATAGCCAGGACATGGAAGCAACCTAAGTGTCCATCATCGGATGAATGGATAAAGAAAATGTGGCACATATATACAATGGAATATTACTCAGCCATAAAAAGGAATGAAACTGAGTTATTTGTAGCAAGGTGGATGGACCTAGAGACTGTCATTCAGAGTGAAGTAAGTCAGAAAGAGAAAAACAAATACCGTACGCTAACACATATATATGGAATCTAAAAAAAAAAAAAAAAAAAGGTCATGAAGAACCTAGGGGCAAGACGGGAATAAAGTTGCAGACCTACTAGAGAATGGACTTGAGGATACGGGGAGGGGGAAGGGTAAGCTGGGACAAAGTGAGAGAGTGGCATAGACATATATACACTACCAAACGTAAAATAGATAGCTAGTGGGAAGCAACCGCATAGCACAGGGAGATCAGCTCGGTGCTTTGTGACCACCTAGAGGGGTGGGATAGGGAGGGTGGGAGGGAGGGAGATGCAAGAGGGAAGAGATATGGGGACATATGTATAACTGATTCACTTTGTTATAAAGCAGAAACTAACACACCATTGTAAAGCAATTATACTCCAATAAAGATGTTAAAAAAAAAAAAAAGGTAAAGTCCAACTATTTTTCTTTTCAATTTTTTCCAAGCAAGGATCTCTCTGTTTAAAAACAAACAACATACAAATAGAAAGATAGGGAATCATGTCTGCACGTGTCTTGGCAATTCACCTGGCAAAGGCAAAACCAAAAATAACGGTTGGAATAAGTTAAATTTATTTACTTGAGTTCAAAAAGCCTCTTTCCTGTTGTTTTCCTTGGCTTGAAGTTCAACCAATTAACCCAAGGCCAAAGCCTCAGGCAACGTGGGCTATGTTTTTACTTCAAGGACATGATAAAAGTTAATGTCAAGCTTTCTCCTAGGAGTACTTTTCTCTCTCAAGGTCAGAATTTTGAAAAGGTGTTTTCAAGCCAGCTGTAATTGTGCATGCAAAAATCAGTTTTGGAATGTCAAAAAAAAAAGTTTCATCTTGGCCAATTTAAGGTTAGATAAGTACTTGCAATAATGGGCTCCATACCAATTGTAGAAGCTAACCAGAGTTCCAGTGGGGGCTGCCTGTCTGGGATCTGGGGGCTTTAGAAGCACAATCTCCCACTTTCTTTTAGTTTTATTTTATTTTAAAGTACAAATCTAAATTTAAATTTCCAATTTTAAGCTACATAAAAAATCAGCCAACCCAATTCACTCCAAAATTGCTTCCAGGCCTTCCTGCCTGGGAATTCCCTCTAGGTCCCTTGCCTAGAAATTCCTCCTAGGTCCTCTGCCTAGGAATTTCCCCCAGGTCCTCTGCCTAGGATTTTTATCGGTAGCCCCTTAAGACTCCAAGTCTTAAGGTAACGGCTCAAATAAAAGTCATGAACCATCACTTAAATATAAGGAGATCCAGATATCAGGGAAAACTCACTGAATTACCTGAAGAGTGCTGTGAAGCCAGGGAGGGCTCAAGAGGTCCGTGCTTCCCCCCTCTGTGTGCTCCCCCACACGCAGGAAAAAAAAAAAAAAAAAAAAAGGAGGTCCGTTCCTGGTACCAAGTACCAATACAAAGTAGACTCCAGGTGACCTCAGGTGGGTTTTTCTGATCTCCTGTTGACTACACCCAGTAATGTCAATGAAAATAATCAATAATAAGAAGAGAAAAGAGTTTTATTTGAGCCAAACTGAAGACTGACTCAGAAGCCTGCTTCCCAGATACTCTGAGAAACTGCTCCCAGAGAAGCATGGTTTCCAGCACAGTTTTATATCTTGTCAGAGCAAAGAACATTAAACAAGTCAGGGTTACATTTCTTCAAGCTTTCAAAAACAAACAAACAAAAAACAGACCAGCATGTACACAGCAAGTCAGTATGGCCTTGGTACCTGGGAAGGGAGTCTTATTGAAGGAGTACAAGCATTGGCATCCCAGGAAGAGAGACACTTAATCTTTATTTTTAACATGGACATTCTTTACTTTTGGTCAATGTATTCTTTTGTCTAATAATTAAAGCAGATGTACAAAGTATGTTTGATAGGCCACAAACAGGCTAATTTAGTTAACATAAAATTCAAGTTAAGCCAGAATGACTTCCCTATATCTCAATATGTGAAAATTTCTTTTATCAACTTACATGTGTGACACTTGGTCTAGGAGGACCTGGCAACTGGGGACAAAGAATTTTCAGACAGCTTTTATCTACCCTAATGTAGGGCCGATCTATATCTCCTCCTCACCCCCAGCAATATATTCTCTTGCATAAGACAAGAATGGCAGAGTCCATTTTGATAAGTTAAAAATGGTATCTCATAATTTTTATTTGTTTTTTATCTTCTTGTGAGTGAGGTTTAACATTGTTTCATATGTTTAAGAACTATTTGTATTTACTTTTATGTGCATGTCCTCATAACTACGGTTATAATTTTTGCCCATTTTTCTATGAGTTTTTAGTTAGTCAAGAAATAAGGTTGGTGGTTTCATGGAATAGGCTCCATTGGCTGGTGGGGAAGAGAGAGAAAGAGATGACCGTGGATCATCTGTGCAGAAGGAATCCACTCTTCTTTGCACTATCTGTGAAAGTGACAAGGCCTAAAAAGAAATTGCTGAATGTTTTGATTTATGGATGCAGACCTTTGTGCAGGCAGCCTTGTGAGAAGGTTCAAGTGTCCCAGACATGTTGTAGAAGCTGTGAACAGCCACAGACCTAAAGAGACCATGCAGTAAGGAACAGTGGACCGATGACATCTGGGAACATGACCGATTTCACCCTCAGTGCTTTGGTCCTTTGTAGGATCCAGTACCTTTGGCTTAGCAGGTAGTGAGGTAGGCAAGATGTAGAAACCCCTCAATATGACTGAAATTAAATTTTCTGCCAGCCCTGTAGAATAGGGACTCAGAATATAGAAAATTAAATCATATTTCTTGCCCACATGAGATGGTGGACTTGTTAGTCCACAATCACTTAAAATCTACAAGTCTTTTCATTTATTCAAGAAGTGTTTTGAGTGCATGTTTTTTGCTAGGCATTGTGTTCGTTACTGTAGACACCGTGTGAATTAGCAGACAGGGTTCCTGTCCTTGTGATTCAAACAGGCTAGCAGAGTTAAACACATCCTCATACAATGAACTATATGATTACAATAATGAAAAATACCATGAAGGACAAGTGAAAGGTGTGATGAGACGTTATAATAGAGGTCTAATCTAGACCAGGGTCTCAGGAAACTGCTTAGATAAAAATGACTCTGGGGGAGAGTGCAGCTTTTCAGAAAACATGTTCAGAAGGAAGTAAATTTCTTGAATTTGAGATTGATGTGGGGGTGATGATGCACTTGGACAATGTTTCATAAAAAGTTATTGAGGATGTAAAAGAACACATTTTATTTTTGAAATAGTAATTTTTTGAAAAGATTAAAAGGTCTTAATTTCTAAAAAATAAGAAATCAAAATGTAAGAAAAAATACAGTTGTCATGCAAAAAATGACTCTGCAAGAATTTTTTAGCAATTTTTCTAATAGCCAAAATTACAAAAACGATCTAAATATCCAACAGTAGTGAGTTATTTAAATAAATATGGTACAAACACAAAATGGAATACAATTCAACTTTTAAAATATTGATGTAGGTGATTTATTGGTTGGTTATATGAACAAAAAGGTTTATTAAACAAAATGAATGATATCCTGTTTTTTGTCAAAATATTTAATAAAGAATATATGTTAACATAGAAAAATAGATTATTTCTGAGCAGTAAGGTTATTTTCTTCATTTGGCATGTCTGAATTTTCTAATTTTTCTACAAAGCTTTATACCAAGGGAAGAATGATAAAAGTGCATTTTGACAAAAAATGTTGTGAACAAGCTTGTAATATTTTGGATATTAAAAAGTCTTGGTGGGAGGTGCTTGGGGCTGGGGATGAAGAAAGTAGCTTTGGAGGCTGTCACGTCCATGTTCAGATTCAATTCCTTTCATGAGAACAAGAAAAAAGACTTTTTCTGGGCTTGTGAAAAAATCAGGCTTGTGAAAAAAATGTGTAATGTTAATATCCTTTTCATTCTTATTTACAAAGCTGGTTTAATTAAATTATTTCTATGAGGCCTAGAATTGTCTTTTATTTTTATTCAAAATCCCTCAGCTGCAGGGCTTGGTAAATGTTTACTGTCTTCTAAAAGTCTCATCTAATGTTTTTCTTTTAAACAGCTTGAGCCCAAAGTTTAGTGACATTTGGCCATAAATGGTGGTGACAAAATAAAGGTCTCATTTGTTTTTAAAAAATGTATCCATCACAAGAGGTGTACTTATGAGCAGTTCACAAATAATAATAATACAGACTTAAAGGTGGAGCATCATCTGACGTCCAGATCCTGTTCCTGAGGTTACTGTGCTGACCACCCTGTATAGACTCTCCTCCTGAGACTGTACTGAAGCACATTTCATGCATCATGTTCCAGTCTTTACTCATCCATTCCATTTTGGACCACTGCAAAGAGCATGAGCCATTTCAGAGGGGCATTCAAAGAAGTGTATGTGTTATTTTGACAGTGGCATCACGGAGATGAAGGTATTTATACTTGCCCCACGTACAGTGAAAAGCATGAGAGTTAATGCTTTCAGTCACTTTCATTTTCTAGGAAAAATAATGGTGTTGGTTTGTTTGGAAACCCCCTCAAACACAGCAAAATGGGATGCCCTTGTGATTGCCCATATGCTGGACTCTTTTAGAATACAAGTTAAGTGCTGAGCTCCCTCTAGTGACAATAATATAGATATGTTTGAGAACTGTGATACTTTTACATATTTTGCAATTCAATTCAATTATTTTTAATTTCATTAATTCAATTACTTTCCATTCCTCAGTAAAAAAAGCTATGTTTTTTCCTACCTTATCCTGCTGGCTTAACGGAGTCTAAATTCCTTGGCACGTGCTTAAAATTTCTCAACAATCTTCCTGAGACCAATTTTTATAAACTTAACATGCTACTACTTTGAATATAAATTCTCCACTGTTTCTAAACTGGTTTATTCACTGTCCTCAGACACACTCTTATCTCTTCTATCTCCTTTTCTCCTGCCTTTCTTCCTTCCCTCCCTCCCTCCCTTCCTACCTCCACCCCTCCTTCCTCCTTTCCTCCTTTCATTTCTTCCCTCCTTCCTTTCTTCCTTCCCAGACTGGCATGCATACCAACCATCCCTCTTACTATCCTTAAAGATTAGCTCGAACTCCACTTCCTTAGCGGACATTTAGCTCAAGGAAATTATTGTAGAGAATAAAGTAAACTATATGAATTCTTCAGTAAATAACTTAAAAATATTGTGTTGTGCAAGGTTTGGGGCATCTTAAGCAGAACACACTTCAGGTCTTGCCACTGAATGGGAGCAGATGTATTCTAGCTCTCTCACCCTCCCAATTACTCCTGTGTGGGAAAGGGATGTTGACTTACTGCTCACCAGAGTTTGCCTGGTTAGTGTCAAAATATTTCCCAAGTCTCTGATTTTGCCAAAAATAATAGGTCTTGATACTTCTATGACATAAATAAACATTTTAAATTTTTATCATGTTTAATTTAGGGAAATTTAGCATTTAAAATTAAGATTGTAAAAATCACCAATTTTTATTACTGAAGACATTAAAAGGAGAATTTATCCTCAAAATGTAACATAATGACTTATGCCTTTTAACTTTTTAAAAGCCCTTCCACATCTGTCATCTCATTTCATATTTCCTACAAATTCACAAGAATTATTTCTCAAATGGGCTTTAAATGACCAGGAATGAGAACTAGAGAAGCATACTCAGCTTTCTCCTTTCTATAGGTACCAGTGAGCCACTGACTAAAGGTCCTTTCATTGGGTCTCTATATGAATCATTATTCACTTTGAATGGTCTAAGGAAGGGCTTGGTTCAAAATCTGGGCTGGATTAGATATGTCTACACCTTCTTGATTCTTTTTGCTATTGTTTAACAAAGATGTGGGGTATGGGCAGAGGAGGAAAGACATAGGAAGGGAGGGAGACAGCTCTAGATTCAGGAAAATACAATATACACCAGAAAGTGTGGAAACTAAGGACATTTTGAAGGAAAGAAAGGAAAGTGCACAAGTGGCTGTCCTCAGTGCTGGGGGGTGCGGGGTAGTTATCTGGGTGTTGTCTAACCCCTAGGAAAGAGATGCAGTTCCTCCAACACTGCACACTCCCTCTCCTGCTGCTCTTAATAGAGAGTTGATTTCAGGGAGAAAATAATCATGAATTAGATATTAAATAAAGGGAAAATATTCTTCAGAAGATTCAAGAATATACAAGATCATATAGATATTCATCAAATACCTATTATATGCCAGATTCTGGGGATACAGTTATAATGGACACAACCCTCAAGGAGCTTATAAGTCAATGGAAGACAAAAATAATAATAGTAACCATTTTTTAAATGCTTACGCTATGTAGAACTTGTTTACACTTGACATTACTTAATCCTCACAACAACTCTATGATGTGGTTAGTATTATTTTCACTTTACAGATATGGCAACTAAGGTACGAAAGGTTAAGTAACCTGTCTAGAGTTCCACAGCTGGCAAGTGACAGAACTGGAAATTTGAATCCAGGGAGTGGAGTATCAAAACCTTTGCCTTTGGCCTCTTTTTTTCTCCCCAAACAGTGCTTCACTGATATGAAGGAGGAAAACATTATATTGAATGCTTTTAGTGTACCAACTTTGTAGTAAGTTCTGTGGATACCTGGTGTGTAGGATTCACTATGAAATGGAGGTCAATAGATAGTTATGAAGCAGTTGTAATAAGTGGAAGTAGACATTGACATAGGAGCTTGGTGAAGGGGTTGGTTAGGAAAAACCTCTGTAAGAGTTGATACCTGACCTGAGCCCTGATAGGTGAGTAGGGACCAGACAAGTAAAGAACAGAGGAAAGTGCCTTCCAGGCAGAGGAAGCTGGATGTTTGAATGCTTGAAAAAGCACAGTTTGCTGAGAGAATGCAAGTAATCAATATAATATGAGGCAGGGGCGAAAGTACGGACTAGGAGACTAGAGAGGAGAGATGGCAAAGCTGAATAGGCCAAGGCCAGATCATGAAGAATCTCTTTATTTAATATTTAATATTTAATGTTTTACTGTTTCTATAAAAGTGAAACATTTATTTTTTGAAAAGGATTTCAATATTGTACTTATTATAATAATACATAAAAGTACAAAGAGGTAAGTAAAAATCACCTGAAATCTTCTCAATCTGAGATTACAACTGTTGACATTTTATTGAACACCCAGCATCTTTCTATACTGTGTGTATATATATATATATATATATATATATATATATATATATATGTAATTTTACATAAGTAGAACTATACTATGCCCATTGTTCTGTAACTTCCCTCCATTTTTATGTCAATGATGAGACTTGGACTTTATTCTAAAGAGTATACGTGAACTATTTTCAACAAGAAGATAGCATAATAATATTTGTAAATTGAAAAAAACATAACAGTATTGTACAGTGTGAATTTGAGGCAATATGGTGGCAGGGATACCATAGAACCCAGTGAAGAAATGATGATGATATGAACCAGGCAATGGCGGTGGGCTAGATAAAGGGATGAATTCAGATGGTACAGGAGTAGCCTCAGCAGTCTCTGTGACTGTGGGGATAGACTTGTGAAGTGGTAGGAGGTGCTGAGAGAGAGAGAGAAGAGAGAGAGATCTCCAGTGAGTCCCAGGTTGCTGGCTCAGGACAATGTGTAGGTATTAGCACCAGTAACTAGCAGTTTGGAGTGCCTGTGGCATGTTCAATTCAAGAGAACAGATAAGCATTTAAATATACAGGACTGAAGCTCAAGGTACAATTCAAAGCTGAAGATAGAATTCTGGGTCTATCATCAATGGTTAAAACCAAGACAACTGAGGACTGAACACTAGGTGACACCAAAATACACAGGCCCTGCAGGGAACTTTGAGTAGAAACTTTGTTTCATTCAGTGTTATATTCTCAGAACCACCCTTAGCACACAGCACACTCAAAAATGTTTCTTGAATGAGTAAATGAATAATAATAAACATTTATTTCTATTTCAATTGGGAAGCTTCTTATTGTGGCAGCATAATGTTCCACTGAGTAAATATATTATACCTTGCATATCCATTTTCTTATTTTTCCAATTATTGATAGCTGTATAACAACCCATCCCAAATTTAGTGGCACAGGAAACTTCTTTGTTATGCCCACAGATTTTGTAGACCAGGGATTTGAAAAAGGCACAGAAGAAGGCTTGTGTATTCTCCAAAACATAGGGAACCTCAGCTTGGAAGATTTGAAGACTGGGAGCATCTGGAAACTTGTTCACTCATTTGTTTGGCAGTTCATGCTGGCTGTTAACTGAGACCTCACTGGAGCTGTCCAAGTAGCATCTTGAGTTTCAAGAGTGAGTGTCCCAAAAGAACCAGACAGAAACTGTATTGTCTTTTATGACCTAGTCTAGGAAGTCACAAAGTGGCATTTCTGCCATAGTAACAAACTAACTCAGTTTTAAGGGTAGGGAACATAGACCCTACTCCTCAGTGGGAGGAGTGTCAAAAGTCAAAGTGACATTATAAAAAGAGCTTGTGGGATAAGAGCTATTGTCATGGTCATCTTTGGAAAACACAATCTGCCACAATTCTCCTGTGTTCCTCACTGTCTATTACTATAGCCTTTTCTCTATAGCTCTCCTGTCAGTCATGTCCTAATGTCAACAACACTAAGCAGGTAATAAACTAAAACCTCCACATTGTTCCCCAGTGAACGGAGAAGCTAGCTGTTCCCCTTTCATCTCATAATTTTAAACATAGGCTTTGTATTAATTACCATTAAATTTAATTACCATTCAATAAATATTTATTGAGAATCTGTCATTTTCTAAATATCCTCTAGGCAATTGGGATAGACTGAATGCAGTACAGAAAAATGGTTCTTTCTCTCAAGAAGTTCACAATCTAGAGGAAAAAATCATTAAAGATTTCTGTAATAGGTGAACACAAACTTCTATTAGCTTTTTGTTCTATCAATCACTGGTAGGATATAATTTGTTTTCAGGGTACTGTATCTAGAAAAATTTTATTTACTAGCTTGCTAGACTCCAGACAGACACACTGCTGGCACTCCCAATCTACCAGTCTGATGATGACCTCTGAAAAAATGAAATGAACTGACTGAAGCATGACTTGTGCTTCATGAGTTCATGCTGACTTGGAGTGATCACTGCTTCCCTTTTTCCCCCTCTTTTTTTAGATCGTACTCTAATTTGAATAATCTTAAATACCTTCTTAAATGTTTAGTAGTCATCTATATTTCATTATTTTGATAGATTCAGAATTCCCTAGAATCTCCCTGAAGATACTAATATGCTTATTTTAGCATTTTATTCTGTGTTCCTATATTGTGTTTCCTCAGGGGTTAGATCTGTTTATTGAATTCGGTGCTTTTCTTTCTGCCTTCTTGGTTGTTGATGATTCTTGGTTGTTTGATCATATCTGTAGGCAAGATCCTAACCTGGTGGTTGGAGAATAAGGATTACTGTTTGCCTGGCTGGAAGCTCAAGTTTGGATTAAATCAGCTTCGACTTAAGTAGTTGTGTGTGACAGAGGGAGGGTGGGCTTTCTTTAAGATGTGAGTATGGTTTGTTCCAAGGATATGAAGCTCTCTTTTGCCTGCAACAAGGTCCTGATTCTCTGGATCTGTTGTCCATTTTGAGTCTCTCATGTAAAAACTATCACAATTCACTGCCTAGGGCACAAGAGTTCTGCCTTTGCTAGTTACCTGGCCCCTGCTGAGTGCTCTCTTCTTCCTGTCAGCTTCTGCTTACTATGATTGTAAGGATTTTCCAGAATTCTGCTGGGACAACTTGCATTTTTGAAGTTCTCTTTCATGGGTCTGGACTTGTGGATTGCTTATCTCTGCTGTATTTTAGCATCAATATATCCCAGGACCAGGAATTCCTTATTGTTCTGGTTGACTATCAGTAATCCCCTTCTGAATTTCCTAAAACTTTTTTTAAAATTTTATTTTACTCTTCTTTTAGATTTCTATGGGTTTTTGGAAGAGAGGTAAATGCATGTATTCAGCCAGCTTTGGTGGGAAGCCACTGATTCCCTTCTATGGTAACCAGTATAGAGTTCTACTGGGAATCACAGCAACCTCTCCCAGCATGTGGTTTCTAGAAGACAGTTTTTTCTTTGTTTTAAAATCAGCACATGCTTATATCCATGTATCTTGCATCTTTCTCATTCTCTGCAGGTTTTCAAAGATTACTACCAGCAGTCCTTTGCCGACATTGACAGCCTCCTTTTAGTGCTCTGGAAAGTATTTCACGGGAACATTGAAAATAGCTAAATGGTCTTATCATTCCTCACCTATTCAAATGAACTTCTACTCCCTCTTAGATGTGCTTTTTTTGTCTTTTTAAGTGTTGGAACTTTTCATTGAAAATCTTTTTCTTGATTGGAAAGAAGAAAGTCATACAGAAGTTGTATAGTTCTTTTTTTCCATGCCTGCTAAATATTACACCATCATCACTAAGAATAAGGAACCCATTTTGTCTTTATTATCTCTGACCTTTAATTTTTTCTCAAGGATAAACTCATTTAAAGCTTTGGCATTTCTGGCATTATTAATAGAGGTCTGGTCATGACTCTAAATTTGTTCTTGATTTTGTAACTCTGCTATTATTTTTTGTACCTGTTCTTTTAAAGTCTGAGTGTTTGAAATGATTCCCTGCACCATGTTAGCAGCTCAGGGGCAATAAATGTAGACGGAGAAAATAAAGGTCGGAGAATAAGAAGCAGGAGTAAATTATTGGTGATGAAATACAGGCAGCGTGAATAACAAATTCTGAGGAATTTGCTGGTAAAACATCACATATATAATAGGTCCCCTGCTGAGGTGGTGGATTCCGTCTGTCACCACTGACCTGTGTTGTAATAACTCTTTTCCACTGACAAGACATGAATGAGTCATCTAGATGAGTCTTTTCATCTGACTTTCATCATGTACACAGTGTTTTACAGATTCCAAAGCTCTGTCATGTATGCTATTGCATTTAAATTTCCTTTCTATTTTTATAACAATTCTTTGAAAGGAAAGAAGGGACGAGTAGCCAGGGGAGAAATGACTGTATTTTCAGGCCCAGAAGAAAGAGCTGGGAAGGAGAGGTGAAGTCATCAGGTAAGAATGTGCAGCAAGTGCCCTCTTTCCTGGCTCTTCTGTTGTCTATAACCACTCTTTCCACTCTTTGAAACTCTGTCCCTGGTTTCATTAATACTATACTCTCTTGATTTTCCTCTTACCTTTTGGGCCAATCACAGTGTCCTTTGCTTGCTCCTTTTCTTTTCATCCATTAAAATTTGAAATCCTTTTGAAAAGGCAAAAGCTTGAAACAGCCAAAATGTTATTTTTTAATGGAACTTAATTAACTCAGAACATTATTTTTGCCATGTGAGAATTACTTGTAGATTATTCAAAATGAAAGCTGGAATTGGAAAGAAAACAAAATCAACCAAAGGTCTAGAACGGTTAAAAATGTTCTGAGATAGTCCTTGATAATTTCAAAATAAAAGTGGTTTCTTAACAGATGGTAGGAATACTTTGGTGCTTTTATTGGTTCATTTAAAATCTGCTGGGAGGAGACAAGATAGCAGAGTAGAAGGACTTGAGCTCACCTCTTCTCACAGAAACACCAAAACCACAACTAACTGCTGAACAACCATCGACAAAAAAGACTGGAACCTACCAAAAAAGATATTCTACATTCAAAGACAAAGAAGAAGATGAGATGGTAAGAGGGGCATTTTCATGATATACTCAAATCCCATACATGCTGGGTGGGCAACCCACAAACTGGACAATAGTTATATCACAGAGGTTCTTCCATAGGAGTGAGAATACTGAGCTCCATGTCAGGCTCCCCAGTGTGGGGGTCTGGCATTGGGAGGAGGAGGCCCCAGAGAATTTGGCTTTGAAGGCCAGGAGGCCTTGAGTACAAGAACTTCACAGGACTAGGGGAAACAGAGATCCCACCGTTGTAGGGTGCACACAAGGTTTCACGTGCACTAGGACCCAGGGCAAAGCAGTGACTCCATAGGAGCCTGAGCCAGATCTATCTGCAGGTCTTGGAGGTTCTCCTGGAGAGGCAGGGGTCAGCTATGGCTCACTGTGGGGGCAAGGACACTGTTGGTGGAGGCTCCAGGGAATACTCATCAGTGTGAATTCTCTCAGAGGTTGCAATTTTGGCATCGAGACCTGGCCCTACCCGACATACTGCAGGCTCCAGTGCTGGGATGGCACAGGCCAAACAACCAACAGGGTGGGAACACAACCCCACCCATCAGAAGACAGGCTGCCTAAAGTCGTCCTGAGTCACAACTACCTCTAAACACACCTATTGATAGGGTCATGCCAAACAGAGGGACAAGTCCTGGTTCCACCCACTGGTGGGCAAGCATCAGTCCCTCCCACCAGGAAGCCTGCGAAAGCCCCTAGACAAACCTCACTCACCAGGGGGCAGACACCAGAAGCAAGAGGAACTACAAACCTGCAGCCTGAGAAACAGAGACCACAAACACAGAAAGTTAGACAAATGAGACAGGAGAGAAATATGTTCCAGATGAAGGAACAAGATAAAACCCCAGAAGAAAAACTAAGTGAGTTGAAGATAAGCAATCTGCCTGAAAAAGAATTCAGAGTAATGATAGTAAAGATAATCCAAGATCTCAGAAAAATAATGGAGACACAGACGGAGAAGATGCAATAAATGTTTACCAAAGAGCTAGAAGATTTAAAGGACAAACAAAGAGAGAAGAATAATTAAATAAATGCAATAGAAAAACACTAGAAGGAATCAATAGCAGAATAAATGAGGCAGAAGAACAAATAAGTGAGTTGGAAGACAGAGTGGTGGAAATCACTGCTGTGGAACAGAATAAAGAAAAAAGAACAAGACGAAATGAGGACATTCTAAGAGACCTCTGAGACAAAGTTAAATGCACCAACATTTGGATTATAAGGGTCCCAGGAGAAGAGAGAGAGAAAGGACCTGAGAAAATATTTGAAAAGATAATAGCTGAAAACTTCCTTAACATAGGAATGTAAGCATTCACCAAAGTCCAGGAAGCGCAGAGCGTTCCATACAAGATAAACCCAAGGAGGAACATGCCAAGACACATTTTAATCAAACTGACAAAAATGAAAGACAAAGAGAAAATATTAAAAGCAACAAGAGAAAAGCAACAAATAACAAACAAGGGAATCCCGATAAGGTTATCAGTTGATTTTTCAGCAGAAACTCTGCAGGTCAGAAGGGAGTGGCACAATATATTTAAAGTGATTAAAGGGAAAAACCTACAACCAAGAATACTCTACCAAGCAAGGGTCTGGTTCAGATTCAGTGGAGAAATCAAAAGCTTTACAGACAAGCAAAAGCTAAGAGAATTCAGCACCACCAAACTAGCTTTACAAAAAAATGCTAAAGGAACTTATCTAGGTAGAAAAGAAAAGGCCACAACTGGAAACAAGAAATTATGAATGGAAAAGCTCACTGTAAAGGCAAAGATGCAGTAAAGGTAGAAAATTGCCCACACAAATATGATATCCAAACCAGCAATTGTCAGAAAAGGAGAGTGCAAATGCAGGATATTGGAAATGCATTTGAAATGAAGAGACCAGCAACTTAAAACAGTCATGTTTATATATAGACTGCTATATCAAAACCTCATGGTAACTGCAAACCAAAAATCTACAAAAAATAAAAAGCAAACCAAACATAACTCTAAAGATAGTTATCAAATCAAAATAGAAGGGAACCAATAGGAAGGGAAGAAAAAACACCTGTAAAAACAAATCCAAAACAATTAACAAAATGACAATAAGAATATACATATTGATAATTACCTTAAATGTAAATGGATTAAATGCTCCAAACAAAAGATATAGACTAGATGAATGGATACAAAAACAAGACCCGTATATATGCTGTCTACAAGAGATTCATATCAGATCTAGGGACACATACAGACTGAAAGTGAGGGGATGAAAAAAGTTATTCCATGCAAATGGAAATCAAATGAAAGCTGGAGTAACAATACTCATATCAGACAAAATAGACTTTAAAATAAAGACTGTTACAAGAGACAAAGAATGACACTACATAATGATCAAGGGATCAATCCAAGAAGAAGATATAACAATCATAAATATATACACACCAAACATAGGAGCACCACAATATATAAGGCAAATACTAACAGCCATAAAAGGAGAAACTGATAGTAGCACAATAATAGTGGGGGACTTTAACACCCCACTTTCATCAATGGACAGATCATCCAGACAGAAAATCAATAAGGAAACACAGGCCTTAAGTGACACATTAGACCAGATGGAATTAATTTATATTTATAGAACATTCCATCTGAAAGCAGCAGAATACACATTTTTCTCAAGTGCACATGGAACATTCTCCAGGATAAATGCTGGGCCACAAAGCAAACTTTGATAAATTTAAGAGAATTGAAATCGTATCAAGCATCTTTTCTGACCACAGTGCTATGAGATTAGAAATAAATTACAAGAAAAAAACTGTAAAAAACACAAACTCTAGAGGCTAAACAATATGTTACTAAACAACCAATAGATCATTGAAGAAATCAAAGAGAACTAAAAAAATACCCAGAGACAAAAGAAAATGAAAACATGATGATCCAACACCTTTGGGACACAACAAAAGCAGTTCTAAGAGGGAAGTTTATCGCAATACAATCTCACCTCAGGAAACAAGAAAAATCTCAAATAAACAGCCTAACCTCACACCTAAAGCAACTAGAGAAAGAAGAGCAAACAAAACCCAAAGTTAGTGGAAGGAAAGAAATCATAAAGATCAGAGCAAAAATAAATGAAATAGAGATAAAGAAAACAATAGGTAAGATCAATGAAACTAAAAGCTGGTTCTTTGAAAAGATAAACAAAATTGATAAACCCTTAGCCCGACTCATCAAGAAAAAAAGGGAAAGGGCTCAAATCAATAAAATTAGAAATGGAAAAGAAGTTGCAACTGATACCACAGTAATACAAAGGATCAAAAGAGACTACTACAAGCAACTATATGCCAATAAAATGGACAACCTAAAAGAAATGGACAAATTCTTAGAAAGGTGCAATATTCCAAGTCTGAACCAGGAAGAAATAGAAAATATGAACAGACTGATCACAAGTACTGAAATTGGAACTGTGATGAATAAACTTCCAACAGAACAAATGGGACTTAATTATACTTAAAAGCTTTTGCACAGCAAAGGAAACCATAAACAAAATGAAAATAGAATGGGAGAAAATATTTGCAAATGAAGTGACCCAACAAGAGATTAATCTCCAAAATATACAAACAGCTCATGCAGCTCAATATAAAAAAAAAAAACCCCAAAAAACAACAAACTCCCCCTCAAAACCAAAATAACCCAATCAAAAAATGGGCAGAAGATCTAGACATTTCTCTAAAGAAGACATACAAATGGCCAAAAGCACATGAAAATTTGCTCAACATCACTAATTATCAGAGAACTGCAAATCAAAATTACGATGTGGTATCACCTCAAACAGGTCATAATGGCCATCATCAAAAAGTCTACAAACAACCCTGGAGAGGGTGTGGAGAAAAGAGAAACCTCCTATACTGTTGGTGGGAATGTAAATTGGTACAACAAATATGGAGAACAGTATGAAGATTCCTTAAAAAACTAAAAATAGAGCTATCATATGATCCATCAATCCCACACCTGGGCATATATCCAGAGAAAACCATAATTCAAAAAGATACATGCACCACAATATTCATTACAGCACTATTTACAATAGCCAAGACATGGAAGCAACCTAAATGTCCATTGACAGAGGAATGAATAAAGAAGATGTGGTACATATATACAATGGAATATTACTCAACTATATAAAAGAACAAAATAATGTCATTTGCAGCCACATGGATGGACCTAGAGATTATTATCTTAATTGAAATAAGTCAGACAGAGAAAGACAAATATCATATGATTTCACTCATATGTGGAATCTAATTTTTAAAATGATATAAATGAACTTATTTACAAAACAGAAACAGACTCACAGATTTTGAAAACAAACATATGGTTACCAAAGGGGGAACATGGAACAAAGTGATAAATTAGGAAGTTGGGATTAACATACACACTCTACTATATATAAAATAGATAACCAATAAGGACTTACTGTATAGCACAGGGAACTCTACTCAATTTTCTTTAATAATCTATATGGGAAAACAATCTGAAAAAGAATGGATATATATATATCTGATTTACTTTGTTGTATACCTGAAACTAACACAACATTGTAAATCAGCTATACCCCAATATAAAATAAAAATTAAATTAAAAAAATAAAAAGGCCAAGAGACATAATAAAATTTGTTTTTTAAAACTGCAGTATGCTGTTCACAGTAAAAACATTAATATATTGTTATGTTTCTAGTATATATGATTTGGGGAAAAATATATGACAGTGTATGTGAAAAATCTAGAATATATAAACCTTAATAGAATCTACAAAAATACCATTTCATAATATTACTGTACCTCATTTTCATTAAAATGATGAAATTGTGAATTAAGAAAATCACTTAGCTAAAAGTAGGTCAGTTATCAAAACCTAATATCATTTTAACTCAAATTGGTATTTGTTCAGTGAATGTTCTATATCATAATGTGATGTACAAAGGAAAACTCAAATTTGCGGAAGAAAATGAAGTGATTTTTAAAAATAAGGAAATTTAGCTAATTCCATTATGTTTTTGACTCTTCCCAAACTGAAGGAATAGTTTGTTGTCTTGAAGCATTTACTATGAATAAAGAATAAACAGATTCCTCCAAAAAAAGTTTAAAATCTGTTTAAACATATTTCTAATTGTATCTTAAAACATTTTTGTTACATTGAATTACTGAATACAATTCAGAATAATAATAGCCATTTGTAAATAAAATTAGGGAATCTAATTGGAAATGCCAAGAAGTACCTGGATATGTGCAAACAGTCCACAATTATCTCCCTGCCACGTCTTGTATGTCCATCTTATTGACATAAAGGGGTCAGATCTGGAAGGTCTAATGTTTGTATCTTTGTTAACTCTTTTAAAATTTCATTTGAAATACATTTTATTGTTTACTTTCCATGGGCCATTTAGCTACTCTGGTTAACTTTTTAGAGTGAGTGTAGGGATGGGAGATAGGAGCAGATGTGTGTGTGTATGTGTATAGGGGGAAGGTCTGGGAAGGCAGTGGTTGTAGTTTCAGCCTCTTTCCAAATCTTGACCAGTTCTTTAAAAAAAGGATGTTATTTTTCCATCAGGAAGAGGGAAAATAGTATAAATAACTTAGGGAACCCTAATCAATACTTCAAAAAGAATTAGAACACATCTTTCTAATTGTAATTGAGTGTTTTTTTATAATTAAAAATAACAATTTTTTCTCATGATGAAAGTTATCCATAATCACTTATTTAATTTAGAAAATACAGACAAGCAAATGGAAGAAATAACACCTGGAATCCCATCACCCATGAATATCCTTTGTATATCCTTCCATCTATTCTGTACCAAAATGTATCATATTATATATCCTATTTGTAACTTGTTTATTTCACTTAACGGTATTGTTAATATCCTTTGATATCAGTAAATATTTATCTAAAACATAAAAATTGGTAATCCTCAAAATTCTAGCTTTCATTACCTTGTGACTGATAAAATAACCTTCAAGGCCATTCACATACCCTTGAATAGGCTACGAATGTGTTCACATGGTCGTAATAAGTTTTTTGTAAAATTTGCAGAAATAAGATTTTAAATTCTTTTTCGTAAAGAGAGGCCTCCCCAATTTTATAAGCTTCAGGTCTTACAAAATCTGCATCTAGTGGTGAGTCCTTTTCTTTTTCTGTCAGGTCTCACAGAGAGGAGGATACTTATGCTGAGACTTGGAACCCATTTTTTTCAAAAACATTTACACATCCTTTTAATTAGATTAGCTTTGCAAGAAATTGAGAGTTCTTCATAATGAAACACTATTTTTCAAACTACATAACTTTGTAGGCTATCTGTGTATAAATCCCGAAATTCTTTGCCTGCTATGGATAAAAGTCTGTGTTTTACTGCTGGTTAATGTGATGAATAAAACAGCATTATGAAGCTTTATCTCTAACCAGGATTAAATACATAGAAACTTTATCTATAACCAGGATTAAATACATTAAATACATGTGTAAATATATAAATGTACATATACATACAAATAGTTTAAAATTTTGTTTAAAGGCATTTTTGCTTGGTAACAACCTAATAGTTCCATTAACTTAAAGTTAATAGATTTTAAATGGAAATTAGAGAAACAGCTATCCTGATTTCTTGACCCTTTCACAATGATCTATAAGAAATTATATAACACTGATTTAAAAAATATGCAATTTAAGACTTGTCTAGCAAGCACAACCCACAGATAGTAAAACTGATACTTTTCACAACTGCAGAAGTACACATTTGAGTGACACAGAAGTTACCAAATTTAAAGGCCATTGGTGTACATCTTGAAAAACAAATGAACCTTTCATCAATATAATGCAATTTCTACTAAGCTTCAATATTAATGGCACTTTTGAATAAGCCTGATTTTTAAGAGGTATATGTATATATATATACACACACACACATATATATGTATATAAAACCTAAAATGATGTGCAGCAAAATAACAGTACTTAGTTTAGTGCTTATCTGTAGTGAGCTTATTTTGTAGTTATCTGTACCTTTCCCACAATATGAATGTGTTGCTTAAATAAAGATATAATTTTATGTTTTCCAGACTTTCATATTTAACCTTCCTTTTTCCTAGGCAACCTCAGATATAATACTCCAGAACTTTATTGAAAATATCAGGGCATTGTCTTTCTCATAGTTTCTTGGTGACACTTTTGAGCAATTGTTCTTCTCCCATCTCTCAACTACCTGTCCTCATGTCACTTCCAGTTCTCTCAGTCAACTCTGGCCTTGGGGAAAAGAGGCAAGCATGAGAACACTGGGATAAGCCGTGACATTTCTCCTTTCATTGATACGCTCAACCTCAATCAGCTGTGTCTTCTTTGTTTTCACACCTCACCATGGAGCTTTCTGTGTCTTTCTGATTCAAAAAGGCAACCCAAACTGATACATGAGAGTCCAGAGCAGACGGGTTTTTTCCTTTTCCTTCTAGATGATACGTTTGGACTTATTAATTATTGTTAAATGTAATATTCCCTAGTCTCTAAGAGTAGAAATTTTAGTCAACTTCAGAGAGTTAAGTAAAGCCTATTAATTAAGGAAGTGTCTAAGGTCACATTACTGTACAAAGTCAGGAATAGAATCCAGACTCCAGTTACAGTGCTCATTCCTCTAAATCATAATGTCATGGATGTAAAGCCTAATTGAAGAATAATAGCCATGACATACTCTTGGTTTACTCAGAGAAGTAAGGAAAATTGATAAAGCATGTGCCATCTAGTTCTATCTAAATGTTCAAGATCCTCGTCTTAAAAGATTTCCTGAATGAGAGCTAACACTCCAAGTTGGATGATTCACAAAGATTGGTAAACATCGGTGTTTTTAAAAAATGCCCTAGGGGTTTTCATAGAAATTTCTACTTTCCTGAAAGCCTTTTATTTCCTCATTTTTCTCTTTCTGCCTGTATATACATGCAAATTCTTCTCTTCCTACTCTCTGCACAGAAACAGGATATCTTGAAAGAGAGAACCCAAGTGGAAAGGGTCACAGCTGTTATAAATCAAGACTAGATCAGTGAAGTGGAAACCAGTGGGCAATGTCATTATTGTTAGTATTAAGAAAACATTAGCAAAAGAAAGTGATGTTGGTTTACTGTGAGCTAATAAAGCAATAACTACTTGAGGGTAGACCTGTAGTTTCATTTACTTATTTACTTTTACGATTGTAATACAACTTATTAACTTTTTGCTAATGAATTCTTTAAGATCATAAATATATGCCCTTGATATAGGACATCTTCCTGCCCAAATTACAGATATTGAGTGAATTTTCATGTAAAAATAAAGAAAAAAGGTATAGATCCAAAATATCTAGTCAAATGTTAAAAAAAATTCCACCAGTAAAATAAACCAACCCCAGCAGAGAAAGGGTAATCACAGTATAAAAAAAAAAGAAACATAAATAAACTAGGCAAGTTCAAGCCATTTTAGAAAATGGCACATGGTTGTAAATATCCATTGAGTTCTACTTAGATTTTTCTTCTCTTTTTTTCTTGTGCACCATCCAAATCCCTTAGGTAACAGTAGCACAATAACTGAATGTATTTTTTTGTTGGAGCTACAACATACACAGAAAAACAAAACATGGGAAATCACATCAATGAAACACAATTTGGGGAAATATTTACTCTAAATATTGTTAACTATGACTCCAAGAGGCATTCCAATGGAGGTTTTCCCCATCATACTTTAGGATATGGCAGACCTTTTATTAAAAATTCCAAGGAAAAAATTCCATTATTTTCCTTTGGGGAAAAAATCCATTATCATAGTAACCTTATTGTACAAAAGTTATTCCATCTCCCATCTTACATGGTAAAATTTCCTCCTTTCTCTTTGGAAACAGAAAGAATCTGGTTATCACCTTCTGTAAATATTTAAGGTTATCTTTAGATAAAGGCAGAAAAATGAATAGAATCACATTCCTGAGCCATAGTTCAAGACAATCATTTGCCCTAAAAAACATTAAACTATTTCCTTGTTTTAAGTAAGAACATACGATTTATCACTTAAAATGCACAGGAGTAAGTTGTCACATTTTCATTTTGATTATAAGAACCATCCCACAGTTCCCTGTATTGAATTAATATTGACATTCATAAATAAGATTAACAGTAGATATCAAAATAACAAATGATTAACTCTATGAATAGGCATGTAGAACTTATTTATTGTTTTTCCCTGTTGTGGTCATTAGCTAGAGTTTGCTTAGCTGTAAAAATCACAGGTAAAATATGTATTGTATTTCATGGGATAAAAAGAATGTTTCAAAAACAGTATCTTGGGTTAACTCTCCTAACACCCTGTTAGAAAAGTATGATCATTCCCATTTTTACTGATGAACAAATTCATTCCCAGGGAAGGTAAGCAAGTAGCGGAACGAGGATTTCAACTCATCATCTGGACTCCAAACTATAGGCTTTTTCTACAATTCTTCTTCCTTCCCTCTTTTCCAAAGTTTTGTTTCCATCCTCTCAACCCTTGACATTTCCAATTTTGAGGCAAATAAATTATACAAATACATTCCATGATGGTTATTTCTAGTTTCCTCTTTTGAGTATCCTCAAAGCCCAGGGGGAAAAGATGTTTCTGATCAACTTTTTCTATGTTACACAACTTTTCCTTTCCCCCTAAACTCAAGGAACCCCACAAACAGACTTTAAGTGATGAAAGTCTTTTTTTCCCCTCATCTATCCTTTCTCCTCCCCTTTCTCTGTTCTGGTGTTGGAAAAGAACTGGAGAGCACATCCTTACAGACACTCTTCTTTTAGTATGCCCTTTTATTTTAATTCGGTAAAAAACATGTAATATAAAATGTACCCTCAGCCATTTTTAAGTGTACAGTAGTGTTAACTATATTCACATTGTTGTGTAAAAGATGTCTAGAGCTTTTTCTTCTTCCAAAACTGAAACTTATTCCCATTGAACAATTCCCCATTTTACCCTCCCCCTCCAGCCCCTAGCAATTGTTTCATCACTTTGACTACTCAGCATTATGTCCTTAGGGTTTATCCATGTAATAGCATGTGATAGAATTTCCTTATTTCTTAAGGCTGAATAGTTTTCCATCATAAGTATATAACATTTCATTATTCATCTATCAATGGACATTTGGCTGCTTCCACCTCTTGGCTATTGTGAATAATGCTGGAATGAACATGGGTGTGCAAATATCTTTTTGAGATCCTGCTTCAAATTTTTTTTGGGGGGACTTCCCAGGCGGTCCAGTGGTTAAGACACCACACTTTCACTGCGGGGGCGTGGGTTAGGTCTCTGGTCAGGGAGTGAAGATACCACATGCTGTGCTGCCTGGCCAAAAATAAAAATTAAAAAAATAAAAAATAAAAAAAATAAAAAAATAAATTCTTTTGGATATATACCCAGAAGTGGAATTGCTGGATCATAAGGCAATTCTATTTTTAGTTTTTTGTGGAAACTCCATACTGTTTTCCATAGTGGCTGCACAATTTTACATTCCTACCAGCAGTGCACAAGGGTTCAATTTTTCTACATGCTTTCCAATACTTATTTTCTGTTTTTATGATAGTGGCCATCCTACTGGCTCATTGTGATTTTGTTTTGCATTTCTCTAATGATTAGTAAGGATGCCTTATTTTTTTAAATTGAGTTATGTATTATGTGTTAGGCACTGTTAAGTGCTTTGTATACAATAGCTCATTGTTTTTAAAAGCCATCCTATGGCCTAAGTGGTATTATCTTTACTTGATAGATGTGAGGAAACTGAGAATTAGAGTTTAAGTAATTTTCCAAAAGACAGAGAGCTGCTAAATGAAGCCAGAATTCAAAACCAGGTCTGGCACCAAATGTCATATTTCTAACCACTGAACTGTTTCTCTCTCTCTCTGCCTTTTGCTTTACCCATTAATTCCCTAAGGTAATGTTTGGTAACTAGCACACAGTCCTACACAAAAGAAAGGGAAGGTAACATTCATTAAGTGCCCATTTTGTGCTGGAAACATTGCATTTATGCTTTCAGATGTGTATGTGTGCATGTGTTTCAGAGGGAAGTGAAAGAGGGAAGTCCTTGCATTTAACACATAGAAGCATTTACTCCATTATGTGGTTAGCATTGTAAGTCAAATAGTGCAATGGGAAGAAAATTGAGTTGGATTTCTTACCATAGTCTTTGTAAACTTGAAGGTCTTTTTTTTTCCTGGTAAAATATACTCACTGGTAAATATATTCCAAGAAGTTCCAGAAAGGGAAATTCCAATCCCGATTAAGGAGTTTTTTGTTGGTTTGTTTGCTTGTTTTATTGGGATATAGTTGCTTTACAATGTTGTGTTAGTTTCTGCTGTACAACGAAGTGTATCATCTATATGTGTACCTATGTCCCCTCCCTCTTGGACCTCCCTCCCACTCCCCCATCCCACCCATCTAGGTCACCACAGAGTGCCGAGCTGAGCTCCCTGCACTATACACCAGATTCCCACTAGCTATCTGTTTTACACATGGTAGTGTATATATGGCAATCCCAATCTCCCAGTTCATCCTGTTCCCCCCTCTCCGTGTCCACATGTTCATTCTCTACGTCTATGTCTCTATTCCTGCCCTGTAAATAGGTTCATCTGTACCATTTTTCTAGATTCCACATATATGCGTTAATATACAATGTTTGTTTTTCTCTTTCTGACTTACTTCACTCTGTATGACAGACTCTAGGTCCATCCACGTCTCTACAAATGACCCAGTGTAAGTATAGAGAGGGAATATCACCAAGAAGAGGGTACATAAATAACAAACCAAAGGAAAGAAAACTTAGCTAGAGATAAAAGGATAAAAAAAAGATTATGTAAATATAGGAGCTACCAGTTGCCCTGTTTTCTCTGACACTTACTCTTTATTCCACTAGCTCTATTTTCCCAGTGTAAAATGCTTACAACTGCTCCCATATAGTCTCCCTGTTGTACTCCACTACAAGGCTGCATGTCATATTAGTGATAAAAACAATGGGTCAAGAATTATAGATTTAGTTTCGCTTGTGTAGTGACAAATTCAGAGCTGACTGTGACATTATAGATGACCCTAAACCCAGGAAAATTGGGCCATATAAAGATTTGACTCTTAACTGTCTATAAGAACCCCTCAATACTGAAATCTTTAGCCCAATCTTCATTTGGTCATGAATAGCATCAAGAGAATGGGAAACTAAAATTATTTTATCTGTGCCTTACATTTAAGGGACACATTACCTCCCACCCTCAATTATCTGGATTGAAATAGATTAAGATATATTACTACAATGTTACAAATTTGTAACACCAATTATAAACAAAAACATCTTTAAGACAATCTCCCAATAAACTTTTAAAGGTGAAATAAAAATGACTGTTGGTATTTATAATATTCATTGAGTGCTGCTAATGATGCAGGAAAAAATAAACTAGTTACTACTTGTAGCCAAACATGGTATCATCCACAGCCTTCTATCACTAAAGCAAGGGGCAGTCTAGTAAGCTTGGTAATATATTTTGTATCGCAGCCTTCAGTGTAAATTTGAAAGTCAGAAACAGCAAGCCATGTTATCTTAGCATTTCTAAATTTTATACATTTAGAATGACTGAATTGAAATGAAACTACTGAGTATTTTAAATGCTGCTCATAGATAACATATCACATCATCCAGAATCATAGCCATCTGTGAAAATTATACATAAATTTATTATTCCATGTCATCGATCGATATCATCTGTTCTCTCTACAAATATTTTTTCACTCATTTTCTTTCTTTTCCTCTTCTATATGATTTATTATTTCCTTCTTTCATACGCTACCTCTCTTAATTAAGTTTCTGAATGAAACTTCATTATACGTTTTTTTAAAAAGAAAAATGGCTTATGATAGCAAATAAGAATGCAGTGAAAGAAAACAAAATGAGAGCCGTGGCTTCTCTAAGCACTTGACTTCTATTACTTAGTCTTTTAGTTAATTTTTATGTATCATTTACCAGGAAGAATGTATAGTTATCAAGTCCTGCAAAGCACTTAACAACACAGTAGCAGGTTCTGTTGGTTATTTCAATGATGAGATGTAAAAGTTAAATCTAAAATATAAAGTGCGTTGCAAAGAAGGTGACAATTTTTTGAGAGTTGCTGACTTTCACATGAGTCGGAAATTGCAATAAAATTTTTATAACAATTGAATTTCAGTAAACAAAAAATTGTTCCTATGAGATAGAATTGGCACTACTGGTATTTCTAGTTCACAAATGAGAAAACCTTAGTAAGGTTAAAGGACACGCCCAAAGTCATATGGTTCATTAGCAACTAAATGTGATTTGAAACAGTATTTTCATATTCCAAAGTCTATTTTTGACCCAACATACTGTATAATTAATGCTATATTGTATTATGTTATTTTCATTTAAATATTTTGTCATAAATTATTTCTCTTATATGGCTCTCATTTTTATATGGATATCATTTTTATTAGCTATATAATTCTCCATCAAATTGATGAATATTTTCTTTTGTTTGATTTTGCTCTTACAATAAAGATATAGTGATATTGTCACATACATCTTTACCTTTCTGTTAAATTTTATCCTTAGGATAAATTCCTAGATATGTAAGTGTTGAGTAAAGAATGATTTTTTAAAGTTGTCTTTGATTCTGATAAGTTATTTCTTTTATTTAAATGACTTTCACAAGAAACCATATAAGTAATGTATAAATATATACTAGTTGAAAAATCCTTGAACAACATAGTGAGACACCTCCTAATAGTGTATATTTTACTTATTCTGGTTGGCTGTGGTCTTTCAGGCTGTGTTTTCCTTAAGTAAGTACATTAATCCTATAATGGAGAACCTGACATAGAACCAGTCAGGTTCTGACTGAACCTGAAGGAATAATAGTTAATGAGTTGAAAGATGCCTTCTACCAGAAGATACATCATAGCTACCTTGCCCCACCAAAACAAAGAATATATTATACATTATACATTATAATGTTACACAGATGAAATTTTAAATTAATTGGTATAATTTTCTAGGATTTCACAATGAATACATTCGCAATGAATGCAGTTATGTTTACTATGTTAAGATCCTTTCTTAAGGACATTTAATAATGTAGTTCCTCATGGATATCTTCATCAACTCAGCCTTTAAGTTTTCTACTCTGGAAAACCCTACTGGAAAACCCTTTAAATCTCATTTCTCCTGATCATGAACACTCCTCAGCTTACTCACTCTCATGATGGTTATTCATTCATTTATCCAACAGATAATGCCAAGTTTTCTAGATGCTGAGACTGGAGCAGTATCTAAGAGACAGATAAGGTCTCTGTTTCCAAAGGGCTTACAGTATTGTTGAAGGAGACAGATAGGACAAAGCAGATAAATAGACATTGTTAGGTTGTAATAAATACTATGATATAGTAAAACAGGAAGACAGAGATGGTCTTGGGCAGTAGGTTGGGGAAAGAGGGCTGTTATCTTAAGGTAAAAAATCTGTCCAAGCTTTTGCGCTAAGACCTAAAAGCTGAGGAATAAGCAGTCTAGGGAGCAATAGATGCAAATTCCTGGGTAAGCAAAATATTTGTACTGTAAAATAGAAAGATGGCCAGAGGGACTGGAGTATAGTAAATGTGGCAGGAGAACGGCTTGTAGAAATCGTCAAGGCCTGATCAGGTTGGGCATTGTGGGTCGTGCTAAGAAATTTGGATTTTATTTTGTTTGCAAAATCAACCTTACTTTGGAGGTTGTTAAATAAGAGAGTGAAATGATGTGCTTTATTTTTTCAAAAGACCATCTGGCTGCTGTATGTCTAGTCCAAAGTCAATCTTCACCCCATCTCGTGATGACATCCAGTGTCTAGCACATACTAAATGCTGAACAACTAAGTCCAAATTATTCACTCTAAGTCCAATATCTTCTCATATATAATCTCTCCTTGTTAACTGTCTCTTTTCCCCACGCCACTGACCACAGGGAAGATTCTTATTCATTAAAACTCATCTAGAGCATTACTGTTCTGGGAAGCCTTCCTAATCTGCAGAGCTGAGTGAAGTGCCCTCCTCTATGCAGCTTTTGGATTTTGTGCTCACATTGTTATAATATGATCATGCCTTTTTGTAATTGTTAGTTGTTGGATGTCTCTCCTTCTATACAATGCTTAGCAATGCTTGTTTCTTTTTCTCACTTAATCTTCAGGGACTTTTTCAAATGATCTGCACATATTCTGTTCTATCTAAACTGCCTTTTATTGTCAGTGTATTTCATCATTTACCGAACTTTGAAGCTGAATCTAGGGAAGGTGGTCTCTCTAAAGAATCTTCCTAGATCACCCCAAGCCAACTCTGTACCCCTTTCACACTATTATAGCTACACTCTAGACAATTCTTATTTTGCACTGATAGTTGGCTCCTAAATACCTCCAAATTAAAATTGTTTTTATTATTAGACATGAGTTCTTTGAGGAAAGAATTGCATCTTACCTATCTCTGAAATCCTGGCCTCTATTGCTATGTCTGTCACATAGTAAGTACCCAATAAGTGGTAACTATTATGAATTTGAGATTCTTAAAGCAGTGATCACTGATGTTTTCCATAAAGGCAAACTACATCAGCCTAAAAGATATTAAAATCCTCCATTCATAGTGTTTCCAAGAAACAAATATTTTTCAATCAGAAAATATATTTTTACCTTTGCAATGATTCATAGAAATAAATCTTCATATGTAAAAAACTGGATAGGATAGAAACTTTAGTTTTATATATTGGAAAAAACAAATAACCTCTTTTTAATAGTTGCTAAGAGCAATGTATCTAACTTTTACCTAATTGGTAATGATTTTTGTAATGATGTTCAAATGTAAATGCAAAGAGATGAGTTTTCCTAACTGTGATAGAGGGTCCATCCCTAAGACTTGGAAGGGCAAGAAGGGCCAAAGAGACTGAAATGAAAATTAGAATGTTCACACAAAGATAAGTCTTTGTGCTTTTTATTTTTATTTTTGAACACATGGACAGCCATAATAGGAAAGTAGGAATTCAGCCAAATGAATGTCTGAACTGTCCCCTTTTTTGGTTAGAAAAGAACTAGCTGAATGGTCCCCTGGGTAAGAGATCAGCATCCCTATACCCACTTCCCTTTCCCTCACTCTTGCATTCTTAAAGCAACAACAACAACAACAGCAAAATAAGTATAACCAGAAAGGATAATGCTACTGTAATCAGTGCGCAGGCAGGGGAGGATGAGATTTTCAATCACAGTTATTTATTGGAGAAAAAACAATGCTGGCTTGACCATACTATAATTAAGGTTGCAAACTCAAAACTCTTGAAACCCTAAAAGGAACACAAGAAGATCAGAGGTGACCTTGCTGCCGACCCGACCGTTCCATCGAAGGGGAGTGCAGAGGACTTGAGGAAAGCATGTGTTGGTCCAGAATCCACATCCTGTTTGTCTCTGGTAAGTCTCTGGTCCAGAGTCTTAGGTCCTTCATAGATTAAGGAGCTTTAAGATGCTGCTCTCCTCTGGGACTCAGCAGGACATAGGCCCCTGCACTGCTTATATTAAAACTAGGTGGAGATGTGTGAATATTCTCAAATAAATGAATTCAACGAGAGGAATTCTTGCCAGTGACAGTTTCTGTAAGATACACATAAGACTTAATTACGATGAAGAGAAGAAGAAGGACCAGTGTGAATCATTCCGTGATCATGTCTAAACTGCAGGGAAGATGCCTTTATTGTAAGACCACATAAAAGAGCCTGAAAAATGGGTGTGAAGGATGACAGGTTCTAGCTGTCATTGGCTAGATGCTCTGCAAACACAAAAACTGGTATTTCTAATGTAAATATGCATGGCAAGAAAGAAAGAGAAATTTTTAGATGGAACACATAATGAGGTACTTCTTCTTCTTCTTCTTCTTTTTTTTTCTGATTACTCCAGAAAAACTAAAAGCCACACAGGAACAAGATAGTAGGACAGGAAATCCCCTGTACCTGCAATTTTGTTCAGTCACTTATTAGAAGGAGTAAGGAGAAGGGTGGCACACAGGAGCAAGTGCTGCCAGCTGAGATTTAATGCAACCACTAAACAAGAAAACCATAAGAAAATGAAAAATTGGAGCCCAGTTATCTTTCACTGGACAGAAGTGGATCTCATTCACCACTAGCAAAAGGAACCATGATGAGGTGGAAAGGCCATGGGGGCTGGAGTCAGAAGACATGACTTTGAGTCCTGAGCTCTACTACTTACTATGATCTTGGATAAATCTGGTAGGTCACTTTGAGCTGGTTTACTCAACTCAAAGAAAATAATGATGTTATCAGCAGCAACAGTTTTACAGCATGTGCTATAGTAAATGAGATAAGATTAGCAAAACTAATTTGTTATTACCATTTCAATAAAAATAGACTAAACTCAAGTGATCATGGGAACTGCTCCATCCTTACAACTCACAATCTCAAATTAGAAACATTTACCAAAAATCTTCTTCCAAGCACACCCACACTCTAATCTCCTCTTCTCTCTTTGCAATTAGTTTGCAGAACAGCTTTCTGATTGCCCACCATTATTCTAGACAGCTGTAGGCCAGCTAAGGTGGCCAATAAGGGATCTGAAGTAGATAGACAGATGGGAATTTCAAGTACTTTGGGGAAGCGGGTGTGTATTACTATAGATTTTTCACAGCCTGTTTTGCTGTGCTCATTAGTTGGCTTCTTTCCCTTTGGATTCATTTGCATAGCACTTTTCCACATTTGTACTTTCATTTGCAGTTATCCTGAGCAAAAACTATGTGCAGTATGTGACATTACTGAGCTGCTTTCCCACAACCTGGAAAAGATTGACTCTTATTAGAGTCCATTTCAAAAGGGCCACATTCATGCATAACTAGTGAAAGAAAAACTTGGCCAAACAGAGTCCCAATTTTAGCATTTGAAATCCCTGAACTAGGTTTATGATAAAAGCAAGACCAAGAGGTAATCAAAAAGGTTTGGCTGTTGTTCATTAGTGCCACTGAATATAAGAAGCTATTAACTTCCCTTAGCTTTGAAAATATCAACAGACTACAGCGATTTGATTTCTAACCTGGATGCCATAATGACTGATGAGTTCAGTTCACTGAAACAAGACAAGGACACTATAATAAAGATTAGCCCTGAACATGGCCAAGGACCTTATTACCAAATGTCTGTGGTAGGGAAGTGGAGGTCAGGGAGAAAAAGAAAAAAAAATGACTTTTATCACTAATCTTGAGGTACAGAGATTTGGAATAAAATGGAATGGACTCAGTGTTACCTAAGAAACTGACAATTTGTACAGATTATATCAAACTTTGTCCTGTGATTAAGATCTCTATGGTTTGTGTAGAGAATTACCCATGAACTCTTAAGTTAGCTAATAAAAACCTGAAAGAAAAATAATTAATATATTCATCATACTTGTTTACAAACATTTCTCTAGATTCAGTTCCCCTCAAATACCTAATGCTAACTTTGTAAAGGGTGATTAGGCCAACTGTACTGAGGCCTAATATTAGTCCTCAAAATATTTTTCTTCCTTCTTTTTTTCTTGTTTTTACAGGGAGTTAGAATATCTATAAATGTGTGGCAGTTTGGGAATCAGACCTAGGGATATCTAATCTGGAGTGTTGCCAAAGGTGGAAATGAAAGATTAAAAAAGAATAAAAGAGTAAAATCAGATTATATATTAGGCTATTGTGGACACAATCAATCCCAACACAAGTCTTACTAGACAAACTTCTCAGATGAATTTGTTGTAGACACAATTTTAGCTTGTGGAACACATATTGGAGCAGTCAACTCAGGCCCCTTGAAAACCATTCATGTTACAGATATAGTAACATAAACATAACTGAAAATTTTCTGTCTGGTCCCTAACCTTGGCTATGATCAGGTTAGACCAGGAAATCCTATACCTATTTTTGTGGCTCCATCTTAACTTGCCATAGGGAATGAGAACCACTCCTATTGATGTTGCCTGGTCTGCATTGTGTGGTCTTTAACTGATAATTATGACAGTAATTAGTATTTCCTTCTGATCTGTAGTTAGTGCGACAATAGTGGAGAATGAACTTTGATTACGATGACAAACTTTGTTGTAAACTTTCATGTATTAATTTACTTAATTCTCACAATGCTCCCATATTATTTTCCTCATTTTTTTCTAGCAATGAATCTGGCACAGAGAGGTGCAAATTGATCATAGTTATCCTTATGAAAAATATCTCAATGAAGGCAAAGAGCAGTGGACCATTTCAAATTTACCACAGCAACAGCATCACTAGCTAGGAAAGAAGGCATACCTAGAATGACATAATAAGCCACATTTGTCAACAAATAAATGATGGTCACGATAGGCACAGACCCAGAAATGGCCAACGGTAGATTCCTAAAAAAAATGTAAAAGACATTTTACTGTTTGAACATTCAAAAAAGAACCCAGGATTATAAGAATTGCATCCAAATAGAAGATTTTCTTGTTGGTAGAGATGGTGATTCTCCTCAGAGTTTAGAACAGTTTCTCCAAGACATCTTTTCTCTCTCTTTCTCTATAATCCATTAAAAAACTGTCATCCTGAAATAAACTGATGTGGTCCTTCTTTTGAAAAAGTCAAGCATATTCACTTTTCCTTAGCATATTTACAGCTACAGAAAAGTCATTAAGCTTCCCATCATAGAAAATACATTCCATATCCTTGCTAGGTGATGAAAGAAGAAATTCTGAGGCATTAACAGTGCGCCTGGCAAGATTTTTGCCCTCATAATCTGAACCCAATGTTATGCCTGTGAACATGTCTCATAGATGGCAAAAAGGAATTAAGGTTGCTAATCAGGTGAGTTTAAGAAAAAGATATTACCTTGGATTATTTGGAGGAGAGTCAGGAGAGAATGAATGTGTGAGAGGGATTCTACTTGTCCTTGCTGGCTTTGAACATGGAAGAAGGGGACCATGAACTGAGGAGGTAGGCAGACCTTAGAAGCTGGGAACAACCCTTAACTGACAGCAGCACAAAATGGGGACTTCAGTCCTACAGCTTCTAGGAACTGCATTCTGGTAATAAGCTAAATGGGCAAGTAAGTGAATTCTTCCCTAGAGCCTCTAGAAAGGAATACATTGGCTAGATTTTAACTTCATGAGATCTGTGTCAGGTTTCTGACCTACAAACATATAATAAATAAGCAAGCAGACAAATAAATAAAAATATATATTAAATAAAATAAATAACAAATAAAGTTTGCTTTTCTATGGTATGCTATGCCCAAGTAGTGCCATAGAAATTGTTGAGGAGGAAGAAATTTTCCTCTACCCTTGTTAAGTTCTTTTGGCTGGTCTAAGAATTAAACTGACCTGAGACAGATTAGCAGGAAAAATCGAACAAAATTTTAATAACATGTTTATGTGGGAGAGACCCAGGAAAACTGAGTGAATCACCCATACTGCCAAAGCCCTCACCTTAAATACTATCTTCAGCTAAAGACAAAAGAGGATTTTGGGGGTAGTGGTTTGGAACTTCAAAGGAGAAGAAGGCAATTGACATGGAGGTGGAAAAGTAAATCCTTGGTAAATAAATATTTGCTGGGCCATGCAGAGAAAATGGGACACAGAATACATGCTGATCTCTAGGCCTTGCCTACTCTCTCCCACCAAATCTAGTTCTGTTGTGGGAACAGAATCTCTACCTAGAACTTCAGGCAGCTAATGGGGGAGGTAAAAAAAAAAAGACTCCCCAAGTCTTCTGTTTCTTTAAAAAAAATCAGCCTAAAATAATCCACTTTGGGGTAGGAAATTTTGCTTTTCTACAAAATCAGCATGGTTATATCTCAAAAAATGTATGTTGACAGAAAGCCTCAAATTGCAAATGTATATATTATGAAATGATACTTCTATGGATATACTCATATGAAATAAGATTTTTTTTTAAATGCACAGGACAATTAATATTTGCCTCAGGGTAGTGTTTTACTCTGGGAAGAAAAAGGTGGAGGTGATGGGAGAGAGATAAAGAGATGGGGATTTAGTTCTATTTATAGTATTTTATTTATTTAAAAATGTCTGAAACAAATATGGTGCCTAGTATGTGTGGTACCTGGAGTCTTTATTATATTCTGACCATTTTAGATATATCATAATTTGAAAAAGAGCAAGTTTGCTGGGAGGTATTAACATATCTAAAGAATAAACCAATTAGAATGGTGACAGAGCGTCAGAGAAACAACTGTTGCAGTCTCCACTCCGGTATTTCTTGGATGAGACAGTACTCAAGTCTAAAGCCTTGATTATGTTTTCTCTGTTGGATCAGAAACACTTTATTCTGTGTTCATTTGCTTATAATTCATGTTTCAGCACAGATCTGACTATTGGAAAAGAATATATTACTCAAAAATCATGGAAGCCCAGCGACATTTCTATTTCTCATCCTTAATGAATAAATTGGTAATGCATTCTCATTTTATTTAACAGTCTTAGAATCTGTGTGTACCCATCTGATGGATGGATCCACTCTCAGCTTAATGCCAAGATCCATGTATGATTTTATAAAACTGAACACTAGAACCTGAAATTCGATATGGTAATATAAGAACACCATGTCAGGCCATTTGGGAAATAGCCAACTGGCCTTCTCCTGGCCATACTCTCAGTTCAACTTGTGTCAGTTTTTTTTTCTAATTTCCATATCGTGTTTAGTGAAGATTTTTCACCCCACCTAAGGCCTGACTGGTTTTAGTAGACCTGTACATTATGGACACGTTTATGTTTTGGTTTTTTCCTTTTATCCCTAATCTGATTTCTCCTTAAGGGCAAGAATGCTTCTTAAAAATTTTTTTTTCTCCTCTAAGAGTTAAATACATGTTTGTTGAAAAAATAATTTTGTGAAGGTTTTGGTTTAATTTGGGGGTATCCGAGTTTTGGGTGGCACCCATTTTCATGACTTAAAAGTACATTAATAATAAATAAAACAGCTACTACAGTCGGAATGTTTTTAAAAAGTGGATATCTTACAAAAGTAGCAAGCTCATAAGAAAAGGTATATTCATTACACAGTGGTATTAATATTGACTTTAGACCTATAAATCCCAATTCTGAAATGCTCTTTCATTGAATTTTTGATATTGGTAGATCCTTAAAAATTCCACCTCAGGATCACTCTCATTTAATGGCTGAGAAAACTGAAACTTGACATAGTTTCAGTAATTTTCTCAAGTGGTTCTCAACTACTAGAGTCAAATTAGAACCTAGGGTTCCTAACTTGATATTATATTGCCTTTTCCATAGTCTGTTACTATGGTGATTTTTTCATACATATCTAAGATTTCGAAGACTTGCATTCAAGATGGTGAGGCAGCTTCTCAAGGACAGGCGCATGTCCCCTTGGTCTTTGTATAGCTAATGCTTAGCGTTGTGCCAAGGCTGGAGTCAGCATTTGTCAAATGAAAGGTTTAATGAGTGTCTTTCCTGGGTAACCTTGAAAAATCACTTCATCTTCCCAGTTCTCATTTCCTGGTCTGTAATGTGTTAACAATACTTGCCTTACTTATTCCACAGGTTGTTTATTTTTTAGCAGATATTTATGTTTGTTTATTAAGAAAATTATTATAGTGTTTCAAAATGGTAACTTTATTATGATATATATACATATATATCATAATTGCCATTTAGGAAAATATATTTATATACATTGAAAGCATATATATGCATTGTTTTATTTAATATATTTTTCAGTTACTATTTTAAGGTTTTATATGTATAAATTATTTATGTATTTATATACCTGTATATGTCTAAATATATAAAAGTATATTGTTAAATCTTTTACTGCAAATCATTACATACAGGTACATAAAGAGTAAAGGAGTATTTTTAGATCTTGGGTTTTGTTTTGTTTTGCTTTGCTTTGTTTTATTTTTCTGTAAAATGACTAAGCTCTTTTATGCCCCAAATTGTAGAAATTCTTTTTGGTCACAGACAACTGTTGGTGCTTTTTGACATTCTCTCAAATCATGTTTTAACAGATTCCTTTTACTTTTTTTTTTTTTTTTTTTTTATGGCTGTGTTGGGTCTTCGTTTCTGTGTGAAGGCTTTCTCTAGTTGTGGCAAGCGGGGGCCACTCCTCATCGCGGTGCGCGGGCCTCTCACTATCACGGCCTCTCCTGTTGCGGAGCACAGGCTCCAGACGCGCAGGCTCAGTAGCTGTGGCTCACGGGCCCAGTCGCTCTGCGGCATGTGGGATCTTCCCAGACCAGGGCTCGAACCCATGTCCCCTGCATTGGCAGGCAGACTCTCAACCACTGCGCCACCAGGGAAGCCCTCCTTTTACTTTTCAAAGAAAATTTGTTTCTAATAATCATTGTTAATTGTGTATTTTGACAATGTTGCCTGTAAATATTTATCTTTAAAATATTTATGATATAACTTGTCTACTTAAGTAGATATTCTTGATTTTGCCTATCCCAAATTCAGACCTTACAGTCAGAATAATTAAAAAAAAACAAAACCTGTTAACGATGTATTTTATGAATAAACTATATTTAGATTTCCTAAAATGGCCATTAGGTAACACAGGCAGATTTTGATGATTAAATGAGAAAATTATGCTGAAAAAGCTACTGAACACTGAACAGTTAGATGAATTTACTTTTTTGTGGTCAGTACATTTCATAGTGAGACTCCATAATATTTTCTTTGAACTGTGATATTAGTTAACTTAAAGCCTACAGAACATTCTAACTTAGTCTCTAAGAATTATATAGCTGGTTAATATTCACATAATATAGTAGTTAATATCCATTTAACTACTCCGTGGGTATTTAGTGGTTGTTTATTTACTTACATATGCCTAGCTTCTGATTTTACCTTTAACAATGAAATAGCCACCCACAAATATAATTAAGATGAGGCTCAAGACCTTTGCATACGTGGAGATATCCTGCACCCTGGGGCCCCACTTCACAGTCATGCAGTAACAAATATTAAGGTGTCTGTAGAGAAAATGAATATAGTGACTGAAATACAGCATTATCCTAATTGCCTCACAGGAAGAAGTTCTTGCAAGAATCGGTGTTCAGGAAGAACTCTCAATAAGATAAAAGTCCATTGTTTAAAAAACAAAAATCTTGTACTTAAGAAAATGAAGCTACTTTCTACTGATAAAGAAATAGATGTTACATAGTAGTTTATATACTATTTTTATTTTTTCTACCCTTCCTTACCCTATGATTCGAGAGACTTGTTGAGTTCTGAAAATGATCCTAAAGTATGTATAGAGTTAGGTCCCAATGTCTGATCTGGATCTACCAGTCTTCTCTTCTACTTATGTGGAAAAAATTAAGTCTACCCTGTTGCACAACTCCAAGCACACCATTCACATGGAATACATCTCTCATTTTCCTATCCTCGTACTTTTGCTGATGATGTTTTCTGCACATGAAATGCTCTATTGTATATGCCCTTATATTTCTGTTTGTCAAAATCCAAACTTGCAAAGTATGTCTTGATAGTCACCTTCTGTAAGAAACTTTTTCTGATCCCTAATTCAAATGTGAGCTCTCTCATCTTTGAAATATTATAGCACTTGTTTATACTTTTCTGATGGAATATCATTTTTGATTATGCTTTTATATGTATTTTATACTCTCAGTAGAATATAAGCTAATTGAGCAAGACTTCATTTCTATGTCCCCACAGTTTTTAACACATAGAAGATTCATAACTGAATGGAACAGAACAGAATCAACTATAATTATATATTTATAGTTTAACTATAAACTGTCAGTAGGTGATGAACCTGAAGTTACCAGTTATTTTTGATAGAATTTATATGTAAAATTGATATGAAATAAATGAATGCAAATTTCAGGGAGATAAAAAACCTTAAGTTAAAAAAATTAATATTATCAGAAAAACAAATGGCCACTTTCCACAAATAGACTGGCCCTCGGCTAAATTTGAAACATTAGGGACTTCCCTGTGGTCCAATGGTTAAGAATCTGCCTTCCAATGCAGGTGACGTGGGTTTGATCCCTGGTCAGGGAATTAAGATCTCACATGCCGCTGGGCAAATAAGCCCGCGTGCCGCAACTAGAGAGAAGCCCCCGTGCCACAATGAAGAGCCCGCGCACCACAACGAAAGATTACCAAAAGAAAGATTACCAAAGGAAAGATTACCAAAGTCAGATGAGGAGAGTAAATCCGTGAAATGTTTCCAAGATATATGCATAGCTTGCCCTGACTTTTGTTTGGATGATCCCAACTATGCATAACATAAAGCCCCAAACAGTAAAAAAAAAAAAAAAAAAAGTCCAACAATGACCCAAATAATCAGAGAAAGCCCAGCGGAGGCACTATACGTAAGAACCCTCTTGTGGGAATACAAATATGCCTGAGCCAGCCGTATGCTCCACTATGAGACAGACGCCATTCAGTACAGTAAAGTTCTGTTTCATTTGGACTTTTTCTTCTTGGTGAGACATGTTTACCACAGCATATAGAAAAATGACCAGCCATTTTGTACTGGAATCACACCTGTGGGTTGAAGAGGGGGGGAAAATATGCTATTCATAAGATGGTACAAGAAGATGGCAAAAACAGCTCTTGGCAACTGTTCTATCTCCAAAATATATCTTGACTCTGCCACTTCTCTCCATGTTCACTGCCAAGATCTTTGTCCAAGTCACACAGCCCCCAACCTGAACTATTGTACTGTAATAGCCTTCTAACTAGTCTCCCTTCCTTCATTCTTAATTCCTTAAAAATCTGTACCTGCATGTAGTAGCCTGTGTGATTTTTAAAAATTCAAATCATTACATGACTACTCTTCTAAAAACTCTCCATAAAGTTCCCTTTGCATTTGAGATTATATGCACACACTCCTTCCCATGGCCTATACTGGGGCCCAGAGTAGGCCACCCCAAAATATGTCTCAATGGCCTGTTGGCTGTTTTGAATTAAAGTTATTTAGAAAACGGCTGATGCAGGAGGAGCACTTTGACCCTCTTCTCTGTCTCCCTGAAAGCAGGAAATAAATCTCTCATGTGAAAGGTTTTCTCCCTGCATCTGGAGATGGAATCCCTTATCACCAGAGATCAAGGAATTCAGGGCAGAGAAGCCTGTATAAACAAATCTTTTTACTTCTTTACTAATTTGCTACCCAAGCACAAACTTTGCTATTCCTTACTAATTAAGCACTTAAAGCCTAAGTTTCTTTGTCCTCATAAATCATTGTTTCTTTTTCTAAAACATATAAATGCTGCCTGCTTTGGCCACTTCTTTTGTCCCATTTCTATGAGACCTCTGTGCACTTGATTAAAATTTGTTTCTTTTTCTTTTCTTATTCTTTCTTGTGTCAATTTTATTATTAGTCCTGCCACAAGAACTCAGGAGGGGCAGAGGGGGAAATTTCTACCTCCTTGACACTTGTAAAGCCCTGTATGATTTTGTTCCCCACTACCCCATCTTGTATACTGTTTCAGTCACACAGACCTCCTTCCCATTGCTCAGAAAAAGCCATGCTCTTTCCATCTCAGAGATTTTTCATTTCTTGTTCTCTTAGACTAAATGGTCATATCCTAGCAAGGCTGGTTCCTGCTTCTCATTTAGGATTCAATTTTGATGACACCTCTGTATTAATTACTCTATTTAAGGTAAGTCTCCCCTGCTAACTCACTATTACTACTTCCTCTTGGTCATTAAAGCTCTTATAACAATCTGTAAGTATTTAATATATTTATTTTGTTTGTTGTCTTTTTACCCCACTGTAAAGTAAGCACCCTAAGGACAGATATTACACCTCTCCTCATTACTATTGATACTACAGGACCTAGTAATAAATAACTGAATAAATATCTCGATAAATAATACTAATACCCTCACTTCACATCAAATCTTGTGTTATTTGGCTTGATTTTTCAGCACAGTAAATTTAATCTGAATTTTCCAACATCTGCACATTTTCACCATGCTGTGCTTGTATAGACAATGCATATTTATCTCTTTTGATAATGGACTAAAGAATTTGTAAAATTGTCCAGAAAACTGATGATACCTGAATACATGAACATTTTAATTTGTACTGAGGCAGGTGATAGATGGGCCCCTGGGTGAGCAGCTGGAGTCTATTCCTTATGGACTGATACTCTAAGATGAAGATAGGAGAGGCTGAGACCTGCCCAGATAAGAGATGAGAGACCACATATTCCTCATTCTCTAAGTCAAGGAGACCTTCCCAACTAAAAAGCTCCTTGGAGGTCAAAAGGGGAGTGATGTAAAGCTACCCATAGACCTCTTAGCTGGAACCCATCTTGGCTAAGAGATGTGGGCACTCACGGGAGTGTTACCGAGTTCAAGTTTGCTCTGCTCACTACACGACAGGCCAGTAAATCAGAGATGAGGTGTTGAGGCAAGGAATACGACTTTATTCGGAAAGACCGAGAAGATGGCAGACTAATGTCTCAAAGTAACCACCTTATCGGGGTTTGGATGCCAGTTTCTTTTATAGCACAGAGAAGGGGAGGAGATGAGGAAGTAAACTAAAAAGGCTGTAAGTTTTGCAAATATCACCTGGAATGGCCAACCTCGGGGATGGGATGTGTTAATTTCTTCTTTCTTGCAGCCATCTACAGGTGGAAAGAGTCTGGATGTTTCCCTGAAGAAAGCCACTTTGGTTTAACGTTCAGGCAGAGGGGCAGCGTTCCCCGAGGCAGGCCATTATGTATAGACAGTATCCTTTTAGTGAACAAAAGCAGCAGAAAGCAAAGGTTAAAGTAAAAGAAACAGATCCAATATATAGTCAGATTTGGCTCTTCCCTGTAACAGGAGGGTCCTGAGATGTACCAAATACGGACTCAGAACCAGGCAAATCAAAATGATTGGCCAAAGGAAACCCGGAAGAAATGCCCCATATAAGTGATTTAAACTACCACAAGGGTGCGACTCTGTCTCTGAGTCTGCCCATGTGTCTATCCACACATACTGTACTCTTTTTACTCCTAATAAACACTTTACTTGTTTCACTACTTTTATCTTTGTGGGAATTCTTTTCTGCAAAGCCAAAGGGCCAGGGCCTTGTCACTGACCACTGGTCTAGTGGCTAGGATTTGGAGCTCTTATTGCCAGGGTCCGACCTCAATCTCTGGCTGGGAACCAAAACCCTGCTTTAAGCCACTGCAGGCCAAGGCACCCGAGATCAGTACTATTGTCTGATGAGTAATATTATTTTTGGATTGAACATACAATATGCTTTTAATTTCATGTCCTGTGCAAGTTTATCTTTTTAATAATAATACTATGCTATTTACTCATGGTCAGCTTAAATAGTGTTAGAAATCTTTCTTCTTAAACACCATAGTTTTCTATTACAAAGAAAATATCTGTTCATTGTAGAAGCAAATTTAAATACAGATAGTTTAGAAGCTTAAACAAAATAACCATAATCTCAACACATAGAGATTATTATTATTAATCTTTATGAATGTTCTAAGTACATATATAATTTATAAATTTTGAATTGCAGTGTATAAATTTTAGGAAACGCAATTTTCACTAACTGTATTATCACATTGTAATGACATTAAATATTTTTCTATAATTGCATGTTAATGATACATACATATTCTATTATGAAGAAATGCCATAATTTATTTAACAGTATTCAAGAAATAGCAATTTGAGCAGGTTTGTGGCAGGCATTCTGATAGACTCATTGAAAGCCACTGTGAATAAGACGTAATTCTTGTCCTCAAAACGTTAAAAGTCTAGTGGAGAACACAGACCAAGAGCCAGGTAATTGCTAGACAAGGAGCTAAAACTGTGAAAGGGGTGGGTTTATTTGTTCCCTATTGATGTTATAACAATAAAAATTTATTATTTTTCAGTTCTGGAGGCCAGAAGTCCAAAATCAGTTTCACCGGGTTAAAGTCAAGTTATCAGCAGAACTGGTTCCTTATGGAGGTGTTGAGGTGAGAATCAGTTTCCTTTCCTTTTCCAATTCTAGAGCTGTATTCTTTGCATTTCCTGGCATTCTTTGAATTTCCTTCATTCTCCTTCCTCCATTTTAGAGCTAGCAGCATAGCATCTTCAAATGTCTCTGCTTCCTTGGTCACATATTCTCTCTCTTCTGTAGTAAAATCTCCCTCTTCTTCCCTATTTAAGGACACTTGTGATTACATTTAAGGCCATCACCAAAATCCAAGATAATCTCCCTACCTCAAGATCCTCAATGTAATCACGTTTGCAAAGTCCCTTTTGTCATTTGAAGTAACATTCACAGGTTCTAGGGATTACGATCTGGATATCTTTGTCAGCTATTATTCAACAGTGGGTAAAGAGAGCTAGGGGAGCACATGGGAAGAGACTTACACCTAGGGTCAGGGAAAGCTGGGTGCAGTGGTAGATGTCAAAGGTGAGACTTTTCAAAAAAGTCTAGATTAGCCAGTAAAAGGGAAGAGAAGAATGGTCTTTTTTTTTTTTAAACACCTTTATTGGAGTATAATTACTTTAAAATGGTGTGTTAGTTTCTGCTGTATAACAAAGTGAATCAGCTATACATATACATATATCCCCATATCTCCTACCTCCTGCGTCTCCCTCCCACCTTCCCTATCCCACCCCTCTAGGTGGTCACAAAGCACCGAGCCTGATCTCCCTGTGCCATTCGGCTGCTTCCCACTAGCTATCTATTTCACATTTGGTAGTGTATATATGTCTTACTTCTCCACCATCTTGAAGGACCCCCCAGAATGGTCTTATTAAAGTAAAAAAATAAGAGAAAGCTGAGGACCAGAGGACAGCTGGCATTTATGGAACTGTTGATAATTCGGGTGGATCAAGTTGAACAAGAAGAAGGGATGAGAGGAAGGAAAGGAAAGCAGAAGCCAGAATTGGAAGAGTTTGTATCCTGGGGTAATGGAAAGCCACCAAAGTGTTTTCAAAGTTGGAGGGACAGACCTAGCTTGTGCTCTAGAAAGATAACTCTGGTTTCAGTTTGGAAAATGTATTGGGGAAGAAGCAATCATTCATGTATTCAATATTCAACAAATATTTTTTCAAACTACTAGGAGATGGTAGGCCCTAAAATACTTATAAGTCAGGCATGGTTCCCACCTAAGCTTATGAAATCTATTTAGTGAAGGCAAAGCAAAAAGATAATAAATAGTTAAACCAAATGTTTACAGTTTGAGAAATGGTTCAAAAGGAATACATGCGGTGATGTAAGAGAGCCTAACAGGGAACCCTACTTTATATAAGGTGCTTAGGGAAGGCCTTTCTGAGGAGATGAGAGATGAGCTAAGATTGAAAGAGTGAGAAGATGCCAGAAGATTCCTGTCAAGAAAGGCACTATTTGTGAAAGAAAGAGAAAGGATGCCAGTGAACCCCAGTAGAGCCAGCAAGAAGGCTGTGTTAGATGAGAGCAGAGAGATCACCAGACTCAGACCTTGTAGATTTTTTTTCTAAGCATAATAAAAAGTCATTGTGTGTTTTAAGTCAGAGGGTGACTTGGATGGGTTTACTTTTTAAATATCAAATGAGTATATAAAGAGATGCAGTTGATCTGAAGTATGATAATGAAACGGGGATGGAAAAAGTTGTCAGATTGAAAATATATCTTTGGAAATAAAGTTGACAAGACATGATTAGTCAGATATGAATGATGGGGAGTTCAAGAGTAGAGGGAGGAGAAGGCAAGGGAGAGAAGAATAAAGCTTAACTTGATAGATGGTGGTATTATTTGCTGAGATATGAAACATAAGAAGGAAAGCAAGCTTGGGGTATGTGTTGCAGTGAGGAATGAAAAGGTCAGTTTTGGAATGTGGAGTTTTCTGAGGAACATTCAAGTGGGCGGGCCTAGTATGAAGCAAATCTGGAGTTTAGGAGAAAAGGCTGACTTTGGGAGTCATTGATGTCTAGATGACAATTAAGACCATAGAGGGGGATGAGGTAGAACAGAGAAAGGGTATAGAATAAGAAGATAACAAGGCCCAGACTGAATTGAGTAAGAACTTGACAAGGAGAGGACCAAATGTAGCAGAAAAACTAGGGACGTGTGGTGTCACAAAAGGGAAGAGAACCATTCATAAAGGAGAGAATGGTCAGCCACAGCAAATAGGAGAAGGACTGAAAAACTTCCCCTGGACTTAGAAACTCAGAGGATGTGTTAGTGATTTTTGGCAAGAGAAATTTCAGGGGAGTGGTTCAGACAGAAACCAGATTAACTGGGCTGAGGAGTGAATAGAGAATGGCTAGGGAGGTGGAAAAATGAGAATTGCTATAGACAGCTCTTTTAAGAAGTCTGGTCATAATTAACTTAAGCTATTGGTGGGAGTGTTAATTGATACAAACTCTTAGGAGGGAATTTGCCAATATTTACTAACACTTAAAATGTTCATATTCTTTGATCCAAGTAGTTCAATTTCTGGACATAATATTTACTTATAAAAGTACAAAAGTAAATATACCTTTTCACATTGTTTCCAAGAGCAGAAAGTTGGAAAAATTAAAATGTCCTTCAATAGGGAATAGAATAAATATTGGTACATTGCATAATGGAATATCATATAGTGGTTTAAAATAATGATGTAAATTTATAAGTACTGATATAAAAATGTTTAAGAAGTAAGTTTCAGAACAGGATACGTAAGCAGTTTACGGAAAAACAAAATCTGGAATTCTAATACTAGACTGAGAATTGTGGTTATTTTGGTGGGGGTTAGTGATCATGTATACTTTCACTTTGTATACTGTATATAACTGTAATTTTTAATTTTTACCTTATTACTTTAGAAAACAGAGGGGAAAAAAAGAAATCTGGCTGTAATGGAAAGAGGAAGGAGAAAGAGAGAGGTAGATGGAAAGAGGCAGATTAAAAATATATGAGAAAGTCCTGAGCCGGTTTAAGTATTACTGGAAGGAGCCTGAAGAGGTGAGTGGTTGGAGAGGAGTGAGAGGAAAAAAAGCACTCCAACAAGCTGGAGGAGAAATGGAGAAACAAAAAAAAATTATTCTTAGAAGGAGGAAGTGCCTCTGTTAGCATAATAAGAGAGTAAGAAGACAAAAAAAAAAAAAAATTGTGGTTTCCATTCAGTAAAGAATTGTGTGAGTTCTTACCTAGTAGCATTGGAGGATCATTTAATGATATCCTCTATTATTTGATATTTTTATGTTTCACAGTTTTTGTTGTTTTAGGCCAGCATTTCTCAAAGTATGACAATGAGACTCCCTGTGACCCTTTCAGGGGGTCAGACATATTTTCATTATAATTCTAAGATGTTATTGCATTTCTTACTCTCACAGAGGAGATTTCCAGAAGCTACATGATATGTGATTTTGCAACTGATTGAATACATATATGGGAACCCAACACTCTTCTATTTATCTTCTTTAAATATTAAAACATTTGCAAAAATATAAAACAATGTCACTCTTCTCATCAATTATTTTTCATTTTGGAAAATATAATTATTTTTCATCAAGAAGTAATGGGCATATTATTGTTATTTTAAAATGATTTTTTCCCTCAGTTTTAATTTCCACTATAGCAAATACTATGGATAGATATAACGCCATATAAGCAAAAGGTCTTTGACTCCACAATAATTTTTAGACAATGCCTCAGTGAACATCATTGTGGCTTAATCTTCACACACACCTATGATTATTACCTTAGAGTGATTCTTGGATGTTGAATTACTGGATCAAAAAACGCGCAAAAGACTAAGGAGACAGGACTAAGTGTAATGTGTTATTCTGGATGAGATCATGGAGCAGAAAAATGACATTAGGTAAAAACTAAAGGAATCCGAATCAACTGTAGACTTTAGTAAATAATAATATATATATATGTTGGTTCATTAATTGTAACAAATGTATCATACTAATATAAGATGTTAATAATAGGGAAAACTGAGTACAGGGTATTTGGGATTCTATGTACTATTTTCTCATATTTTCTAGAAATCATAAACTATAGTAAAAATATAAAGTCTATTTTTTAAAATGGAGTGTATTAGGGCCCTAGGGCTGCCACTAACGCATTGCCAAAAACTTGGTGGTTTAGGAACAAAACAGAAATTTATTCTTTCATAGGTCTGGAGCCCAGAAATCCAAAATTATGTTGTCCACAAGACCACATTTCCTCCAAAGGCTATCGAGGAGAATCCTTCTTTGCTTCTCCCAGGTTTTGGTGGCTTGTGGCATCCTTGGCTTATGGGTACATCACTCCAGTTTCTGCTTCTGTCTTCACATAGCCTTATCCTCTTCCATCTGTGTCTTCTCTTATCTTTTATAAGGACACCTTGTCATTGGATTTAAGGCCCATCGAGTCAATCTAGGATGGCCTCCTCTCAACTTTCTTAGTTTAATGACACCTTCAAAGATCTTTTTTCCAAAAAAGTTCACTTGCATAGATTCCAGGGGTTAGGTCTTCAACATATCTTTTTGTTTAAGTCCACCATTTGGCAAAATTCATGAAGCAATAATAATAATAAAGAAGAGCATTCTAGTCAAAAGCTGGGGAATAATGCAAAAATAATAATTTTGGTTTTAAAAGGTACAGTCTGGGTCTTTCTTTCTGAATGTACTTTGCCAGCTGGGCTCTTTGCCTCTGAAGACCACTCTGAAATTGAGATCACACAGCATGTGATATGCATGTAAAATATCTGGGAAGGGTGAGTGGGCTGTCAGAGATTAAAAAGACTAAAGAGACTTGTGCATGTGTCTGTCTTGTTTCCTGATATACCTATATGCTAAGTCCTTGAACAGTGACTGGCACACAGAGGATTTCAGTAAATTTTGTTTAATGACTCAATGTGTCTGCCACCCTTTGGCATAAATATCCCTACATTTATCTACCTATCTATCTATCTATCTATCTATCTATCTATCTATCTATCTATCTATCTATCTATCATCATCGTTTTTTACTGTCCTGTATTCTCCTCTACAACTATAATATAGGTAACTTGAGAACTCAGGTCCACATTGTAATTCTTTCTAGGCTGCATAGTCCCAACACATAAATTTCTACACAAGGGGCCCAATAAAGATGGATTAATTCTGATACCACCAATGACTGATTTATCTGTGAGTCTTGCTCATAGTTGGTATTCCCCCTTTTGGTTGGGATGACATTTATTTTAGTGTAAAATAATACAGTGTTGGGTTTCTTTATAGCAGCTGCTCAAATGTGTCATCAAGGATTTTGCAAATGAAAGAGGAAGAATCTATTTAGTAATAGAAAGGGTTCAAGAGCTGATTAAAGAGGTCAGGTGGTTCTGCTGTTTGATTCAGCAGAATTCTTCCTAGAATCTGCAAATTAATATCTGGGTGACCTAGGGAAAATCACTTATACCTCCATAACCTCTCCTAATCTCAGTTTCCTTATCTATATTGTAGGGATAATCGTAGTACTACCTTCCTGGTGTTTTCAGAATTAATGATATTTGCTAAAACATTTGATAACATAAGCTTTGTACAGAGTAAGCATTCAAAAAAAATTAGCTGCTATGTTATTCTTAACCATTCCAGTTGAAAAGATCATCTCTCTGCTAATCATCTCTCTCACATTTAAATCTCTGGTCTGGTGCTCTTTCATGATTTCCAGACAACTGCCTACTTGATATCTCCAAGTGGATGCCCTAAGTCTTCTCAAATTTATTATATCCGAAACAGATCTCTTTATTCCATTCCCACAAACCAAGCATTAACCAAAACCAAATCAAATCAAAAAAAATTTCTTCCTATTCTCTTTCCTATCTACTAAACTACTCAGGTTCAAAACCTAGTAGTAATCCTTAATTCTTCCCTTCCCTCATATATAATCCATCACTGAATTGTATTGGTTCTAACTCTAAAATGCATATTGAATCTATTCATCTCTCTGTCTAAACTGTCCCACTCTAGTCCAGGCTTTCTGAGGGGAGTCTCATTTTTGCCTCTCCCCTCCTCCACAATCCACTCTTCACCGAGCCATCAGTGGGCATAAATTTCTCCTTAAAACTCTTCAGCCGTTTTCCATCATGTTTAGAATAAAATTAAACTCCTAAATGCACTTCAGGTTCTGGACTGTATTTATCCTCCGACTATCTCATACCACCCTTCTCCATATTGCCCCCAGCTCTTCTTTTTGCTTGGAAAGCTCTTCCTCCACTCATCAGCATGGCTGGCTTATTCTCCTCCATAGTATTGCATTGTGAAGTGCCACTTGCTAAGAGATGTGTTTCCTACCACCCCAAGCAAATTAATTTTTTCCACCTCACACACAAATTCTTTCTCACGAGACCTTGTTCATTTAATTTTTAGCTCTCTTTGTAATCTGTAATTGCCTTTTTTTTTTTTAACATCTTTATTGGAGTATAATTGCTTTACAATGGTGTGTTAGTTTCTGTTTTATAACAAAGTGAATCAGTTATACATATACATATGTTCCAATATCTCTTCCCTCTTGCATCTCCCTCCCTCCCACCCTCCCTATACCACCCCTCTAGGTGGTCACAAAGCACCAAGCTGATCTCTCTGTGCTATGCGGCTGCTTCCCACTAGCTATCTATTTTACGTTGGTAGTGTATATATGTCCATGCCATTCTTTCACTTTGTCACAGCTTACCCTTCCCCCTCCCCATATCCTCAAGTCCATTCTCTAGTAGGTCTGTGTCTTTATTCCCATCTTACCACTAGGTTCTTCATGACCTTTATTTTTATTTTTTTAATTAATTAATTAATTTTTGCCTGTGTTGGGTCTTCGTTTCTGTGTGAGGGCTTTCTCTGGTTGTGGCAAGCGGGGGCCACTCATCACGGAGCGCGGGCCTCTCACTATCGTGGCCTCTCTTGTTGCGGAGCATAGGCTCCAGATGTGCAGGCTCAGTAGTTGTGGCTCACGGGCCTGGTTGCTCTGCGGCATGTGGGACATTCCCAGACCAGGGCTAGAACCCGTGTCCCCTGCATTGGCAGGCGGATTCTCAACCACTGCACAACCAGGGAAGCCCTTTCTTTTTTTTTTCCTTAGATTCCAAATATATGTGTTAGCATACAGGAATTGTTTTTCTCTTTCTGACTTACTTCACTCTGTATGACAGACTCTAACTCCATCCACCTCACTACAAATAACTCCATTTCGCTTCTTTTTATGGCTGAGTAATATTCCATTGTATATATGTGCCACATCTTCATTATCCATTCATCTGATGATGGACACTTAGGTTGATTCCATGTCCTGGCTATTGTACATAGAGCTGCAATGAACATTTTGGTACATGACACTTTTTGAATTATGGTTTTCTCAGGGTATACACCCAGTAGTGGGATTGCTGAGTCATTTGGTAGTTCTATTTTTAGGTTTTTAAGGAACCTCCATACTGTTCTCCATAGTGGCTGTATCAATTTACATTCCCACCAACAGTGCAAGAGTGTTCCCTTTCCTCCACACCCTCTCCAGCATTTATTGTTTCTAGATTTTTGATGATGGCCATTCTGACTGGTGTGAGATGATATCTCATTGTAGTTTTGATTTGCATTGCTCTCATTATTAATGATGTTGAGCATTCTTTCATGTGTCTGTAGGCCATCTGTATATCTTCTTTGGAGAAATGTCTATTTAGGTCTTCTGCCCATTTTTGGATTGGGTTGTTCGTTTTTTTGTTATTGAGCTGCATGAGCTGCTTGTAAATCTTAGGGATTAATCCTTTGTCAGTTGCTTCATTTGCAAACATTTTCTCCCATTCTGAGGGTTGTCTTTTCATCTAGTTTATGGTTTCCTTTGCTGTGCAAAAGCTTTTAAGTTTCTTTAGGTCCCTTTGTTTATTTGTGTATTTATTTCCATTTCTCTAGGAGCTGGGTCAAAAATGATCTTGCTGTGATTTATGTCATACAGTGATCTGCCTGTTTTCCTCTAAGAGTTTGATAGTGTCTGGCCTTACACTTAGGTCTTTAATCCATTTTGAGTTTATTTTTGTGTATGGTGTTAGGGAGTGTTCTAATCTCGTACTTTTACATGTACCTGTCCAGTTTTCCCAGCACCACTTATTGAAGAGGCTGCCTTTTCTCCATTGTATATGCTTGCCTCCTTTATCAAAGATAAGGTGACCATAAGTGAGTGGGTTTATCTCTGCGATTTCTATCCTGTTCCTTTAATCTATATTTCTGTTTTTGTGCCAGTACCATACTGTCTTGATTACTGTAGCTATGTAGTATAGTCTGAAGTCAGGGAGCCTGATTCCTCCAGCTCCATTTTTCGTTCTCAAGATTGCTTTGGCTATTCGAGGTCTTTTGTGTTTCCATACAAATTGTGAAATTTTTTGTTCTAGTTCTGTGAAAAATGCCAGTGGTAGTTTGATAAGGATTGCATTGAATCTGTAGATTGCTTTGGGTAGTAGAGTCATTTTCACAATGTTGATTCTTCCAATCCAAGAACATGGTATATCTCTCCATCTGTTGGTATCATCTTTAATTTCTTTCATCAGTGTGTTATAATTTTCTGCATACAGGTCTTTTGTCTCCTTAGGTAGGTTTATTCCAAGATATTTTATTCTTTTTGTTGCAATGGTAAATGGGAGTGTTTTGTTAATTTCACTTTCAGATTTTTCATCATTAGTGTATAGGAATGCAAGAGATTTCTGTGCATCAATTTTGTATCTGCTACTTTACCAAATTCATTGATTGGCTCTAGTAGTTTTCTGGTAGCATCTTTAGGATTATCTATGTATAGTATCATGTCATCTGCAAACACTGACAGCTTTACTTCTTCTTTTCTGATTTGGATTCCTTTTATTTCTTTTTCTTCTCTGATTGCTGTGGCTAACACTTCCAAAACTATGTTGAATAATAGTGGTGAGAGTGGGCAACCTTGTCTTGTTCCTGATCTTAGTGGAAATGGTTTCAGTTTTTCACCATTGAGGACGATGTTGGCTGTGGGTTTGTCATATATGGCCTTTATTATGTTGAGGAAAGTTCCCTCTATGCCTACTTTCTACAGGGCTTTTATCATAAATGGGTGTTGAATTTTGTCGAAATCTTTCTCTGCATCTATTGAGACGATCATATGGTTTTTTCCTTCAGTTTTTAAATATGGTGTATCACGTTGATTGATTTGCGTATATTGAAGACTCCTTGCATTCCTGGAATAAACCCCACTTGATCATGGTGCATGACCCTTTTAATGTGCTTTTGGATTCTGTTTCCTAGTATTTTGTTGAGGATTTTTGCATCTATGTTCATCAGTGATATTGGCCTGTAGTTTTTTTTCTTTATGACATCTTTGTCTGGTTTTGGTATCAGGCTGATGGTGGCCTCGTAGAATGAGTTGGGGAGTGTTCCTCCCTCTGCAATATTTTGGAAGAGTTTGAGAAGGATAGGTGTTAGCTCTTCTCTAAATGTTTGATAGAATTCGCCTGTGAAGCCATCTGGTCCTGGGCTTTTGTTTGTTGGAAGGTTTTTAATCACAGTTTCAATTTCAGTGCTTGTGATTGGTCTGTTCATATTTTCTATTTCTTCCTGGTTCAATCTCAGCAGGTTGTGCATTTCTAAGAGTTTGTCCATTTCTTCCAGGTTGTCCATTTTATTGGCATAGAGTTGCTTGTAGTAATCTCTCATGATCTTTTGTATTTCTGCAGTGTCAGTTGTTACTTCTCCTTTTTCATTTCTAATTCTATTGATTTGAGTCTTCTCTCATTTTTTCTTGATAAGTCTGGCTAATGCTTTATCAATTTTGTTTATCTTCTCAAAGAACCAGGTTTTAATTTTATTGATCTTTGCTATCGTTTCCTTCATTTCTTTTTCATTTATTTCTGATCTGATCTTTATGATTTCTTTCCTTCTGCTAACTTTGGAGTTTTTTTGTTTTTCTTTCTCTAATTGCATTAGGTGCAAGGGTAGGTTGTTTATTTGAGAGGTTTCCTGTTTCTTCAGGTAGGATTGTATTGATATAAACTTCACTGTTAGAACTGCTTTTGCTGCATCCCATAGGTTTTGGGTCGTCATGTATCCATTGTCATTTGTTTCTAGGTATTTTTTGATTTCCCCTTTGATTTCGTCAGTGATCACTTGGTTATTAAGTAGTGTATTGTTTAAACTCCATGTGTTTGTATTTTTTACAGATCTTTTCCTGTAATTGATATCTAGTCTCATAGCATTGTGGTTGGAAAAGATACTTGATATGATTTCAATTTTCTTAAATTTACCAAGGCTTGATTTGAGACCCAAGATATGATCTATCCTGGAGAATGTTCCATGAGCACTTGAGAAAAATGTGTATTCTGTATTTTTTGGATGGAATGTCCTATAAATATCAATTAAGTCCATCTTGTTTAATGTATCATTTCAAGCTTGTGTTCCCTTATTTATTTCCATTTTGGATGATCTGTCCATTGGTGAAAGTGGGGTGTTAAAGTCCCCTACTATGATTGTGTTACTGTCGAGTTCCCCTTTTATGGCTGTTAGCGTTTGCCTTATGTATTGAGGTGCTCCTATGTTGGGTGCGTAAATATTTATAATTGTTATGTCTTCTTCTTGGCTCGATCCCTTGACCATTATGGAGTGTGTTCTTTGTCTCTTGTAATAGTTTTATTTTAAAGTCTATTTTGTCTGATATGAGAATTGCTACTCCAGGTTTCTTTTGATTTCCATTTGCATGGAATATCTTTTTCTATCCCCTCACTTTCAGTCTGTATGTGTTCTGAGGTCTGAAGTGGGTCTCTTGTAGACAGCATATGTATGGGTCTTGTTTTTGTATCCATTCAGCCAGTCTGTGTCTTTTGGTGGGAACATTTAATCCATTTACATTTAAGGTAATTATCTATATGTATGTTCCTATTCCCATTTTCTTAAATGTTTTGGGTTTGTTATTGTAAGCGTTTTCCTTCTCTTGTGTTTCTTGCCTAGAGAAGTTCCTTTAGCATTTGTTGTAAAGCTGGTTTGGTGGTGCTGAACTCTCTCAGCTTTTGCTTGTCTGTAAAGGTTTTAATTTCTCCATCAAATCTGAATGAGATACTTGCTGGGTAGAGTAATCTTGGTTATAGGTTTTTCTCCATCATCACTTTAAATATGTCCTGTCACTCCCTTCTGGGTTGCAGAGTTTCTGCTGAAAGATCAGCTGTTAACCTTATGGGGATTCCTTTGTGTGTTATTTGTTGTTTTTCCCTTGCTGCTTTTAATATGTTGTCTTTATATTTAATTTTTGATAGTTTGATTAAGATGTGTCTTGGCATGTTTCTCCTTGGATTTATCCTGTATGGGACTCTCTGTGCTTCCAGGACTTGATTAACTATTTCCCTTCCCATATTAGGGAAGTTTTCAAGTATAATCTCTTCAAATATTTTCTCAGTCCCTTTCTTTTTCTCTTCTTCTTCTGGGACCCCTATCATTCGAATGTTGGTGCGTTTAATGTTGTCCCAGACATCTCTGAGACTGTCCTCAGTTCTTTTCATTCTTTTTTCTTTATTCTGCTCTGCAGTAGTTATTTCCACTATTTTATCTTCCAGGTCACTTATCCTTTCTTCTGCCTCAGTTATTCTGCTATTGATCCCGTCTAGAGTATTTTTAGTTTCATTTATTGTGCTGTTCATCATTGCTTGTTTCCTCTTTACTTCTTCTAGTTCCTTGTTAAATGTTTCTTGAATTTTGTCTATTCTATTTCCAAGATTTTTGATCATCTTTACTATCATTATTCTGAATTCTTTTTCAGGTAGACTGCCTATTTCCTCTTCATTTGTTAGGTCTGGTGTGTTTTGACCTTGCTCCTTCATCTGCTGTGTGATTTTCTGTCTTCTCATTTTGCTTATCTTACCGTGTTTGGGGTCTCCTTTTCACAGGCTGCAGGTTCGTAGTTCCCGTTGTTTTTGGTGTCTGTCCCCAGTGGCTAAGGTTGGTTCAGTGGGTTGTGTAGGCTTCCTGGTGGAGGGGACTAGTGCCTGTGTTCTGGTGGATGAGGCTGGATCTTGTCTTTCTGGTGGGCACGTCCACGTCTGGTGGTGTGTTTTGGGGTGTCTGTGGCCTTATTATGATTTTAGGCATCCTCTCTGCTAATGAATGGGGCTGTGTTCCTGTCTTGCTTGTTGTTTGGCATAGGGTGTCCTGCACTGTAGCTTGGTGGTCATTGAGTGAACCTGGGTCTTGGTGTTGAGATGGAGATCTCTGGGAGATTTTCACCGTTTGGCATTACATGGACCTGGGAGGTCTCTTGTGGACCAGTGTCCTGAAGTTGGCTCTCCCACCTCAGAGGCAGAGCCCTGATGCCTGGCTGGAGCACCAAGAGTCTTTCATCCACGTGGCTCAGAATAAAAGGGAGAAAAAATAGAAAGAAAGAAAGAAAGAGGGTAAAATAAAATAAAATAAAATGAAGTAAGATACAATAAAGTTATTAAAATAAAAAATAATTATTAAGAAAAAAATTTTTTATAAGTAAAAACAAACAAACAAAAAAAACGGATGGACAGACGCCTAGGACAAATGGTGAAAGCAAAGCTATACAGACAAAATCTCACACAGAAGCATACACATACACACTCACAAAAAGAGGAAAAGGGGAAAAAATAATATAACTTGCTCCCAAAGTCCACCTCCTCAATTTGGGATGATTCGTTGTCTATTCAGGTATTCCACAGATGCAGGGTACATCAAGTTTGATTGTGGAGCTTTAATCCGCTGCTTCTGAGGCTGCTGGGAGAAATTTCCCTTTCTCTTCTTTGTTTGCACAGCTCCTGGGGTTCAGCTTTGGATTTGGACCCGCCTCTGCGTGTAGGTTGCCTGAGGCTGTCTGTTCTTCACTCAGACAGGATGGGGTTAAAGGAGCAGCTGCTTTGGCGGCTTTCGCTCACTCAGGACGGGGGGGGGGAGGGAGGGGTAAGGAGTGCGGGGCGAGCTTGGGGCGGCAGAGGCCTGCGTGAAGTTGCACCAGTCTGAGGTGCGCTGTGCGTTCTCCCGGGGAAGTTGACCCTGGATCATGGGACCCTGGCAGTGGGGGGCTGCAGAGGCTCCCAGGAGAAGGGGTGTGGATAGTGACCTGTGCTCACACACAGGCTTTTTGGTGGTTGCAGCAGCAGCCTTAGGGTCTCATGCCCGTCTCCTGGGTCCGCGCTGATAGCCCCGGCTTGCGCCCCTCTCTGGAGCTCCTTTAAGCAGCGCTCTTAATCCCCTCTCCTCATGCACCAGGAAACAAAGAGGGAAGAAAAAGTCTCTTGCCTCTTAGGCAGGTCCAGACTTTTTCCCGGACTCCCTCCCGGCTAGCCGTGGTGCACTAACCCCTTCAGGCTGTGTTCACGCTGCCAACCCCAGTCCTCTCCCTGCAATCCGACCGAAGCCCGAGTCTCAGCTCCCAGCCCCCGCCCGTCCCGTCGAGTGAGTAGATAACCCTCTCGGGCTGGTGAATGCTGGTCGGCACCGCTCCTCTGTGCGGGAATCTCACCACCTTGCCTCCACACCCCTGTTGCTGTGCTCTTCTCCGTGGCTCTGAAGCTCCCCGCTCCGCCACCCACAGTCTCCACCCTCGAAGGGGCTTCCTAGTGTGTGGAAACCTTTTCTCCTTCACAGCTCCCTCCCACTGGTGCAGGTCCCGTCCCTATTCTTTTGTCTCTGTTGTTTCTTTTTTCTTTTGCCCTACCCAGGTACATGGGGAGTTTCTTGCCTTTTGGGAGGTCTGAGGTCTTCTGCCAGCGTTCAGTGGGTGTTCTATAGGAGCAGTTCCACGTGTAGATGTATTTCTGATGTATCTGTGGGGAGGAAGGTGATCCCTGCGTCTTACTCTTCCGCCATCTTCTGCTCTCTCTCTGTAATTGTCTTTTGTTTGTTAGTTTGTTTGCTAGATCATTGTTTCACTCAGCCAGGAAAAAATAATTTTTTTTGAGGTAAGGTCTTCCTCAAAATGACATTATTTGTGCATTGTGAAACAAGTAGCCCTGTTTCCTTGCTTTCAAAAATGCCTAATTTTGTTTAATTAGTGTCAGGACAAATACAGATATTTTTAAAAGGCTGAATTCTCCCTGTTGAAGATATTTTCCTCCCCTCATTTTTTTTTTGACTCATAACATTTACTTTAGAAAACAGTATTGTAAGCATTTTCTTGTCTCTTTCGAATGTACATAAATTCTTTTGGAGACTAAATAGGCCTTTGGTAACTATATAACCCAGAAATGTTCATCTGAAGACCAGGGGGTCATCTCTTAGAAATGTAATCATCAAAGAAGACTGTGCCTCATTTCTTAGTTTCTGTGAAATGATCAGGGCCTAACTTGGTGGAGGGGGGACACATGGCTCCAAGTTGCAAAACTATCTTGTATCATAAGATATGAAATTTTATTTTTCCTTTGGAAATTAGGTAACACAGCTAACACAGAATTAGCTAACACAGAAGTTCACCCCAATTTGACCAGGTGAGTCTAGAATGAAATATGTATGAAAAACAGTGCTGTCAAGTCCTCTTACTTGAGAACCAGTTATTGTTTATCTTGAGGAGGTGCATGAATAGGTTGTATCTGCTTGGCTACATAGAAGGGTAACATTTATTTTTATCTTGTAGCGAGCTGACTGTGATGCCTATCACATTGTAATTTAATGCTTATTCAATAACTAAACTTTTATTTCTCTATTTCCTTTGTGGAAGAGAACTTCTGGGCTGGGAAAATATTCTGTTTTTATTATATTTCCCCAACATCAGTAGTAAATATACTTCAAGTTTAAAGAAAAATTTAATTGTTAAGTGCTTAATAAAGTAATATCACTACTGGCAAATAAAATTTCTAGTTAACTGATTTTTAAAAATTCTAATTGTCTTTAGTGGTCATACAATACACTCAGGGCAATTTTCAGTGTTCCAACCAATTTTCTTTTCTTTTTGCATTCTTTGATGGAAAATGCCTGTGCAGGTCTAGCTCCTTGAATTCATTTGTGAATCATTAAAATAAACAAAAATGATTCATTATATCATTAGCAAAAGTTGCTTTTGAATTAGTGACAAAATAAGACTTCTAAGGTAGTTCTCTTTAAAGAGCATATTTACTAGTAAATAGATTAATACAGATATAGCTGACATTTTCCGCATTTGCTTTCATCACAGAAATATGTTAGTTGGTTTTCTTCATTTAACCCAGTGTAATTCTCTTTACACAATGACTGTGGCAAGAATGATAATATGACTTCTAATGGAGAAAAGGGAAGTAATCTAAAAGAAGTTTTATGTTGATCAATGCTCAGGAAATAGCATACTTCAGATGGACATTACTTTAGGAATAAAGTAACTGGGTTATCTCATAGTGCTTTGAAATACCTTGTCAGGGAGGAAAAACTTTTCCGCGATCTTCTTAGGGTCCCTGGCTGGGTCTGAACATTAAACTGACAAGACAGTTTAACAGGAGAAAAGTATATAAATTCTACTAATTTTTTACATATACATGCGAACCTTCACGAAACAGGGAGCAAAACAGGGAGGTTTCATACCTTTTAGACAAAAAATAAATTTGTGAAGAAGTGACAACACAAAGGGGTTTGGGCTAGGGGTAGTAAATGGTGAAAAGAGATAAGGGTTAGTTTAACAATATGTGTTTATACAGATTTCTTGGCCCCAAATTCCCTGTCTCTGGTGAGAAGCTCTTCCTTCCTCCTGATACAGGGAGGGTACATTTCACATGGGAGTTTTATGACCTGTTTTAGCAAAGAAGGGTGAGGAGACCTTCAGAGTGACCTTCTGCTGTTTTCTCAAACTCCTTCAGCTTAAGATATTTTATATGCCAAGATGCTATATTTTAGAGTAGTGTGTCCTGTACCCCATCAGCCTAAATACAGAAGGCTTTGAAGTCTGCATCTCATGCAGGTTCAGAATCACAAAACCGGTTTTTTCCTCCAAGTACAATACTTCTGGAGGGGAAAATACTCCCTGGAATTATGCTGTCAAAGACTGAGAAGAACTTGTAATAGAGGACATTTCTTCCCCGGCAATTCTATTTACTCCTAAAACTGTTACCGATATGAAAGATGAAACATTTCTTTCTTCAAAAAGCCTTTTCCCCAATAAGCCTGTGTATCAGGAGTGACTTTGTCTATTACGCTTAGGAACAAGATACATCTATTTATGTTTCTAAATTAATTAAACTGACTCAGGCCCTTACCTGATAGGGTTGGTGGGAATTCTGAACCTTACTCTTTCTTCAGGATCCTAAAATTTATGCCCAACTTGGCAGGCAGAATAGGGAGAATGTTCATGCTCCAAAGACCATACCTTTAACCTGTGGTACTCACTGTCTTTCCACTTGCTCTTTCTGCTATATGCTGGTGATATTGGGTACTGGTCCTGCCTGACCTGGACAAGCCCAACTATCAATTGCTATCCACTCTCCTGCCCCAAACCCCCATCCTGGTTCCTCTGGAGTGCTGTGTTTGCAAGGGTCCAGTCTTTTCAACCCAAGAAAACTTCCCAAACCACCATCTATCCTCAGAGCATCAAGAAAGCTGCTGCTCAATTAGAGCTGCTTTAGGACTTTCATAGGCTTCTCCATACATAAAAATTATTTTAAAATGTATATTTACAACTGCTCGTATTAGTTGTTGTTATATTCATTTTTTTTCCTCCTAATTTTAAAAGAAATTCAATTTAAAATATTTTCATGGGCCTTAGGCTCTGAGCCTTTTGCGCTTAACAGATAAGTGGGCCAGGCTCCCAGGACTAGTTTCCACCTTCCTCCCTTAGGGTAGATTCAGCTCCATTGTTCATAATGAGCCTAAAATTCTAAACTGTTAACTCACTTCTAGGAATAGAAGAAATTTAGAATTTTGAGTCATTTAACCTTTGTAGGGTGCCTGGGTGAAATATCTCTCCTTTGTTTGTGATAAGACTATCCCCCCAATAATAGAGACAATTTTTCAACCTTTTATTCCCCTTACCCTTTTAAACTTTGTGCCATTCTACTAAGGGGCAGAGGTGGAAACAAGGCTGGTGGTCATCCTGCCAGTTAGAGCCTTTCTTAGTGAGTGCATCCTTTTTTTCAACACTTTGAGTGTTGTAAACTACTTGGAGAATGCCTCAGAAACAAATATGAGGGAGGGAAGGTAAGGTGAGAGAGCTCAGTGATCTTAGTGAGGGGAAGAGACTTCAAACAGGAAATGAAAAGTACTTGCAGCTATTCTGTTGATAAGTTCCCTCAGGGTTTCTGAATATCTGCAAAAAGGAATCAACCAAAGGTGATGGAAGTTGGAACTTTGTACTGGTTATCTACCATAACAAACTACCTAGGTCAGTAGTTGAATAAAAAGTGGTACAGTTTTCAAGAATGAACAGCTTCTGGATTATTAGTTTGAGGATCCTAGTTTAAAAATTTTCTAGTTGTTTCTATTTCACAGTAACTTCTAGTTTTAAAGATATAGCCACTCAAATCTCTCTAAGAGTATTATTTATATTTTAAAATTGTCTTCTCTTTAGTCTTTAATTTTCTTAAATTTTTTTAGATAAATTAAATTAAACTTGAGGATTCTTTATACAATTGGTATCCTTAAATTGTGAGATTTTGGTGGCCATAATGTCTTGCACCTAGATTTTATAAGCAGGGCCTGAGCAATACCATATTGTTTCTATGAAAGGATAGGAGACATGTCTCTTTTAATATTTTAATGTACTCCTTGCCAAAAAAAAAAAGAAAAGTGTGCTTACATTGAAATACACATTTATTTATTTAGTTTTGTCTGCCTTGGGTCTTCACTGCTGTGCACGGGCTTTCTCTAGTTGCGGCGAGCGGGGGCTACTCTTCGTTGCAGTGCGCGGGCTTCTCATTGCGGTGGCTTCTCTTGTTGCGGAGCACGGGCTCTAGGCGTGCGGGCTTCAGTAGTTGTGGTGATCTTGGAGAGGCAGCAGTAAATGGTGGCATGAAGCAACATATTAATTCCCTGCCCAGGAACTGAACCTGGATAGCCTGGATGAAAACCAGGAGTCCTAGCCACCACACCCCCTGGCTTTTGCCCCCAGTGAAAAATGCATTTCTCACGGAGGCAAAGCTGTAGAAACAGGTACAAAGTTTATTATTAGAGACATAGCACAACAACAAGTGGGAGAGCACACAAAGAAACTGTTTGTTTAGTTAAGATAGAAGCAAGGCAGAGATGCACACCCGGAGAGAAAGGGTGTGGGCATCCTCCCTAATGAGGACGCGTGCAGTAAACAGGCGGTTAGGTCATTTATATAGGGCAGTTCTTCCCGGTCTTTGTTTACCTTTGACTAATTATCTGGTTTCTTTTTCCACACCTGACCTACCTTAGGACCCTCCCCAACATGTGTGCTCAACTTTTTTCCAAGATGGATTACAATTCAGAGGCGTATGGGACGGCCTTAGCATCACATATTATGGGGTGGTGCCCCCTCCTTTTTGGCCACCAAGGAATCTTTCTGCACATGTGCAATGTTTCCCTTGCCCTAAGGATGGGAAATGTATGACCTCTTGATCTTTTAACAGCGCTTACCCCCTCTCTGTCCTTGCCATAAAAGTGTCCAATGTCCGGTTATCTACCCTATTCCTGTTGTTGTTTCTTATATCGAAGTGCAGATCTCGAAATATAGACAGGAGTCTGGTCATAAATATGTAGTCTGGAGCCCGTTTGTCTCTTTCTTCAGGAAATGTAAACAGGGAGCTGGTAATGAATGTCCAGCCTGGAGCTCATCTTCTTCTCACCCCAGGAGGTGTGAACAGGAGGCCGGTTGTAAATGCCTAGCCTGGAGCCTATCGATCTCTTGCCTCAGTGGCACGCGGGCTCAGTAGTTGTGGCTTGCGGGCTCTAGAGCACAGGCTCAGTAGTCATGGCACATGGGCTTAGTTGCTCCGTGGCATGTGGGATCTTCCTGGACCAGGGCTTGAACCCGTGTCCCCTCCATTGGCAGGTGGATTCTTAACCACTGCACCACCAGGGAAGTCCCTAAATACACATTTCAGATTGAAAATACAAGCCAATACTTTAAAAACTGACCTGGACATAGAAATTATTTTGATTAAACTTGTAGATTTCATATTCTTTATGATAAATAATATGTAAACACTAAAAATATTTCAATTATGTTCATTAGTGACTAGATGAATGGGTGTACCTAAATAGTGATGATTAATTGAGCTTTGTCAAGTTAATGGGAGGAAGCCTGTGGCATTTTCCAGACTTTGGCCCAGAATCACTCAACATTTTATTTAGTAAAATGAAAAGTTGATGGATAAAATTACCAAGAGCAACTTTGTGAAATTTGTGGATGAAAAGCTGGGAGATTCCAGATTTAGGAATCAAAATTATATTGAATGACTGGAACTAGGGATGAAGTTAGAAAAATTAATTTAAGAGAGATAAAGGCAAATTGTTACATATGGGCCTAAAAACCCAAGTAGAAATAAGGCAAAATAGCATAGATATAAAAAGACAAAGGATTTTTAGGTAGTATTTAAATATCAATTCAGCAATGAAATGTGACTGCTAAAAATAGGTTTTTAGTATATTAACTATAAGGGAAGAGATATCCCAACCATGCCGGTAAAACCTAACTAGATTAGGAGCACTGTGTGCAGTTATGGGTACCACACTTTAAGAGGAATAGAGATCATGCCTCTTCTTAAATAGCCATTGAAGGAAAGAGGGAGTATGTTGAAGCAGGAAAAAAAAGTCATCAGGAACAGAAATTGCCTGGAAACATATAAAGGGCTGTCATATGGAAGAGAGATTAGATTTATCCCATAATCTTAAATAACAAAATTCAACTGAGTAAATTTTAAAGATCTAATTGGTTTTATTAAATGATTCATAAGTCAGGCAGCATCTCATCTAGTGACTAGAGAGGGGCTCCAAAGGGCTACAGAAAGGGAAAGGTTTTTAAAGGTAGGACAAGGAAGTCGTAAACAAACAAACAAAAGGATTGTTTTGGGTGAGGTTCTTTTCCTTTTGGGAACAAAAAGGGTCTATGTGGCAGATTACCTCACTGGTGCTGACCAGATTATTCCATACTGACCAGTTAAGATTACATTCCTAGAGAAGGCTGAAACTGCAATTAGTATAGTTATTAAGCCCCAGTTTGTTGATGTGAGCCTGGGTCAAGTGACTCCATTTTGGGCCTGTGGTTTTCTTTTTAACAATACTGTTCCAAGGTTTGGACCAATAGATACATACAACAGGGAAATAGATTTTTAAATCAGTGTAGGTGTTGGTGTCATCGAAAAAAAATTAATCAACAGTCAATCTAAGAAAGAAATGGATAACTTTATTCTAGTCAAGCTGAAGATTATAACCTGGGAAAGCCTTTCAGAAAGCTCTGAGGATTGTTCTGTCCATTAGAGGTGAAAGCACAGTTATATAAGCTTTTGAGACAACAAAGTAACATATTGACAGTTTACATAGTCCAACAAGGCAAATAGTGGATCATCATGACCCCTTACAGGACTGAGAAAGGAATGTTATCTTCTAAGGAGTTACCTTGCTGGCTCCAGGAAGATATTGCTTGTTTTTGGCGAGCAGGCATTCCTGTGTCTTCTAAGGAGATCTAATTAATGTATATTGCAGATGTACAATGCACACTGCAGAGGAGGGAGTAGTGGCTTAAAAAAGGCAGAGAGAGAATTTTATGTCAAAATTTTCTTGTCCTGCCTTAACAACAATTTTATTTCATATAGGAAAGAACTATCTGATAGAATGGTCTGGAGATGAAATACATTGCCTCGATAGGTAATAAGGTCCCCCATCATCAATGAAAGTTTTTAATCATGATACATGCATGCATACTTAACATCTTCGCTGTAGAGGAATTTGAGGCATAATTTTTCCTTTCAACCTTAGAAAATCGTTAATTCTGACACCAAATTTAAAATGATTAAGGACAAAATTGGTAACAAGAGTAGAGGCACTGTAGAATAAATTTTCTGGAAAAGGATTAGAAGGGAAGAACAGATCAAGTAAAGGAATTTAATTTTAAGGAAAATCCGGGATTTGGGGGAAAAAAAAAAAAAGGTCCAGTGGAGAGTGAGAGAAATGGCAGGAGGTAGTTTGGGAAGTAGGCTCTATGAAAGATGGGAAGTGCAATTTTAGAGAAGAAACACATTTCTGAAACTAATGAGTTGCTTGTGAGAATGGATAAACATGGAAGTTTTCTGATTCTCCTGTCTCCCAGTTGGTCCTAATTTTTCTTCATAAATTAGGAAATTAAGTATTTGACTGAGGGGGCTGAGGGTGGGCAGAGGATTAATGACAAAGGAGGGAAATATAAACCACCCCCTACTGCTTGATACTGCTGATGAAACACCTTAGTCTTTCATAATTGTCAATTTCTTTAGTATAACTTTCAGCATAATTTAGTCTTGCATTTTGTCTTGTTCCACATCAGCTCTGCTTTTCTACTGTCATAATTCGTTTGTCCCTTCTGAAGTTCTTCCTTAAAGAGCTGAGTTGCAGATTCTAATCCACTGATCTGATTATCATGTTTAACGTGAAGTGATCTTTCCAAAATGCAAAATATAACTAAAATTGTTTTAGGAATTCAAGTTGGATGAAAAAATAGTAAAAATTTTAAATTAAACCTCAGTTCTGAGATTACATTCTGAAGACAAGTGTGGCAATCAGACATAAGGAAAACAGATCTGTGAACCAAAGAGAAATTATTTTATGCACAATTCTATCCTGTTTCTTTTAAAAAATTTCTTTCTATTGAAGTATAGTTGATCTACAATATTGTGTTACTTTCAGGTGTACAGCAAAGTGATTCAGTTATATATATATATATATTTATATATATATATGTTTTTGATTGTTTTCCATTATAGGTTATTACAAGATATTGAATATAGTTCCCTGTGCTATACAGTAAATCCTTGTTGTTTATTTTATATATGGTATTGTGTGTCTGTTAATCCTATACTCCTAATTTATCTCTCCTCCGCTTCCCCTTTGGTAACCATAAATTTGCTTTCTATGTCTGTGAGTCTGTTTCTGTTTTGTAAATAAGTTCATTTGCACTATTTTTTAGATTCCACTTATAAGTGCTATCATATACTATTATTTATCTTTTCTGTCTGATTTACTTCACTTAATATGATAATCCCTAGGTCCATCCATGTTGCTGCAAATGGCATTATTTCATTCTTTTTTATGAGTAATATTTCACCATATATATGCCACATCTTCTTTATCCACTCATCTGTTGATGGACACTTAAGTTGTTTCCATGTCTTGGCTATTGTAAATAGTGCTGCTATGAACATTGGGGTGTATGTATCTTTTTGATTTAGAGTTCTTGTCTTTTCCAGATATATGCCCAGGAGTGGGATTGCTGGATCATATGTAACTCTATTTTTAGTTTTTTAAGGAACCTCCATACTGTTTTCCATAGTGGCTACACCAATTTACATTCCCACCAACAGTGTAGGAGGGTTCTCTTTTTTTCCACACCTTCTCCAGCATTTATTATTTGTAGACTTTTTGATGATGGCCATTCTGACCTGTGTGAGGTGGTACCTCATTGTAGTCTTGATTTGCATTTCTTTAGTAATTAGTGATGTTGTGCTTCTTTTCATGTGCCTGATGGGCATCTGTACATCTTCTTTGGAGAAATGTCTATTTAGGTCTTCTGCCCATTTTTTGATTGGGTTGTTTGTTTTTTTTTATTGAGTCATATGAGCTGTTTGCATATATTGGAAATTAAGCCCTTGTCAGTCACACAATTTGCAAATATTTTCTCCCAATCCATAGGCTTTCTCTTCATTTTGTTTATGGTTTCCTTTGCTGTGCAAAAGCTTGTAAGTTTGATTAAGTCCCAGTTGTTTATTTTTGCTTTTATTTCTTTTGCTTTGGGAGACTGACCTAAGAAAATATTGCTACAATTTATGTCAGAGAATGTTTTGCCTATGTTCTCTTCTAGGAGTTTTACAGTGTCATGTCTTATATTTAAGTCTTTAAGCCATTTTGAGTTTATTTTGTATATGGTTTGAGGGAGTGCTCTTACTTCATTGATTTACATGTGGCTGTCCAGCTTTCCCAACACCACTTGCTGCAGAGACTGTCTTTTCTTCATTGTGTATTCTTGCCTCCTTTGTCAAATATTAACTGACTGTAGGTGTGTGTGTTTATTTCTGGGCTCTCTATTCTGTTCCATTGACCCATATGTCTGTTTTTGTGCCAATACCATGCTGTTTTGATTACTGTAGTTTTGTAGTATTGTTTGACATCTGGAAAGGTTATGCTTTCAGCTTTGTTCTTTTTCCTCAAAATTACTTTTGCAATTCTGGGTCTTTTGTGGTCCCATCTAAGTTCTAGGATAATTTGTTCTAGTTCTGTGAAAAATGTCATGGGTAATTTGATAGAGATCACATTAAATCTATATATTGCTTTGGGTGGTATGGCCATTTAAACTATATTAATTCTTCCAATCCAAGAACATGGTATATCTTTCCATTTGCTTGAATCATCTTTAATTTCCTTTATCAATGTTTTATAGTTCTCAGTGTATAAGCCTTTCACATCCTTGGTTAGGTTTATTCTTAGGTATTTTATTTTTTGATGAATTGTTGAGATTTTCCCCTTTCCTATAGAGTCTTGCTTTTTTCTATTTAGGGAAGACCATTCAATATTTCCTTTAGGATAGGTTTAGTATTGCTTTATTCTTTAAGTTTTTGCCTCTCTGAGAAATTCTTTGTGTCTCCTTCTATCCTAAATGATAATCTTGCTGGATAGAGTACAGTATTCTAGGTTGCAGATTTTTCCCTTTCAAGACTTTGAATATATTTTGCCACTCCCTTTTGGCCCACCAAATTTCTGGAGAGAAATCAGCTGATAGCCTTATGGGGGCTCCCTTGTAACTGACTCTTTGTTTTTCCCTTGCTGCCTTCAGAATCCTCTTTTTCATCTTTAACTTTTGCCATTTTAATTCTGATATGTCTTAGAGTAGATCTGTTTGGGTTCATCTTGTTTGGGACCCTCTGTGCTTCCTGTACCTGAATATCTGTTTCCTTTTTTAGGTTTGAGAAGTTTTCAGCCATAATTTCTTCAAATACAGTTTTGATCCCCTTTTCTCTCTCTTCTCCTTCTGGGATTCCTATTATGTGTAGGTTGACGTGCTTTACTTATCCTACAGATCTCATATGTTGCTTTCATTTTTAAAATTTGTCTTTCTGCCTGCTATTCTGATTTGATGATTTCCCTTAGCCTATCTTCCAGATCACTTACTCATTCTTCTGCATTATTTAGTTTGCTATTTATTGCCTTCAGCTCAGTTTTCATCTCAGCAATTGAGTTGTTTAATTTTGATTAGTTCTTCTTTAAAGTTTCTAACTCCTTGTTACAGTGATCTGCATTTCTATTGATAGTCTTTTCTTAATTCCTTCAGCATTTTTATTACCACCTATTTGAACTTGGGGTCTCGTAGACTGGAGAGGTCTGTTTCACTGTTTGTTCTTTCAGAGGATTTCTCTTGTTCTTTTAATTGGGAGTAGTTCCTCTGCTTCTTCATTTTACTTATATTGCTCTGACTCTATGAATTTAAGAGAAACAGTTATCTACTATGGTCTTGAAGGGCTGTTTTTATGTGGGAGCAACCTCTGTAGACTGTATGAGTCCAATATTTTGGTGTGAGGTCTGTTTTTAGCATGGATGCTTGCCACATCTTTCCTCAGGGTGTGCTGGCCCTTGTCCCCTTGATAGAGGATGTGACTGGTGCCATGGTGACCAGTGCCTGCAATGGATGTTGCGCAGGTTCTCCTCTTTGCTTTGTGGTTGTCACAAACCTGTTGGGGGCAGTGTCTGCTCCCCAGTTGTTGGAGTAGAAGCCTCCAGATAGAGTTCTAAGCTGTGGTGTGATGTAGACAGGACTGGAGGGCTCCCTCTGGGAAAGGAGCTGCTGTGTGTTCTCTCCAGGAGCTGTTTGCTAGTAAGTGTGACTCTGTGATGCCGCCTGCCACCTGGTGTGCACGCCAACAAAGATCACCATTGCTGGCACTGTTGTCCGTGGCCACCTCCACTGTGGGAGTGCCAGTAATCGGCTCAGATTTCAGGGTGTGCCTCCATGTGTTCACACCCGCAAAGTTGGCAAAACCTGCTGTGACTGGCACCCCACTTCACTGTGAGCAAGCTGATAATGAGGCTGCTATGGTGAACCCACGCCCCACCCCTCCCTTCCTGTGTTGACAATGGGGCTCCTATAGCAGACCTATGCTCTGTCCTGTGCACAACCCAGGTTGCAGCTGGGCCACACTCCAGGCCCTTAGCCTGTTTCTGTGCAGCCAAACTGAGTCCCCTCCCTGGATCTGTCTGCTGAAGCCTGAATATCAGCACTGAGTAGCTGTGCACGTCAGCAGGTGCGCCTCTGGGGCAGGGAAGTGTGGCGATGTGTCACGGACTGTCTGTGCTGGTCTCTCTTTATCTTGCAGGGCTGTAAGCCAGCTCTGCACTCTCCTCTTGAGCTTCTGAAGCTCCCTATCTGTCCTACCAGACTTCCCAGCCAGTGAAGGAGGTTCCCAGCGTGAGGGAATCTTTCTTCTTTCACAGTTCCCTCCCAGGGTTGCAGGTCTCATCCTGATTCCTCTTCTCCCTTTTCCCTTCATTCTGCCTGGTTATGTGGCAGTCTTACTTGTAGCTTAGGTTGTATGAGATTTTCTGCAAGCTTTCAGTAGGTATTCTGCGAGAATTGTTCCACATGTAGATGTATTTTTGATGTACTTGTGGGAGGAGGCAAGTTCCATATCACTCTACTCTGCCATCTTGATCCCCTTCTCTATGTGTTTCTTAAAACAGAGGGTCTCAAACTATAGCATGCATAATGGCCTGGAGAGTTTGTTAAAACAGATTCCTGGACTCACTACCAGAGATTGATTCAAAAGGTCTGTTAGGGGCCATGAGTTTGCATTTCTAACAAGCTCCAGGTGATGCTAATGCAGCTGCTCTGTGGACTACTCCTCTGCGTAGCACTGCCTTAACATACAGTGCAAAGAATGCATTAGCATTACCTATTACTATCTAGTTAAAAAGTAGATTATTATAAAATTTTAGGCCCCTTCTTAGAGGGATTGAATCTTAGTCATTTTCTTATTAATTCTATTGTTCACATTCATGTATACCACCTATAATTTAGTACTTCATATTTTTTTATTTAAATATTATAAAATGAAAATTTTATATAAGTAGAAAACCAGTACCACTTGTTATATGTAATTTTCAAATGAAATATGATTTTTAAAATTATAAAAATTCCTACTATTTTCCCTGAAGCCTAGTCTCTTTTTGTTAACAATGAAGGATGATAGCACTACTGTAACATTCTGCTTTACTTAACTAGATGACTCGATAAAGAATTACAAAGAAATTCCTCTGTGACTCAAATGTTAATTTAGTGCTGCTTGTCTGGGTACTACCTAAAACAATCCCATTTACTACCAGCTGTATTCACATTACATCCTGGGAAATGTGATTTCAAGGAAACATCTTCCTCCTCCCTTCTCCTGCTTTCATTCCACTGAACCATTCATTAAAGAGATATTTAGAAAGTGTCTACGCCAGGCCCTGTTCTATACTGACAGGTCATACTCAGAATACCTTGTTGCACCTTCCCCTAAACATCACTGTGTTATCAATTACTGGTATAATGAACATTGGTTGCTGAGACTGTAACAATTCTACTAATGGCTGAGAGCTCATTGTAGATTCACCTTGATCCTTGTCATCATCTTCTTCATTGTACATTGTTGTTATTTGTGCAGAAAAAGTTTACAGAGCTGCAGTGATGGATGACTGCATCTGTGCCTCCCTAAGTTATGGAAGAAAGTGGTTGGTATGCATGGAGCCATAAGCATACAGACTGATTGGAAATCTTGAGTTTTTAGATCTACGCAGAAAATGAAAAAAAAAAAAAAAGGGCAAAGTTCACTTTATCAATCCAGGTACCACATCATCAAATGATAAAAGTCAATTTGAAACCATCAAGATTCAAAATACTTAAAAAGTTGTATAGAGAAACGGGTAAAGCCTCCAAAAGATTTTTCCTCCCATTTCCCAAAATAATCTTTATCCAAACACTTTAAAAAATAAGATATAATAAAAGATAATTCATATGCTTAGTTTCCAACTTTCCCTAGTAATTTCCATATTTCTCAGAGACACAGTAATGAGGCACCACAGGTCCAGCTCCAAAATGGAGATTAAAATACTTATTTTAATAAAATATTTAATTGCCTCAATGCCATCTAGTTATTTTACTCATTTTTTCTTTTTTCAAACTGTGGGTCATACTGTATATCCCAACTTGAAAACTTGTACTTTCAAATTTATCTTGTATCACACTTTTTGCTGACACTGCTAATAAACATTTTCAGAAAAGAGCTATTACTACTTGTAAGTTTTCACATTAGTGACATAACACACTAAACAAAAAAAGAACTCACACTGTATATTACTGGTGTGAAAGAGTTAAGAAAATGAAAAAAGCATCCCTGATAATATTATGTGGCAATTAAAATGAATGAGTTAAGCTTATATGTGATCTGGAAGGCTGCACATGATGTACTATTAAGCGCAAAAATCAGGTTGCAGTATGATGTGTTATAAGGATGATAATATTAGAAAAGATCCATACCCAAATGGGCATATATTTATTTATTTATTTATTTATTAACCTTAATTTTAAAAAATTGAAGTATAGTTGATTTACAATGTTGTGTTCATTTCTGCTGCACAGCAAAGTGACTCAGTCATACATATATATACATTCTCTTTTTAAAATATTCTTTTCCATTATGGTTTATCATAGGATTTTTTTTTTTCTTTTTAAAATCTTTATTGGAGAATAATTGTTTTACAATGGTGTGTTAGTTTCTGCTGTATAACAAAGTGAATCAGCTATATATATAAACAAGTATCTGGATTTCTCCTCCCACTTGCGTCTCCTTCCCACTCTCCCTATCTCACCCCTCTAGGTGGACACAAAGCACCGAGCTGATCTCCCTGTGCCATGTGGCTGCTGCCCACTAGCTATTTTACATTTGTGAGTATATATAAGCCCATGCCACTCTCTCACTTTGTCCCAGCTTACCCTTCACTCTCCCATGTCCTCAAGTCCATTCTCTACATCTGTGTCTTTATTCCTGTCTTCCCCTAGGTTTTTCAGAACCCCCCCCCTTATTTTTTTTAGATTTCATATATGTGTTAGCGTACAGTATTTATTTTCTCTTTCTGACTTACTTCACTCTGTATGACAGTCTCTAGGTGCACCCACCACACTGCAAATAACTCAATTTCATTTCTTTTTATGGCTGAGTAATATTCCATTCTATATATGTGTCACATCTTCTTTATCCACTCATCTGTTGATGGACACTTAGGTTGCTTCCATGTGCTGGCTATTGTATATAGTGATGCAATGAACATTGTGGTACATGACTCTTTTTGAATTATGGTTTTCTCAGGGTTTATACCCAGTAGTGGGATTGCTGGGTCATATGGTAGTTCTATTTTTAGTTTTTAAAGGAACCTCCATACAGCTCTCTATCGTGGCTGTATGAATTTACATTCCCATGAACAGTGCAAGAGGGTTCCCATTTCTCCACACCCTCTCCAGCATTTACTGTTCGTAGATTTTTTGATGATGGCCATTCTGATTGGTGTGAGGTGATACCTCATTATAGTTTTGATTTGCATGTCTCTAATGATTAGTGATGTTGCGCATCCTTTCATGTGTTTGTTGGCAATCTGTATATCTTCTTTGGAGAAATGTCTATTTAGGTCTTCTATTTTTGGATTGGGTTGTTTTTTTGATATTGAGCTGCATGAGCTGCGTGTATATTTTGGAGATTAACCCTTTGTCAGTTGCTTTGTTTGCAAATATTTTTTCCCATTCTGAGGATTGTCTTTTCGTCTTTTTTATGGTTTTATTTGCTGTGCTAAACCTTTCAAGTTTCATTACGTTCCATTTAATATTGTTTTTATTTCCATTTCTCTAGGACGTGGGTCAAAAAGGATCTTGCTGTGATTTATGTCATAGAGTGTTCTGCCTATGTTTTCCTCTAAGAGTTTTTTAGTGTCTGGCCTTACATTTATGACTTTGATCCATTTTGAGTTTATATTTATGTATGGTGTTAGGAAGTGTTCTAATTTCATTCTTTTACATGTAGGTGTCCAGTTTTCCCAGCACCACTTACTGAAGAGGCTGTCTTTTCTCCATTGTATATGCTTGCCTCCTTTATCGAAGATAAGGTGACCATATGTGTGTGGGTTTATCTCTGGGCTTTCTATCCTGTTCCATTGATCTTTCTTGTTTTTGTGCCAGTACCAAACTGTCTTGATTACTGTAGCTTTGTAATATAGTCTGAAGTCAGGGAGCCTGTTTCCTCCAGCTCCATTTTTGTAGATAGCCTATATACGGGTCTTTTTGTATCCTTTCAGCCAGTCTATGTCTTTTGTTTGGAGCATTTAATTCATTTACATTTAAGGTAGTTATTGATATGTATGTTCCTATAACCATTTTCTTAATTGTTTTGGGTTTGTTATTGTAGGTCTTTTCCTTCTTTGTGTTTCCTGCCTAGAGAAGTTCCTTTAGCATTTGTTGTAAAGCTGGTTCGGTGGTGCTGAATTCTCTTAGCTTTTTTTTTGTCTGTAAGGGTGTTAATTTTTCTGTTGAATCTGAGTGAGATCCTTGCTGGGTAGAGTAATCTTGGGTGTAGGTTTTTCCCTTTCATCACTTTAAATATGTCCTGCCACTCCCTTCTGGCTTGCAGAGTTTCTGCTGAAAGATAAACTGTTAGTCTTATGGAGATTCTCTTGTATGTTATTTGTTGCTTTTCCCTTGCTGCTTTTAAAATTTGTCCTTTTTAATTTTTGATAGTTTGATTATTATGTGTCTTGGAGTGTTTCTCCTTGGATTTATCCTGTATGGGACTCACTGTGCTTCCTGGACTTGACTGACTATTTCCTTTCCCACATTAGGGAAGTTTTCAACTATAATCTCTTCAAATATTTTCTCAATCCCTTTTTTAATCTTTTTCTTCTTCTGGGATCCCTATAATTCAGATGTTAGTGTGTCTAATGTTGTCCCAGAGGTCTCTGAGACTGTCCTCAATTCTTTTTATTCTTTTTTTATTCTGCTCTGCGGTAGTTATTTCCACTATTTTATCTTTCAGGTCACTTGTCTGTTCTTCTGCCTCAGTTATTCTGCTATTGATTCCTTCTAGAGAATTTTTAATTTTATTTTTGTTCATCAGTGTTTGTTTGCTCTTTAGTTCTTCTAGGTCCTTGTTAAACGTTTCTTGTATTTTCTCCATTCTATTTCCAAGATTTTGGATCACCTTTCCTATCATTATTCTGAATTCTTTTTCAAGTAGGCTGCCCATTTCCTCTTCAGTTGTTTGGTCTGGTGTGTTTTTACCTTGCTCCTTCATCTGCTGTGTATTTCTCTGTCTTCTCATTTTGCTTAACTTACTGTGTTTGGGGCCTCCTTTTCACAGGCTGCAGGTTCGTAGTTTCCATTGCTTTTGTTTCTTCTCCCAGTGGCTAAGGTTGGTTCAGTGGGTTGTGTAGGCTTCCTGGTGGAGAGGACTAGTGCCTGTGTTCTGGTGGATGAGACTGGATCTTGTCTTTGGTGGGCAGGACTGTGTCCAGTGGTGTGTTTTGGGATGTCTGTGAACTATGATTTTAGGCAGCCTCTCTGCTAATGGGTGCTTGTGTTCTTGTCTTGCTAGTTGTTTGGCATAGGGTGTGCAGCACTGTAGCTTGCTGGTTGTTGAGTCGAGCTGGGTCTTAGCATTGCGATGGAGATCTCTGTGAGAGCTTTCACCATTTCATATGACGTGGGGCTGGGAGGCCTCTGGTGGACCAATGTCCTGAACTCGGCTCTCCCAGCTCAGAGGCTTAGGCCTGACACCCGGCCAGAGGACCAAGACCCTGTCAGCCACTCGACTCAGAAGAAAAGGGAGAATAAAAAAGAAAGAAAGAAAGAAAAAAATAAAATAAAGTAAAATAAAATAATTAGAAAAAATTAAAAAACAATTTTTTTAAATAAAAAAAAAAAAGTACTAAAAAAAGGGACAAGCAAACCAAAAGCAAATCCACCAATGCTAAAAGCCTAAAAACTATCCGAAAAAAAGAAACAAAACAAAAAAACCAAAAAAATGGACAAACAGAACTCTAGGACAAATGGTAAAAGTAAAGGTATACAGACAAAATCACACAAAGAAGCATACACATACACACTCACAAAAAGAGAAAAAGGAAAAAATACATGTAAAAAAAAAAGAAGAGAGCAACCAAATCAATAAACAAATCTACCAATGATAATAAGCTCTAACTACTAAACTAAAATAAACATAAAACCAGAAACAAATTAGATGCAGAAAGCAAACACCACATCTACAGTTGCTCCCAAAGTCCACCGCCACAATTTTGGGATGATTTGTTGTCTGTTGAGGTATTCCACAGATGCAGGGCACATCAAGTTGATTGTGGAGATTTAATCCACTGCTCCTGAGGCTGCTGGGACAGATTTCCTTTTCTCTTCTTTGTTTGCACAGCTCCTGAGGTCCAGCTTTGGATTTGGCCCCGCCTCTGCGTGTAGGTCACCTGAGGGTGTCTGTTCCCTGCCCAGATAGGGCGGGGTTAAAGGAGCAGCTGATTAGGGGGCTCTGGCTCACTCAGGCCGGGAGGGAGGGATGGGTATGGAATGCGGGGCGAGCCTGACTGTCAGGTTGCAACAGCCTGAGGCGCACTGTGTGTTCTCCTGGGGAAGTTGTCCCTGGATCACGGGACCCTGTCAGTGGCGGGCTGCATAGGCTCTGGGAGAGGAGGTGTGGATGGTGACCTGTGCTTGCACACAGGCTTCTTGGTGGCTGCAGCAGCAACCTTAGTGTCTCATGCCCGCCTTTGGTGTCCACACTGGTAGCTGTGGTTCATGCCTGTCTCTGGAGCTCGTTTAGACGGTGCTCTGAATCCCCTCTCCTCGCACACCCTGAAACAATGGTCTCTTGCCTCTTAGGCAGGTCCAGACTTTTTCCCGGACTCCCTCCCAGATAGTTGTGGATCACTAGCCCCCTTCAGGCTGTGTTCACACAAGCAACCCCAGTCTTCTCCCTGGGATCTGACCTCCGAAGCCTGAGCCTCAGCTCCCAGCCCCCACCTGCCCCAGCGGGTGAGCAGACAAGCCTCTCTGGCTGGTGAGTGCTGGTAGGCACTGATCCTCTGTGTGGGAATATCTCCACTTTGCCCTCGCACCCCTGCTGCTGTGCTCTCTTCCATGGCCCTGAAGCTTCCCCACTGCCCACCCCCCATCTCCGCCAGTGAAGGGGCTTCCTAGTGTGTGGAAACTTTTCCTCCTTCACAGCTCCCTCTCAGAGGGGCAGGTCCCCTCCCTATTCTTTTGTATCTGTTTTTCCTTTTTCCCTACCCAGGTACGTGGGGAGTTTCTTGCCTTTTGGGAAGTCTGAGGTCTTCCGCCAGTGTTCAGTAGGTGTTCTGCAGGAGTTGTTCCACATGTAGATGTATTTTTGATGTATTTGTGGGGAGGAAGGTGATCTCCACGTCTTACTCCTCCACCATCTTGAAGGTCCCCCCCGGGCATATACTTTAAATATGAGCAGGAAGAAAGGGATAGAACGATACACATCATGCTGTTAACTTTGGTTGTTACCTTGGTTGTTAGTTGAGGCTAGAAATAGAAGTAGAAACACATGTTGAAGGATTTTTTCTTTATACACTTTGTATTGCTTATCTTTGAAACAATTTTCTAAAGAACTCAATAAATAACATTTAAAAGTTTCTTTGATTTAAGTCTTCAGAAAGTCAAGCATCTTAAACAATAAATAATCCACAAAGAAAGTATATGTGAAAATGGTTTCCATGAGAAACACATGAAACCTGAAGACACTGTTTTGTACAATAAAAATATAATTATTACATTGAAAAAATAGCTTCAATTAACCAGAGACAAAAAGAATTGAACTATGCAGCAAAAATCAAACTTTCTACTGTATTAATTTTAAAAATACTATAATGTCTTGGAAGGAGACTAATATTTATCTGAAGAAGAAATTTCATTAAAGTTTCTAATATTCATATGAATCTCATAAAAACAACATTATCAAGGCAAAAGAAATATAAAATACCCTTTTATGCACTGACTTTTCTTCTTGAAAAAGAGTTACTTATAGGCTTTTATTGTGAAATAAATTTAAAGATGGAGATTGAGAAACCACAAGTATTTCTGGGTAAGGCTGAAGACCCATTTGCTTGTTATCTTTCAATTTTTGTACTATAACTTTGGCAAATTCTTCTCCTTGGATGTCACTAGTATCCAATAATTGTCTGACTTTTGAGGTCCTTGTAGGTTTGGTACTAATGAGTTCATAGTCCTCCTTCATGATCAAATCCCTGGACAGGAGGGCATCTAGAGATTGGTTAAGGCAGGCTTCAGTCATTTGGTTCACAATATCTTCCCTTTTACTCTGGATCCACTGTTGGGTTATACCAGGCTGAAATCGCTCTGTAGAAAAGCAAGGGATGACAAGTAAGAAGGTGGGGACAGATATATAGCTATGAGTAAAATTAGATGAAAAACAAAATAATAAGGCATAAAACCTAACTTTACTATGATTGTGCTCGTATGGAACACCAGTATTTTGAGGGATGCTATTTATTTTCAAGAAACATTCAGATATTTGGGTTATCTCTTCCCTTTCCCTCCAAGAAAAAGCACTGCATTTTTATACACTATAAATCATGGGGGCAAATGTCACTTTTTCTCAGGTTTTTTTTTAAACATAAAGAATACTTGCATATTTGATAAACAAAAATATATTTACCTTTAGTAACATATTAAGTCACACCTCCTCTTACCACTCCCTCCCTAGATAGATGTTCATGGAATACCACTTTGGCCTATTATTACATATCAACACTCATGTCTTCGGGGATTGGAAGTGCTTTCCTACTTATGGTATGTATATATCATACTGAAGAAATAAAGACAAATAAAACATCGTATAGCAGATCTACTGAACATATGGTTGTGAGATAAATGGCATCATTTACAAAGTGTCTCATAGTACATATTTACCTGAATTTCCCTCAGCTGAGAGTGGATTTATTATTGTTAAAGAGCATGGAGCAGCCCTGTGATCACAGAATGTTGCTCTTTGAGCCACAGAAATGTTACTGTCACAACTGTGATTTACTGGACATTGACGCATCACAGAAAAGTCTTGAGTTTTTCCTATAAAACACAACATTTTCATTAAGGGTAGAATATTCCTTAGCTACTCCTATTAGCTAAAATATGAACATCCAGGTCATAGAGAGGGTAGTATTCAGTGTCTCTTAATTTTTCACTGCATAAGCTGGTTCATAAACCTAATTCCACAAGTAAATATTTTTTGGAACAAAAAGGTTTATGCTTAATGTTTTTACCATATTTCTGTCTTATGTAAATTATAAATCATAGAATTTTACTTCTTCGTGTGGTACCATATTTTTTCTTCTGTGTCATCTTCCTCCTTCTGCACTTCAAATGTGTCCTCTAAATTTACATATGATGTGTCTTCTTACACTCTCCTTTGGTAAACTTATTCAACCTCAGGGCCTCAATTGTCACCTCCCTTCCCAAATCCATGTAATTAAATTTTCTGTCTTCAGTGAACCTTAAATTTTCAACAGCTCAAATTAAAAAAGAAAAAAAATTAAAAACTTAATTATTCATCTTAACTTTAAAACCTGTTTCAACTCCTATTTCTGTTAATAGCACCAATGTTCTTCCAGCTAAACTTGTTCAGCTTTATCTTGTTTTCTCTCTTCCTTCCTGCAAGTGAAAAGTGTGTCCTCTGTAACATCTCTCACACTATTCTCTCCTTCACACTCTGGAGCAGGTCTCATAATCTCTCATCTGTAGTACGATAATAGACCAATAGTCTCCTAACTGGTCTCCCCACCTTGAATCTCCTTTTCCCTTCCAAAATATCCTACATATTCCAGCCAGGATAAATATTCCTAAAGCAAAAAATTTTATCATGTCACACCCTTGCTCAAAAATTTGCAGTAATTGCTCCCTACCCAAGCAAAAGAGCCTGAATGGCTTAGCATAGTATTAGAATTCATCATGATATGACTCCACCCTCCTGATCTTTTATCACCTTTCATTTACCCTCTTCACCAGCTAAACCCAACTACTCACTGTTCTCTGTTTTCTTGCTTCTTTGCCTCTATGCTGTTCCTTTTGCCTGGAATGCCCATCCTTTATAACTATAGGTCCAACCTTCAGCCAGAAATAATTTCTTCATGATGATAACATGGTGTAGTAGTGACATGAAAATATTTATCAAAAAGACCTGGCTTCGAATCTTGGATTTGCCAGCTACTAACTATGTGATCCAGAAGTCTTGATCTTAAGAATCTGTAAAATGAGGAATATCTCCCTCACAAGGTTGTTGTGACAGTACTTTGTAAAAAATGTTACTCTTCCACTATACTACCATAGTTCTATATCCCTATATCTTTTACAATACATTGCTCTTTGTCTAATATTATGGTGGCTTAGAAACATTTCTCCTGTTTCTTACAAGAGATTTTTAAAAATATCTTTCTGTAGTGTCTAACATAATGCTTTTAATACTTAAATAATTTGTTTAACATCCCACTACTATTTTCACATCTTTAGACTGTCACTTTTAAAAAATGAGTTATAAATGCAAATGAAAGACATGTTCCATACAAACCAAGACTGCTTGTAAGAATATGATCTTGAAAGAAAACTGAAAACTTGCAAGTAATACTACTGACTGAAAAATTTACATACTAGATAAAAAATCATTGTCTTGAGGAGCTGACAGGGACCTTGAAGTTCCAGGAGAAACACTAGTTTTATGGAGCTGAGAGGATCCACATGATTCCTAAAATAAATAGAAGATAAATGACTTAGGTTAATGAAAAATCATTTTAAAAGTTATACAGCTTTAATTTCTAAACAGTTCCTGCTTTTGGCTTATTATAATCAAAGAATCAAAACTAATACAAATTACACTTTACAAAATTAAACACATATGTGAAGTAACAAAAAAAGTGAACTTGATTTCTTTATCAGGTCAATTGGATGGGTGGGGCAATAGTTAAATATATTAGAAGTCATTATTTTTTCAATATTTTGTACATAATCTCAGAGACTCTGTCCAGCTCATGAGAAATTTGAGATCTGCAACTCTGATTACCTACTGATTTAGAGCACATGCCTATTCTCAATGCCTCAGGTTCCTTCAACATGGAGGAGTGGGAATCCATGGAAAAAGTAATATAGAAATTGGATCCAATCCTAGCTCTGTCATGGAATTACTACCTAAGCTTCGACAAAGCATTTAAATAATTTGGCTCTCAGGTTCTTTTTCTGTGTATTTATCTAAAAATGAGCAAGTATGGGCTCAAAGATCCAGTGATGAGATAGTGAATATAAAGGTGATTCAAAGACTACATACTGTGTTTTAAGATTCATTTTGAAGGTATTATTACTTTTCTGAATCTGTAAAGAGAACATATCTTATATATTCTTAAAAGAAATCATTAATATGAAATAATTCTGAATGAATGCTACTAAAGAAATCCTTCTTTTTGGATAGCCACACAAATGACATTTTATTTCTATTAATCATTGTAAGAGGTTAAGAACAAGGCAGGTATTATAGCTTTTTTACATTTGAATAAGAAGGTATAAATATAGTGGCAGAACTGTACCAATGATTTGTCTATGTACTACCCTGGAACACCATCCATTACATAAAACAAGGACAGGGACAGAAGTCAATGCCCAAGAAAGAAAGGACTGTGATTTGATGAGATGAACAATAAACTAAGAATCAGAAGACCTGTGTATCAAATTGGAGATTCCCATTCTAAAATCCTAAAACCTCCCTGGACTTTAGCTTCCCATCTATAAAACACTGAGATAGACTAAATGATTTCTCATATTCTGCTCACATTTTGAGTTTAATCAACATAATTATTTTTACCTCCTGTGGACCATAATTTACAGGTATGTTCGGAGATAACTCCATTTTCTTCTTGTCACATAAGTGAATGGTACTTGAAGCACTCTGTAATAAGAATGAATATATGTACTTGAATTAGAGATAATTAGAAAATTATATGAGTAAAATACAATCTACTTAACATATTTTGTATGTTTATACAAAATCAATAGAAAGAAAATCTCAATCAGTTGAGAATATAATATCTAACTTAAAGGTAGAGATAGTGTAGAATAGGGGAAATAACTTTAGAGACACAGTCTTTGAATCCTGCCTCATATAACTGGTAACCTTGGGCAAATTCATCCTTTAAAATGGAATAATATCTACATGCAGGATCATTCTAGAGATTGAGATAATGAATATAAAGTATCTGGTTCAAACTAGGTACTTAATATATTTCAATTTGTGTGTGTATCTATCTATCCATAATTATTAAGCATTTACTATAATTTAGGCACCATGATTCTAAGTACTATTATTATTTTCATTTTATAGATAAGAAATTGAGGGCTGGACTAATTAAAGGAGGCAGAGTGCCCTAATGGAACAATGGGGGCCAATGAGATCTGGTTTAGATCCCAGGATACCTGTTTGACTTTGGGCATGAGACTTAAACTTAGTTTACTTATCTGTAAACTGGAGATGAAAATACATATTTTGCAGAATCACTGTAAGAAGGGTTATAATATATGCAGAGGCCCTAAGATTACTTTGTAAGCATTCAATAAATGGTAGCTATTAAACAGATGATTTATTTAAACACTATGCCTTTGTACTAAAATTGTTTAGTGATTCACTCCTGTCTCTTTAAGCCAGACTTGGATTAGCTGCCATCACTATTGAGTGATTTAAAAACAAAACCATTAGTCTGCTTTTCTTCCCCAAACCAACATAACGTCAAATGCTCTACAGAACTTGAGAAATTGGTGGGATCCACACCCAGCCCTTCATTATTCATACTCAACAACTGTCGGCTCCATAACATGTCTAAGAAGTTTTAGGAGAAAAAAACTACTATTCATCTATGTATATAATCTATGGGGCATAGTACTTTACACACAGCAGTCCAGTGAACATTTGTTAAATACATTTTTATATGAACCTTTAAAATTCATCTTTGGATCCATTTCTGTTATATAAATTTCTTCTGTTCTTTTAAATTTATTAAAATATTTCTTGTTATACAGTATCATTAATTACTAACATCACTTTTCATAACCGATCAGTTAATGATAATTCAAATTATTTATGAACTAGTGAGTCAGTCCCTAGAAAGAAATAAAATGACATATCAAAGAAAAACTTTTTTGATTCAGTTTTTACTGCTCAAGACATAAGAGATACTATCTGTGAAAACATGAATTATAGGAGCCAGTTCAAAGAACTGAAAAAAATGTAGGAAACTCAAACAAAACAAGTCACCCTAAACTGTGATCTTTGTTTTCAGAAATTTCTTTATGAAAAATCTTATTATCTTAATAAATTTGTATTCTACCCTTGGCCCTGCCATTAGTTAGCTGTGTAGAGTGTTATGTGACTTACTTCCCTATACCTCAGTTATCTCATCTATAAAATGGAGATGATATTCTTTCCCTAACAGTTTTACAGAATTAACACAAGGATTTAAAAAAAAAAGAAAAAAATAACAACAACTCTGAGTGAAAACAATACAGCAACTTTAAAACAGTGACCAAAGAAAGTAATGCTATTAAATGATACTCAAGTATTTAAAAATATACACGAAATTACTTTATTTAAGAAGCAAAATTTCTCCCCCAAATTAACAGTTTTAAATATAGATCCTAGTATTTAAGTTGGTTGGGGACAAAAAAAGGAACTGAATTGGTTCTCTTCCAGTTCAGTTTCTTAGAACCAAGAAAACAGACGCTTCTATCCACCTTTGCTTGGCAGAAGAGGAGAAAGTTGTGAAGAGAGAAAAGGGAACTGAAAAGACAAAGCAAAAATAAATGTTAACAGAAGTTTGTATCTACTAAGAAGTGGAGAGATTGGAATGTTCTGGAAAAGACTACCTACTCAGAAGCGGAGAAGTCAATGAAAACTTATCAAAGGATTAAAGCAGAGTTCCTCCTCAGTTCCTTAAAAAACTCAGGCACTAATATTGCCACCATCAATTTTAAGTTTGGTTAAGGGCAGTTGTTTCCTTTATGCACTTCCCTTTTAAACCAAAGATTATGTTAACAGATACAGCAAACTGCAAGAGGCAAGCAATGTCATTTAGTGATAAATCAATTGTAGATTATGCCTGTTCACAACCTAAGAGATTGGCTAATAACTGATGGTTTTTATTATCATATCTCAAATGCAACTTAATGAAACCCAGAAAGTGTTAAACTAGGCTAACTTTGTCCCTAAAGGACTGTAGTTGCTTTCTAAACAATTTTTGATAGCAGCAAGAAAACCTTGCAGTAATGGGTTCCTTCAATTGTTTTTCTGATCTACAAGAGCAGAATGAGTAAATAAGACAATTGTTCTAGGTAATTCATATCAACTGCTACTTTGGTCTATGCAACATGGAGTGTTTGAGTGGGAAAACAAAAAGATATAAACAAGCCATAGAAAATACACATTTGGGCCTCAATTATTAATAAAAATTCTACAGCTTAACTTGGCAATAAAGTGCAATAACCCAGACATCTTTTACTCTCTATATATCAAAACTTCAGAGAAATAAACATAGATTTAAAACAACAACAACTGTAGTAATTTAGGGCATTAACTGTATACAACTGGCACTCATTACACATTTTAAATTTACATTTGCTATATGAGAGGTCTGAAAATCCCTTGAAATCTGGAGGTGGCTGTTTGAATGAAATGGAAAAGTTCTTTGGTGACAGATTCAAGACAGCATTCATACTCTCTGATAACTACTGCCCCAGTACTGTAGCTTGTATCTGTGGAAGGTATGTAGAAAAAAACTAAATTAAACTAAACTAAAACTCTCCATGATTTAACATTCTAATTTCCGGTATTAACATTTAACAATTTACCTTTGTTTTCTTTAGTTGAATAACAGCTTCAAGAAAAGTTATCTCTTCAAATGTTTTCAGAACTGGTTCAAGTTCTATTAAACATTCTAAATAAGATAAATAAAATGAGTTCAGAAAAAAAAAAAATGAGTTCAGGTTGCTTATAACCATTAAAATGAAAAACATAAACGCTAATATTTAACTGATAAGGCCCTAAGTAAATTTTTCCCCAAACTGATGACATTCAACTGTCTTAAGAGTGTTTAGTACAGGCATAAAGATAGATATATCTAAAGATAGATCAATGGAACATAATTGAGAGTCTAAAGCTCTTACATGTATGGGCAATTGTTTTTTGACAAAGTTGCTAAGGCAACTCAATGAGGAAAGGATAGTCTTTTCGACATATGGTACTAGGACAGTTGGATATCCACACAAAAACAGAAAAATTTAGATTCTTACCTCACAACATACATAGAATTAACTTGAAATGGACTATGCACCTAAATGTAAATATAGGTGAAAATCTTCATGACCTTGAGTTTGGCAAATAATCCTTAGATATGGCATCAGAAACAGGATCCATAAAAATTTTTTGATAATGGGACTTCAAAAAAAGTGAAACCTTTGGCATTTAAAAAGATGCTATTTAGAAAAACAAAAAGACAAGCCCCAGACTAGGAGAACACTTTTACCTATCATGTATCTGCTAAAGAACTTATATCTAGAATATAAAAAGAACTCTAACAACTTAAGACAAACAACCCAATTTAAAAATGGGTAAAAGATTGAATTTCACCAAAGGAGACACACAAATAGCTAAAAAGCACATGAAAATATGCTTAAACACCATTAGTCATTAGGAGATGCAAATTAACACTACAATGAGGCATCACTCCATACCCACTAAAATAGGTATAATTAAAAAGACAGAAAATAACAAATATTGACAATGATGTAGAGAAACAGAAAACCTCACACATTGCTGATGGGAATGTATCATGATGCAGCCATTCTGGAAAACAGTTCGGCAGTTTCTTAAAAATGAAAGGTAAATTTACCATACAACCAAGCAATTCCACTCAGGTAGTTACCTGAGAGAAATGAAAACATATATGTTCACACACAGACTTGCACATGAACAGTCATAGCAGCATGATTCATAATAGCCAACGAGTAGAAACAATCATAATTACCACTATTACTACAATAATATATGGACCTGTTGCTTAAGGGAGAGGCCAGGGCTCTGGATATAAAACTGAGCATCACTAACATATAGATGGTATAAAAGCCATGGTCTGGTCTGGATCATCTAGGGGGAAAGTACAGATGGCAAACAGTAAAGGACCCATATTAGAGCTCTGAGGCATTCCAACAGTTAGAAACTGAGCAGAGGAAGGAAAAAAGAGATAGAGGAAGAGAGGATAATAGGGAGTATGGTCTCTTGTGTCTTGGAAGCTATCAGAGGGAAAGTTTCAAGGAGGGAAGAGTCAGCCATATCTAATCTGCTGAGAGGCCAAGTAAGATAAGCAGTATTTTCCAAAATTGCCATCCTTGGTAACTTGAACAAATGCAGCTTTAGTGGAGATATGAAAACAGAAGACTGATGCAAGTTTGTTAAAAATTGAATTAGAGATGAAGAAGTAGAGACAATAAGTATGGACAATTCCTACAAGGTGTTTAGATCTAAATGGGAGTAGAAAAATGAGGTGGTAGCTGAAGGATGATATGGGGTCAAGAATGTTTTTCCTATATAAAGATAGGATATAATAATAGCATAGATCTGTATGACAGATGAACGATCCAGTAGACAGGCAGAGACTGGCAATGCAAGAGCAGAGAGAGAATATAAGGAACAGAATGCTGGAGAGAGTAAGGGAATGGCATCCAGAGCGCAAGTAATACTGTTTACAATTGTATAAGAACACTTTTTTCCCACTGTAAAAGAGATAAAGCAGGAAAGACAGGTCAAGTACAACTAAGTTTATAGATCTGGTAGTGGAACTATGAGGGAGTGCTCTCTCATGGTTTCTACTTTCTCAATGCTCAAAAGAAATACAAAGAAATACAGAACATAGAGTGTAGGAGGTTTAAGAAGGGAAGATAAGGTACAATATGCATTACCCCTGTCTTCTCTTCCTAAGTTCAGAATCTATTAAGAAAGGCCACACAATAATGATAGATGATGATCAAAATATCACCTTTATTACTGATAAAGCTAACTGGAATATGTCCCTTTTTAGATCTGTAGCATATGGGCTTAGTAATACTTTGTCCCTTCAGTTGACAGTTTTACTCACTCAGCTACAGGCCTTACCTGCTTCCATATGGGGAAGCACAAAATGTGCATTCTTTAGACAAGCTTACTTCTAAAAGGAGGAGAAAACTGAGAAGGGACTAGATAAGTGTGCTTTCTTTTTCTCTAAAACTAACAAATGAGGAGGAGTGCTGAGGGGCAGATAGGACCTAGAAATGTTCCTCCCATGCTTTCCTTCTGGGGATTGAAATGGAATTTCATCTTCACTTTGGAAACATGAAGTATGGGACTTACGCATCTCCTACAGTAGTACAAGATGATCATCTAAGTCTGTAATTCTCAAACTTTTGGGTCTCAGAACTCTTCAAAATTATTAAGAGCTTTTGTATATGTTGATCATATCTATTGATATTTACTACATTAGATGAAAACAAAATTTTAACACATCAGAGTATATGAAAACACATTCCATTATCTGTTGGAGCAATGATATCATCAAACTTAATTTAGTCTCTGGAAAGATTTTTCCAGAGGATGAGAGTAAAAAGGGAAGATAATACCTTAATATTTATTATTTTGAAAAGTTTTGATTTTATGAACCCCTTATAAGTCTCAGGAACCAACCCCACCTCCAGAGGTCCCTGCACCACAACTTAAGAACAGGTGATCTATGAGAATGGAATAGTAGATGTATTTGAGAAACATAACAGAATTGCTAAGTAGTGTTTAGTGCCCAGTTTTAGCCATTAATTTAAAAAGAAAACAATGAATTCCATTTCTGGCCAAGATGAAGCAACAAGGACCAATTCACCCTCCTGCCTTAAACAACCATTAGCCAGATAAAATGCATGAAACAGTGGTTTTCAAGACACTAGATATCAGGCAACAAAGGACAGTGATCTCTAAGTGATAGGAAACAACGCAGGTCAGCCTTATGACAGCCTGACTACCCAAGCTTACTGCCTTGGGAGAGTTTCCAGCTATACTACAGGGTAGGGAAGTAAGGCGGGGCCCAGTGGAAGCTCAGAGTTGAAGAGACAGGGCTGGGAGTTAGGGTAGACGGAGGCAGATAGAGTTTATAGGACAAAGCACCAAAGAGGAGAGGTACACAGAGAGAGAACTCCAGAGATCCGCAGAGCGTTCCTCTCAAATATTCAGCAGCACTGATCAATGCAGGATGTAGAATTCAGTAAGCCAAAAGCCATTGTTGTGCAATGAACAATAGGGAAAAACCAGTAAGTTTGTAGAGAAGTACTGCCTAATGGCATGATCTTCAGAAGAGCTGGAGTCTTTAGGGAATGGAGAAGAAATTACAGTTTGGAAGTGGCACTGGGGACAAAGGAGATATATATTGGGATAGCCAAAAAGTTCGTTCAGGTTTTTGTAAGATCTTATAGAAGAACCCAAACAAATTTTTGGCCAAGCCAATACATACATACATATGTATACATATATATACACATACATACACACACACACACACCCTATTACATGGCTCTGGGAGATAAGAGATAAAATGTTAATCCATTATTAGAGCAACTTTTGATTTTTTTAAAATACAATGCTGATGAGCACTAGACATAAGTTTTGAATGGAAAATATATTTGTTTTTTTTTTAGTTGGAAAGAGGATTCCCAGTCTACAGCTTGTCTTTTCATTTTCTATAGCATCTTTTGAAGTGTAAAATTTTTCAATTTTTTTGAAGTTCAATTATCAAAGAATTTTTTTAACAGATCTTGTTTCTGATGTCATATATAAGAGCTCTTTGCTTAACCCAAGATCATGAAGATTTTCTTCTATGTTTACATTTAGGTGATGATTCATTCTACCTCTGAAATAAATCTTAATTCTATCTGATTTTTCGATCTCCAGGATTGGTCTGGAAATTCTACTCTTGCCCTTCTCCAATCAATTTTATACATAGCAGCGAGTGATATCTCCCAAACTTAAATTTAATCATGTTATTTCCCTGAAAAACTCACTTTAATGGCTTTCCATTGTACTTGGAATAAATTTCTAACCTTTTTATGATGATAGTCAACAGCCTCTCCTTACCACTTCAAGCTCATCTCATAAAATAAAAACAACTTTGAATTAAAAAAAACTTTGAGCTTGTCATCTAACTTGTATAGTTGTTCAAGGAATATTTTATTTATAGCGTATTTGTTATTTTTGTAATTCAAAAGGTCCAGATTAAAACTGTACACTAACTTAAGAAAGACGGTCTTTCATCTGGATTTTGCGCCCATCCACTTTCTATTAGAGAGATCATAAGTGCTCGATGAGGTATATCAAATGGCAAACTTTCTTCATTAGTGTCAGGTCGATGTCCTTGTGACACACTATACATAATCTGCAAAGGATTGGTGACTTCTGTCAAAACAAATATATTTCATTCATTAGAAATATATTATGATTTAATATATTAAATACATTCTAAAGCCAACCAAATGAGCATGAGGGAATCTTAAAATCTTAGGAATAATTCATTACTTCCTTTTCTGTCAAAGGAATATTTATATCCCAGCTATTGCCAGACTTGCTGCCTCTCATGGGAGGAGTTTATATCTTCACCTCTTTAATTCTGGGCTTGGCCATGCGATTTGATTTGGCCAATGGAGTATGAAGAGAGTAGAGTAAAACAGAGCTCAGCAGAGCTGAGCAGAACCTAGCAGAGCCAAGAAGGGCCACAGCAACTAATAACCGAATGTGAATGAAAAATAAATGTTTAGTTTGTAAACTACTGAGATTTTGAGGTTGTTACACAGCAAACTGACCTAAATGAACCTCAAAGTAAAGAAAGAGACACTATTATCAGAAAATTTGAAAAGTATTCTTCAGTGTTTGCTGGTCTTTGGAAGAAGCACTAGTTAAATTTTCATACAAACGATTTTATAGTTGGAATGAATCTTAGAAATAAGAATTCAAAATTCTTACTTTGCAGATGAAAAAAAATGAGGACTTAAGAGATTCAGTGGCTTATAATAGAGTTAATTACTATCAGAACAAGAAGAATCTACATTTTTCTGATCCTTAATCCAGTACTTTCCAACATACAGTGGATTCACATTGATAAATTGTTATGTTTTTCTAGTGTGTTTTCCACAAAATGACTGTTAGGCAGATTTAAAATAAGTGGTCTTTATTCAGATAGTTCTGAGTATGACTCACCAATATGATGTCACCTAGAATAAGGAAGTCAAAGTACACTTACCTTCAAAAGGCTGTTTTCTAGATAAGACTTCCCATGTGATAACTGCATAGCTGTTTAAGATAAAAATATACATATAGTACTTTATAAACTATTCATAATAAACTAAAATGGTACTGATTTTAAAAGCTGACTGTGGAGATACCATTTTTTAAAGTAATAATGTAGTGAAATGCTGCTTAAAGAATCACTATATAGAACCAAGATGATGAATATTCATATACAGTTTTGTTTTGAAAGGGAATTAATTCAATTTGAAAAATCAGGAAATTACTGTAATAAAAACTTGAAGTTATAGGCAAGGATAACTTGTGGATGATTCTTTAACACCTAGATAAGCTATGCCCTTTAATTACATGATTCTATTATTCACACAAAATAAAGAGCAATAAAAAAGGCTGTCTCATGTAGCCCTATTCTATTGACTCTTTTTCTGGTGTAAGTACTGTCTCTTTTGGTAGTGTTAAATGTTAATTGCACTGTTTCCCTCCCCCTATCAATGTCACATATGATAAAAACCCTTGAATATTATAAATTGGTAGGACAATAAGATATGCTTTAATAATTTTTAAGGATGTAAAAGTAGCTTAAGGCAAGGCATCGGGACTTCCCTGGTGGTGCAGTGGTTAAGACTCCGTGCTCCCAATGCAGGGGGTCCGAGTTTGATCCCTGGTCAGAGAACCAGATCCCACATGCATTCTGCAACTAAGGAGCCCTCATGCTGCAACCAAGGAGCCCATGTGCCGCAACTAAGGAGCCCACTGCCACAACCAAATAAATAAGTAAATAAATATATTTTTTTAAAAAAAGCAAGGCATTTTTATTTTCATATTTTTAATTTTTTATTTTTTTTTGGCCATACCACACAGCTTGTGGGATCTCAGTTCCCTGACCAGGGATTGAACCTGGGCCACGGCAGTGAAAACTGAAATCCTAACCACTAGGCCACTAGGGAACTCCCAAAGCAAGGCATCTTTAATCTGAAAAACACTAACCACTGTCTCTAATTTATTTTCACCACACTTATGAGAGAAGCATAAAAATCGTACTTTTAAAATGTAGCTTCAAAATTCTGATTGATTAATCTTGTTTTTTAGACAAGGTTAACTCTGAGCAAAAGTAACATGCTGTACCTATATATATCATGCTTGATAGTAGCCCTTGATTTTTGTCCAGGTTCATAGTTTTCAGGTGGCATATAGATAATTGTCCCTCCTTCTGGTGCAGATTTACTATTTCGTGATTGTGAGAGGGACATCATGCGCCATTTTGATAAACCAAAATCTGCAATCTGGAAGGGAAAAGAGTAATTGAATTTTTAAATTTTCTCTTTAAAAAAATTCAAGAATTGATTGTTTTTGTTTATATTTATTATATTTAAACATGAGACCAGAGTAAATGCTATATATATTAATATTTTATTTCTGTAATAGTCTATTAGTTTCTTAACAAATTGGATTCCATAGTGCTGAACCCAACAACTCTAAAAGCAATATAAACTGACTTGAAGTTCAGCATAATATTACAAATTTTAAAAGAGACTAAGTTTTGAAAAATTAAACAGGAGTATTTTTGCCTTTTATTCTGAACGAGTATATACACTTCACTTTTTGTGACAAGTAGCTTTATATCATGTGCTTTCAAAATTTACCTATACCTCACAGAACTGCTAAACTACTCATATCTAATATGATTGTCACTGGGTATTGTTTACAACTCAGGTTTATATGTTCTTATTTATAATGTGCTAAAAATAGTATCCTTAAATTTTGAAATAAGTAAAATTCCAATATAGTATAACTCATTATTATATGATTTATGCCTACCACTAAAAGAATACCTGTTGACAATAGTATAGTTAGCATATAAAACATATTTATGTCCATGACAAGGAGTGCCTAAAGCATTATCAGTGACAAACATTCTGTACTTTTGATATGTCCTTTACAGTTCTACTTCACTTGTAAATTTTGTGCAGATACTGTCAATACACAATATCTTATAACTAAGTATCTAAAACGTTCCAATGTTTTTTTTTTTTAAAGGGAGACAAAAATATAAGAACAGAAACAATATTTAGTGAACAAAAGAGTATAGGAAAACTTTGAAGACATTTAATTTAAATCACTTAGACCTTTACACGGCACAATTTAGGAGTCAACAGAGTGGAATGAGCTCCATCCAGCACACCATTTGTGGTTCAATCATTTAACTCTTAAAATGTTTACTAGCTTTAGGAGAAGAAATAATTTATTTAGTGTTTAGATGAATTTGAGATTAAAAAAAAATTATGGCCCCACTCCAAAAAGGGAGGGGGTAGCCTATATGAATCTTTCATACATTATCATAATAAAAGGGTAAGTCTAAGAAAAAAAATTAGAAAAAACCAAGAGGAAACATGGTGCCACTACATGAAGATAAGTTGGATTGATTTCTAAAGGCAATATAATATGTGTTCTGGAACATGGGTTCTAGAGCCTTGATTACTTAGATTTACATTCCATTTCTACCCCTTAATTAGCTGTGCAACCTTGGACAAGTTTTCTAATTTCTCTGTGCCTCAGATTACCCATCTTTAAACTGGGGATAATAACATAACACAGGGTTGTACTGAGAAAATTAAACTAGTTATTCTAAGTGAAGCACTCAGAACAGTATCTGACACATAGTAAATGACCCCTGTGTATTAGTATTATTAATGTTTTGTACATGGGAATAAACCTCTAAAGATTGCTCTTATTCATACAATACCAACAAGCACAGTACATAGTTTCAGGGTCTTTAATACACTTTGAGGTGGTATTAAGACTGGGGAACCGTATATCCTACTTCTACTTGCCACTACAAACTCTTATTCCTCCCACTCATTCTCTAAAAGCAAAAACAGTACTTCAGCTGTACATCTTCTAGGATAATAAGCATTACTATGAGAAGCAAAGTTTATTTCTGTGCCACAGTGAGAAATGTTAAAAAAAAAAATTGGGATGTGGTCCATCTTATACCTGACCCACAAATTGCAAACTACTGGGCTAAATACTGGTTTGAATACAGTGCTGGAGAAAATGTATTCTGAGCTTGCTTCCTTATGTGCTCCTTTTACTTCACCTAAGGTCTTCATCTATGTTTTCAAATCTCACCTAGAAAACTGAATCAGAATTCCCTTTATCAGCTAATTTAGTTTGGCTTTCACATGGAACCATATTTCTCCCGCTTCTCTATTACAAACACCATATACCAAAGACACGATTCATTAAATCTGGATCTTCCAGAGAAGAAAAAAAACTGAAGAATATGATGAGAGGAATACAAGTTCCATGATTTCTTGAGGGTCCTGATATCATTCAGCAATGAAGACAGAGAATAGGAACTTTTCCATTCTATACAAGATCTTAACATGCATTTCAAAGGTAAAGGTTCTTTTTAGTTAAAAAAGATGATAAAAGCAACAAGAATTTACTGTATTAGCACAGGAAACTATATTTAGTATCTCAAAATAACCTATAAAGGAAAATAATCTGAAAAATATATAAAACTGAATCACTTTGCTGTACACCTGAAACTAACACAATATTGTAAATCAACTATACTTCAATTTAAAAAAAGATTAAAAAACTAGAGGAAATTAAAATACACTATTCATAAAAATCATCCATAATCTTATTACCCTACCGGAATACCTATTTTCATTTACGTAATACTATCCATGTCTGTAAAATTATAAAGTTATCAGTAAGAAGCTATGAGGAATAACTTCTAAGTATTCTGGTTTCCACACATGACGGACAGAACAGTTGAGAAATCAAACATGGTACATATAAATATTTATTTCAAATAAGCCTGCCTACCACAGGTTCATTTGTATTTAAGGTGCACTAATTGATACTGACCAGCAGATAAACAAATTGAATGTATTCTTTTTAAAGTAGAAAAGTCCTGGTTGATCTTAATTGGTAGTAAATGTTTTTCTTTTAGATACTATGTTTCTGGTTAGCATTCCAGTATAAAAATTTACTTCAAAAAACTGTAGCAAGGTGTGTTTCCATTTAATTTCATTAAGTATTTTAAAAGATTTTTTGCACTTCATCTAAAGGCCCTTCCAAGAAGATAGGTAGATCAGGTAACTGTTACTTTTTCATGAGTCACTGATAAACTTTGACTTTTTTTTTTTTTTTTAAACTTGAAGTATCCTTGACTCCCTTTCTTTCACTCCCCATCCATCAACAAGCCCTGTAGTCTTTTTTTTGAATTTTTATTAATTAATTAATTTATTTATTTATGGCTGTGTTGGGTCTTCGTTTCTGTGCGAGGGCTCCCTCTAGTCGCGGCAAGCAGGGGCCACTCTTCATCGCGGTGCGCGGGCCTCTCACTATCGCGGCCTCTCTTGTTGCGGAGCACAGGCTCCAGACGCACAGGCTCAGTAATTGTGGCTTACGGGCCCAGCTGTTCTGCGGCATGTGGGATCTTCCCAAACCAGGGCTCGAACCCGTGTCCCCTGCATTGGCAGGCAGATTCTCAACCACTGCGCCACCAGGGAAGCCCCTAAACTTTGACTTTTAAGGAACATTTATAAAATAAAAAAGTAGAGACACACAGGATGCATATAAAAGAGTGTCATAATTTATAAGAATAGTATTAGAAAGGTCACAGTTTTGTATGTGCTAAAGCTAATAAAAGTTAAAAATACACACAAAGCCAAACTATTTTAAATTCTATTTATTTCAAAGAAAGACCATGGGTACCCTACTGATCAATGAAAAAGAGAAAGTAGGGATCATCATCACCTATTACTTTGCTTCTGTTTTCTCTATCAAGAATAGTTTCTGGACTGAGATGAAGAAAATAAAGTCCAAGGAGGTTGAAAAGTTTATAAAGTACAAATCTCAGGTCATTTTACATGTATTTCAGGATTAGTTAGAATACTCGCAAATACCTCCATGGTGATGGAGGTATTACAGGATACGAGAAAAGCAAATGTCATTCTGATTTTTAAAAAGGGAAAATAATATTGATTTTGCAAATCTATATATTGGCAGAGACTATCCTTAATCCCAGGTTTAAAAATTTAGAAAATTTAATGAAAGGGTTACTTTACGACTAATTGATAAAAGAGCCAGAAAGAACTAATGAAAAATTATATCAGCCCAGTGATCAATTTCAGACCTCATGTGACATATCCCAAGTACTTGGGGTATCTAGCACAACACTGTTGCTCCACAAACACTTAATAAAGGAATGACAGACTTCATTTCCTTTTTTGTCAGTAGTACTACTGTCAAAGAGTAAACGTTAAAACAGTTTGTATATTATAAAACATTCTGAGGTACTTTAATAATATCCTTGACTATTAAATTATCAGGCCTATTGGGTATATATAGAAGATCTGGAATTCATTCATTTGTTAATTCAACAACTACTTATTGAATGCTTCTATATGGCATATGCTAAGCAGGTGGCAGTGAATAAAACAGACTAAATTTTAGTCTTTGTAAAGCTTATTATATTATAATTGGGGGAGATGGTCAATAAACACATTAATAAAAAATGTTTTGTAAGATGGTGAAAAATACTACGGAGAAGCATTAATCAAGGTATGAGGATACAGAGGAACTAGGTGGGTTGTCAGGGAAAGCCACTCTGATAATGAGGAAGAAAAGGAAAGGGAGTAAGTCATGAGTATGTAACAAGGAAGAATAAATCTGACTCCATATTGGATCTGTTTCTTTTACTTTAACCTCTGTATTCTATTGCTTTTGCTACAAGTTAAGAATGTTGCCTATAGCCTGAAATATACAAGACAGCCCATTCTCAAGGCTCTGACCTTTAAGGGTATGACACTTTTTTTTCATACAGAGATAAAAAGTTACAGAACAGACAATTACATTTGTCTTGTTGGAGGTTTACAGGAACATCAAGACCTGACCTACATGGACTGCTGCAAGAACAAAAGATTCCAAGAAATTTGCAACAACCAACCACACCCTCTCCCCTTTTAGTATAAAAACAAAAGCCTGAATTCTAGCTTGGGTAAGGTGGTTCTTTGGGACACTAGTCCACCATCTTCTTGGTCTACCGGCTTTCTGAATAAAGCTGCTATTCCTTGCCCCAACACCTCGTCTGTTGATTTACTGGCCCTGTCCTGCAGTGAGCAGTATGAACTTGGACTCGGTAAGAAGGACACCTGGGAAAGCAGTCAAGCAAGGACTTTTGTAATATTCTAATGGAAAAAAATGGAGAAATATGGGCTGTATAACAGCTCTTTTAGGAGTATTCCAAACAAAATGAATGCTTATTCTCCAAAAGTCCTAATTAATAAAAGGATTGATATTGACCTGAAGGGAGGTTTTCAGACCATGTTGTGTAGCTCTGATTTGAGCTCTGTACTGCTTAATAGTTAATCATGACTTGAAGATACAAAAAAACAGCTAATTAAATTTGAAGATGACACAAAGCTGGAGGACAAAGTTAAAAATCCTTGGACTACAGAAAAAACATTCAAAAAGGTCTTAAGAGCTGAAGTTATCACCCAAATCTAACAAGATATAAACTTTGATGATGTCCAGAAAATATTCTGTAAAGTACATGACAAGGAGACATGACTTAAGTAACAATACATTAAAAAAAAAAGAAAGAAAACCTCTCAGTGCTTTTTGTTGACACTGAGCCCAATTTGAATGTTGTTATAGGACTGCCCCCCAAAAGACAAATTAGTAAGGAACTATGAATATGAAGTAAAGTACTTAAGGACCATTCTACATTTATCACACCACATCAAGGGTGTAACTGAGCAGGACCCTATGAGGCCTTCCTGGGATAGACCTCCCCCCCAACCCCATATCTTCTGCTTTAGCTCCTTTCTAAACTACCTAGATAATAGTATCCGATGCATATTTCCTGAGTTTTTCAGATGCTAAAACCACCACCAAATGGAAGAAATTAACTACTTGATGATCATGGGCATGTAACCCCCAGACCTTCTAGCACCTAAGGATTGACCACCATCAACCAACCAGAGAATTTGTGCAAGAGCTGACCACATACCCAAGGTGTGCCCCTTCCTCACCTTGCCTTTAAAAATGCTTTGCTGAAACCCTTTGGGTAGTTAGGGTTTTTTCAGCACGAGCTACCTCTTCTCCTTGCTTGGCCCTGCAATAAACCTTTCTCTGCTCCAAACTCTGATATTTTGGTTTGTTTGACCTCACTATGTGTTGGCCACACAAACTTGTGTTAGGTAATATGGGTACTTTGTTTAGTTCTGAGGATCAAAATTTAAGAGAGATTTAAACACAGATGCATCTAGATAGCACCTGGGATTAAAACCTATGTAATAAGGAAATTGGTTGAATAAACTAAAGATGTGTATAAGGGAGAAGTGTATGTGAGAAGTAGGGGGATTATAGCTAACTTCAAATCTCAGAAGGGCTGTCAGGTGGAAATAAAATTGGACTTTGAACTCACTTTATCACTAGGACCGCTGAGTGGAAGCAACAGAGAAGGAGTTTTGACTGACCATATAAAAAAATGTCACAGTCATTCAGTTATGGATCTTAAAGACTCTGCTGTCACAGGGTAACTCCCTTGGGAGATGAGGGATTGTTGTAGTGAGGATTCAGGGGACCAGCTGATCAGGGGACTAGAATAAGTCACTTCTACCTGTATGGTTCTGTAACTGATATAATAGATTTGTCTCTTTTTTTTAAGCAATATTGAGGCAGCAGCTTGCTTCTCTCTTCCTTTTCCTTCCATTTTATTCTAGGGAGAGGAAGTGCCTTCAATAAAGGTTTATTTTTTCACTTAACTTTTCTCACACTTTTTATATTTATTTTTCTATTGTTCCAACTTCCTTATTACTTATTTGAACATTTTTGGATACTTATAATAATCTTCAATTATGTATATTATTTGAAGAAGTGTAGCAAAATACTATGCAAAAATAAAGTGAGTTACATTTAGTATTAATTTCTCAGCAACTACTTTTTATTTGCTGTCATCAGTTACATATAGGGTAACTGAAATCACTACTCCTCTGGTGCCTTTAGGTATCTAAATCTTATGCTTTATGCAAAAAATTAATTCAAAATAGATCACAGATCACAGATTTAAATGTAAAATATACATCTATGGAACTTTTAGAAGATAACATAGAAGTAAATCTGCAATACCTGTGGCTCGGTGAAGAGTGCTTAGACATGACAGCAAAAGTATGATCATAAAAGAAAAAAATTACAACTTTTGCTCTGTTAAAGACTCTGTTAAAAGGATGAAAAGAACAAACTTTGGATTGGCAGAAAATTTTTGCAAACTACATATCTGATGAAGGACTTATATCTAAAAAATATACAGAACTCTTAAAACCCAATAGTAAAAAAGCAAAGAATCCAAGTAGAAAATGGTCTTAAGATATGAAGAGATGTTTCACTGAAAAGGATATAGAGATGGCAAATAAATAAATAACAATATTCAACATTATAGGAAAATGAAAATTAAGACCATGGTGATATATCACTATACATCTATTAGAATGCTAGAATAGAAAACTATGATAAAACCAAATGCTGGTGAGGGTGCAGAAAAGCTGGGTCTTTCATACATTGCTGGTGGAATATACAACGGTACAGCCACTGTGGAAAGTAGCTACGTAGTTTCTTAAAAAGCTAAACATATGCTTACCATATGACCAAGCAGTTACACTCTTGGGCCATTCATCTAGGAGGAATGAAAACTTATGTTTGTTCAAAAAGTTGCACAGGACTGTTCATAGGAGCTTTATTTGTAATTGCCAAAGACTAAAAATAACCAAAATATCTCTCAATAGGTGAACGGTTAAACAACTTTTGTACACCCATACCATGGAATACTATTCACCAATGAAAAAGAAACCAACTATTGACACAAGCAACAACTTAAATGGATCTCAAAGGCATTATGCTAAGTGAACAAAGCAATCTCACAATATCACGCACTGTATGATTCCATTCATATAGTATTCTCAAAATGACAAAATTATAGAGATGGAAGACAGGTTAGTGGTTGACAGTAGTTAGGTATGACAGAGGGGAGAAGGTATGACTATAAAGGGGTAGCATAAGTGATATCTTTCTTGTGATAGAGTACTGCTATATCTTGATTGCTGTGGTGGTTACACAAATTTACACATGTTAAAGTGATACAGAACTATATACATGCATTGTACCAATGCCAAATTCCTGGTCTTGAAATAGTACTATAATTATATGTGATGTAACCACTGGCAGAAACTGGGCGAAGGGTACATGGGACTTCTTTGTATTATCTTTGCAACCATCTATGAATCTATAATAATTTCAAAATAAAAAGTTAAAAAAGGTCTACTTGACAATTTAAATTAAGAACATAATGACTATATTTTGAACCATAATTTTACCAATGTCTGTAGTCTAGGAATAACTAACTCACTGCAGCAGGAAGAAGTGGCACTGAATTAGGGGCTATGGAAAAGGCAGAGATATTAAATTGGCAAGGTAGAAGAAATAACTAAAAAGTCTTTAAAACTATTAAACACAAGGATGCAGATAAGCTTTTTTTTAAAAAAAGTAACTACCTTAACATGAAATTCATTATCCAATAAGATATTCTGAGTCTTCAGGTCATGATGAAGTAGAGGAGGATTCATATTGTGCAGGTAATTTACACCTAGTGCAATTTCTTGCAGAATACGAAATCTTAATGGCCAAGGAACATCAGGATATTCATTTTTCTTCATATATATGGAAAGAAACAAAACTATAATTAGTGGCCAAATTTATTTCCACTTAGAAAATGAAATATTCCATGAGGAAATATAGTATTAAACTAAATATCTAGTATAACTAAATTCAGGGCAAAAAATACTCATTTTGTTATACAGTATCAATTTGACGTTATTTAACATCCTTGTATCTTACTTTCCTCAATTTTTAGAGAAAATAATGACTTTACAGTACTGATATTTCCTTTTAGTTTATACTGGTAATGCAACTACATGGTATGGGGTCTTTCTTCAGTTGAGACAGTTTTAAATTATTTTTTATCTGTATAATACCCAGACATATATTTATACTCATACCCATCTTCCCATTCTATGGCTTCTATCAAATAACTTGTGCCCATGAATGTGTACACACACACACACACAATTTGTTTCTATTCAAAACTTATATTTTAAATTTCCTATTAATATAAAACCATACTTGATTATGATAACCACTGCATCAATTAAAATTATGACCATATTTATTTACTAAGCACTAATACTTCATAATTTAAAATAATATATTTACTTGCATTTCAGCTTGAAAAATTAGCATTTGGGAGTTTTGCTTTTGTGAAGGAGACAAAAATCATCTTCATATTTCCTGGTACTTACAAGTGATAGTCATCTGAACTTTCTTAAATGTTTTCTGAACATAAAAGTTAATACAGCTTCCCAGGAGAATGAACATACTCAGAAAAATTAGATAATTTGGGAAAATCCAACAATGAATCATCAGGGACAATGCCACTGGGTACATTTTACTAAATAATATGAAAAAGTATGCTTCCACTGAGCTCAAAACTGTTCTTAAGAATTTTTCTGCAAATGGGTCAGCTTAACTAACTTGGCAGGGGAATGGCTCAAAATACTTGTCTTTACATAGTATTTTGATTTTTTTCAACAATCTTTTGTGAGGTTGGGGGAAGGTGCTTCAAGATAAATCCTGACCTAATAATACAGGACACCAAAAGAAACACAAAACACAAATGTTCAACATTAATTCCTCTTGTATACACAGATTCCCATCCCCTTGAGTAACTGAATCTTTTAATCTTTAAAAAGGTAACTTTTTCTGAAAATTATATAGTTTAAAGAAGTAACAAGGCCTCTCTGCAGTATAGTGCTATATGGAAGCTTTTGATCATGGAGAGGAAGGTAGATGAGTGCTCACTATGTATTTTATGATTCCTTCCAGGAGTTAGCAATCCCCCTGTAGGAGGCTCTAGAATTTCTAATGGGCTCCAAATTTGGGTACCAGAGCATCTACTGGGGTGCTGGGGTATGGGAAGACAACATTAGAATTTATGCTTATACTCATTTAACAAAAGGAAACTGTGTTTAATTAGTATTTGTATCTTACTTGCTGTGTTGGTTACACAAATCTTATACACTGACACTAGTTACTTTACTCTGCCCTTGTTTCAGATGGTCCTGTCACAAACAGAATGTGTAGTATCCTGAAATAAAGAGGAAGTCACTCCATGAGTGGTGACAGTGGCACCCATTCTCCCTTGTTTGCTTATAGAACACTGTGATGTATCAGAATTTAGGAGTGTCCAGTGACTAGATTTTACAGATTATGTTACTACTCAGTTTTAACTAAAGCAACCCTCACAAAATAGACCGAGTTCTTTAAAAATATTTCTTGACAGAAACTGCAGGCTAGAGATAATCTTAGTAATATGAGATCAAGCAAACAACAATAGATGAATACACATATTTTGAGAATGAGGACACCCCCCCACCCCGGCCATATTTGTTTACTGATGGGATTCACAATTAAAGCCAGATAACTGATACCTTGAGAAAAAGGTACATGGCTCATGCCATTGTCTATTATTGGAAAAGCTCATATATTTGATACTCCGATTTATTTGGCCTATTAATTGAGAACATTATGAACTGGTATTATTAACATTTAATTTGAACCCTAAATTGTCTTTAACATAAAATGAAATCTGGCTTAAACTAACAATAAATTGTATGATGTGCAGAGTTTATCTTTTCTCTCTCCTGCTCCTCTCCTACATATATATACATGTGGATATTAGAATTCAGTGCAAACCTCAGGAACAGTAACCTAAGCAAAATAATCTAGGTCACTTAGAATGCAGGGTCTGACTCCACAGTATTTTTAACAACACACAAGAAGCCATAAATGGTGACGTTTTTCATTATTCTTATTTTGATTCATCTATATATCCCCAAATAATCTGATCATTTGTAAAACCAAAGCACTATATAGGTTGAATAACAGAATTATAACCACTGAAAATGTATAATACTTACCCTATGTAGGAGTTCATTTAATGACCCATTTGGCATGTATTCAGTAACTATTCCCAAAAATTCAGGCTCATTGCAAATTCCCAAAATTGGAAGAATGTAACTAAATCTAGCTTTGTGTAAAATTTCAGCTTCTCTTAAGACATCATTTCTTTCACTAAAGAAAGAAAATGTATAATTATTTCAAGGTAATGAAAAATATACAATCATGCCCATAAATATAAATTAATCCTGGATTTTTTCATTCATTAACTTTTGACCTCATGTAAATTATGTAGCTTCTCTCAGTTTCTTCGTGTTTAAAGTAGGGATAATATCTACCCTATATATTCCATAGGTCTGTTTAGAGACCAAAATACCTGTATAAGCCACTGACAGAAAAAAGTGCTACATACAGATTATTATTGTACTTTTCTCAGGAAAGGGAAAGAATACAATGTTTAAGCTTATAAAGTCTATCTATATTAGAATGATAGGTGCTTGAACTAATTACATTAAGTTTATGTTGTATTAAAATGATCAAATTTGATTAGACTGTTATATTAAATTTTATGGTTGCATACCATGTAAAAATTTTCTAAATATCCTGAATACTAAAACACTTAAATGTTGTAGATTTTAATGACTAGATGATAATAGTTGCATAGGGTCAATAATGCTTAGAAATTATATACTGGAACACAGGAAAAGGACACTGAGAACAGGTAAATGCTTATAATGGATCCCTGGGCTAACTCTGGATCCCAGGTTCATTTGATTTTTCATTCATAAAACAAATAAATATTGAACATTTATTATGAATAAAGAACTGTGCTCAGCATTATGGAGACTATTAAGTTTAAAAAAAACAAAAAACAAAACACATAGTCTGTGACCTCAAACTGTCCAGAAATCTTTTTAAGAAAAATAAGTACTCACTGTGGTCTTGATTTACACTTTTCCAATGATTAGTGATGTTGAGCACCTTTTCATATACCTATTGGTCATTTGTATGTCTTTGGATGTGTTAATTATATTGATATTGGTAATTATTCCATGATGATGTATATGTATAGCAAATAATCATGTTTTGTACTTTAAATATATATGATTATATTTGTCAATTATTCCTCAATAAAGTTAAAAAATAAGAAAAGCAAACAAGAAAAGCAAACCAAATACTTAAAATATAAGGCAGAATGTGATTAAGTGCCATCAAAAACAAGTAAATAAGCAAGCAAATAAATAAATAAATATAGGGAGCTCAGAGAACTAGTAAATTTGGGCTAAGGGAGTTGCTACAGCCTTTAGAGAGAGATGTCAACAGTACTTTAAGGATGGAGAGAATTTCAACCATTGGAAAAAGGGCATCCAAGATATGTGGTCCCTCTCCAAGATGGGAGAGATTTTGCCTTTCTTTTTCATCTGTGTATCCCCAGGATCTGGAACAGTACCTGGCACACAGAATTTGTCTAATAGATGTGTATCAAATGAATTCAAGGAAGTTAAAGTACAGGCTATATCTGGAAAATGGCAAATTGTTTAATATGAATCAGGATGTGTAACAGCGTGTGTAAAGGGAGTGAAGGTGAATAGGGTAGGGTAGCGCCTCATCTCAGAGCCTTAAAGCCAGGTGAGAGTGTTTACACTTTATTTGATAGTCACTGAGTTGTGACTACAGGTTACTGAGCACAGGAATGACATGAGTGGAACAAACTTTTAGGATGATTAACTTGGCAGCAAGGTGTAGGATCAGCAGAAGGAGGTAGAGTTTGAAAGCCAGGTGTTAGAACATTATAATACTAGTTAAGATGTGAAGCAATGAGAGTCTGAAACTATAAAGGCTGCAGTGGAAATAGAAAGAAAAACACTAGCTGAATAGAATACCCAGGCTCTGGTGGCTGACTGACTGACCTGATTGACTAAGGGAGGTATATACATATATATATATATATGTGTATATGTGTGTGTATGTATGTGTGTGTGTACGTATGTGTGTGTGTACATATATATATGAAGGGAACTGGATTTGTCATCAATTTTTACCATGGATGATTTGGTATTGGTAGCAGCAGTAATAGAAAGAGAATTGTCTCTAGGAGAAGCTTATTAGGTAAGCGATGATGATTAGTTGGTGCTTAAACCACCCAAGCTCTTGATGAATGGCTGCTGAAATAAGAAAAGCAACAGACATTCCAGACCAGACTATGAAGCCTCCTTTAAAAACAAACAATAAGCAAAATAAAGCAAAAAAATCTTAGTCATCTATGTTTTGAATAGGTAATATACTTACATGTTTCAAAATACAAGAATTACAAGAATGCATAAAGAGTTTCTCTTCTTCTCCCTGCTCTTTAGCCACTTAATATCCCAACTGTGAGGCAACCAATTATACCAATTTGTGAGACCTGCTTTAATTAAATTTATATTTCCTAAGCTGAAACAGTTCTGTATTTACCTCATGAAATGTAGGTCAACAAGACAGTTATTGAGTGGCACCTTTGCCGGGAAGGTTCCTGGATACTCGGAGAAAGAATTATAGAGAGGGCATGCTAGGGGATATCTTAGTGATACTTAATATATTAATTCTTCCTCCCATTAAGAGTATGATGTATTCTTCCTTCTCTTGTGATCCTATTATGTGTCAGCCACTCTACTACAGTTGGTTTCATTATCCCTACCTTATATATGAGAGCACTAAGGCTCACATAAATTAATAATTTCTAATGGTCATGCCAACAGTAAGTGGCGGATTTGGAATCAGATTTGAATTGCAATTGTGGGACTCTAAAGCCTTTGTTTTTTCCACTCACTGCTTAATCAGAGAAGGAAAATTCTTGAAGTCAGATTTCAGGAAGAATGAGTGGGAAAACAGAAAAAGCCAAAACAGTTTAAAAATAGGTTTTTATATTTTAAAAAATAAAAATGTAAAACAGCTTTTATAGACATATTTCCAAAATTACCCATAGCAAATTTCAGTTACAAAACAGTTACACTGTTTACACAAGGTATTTGAACAACCTATCAGACTCATCTACCATAAGGAGTTGGGAGATTGTTCGGGAAGGTCCACTCACTGGGCAGAAGTCAGGTTACAGAGAATAATTCACCAATCACTAAAATAAGAACATGTTACAGCACATAAACTTATTTTTCTTTTGTGATCCCAAAGAACAATGCAAACATTATCCACACCAGAGCCCAAGAAGTACATGTATCTGTTATTCCCACTTTGTAAGTGAGGACATAAGACACCCTGTGAGTCAACTGCATAGCCCAGTCCTATGCTCAGACTACATAAATACTGCTAATGTTAACATTCTAGGTAACAAGTGGAAGAAAAAATGTGATGCAGTAATGCCAGAGTGTTGCACTAGTCCTTATGGCTTCTTTGACAGCATAATTAATTTCCTACCCGATTTAGTGAAGAATTTTAGATTATGAAATTGTTAATGAGCACGAAAGGGAACTCTCTTCATTTCTTGGCCCCAAATGGCACAAAACTTAGATAAATTAAAATCTTGAGAAGCAGCATCCAAAATAGGAGGATCAATCTCCTTTAAAATACCTAATGAGTCCATTAGTGCTAGATTTCCATATATTTTAATAGTTGATTCTAAAATACATCTACCCTGTCTAATCAACCACCACCCTTAAAAGTTGACTACATACACATACACATAATTTCCCAGTAATTGCGCCACAGAATTCAAGACCCAGGGTAAATATACCCTGTATATCACTAAATCAGGATTATGGTACACTAAAAGCGGGAACAATTTCTGGAGGTGTCTCAAACTTACTGTGAGATCTAGCCCATTCAAGCCTGATAGCAAGAGAGCAAATAAAAGCCACAGGCAGATGAAAGTCAGTAACATTAGCAGGGCTGAAGCTGAGGAATTTATCTGCTGTTGGATACTGACAGCCTCTGGTTAATCAGGCATCTAGCATGACATATTTTCACTTTAGATATTGGGGGAGGAGAGGAGAATGTTGCAATCGTGGATGTTAACTCACTAAGAATTGAATGCAGGGCCTAGTTAAATTCCTATTGGAAGGAAAATACACAAGACTAGTGACTAGACTCACTGATTAATATATATGGTTGAAAGGTTTCTCTGGAAACAGGAACTAATCTAGCCTTCCCTTGAAATCTGGACATTGCACTAAAATTGTTCCAGGATGGGAGAGACATTCAAAATTTTTGGTCATTTAACAGCTTTCTGATTTCAGTTTATTGTTAGCAAAAATAATACAAGTTTCCTCTAGAGACAGGTTTCCTTCCCTGTGACGGTTAAGAGGAGAAACTAAATTGAGTTTGATATCTAAACTTTCATGCCTACATGTGTAAACCAAAAACAACAAAAAGCCCAAACCAAAACGTCCCAGACTCTAGAGCAGCGCTGTTCAATAAAAATATGTGAACCACATAGACAATTTGAAATTTTCTAATAGCCACTTTAAAAAAAAGTAATAGCCACCTGTGGCTAAGAGCTACCTGTTGGGCAGTGCAGCCCTAGAATTCGACTTCAGGAAAAAAAAAAGGGAAAAACAAAGCAAACAAAAACCCAATTTCAATAAAGAGGACGTTTAGAGTTGGGCTGTGATTGCTGATTTTTGGTGTCTGGAGAAAGGAGGCCCAGGAGTAAGAAAAAAAGGAGAGGGCAGTGCAAAGAAGCGTGATTGCTGCATCTCCAGAGAAGCCTGCTCTCCCCACCATGTTAGCCCAAGCGTTGAACGGCTGCCTAGAGGTGACGAGGTGTGCGGCCGATCCCAAGTGGTCACCGTCATTTGGGCTTCAGAGCCCGCTTGCCCGGGGTTAGAGCCAGTGGGGTGGGGAACGAAGATTTCGGGGCTCCGCGGTGGAGCCGCCGGGGCGCCCTACCTGTCGAGCAGCGGGGTGTGAATGTGCAGGTGTTTCACGGCCACCTGAACGCGCCAGTCTGCGTGGCGGGCAGAAGACACGGTGCCGGACGCGCCGCGGCTCAGGTAGCGCAAGTCGGCGAGCTTGTGGTACGGGATGGTGGGCAGGGCGCTGCAGATGGCCTCCTCGTTCATGGTAGCGGGTGGCGCGGACACTCAGGCAAGCCGGTCGATTCCGGAAGTGCCCGCCGCTCCCGCGGCTCCACCCCTTGCGCAAGCCGGGTCGGCAGGCCCTACAGGCTGCGGGACACTAGGTCACGAGGTCGTCCATTCCCCGCGCAGCCCACGCCAAGCCGCTGCTTACCCGGAGCCGGAGCGGACTCTTCTCTTCTAGAGACGGGTCAACTCTGCGGCGGCGGGGCGCACAGGGGAGGAGCTTCCTCTCTCCGACCTGGCCCTCCCAGGCGCTGCCAGCCACCCGAGCCTGCCTGTCGGAGCTCCTCCCTCCCCAGACTTCTCAGGCGACGTCAGCGGCGGATGCCGAGGCGTGGATGAGGGCCCCTGGCCCGCGATCCTCCCAGCAAGGCTCCCGCCTCGGCCTGAGGCCCGAGATCTCCGCTTTGTGGTGCCCAGACGACGTGTGCCACACCGGCGGGGCTCGGGCGGGGGCTTGGGAGTGGGGAAGTGAGCCAGGGGCGCTCAATTTGTCTTCTCTCCCCCCAACCCGCTAGGTTGGAAAGGTTTTCTTTTGGGGAAATTTCCTCTCCGCAGCCTCACACCCAGTCAGCGGACCCTCCCATCCGGGAGGAATCTCCTCCGGTCCCATCGGCGCGTCTTCCGGGAGTCGCCAAACACCGGAGGTAGCAGGGTGGGTGTGGCAGCTGCCGTTTCCTGACTCCGCGCCTGCGCGGAAAGGGCTTTGAGGCAGTGCGGTCGTGACTTACTAGGGCTCCGCACTTCTCAGCCCGGTGAGTCAGGTAGGGGTGTAGATTCACTTGCTTATCTGGACTCCAATCTAACCTCACTTCCAACTACTTCAGTCGTGTGGGGGTGGCTGATAAGCCCTGTCAGAGTTTAATGCTGTCTAAAAGTTCAGATGTTTAGTTCCTGTTGAGTGCTTCTCTACTAGGGACGTATTTTTCTGACTCTTTTTTTTTTTTTCTCTCCTGACGTCCATAATTATAGACAGAGATTGAAAAGTAACCTTGAGAGAGTCCCTCCCTTGATTCCAGGTAAGACTGCAAACATTTCTTTCTTATAGATCTGGGAAGAATGCGGTGTTTAATGCCAACCAAAAAAGACTGCAAAAGTCTTTTTACCTTAAACAAACACTTTTCTACACCTGAAATGACTATTTTGCGAAGTGTGGTGCAAATATTATACACAAGACCAAGTCCATGCTAGGCATTTAATGAATTCTAAAGCAAAAGTAATAGGGAATGCCTGACTTCAATCAGGGATTTCTGCCTACAGAAAATCAGTGCTTCCTGTATTTTTGTATTGCCTGAAATGAGAGTAGCAGTGTTACATTTTACAATAAATGGAAGCTGTAATGAAAGAGTGTGTTTTAAAATTTGATAATTTAAAATAAAATACTTAGCTTTAAAGATATGGTCTGATAATCTGTGGTTCATTCCTTAATAAGCTTTTTGCTACAAAAAGTGCTCAGAAAACTTTTCCCATTCATTCATTCATCCAGTTTACAAACTAAGAATTCTAGAGAAAGTGAACAAAAATTAAGAAGGGAGGAAATGATCAAAATAATAATTCAAGAATTTTTGCCAGGACCAAAAGACAAAGATCTTCATATTGAAATGGCCCACCAGCTACCCACAGTGAATGAAAAAGGACCTATGTTAAAGCACACCATTAAAAAGATCAGAACACTAAGAACAAAGAGAAGATTCTAAAAGTTTTCAGAGGGAAGAAGCAGGAATAAACGGATGGGAATTAGAATGGCATTGGGTTTCTCAACAATAACACTTTTATGCTAAAACACTACCGTGAAATTTCAAGTTTTGTAAGACAATAACTTCCAACCTAGAATCCTATAGTCAAACTATCCATCAAGTATAAGAGTAGAATAAAAACATTTTCACATATACAAGGATGAAAACATTTATTTTCCATCCATCCATCCACCTTTTTTTTTTTTTTTTTTTTTTTTTTTAGGGAAAGTTACTAGAGGATGTGCTCCAACAAAACATGAGAGCAAGACAAGAAAGAGAAAGACATGGGATCCAGAAAAAAGGACCAGGAGAATGTGAAGGGAAATGCCAGGGTGAAAGATATGTGGCAGAATTAGAGAGCAATCGTTTTCACTGGAGAAGGAAGATGGCAGACTCCAAGAAGGAAGACGGGTTAGTGTAATTGAATTTATTTAGATTACTAATTTTGAGTATTTGGGTAGTTATATTGATAGATGTTTGATAGATCTAAAGAAATACGTGATAAAATTCGAGAGAGAACTTAAAAAATATAAGCAAGTGAAAAAAGTAAGCAATTATTAATTCCATGAAAACTAAAAATTAGACAAGAATGGAAACAGCGTTTCTCCAACTGTTCTGTGGTGGTGAAAACTTTAAGACTTTTTAGAGCTTCTGAAATACTAGTATATTATAATTCCAGAAGGAGAGAACATGCAGCATAGAATGCTATAAAATTTATTTATATATTTTTAAAATTTATTTTTATATTTAGTTTTGGCTATATTGGGTCCTCGTTTCTGTGCGAGGGCTTTCTCTGGTTGTGGCAAACGGGGGCCACTCCTTATCACGGTGCGCGGGCCTCTCACCATTGCGGCCTCTCTTGTTGCGGAGCACAGGCTCCAGACGCGCAGGCTCAGTAGTTGTGGCTCACGGGCCCAGTTGCTCCGCGGCATGTGGGATCCTCCCAGACCAGGGCTCGAACCTGTGTCCCCTGCATTGGCAGGCAGATTCTCAACCACTGCGCCACCAGGGAAACCCCTATTTAAATTTTTAATTACATTACTTTTAAATTTTAAAAAATTAGTATTCACATGGTTCAAAATTTAAAAGTGTAACAGACAGATAATTCAATAGAAAATTAGGCAAAAGACCTAGATACTTCACACAAGGGTATATCTAAATAGCAAATAGCAAATGAATGTGAAAAGGTGCTCGACATCATCAGTCATTAGAGAACTACAAGTTAAAACCACAGTGCAATATCACTACACAAATACAAGAATAACTAAAATTAAAAAGACAGAATATAGCAAGTGTGGGTGAGGTTTTGTAACAATTGGAACTCTTGTACATTGCTGGTGGGAGTGTCAGTTGGTACAATCAATTTTACAAACTGTATGGCAGTACTATTAAAATTGCAGATATGCAGATCCTCAGCAATTCCTTGCCTAGGTATATGGACATGCATATGCATATACTAGAAAGTTCATAGTAGTGCTATTTATAATAGCTTCAAACTGGAAATTACCCAAATATCCATAAATAGTAGAATGGGTAAATGATTTGTGGCCCATTTACACAGTGGAATACTAAACAGCAATGATATTGAGCAGTGTACAGTATTGATGAATTGCACAAATACAATACTGGATGAAAAAGCTAGACACAGAAGAGTATACATTTTATGAGTCAATTCCTATTAAGTACAAAAATAAGCAAAACTAGCCTATGCTTTTAGAAATCAGGATAATGTCTACTCTTGTAGGGTGGTCATAGTGACTAGAAGGGACATGATGAGGCCTCTGGGGTGATAGAAATGTTCTGTTTCTTGATCTAGGACCTAGACTCTTGGTGCCAGTTACATGGGTATGTTCAGTTATGAAAATTCTTTGAGGTTACACAATGTGCACTTTTCTGTATATATATATGTTATACTTCAATAAAAGGTTAATAGGTTTAAATACAAAATAAATAATATATGTGGGTGTATATTATGTCTCTTACTTTTATTTAATTAGTATTACAGTATATACCTGTTCACCTTGCTTGTCTTTCACTTAGTAATCTATTTCGGATATCTTTCCATACAAATGCATAAAAAGCTTTCTCATCTTTTTTTTTTTTTTAGATGATGGATATACCATAATTTACCCCTCATTGGTGGACACTTAGCTGGTTTCCACATATTTACTCTTACAAATTATGCTGCAATAAGTAATCGTTACATATGTCATTTCATACATGTGCAAGTGTATCCATATATATGTCCTAGAAGCTGAATTGCTGGACAAAAGAGTTATGTTCATTTGTAATTTTGGTTTGTATTGTTGAATTGATCTTCACTGAGGTTCTTCCAATTTTTTTTTCTGCAGACAAATGAGAGTGCTGTTTCTCCACACACCTTCTTTCATTTCTTTTCGAGATAGATAGTATAATGTTGATCTGCTGATTCCTGGATTTCAGTGCTTCTAAACTCATTTAAATGCTAAGATTCTTTTTATTGCAGCCCTTCTAAATATCTGGCTTCCATTTGTTTATCACAACCTCAAACCTTTAGCTTTCATGATAGTTTCACCATTATACAGCTTAAAATATATGTATTCTTAGTGATATGTACATTGTTTAATTAATGCCCATAATGAATGGCTAATGACAGAAAACCAAAAGAATACTGATGCTAAACTACATCAACTAAATGAGAAACAAAAAAATGAGAAAAATTATGCAAATTAGGCTAAAAAAACAAGCCTCAACACCTGTATGTTGAATTCATCTATTCAAAATTCTGTAGAATCATATTAAGTCATATTTTCCATTTACTGAGAATAAAGGTTATTTATATCTGCATGTGCTATTTTAGGGACATGGTAGCTTCAAATGGCATGCTTGAAATCTCTCATAGTCTGTTTTTTGTTTTGTTTGTTTGTTTTTTTAAGCTTCAATGCCTTTTATTCCTGTAAGTGCTATTTATTTATTTTTCTAATTTTGTTTTTTAAATTAATTTTTATTGTAGTTGCTTTACAATGTTGTGTTAGTTTCTACTGTACAGCAAAGTGAATCAGCTATATGTATACATATAATGTCCATCGACAGAGGAATGGATAAAGAAGATGTGGTATATATATACAATGGAATATTATTCAGCCATAAAAAGGAATGAAATTGGGTCATTTGTAGAGATGTGGATGGAGCCAGAGACTGTCATAAAGAGTGAAGTAAGTCAGAAAGAGAAAAACAAATATCATATATTAACATTTATATGTGGAATCTAGAAAAATTGTATAGATGATCTTATTTGCAAAGCAGAAATAGAGACACAGACGTAGAGAACAAACGTATGGACACCAAGGGACGAAGTGGGGGGGGGTGGGATGAATTGGGAGATTGGGATTGACATATATACACTATTGATACTATGTATAAAATAGATAACTAATGAGAACCTACTGTATATAGCTCAAGGAACTCTACTCAATGCTCTGTGGTGACCTAAATGGGAAGGAAATCCAAAAAAAGAGGGGATATATCTCATAGTCTTTTAAATTAGAAACAAGACATAAAAGTTGAAAAATAAACTACTTAAAAAAGTACAAATGCAAGAATTAAAAACATCTCATATTCTATTTTTTTCTATTTTTTGGTCTAAAAGCATCTGGTAACCATTGGGGGAAAATGGGTGAAGGATATGTGGGACCACTCTGTATTATTTTTACAACTTCCTGTGAGTCTATTATTATGTCCAAATAAAAAGTTTTAAAAAGTTGTACCTGGGTGTATTAGTTTCCAGGGACTGCCATAACAAAGAACCACAAGAATTATAAAAAGGTATGTAAATGAAAAGTAAGCCTTCCTGATTCTTCAGATCTCCAGTTCACCTCCCCTAAGACAACAAATAAATTTAACAAATATTATGTGCCATAATGCTAGGTGCTGGAAATACAGGGATAACAAAAGACACATGGTCTCTGTCCTTAAAATGCTTTTAGTGTTCTAAGGGAGATAGAACCTAAGCATACAATTACAGTAGAGTGCGATAAATGTTCTGATAGGGAAGTCCAGGGTCTGATAGTGAAGTCCAGGGCACACTCAGAAATTAGGGGAAAGAAGCAATGCATGGTAATTTAATGAAGAGAGGTAAGGCAAACTGCCCAAAGTCATAGAGTTTTTAAATTACAGAGACATGATTCCTGCACAAATCTATTTGAATTAAAGCTCATATTCTTTCCGGGAACTGCTTGCTGTATCACTAGGGTAGTACATTTTCGGTTTCACTTTATATGATGTCTCAGGAGAGGAATTTAGTAGCAAGAGGGAATTTCCCAGGTACAAAAAGACAGTGATGGACAAAAATTTATTATTAATGGACATTTCATGGGAAATTCCATTTTCTTTTGACATTTTACTTGGCAGGTTTCCAAGAGTGTGGAAAGATATGTTACCAGTAGCACAGTCTGCATTTAAAAATTTTAGCTCCTGAATTAAGCAGGATATTTTGCTTTTTCAAATGTCTTCAGAACTCAAAATCATTTTCTCCAGCTGTCACTCCTAGCTTGTAAGCAAAATATACTAATATATATTTTTTAGGCAATACACACACACACACACACACACACAGACAAAGACACACTTTTTTTTTTTCTGCTTTAGGCAGTGGCTATATGAAAGAGATTATAAGTTCAGTACCCTTTTTAGCATCCTTTTTTGGGCAAGCATAGACAAAGTTGTGGAAGAAGGCAGAGCTTTTCTTACTGTAGTAGCCAATATAGTCTAGGTCAGGGGTCTCCAACCCCCGGGCTGCAGACTGGTACCGGTCCGTGGCCTGTTAGGAACCGGGCCGCACAGCAGGAGGTGAGCGGCGGGCAAGCGAGCACAGATTCGTCTGCTGCTCCCCATCGCTCCACATCGCTCGCCATTCCCCCCACCCAGTCCGTGGAAAAATTGTCTTTCACAAAACTGGTCCCTGGTGCCAAAAAGGTTGGGGACCTCTAGTCTAGGTCATAACAGCGCCAGCTGGTGCAATTTGGAATCGGAAACATGACTGAAGCAGGGATCCAACATCAGCAGCTGAACAGGTTGCCAGAGAGAACTCTAAGGTTTATTGGGAACTAAGGAACACTCAGGAAGCTTCTTTGACTTAATTTTTATAATTGGAAAAAGGAATAGAAATGTCTGCCCTGCCAGGGAAACCTTGTTGCACAACTCCTGCCAAGGACACTATTCACAGTGGGGAGGTGCCATTCACGTGGAATACGTTATGAATGGGCCCCCTAGAGTTGTGCGATGTGGAGGCCCTATAGCCTACCTATCTCCTAGGATTGTTCTGAGAGACTCAAGTTATACAATGAATATAAAAGAACTTTATAAGTTATAAACCTGTCAATCTATGTAAATAATAATAATAATAGTTATTTTCCTGGCCAGCTCTGCCCTTCAAGCAAAACATTCTTACCTAGTTTAAGAGAAAAGCAGTCCTTATTAGCTGGGAGCTGGCCTGGCACTCCCAATGAATCTGTGGCATTCTCCTGTTCAATATAAACACTTTCATAGAACACCAACCTCAGACAAGACTATTTTGTCACTGTAGTGGAGCAAGAAAAAATAAGACCACTTCATTATCATGTTTGAACAGACAGAGGTAAAAACATTGTTCAAACCACAAAAATGAGCAAACATTGCCCTTTCCTGGCTAATAATGAGTACCTGCTTCTTCTTTACCAACTATAGCTTTATCTCAATTTCATTATTCTCGCTGTCTAGATATAAATTATTAAGATACCTGATCAGAGAATCACTCCTGCTCCCGGAGAGCATCCAATGCAGGGAAGATACCCGTTTCCTTGAATGCTCCTCAGAATCACCTACGAGAAGTCCAAATCCTATAATAAATTATTTCTAACAAACATCCTCTTACTGAGATGTCCTGATTCCTCATGGTACACATAACTCCTGCTTGCAATGAGTCAGTAAACCCAGATTTATAGAACTGCAGATGTGTTCCTGGTGGTCTTTGGATAGAGGACATTGGCAGATTCATAGAGCAGTTATTACCCAGCCTGGAGCCCTCACTATCTGCATTTCAGTTAAAGAACTGGCTCCTCTAACTTCTCTAGGGACTTGTCTATGGTGTTGGTTCTTTTTCATAGCCTAGAACTCCTGAGGAAGAGATTCTGGTTGGCCATAATATCACCCTTCAAGTCCTTTGTGGATTATGGGGATATGGACATGAGGTACTGAATTTCTAAAACAGCAACAACAACAACAATATCAACAACAGCAATAATAACTAACACTTATAGGTTAAGAATCTTCCTGCGAATGCAGGAGACACGGGTTCAAGCCCTGGCCCAGGAAGATCCCATATGCTGCGGAGCAACTAAGCTTGTGCGCTACAACTACTGAGCCTGCTCTCTAGAGCCTGCAAGCCACAACTACTGAGTGCACGTGTCACAACTACTGCAGCCCACGTGCCTAGAGCCTGTGCTCCACAGCAAAGAGAACCCACCGCAATGAGAAGCCCACGCACCGCAACAAAGAGTAGCCCCCGCTCGCCGCAACTAGAGAAAGACCGCGCACAGCAACGAAGACACGATGCAGCCAATAAGTAAATAAATAAATGAATTAAAAAAAAAAAACAAACCCTAACACTTATATAATGCTTGCTACGTGTCAGGGACTCTTCTAAGCAATTTCCATAGAGTAACTCACTTAGTACACCAACACTATGCAATAGATGCTATTATCACTCTAACTTTGCAGATGTAGAAACTGAGGCACAGAGATGTTAATTACTTGTGTAAGGTCCCACAGCTATTAAGAGGCATAGCCAGCAGTTGAACAAAGGAAATTATATTGCTGTATTCTGAATCAGTTCATCTGTTCTCACGAAGTAATAGAGTACTGAGAGATGGAGTGTGAATGATTTGGCACCACTCAACACACTTTTATATGAAGAGTTATTTTATATGTGAGCAAGGATATCTTTAAAAGAAGTTCAGTCTAGCAATATTAAAGTGTTGATGTGTCTCTTTAATAATAGTGTCTGTTACGAATAATTTAAACTTTATGGAACTAATTCCATTGGCTATAATTTGCTTTTTCTTTTACATATTAACATTTTAATTCAGCATTTATTGACTGTCTATGATGTGAATGGCTCGTTGGTATGTAGTATGGGACACAAGCTCTACATTGCTATCTACAGAATAAATAAGCTCTACAATGCTATCTACAAAAGTGATGACTAAAGTCTTTATATACATCCTGATGACTTAAGTCTTTTTTTATTTAATCAGTCATCAATTTTATACACATCAATGTAGATATGTCAATCCCAATCGCCAAATTCAGCACACCACCATCCCCACCCCACTGCGGTTTTCCCCCCTTGGTGTCCATACGTTTGTTCTCTATATCTGTGTCTCAACTTCTGCCCTGCAAACTGGTTCATCTCTTCCATTTTTCTAGGTTCCACATACATGCGTTAATATACGATATTTGTTTCTCTCTTTCTGACTTACTTCACTCTGTATAACAGTCTCTAGATCCATCCACGTCTCAACAAATGACTCAATTTCGTTCCTTTTTATGGCTGAGTAATATTCCATTGTATGTATGTACCACCACTTCTTTATCCATTCGTCTGTCCATGGGCATTTAGGTTGCTTCCATTACCTGGCTATTGTAAATAGTGCTGCAATGAACATTGGGGTGCATGTATCTTTTTGAATTACGGTTTTCTCTGGGTATATGCCCAGTAGTGGGATTGCTGGATCATATGGTAATTCTATTTTTAGTTTTTTAAGGAACCTCCATATTGTTCTCCATAGTGGCTGTATCAATTTACATTCCCACCAACAGTGCAAGAGGGTTCCCTTTTCTCCACACCCTCTCCAGCATTTGTTGTTTGTAGATTTTCTGAAGATGCCCATTCTAACTGGTGTGAGGTTATACCTCATTGTAGTTTTGATTTGCATTTCTCTAATAATTAGTGATGTTGAGCATCTTTTCATATGCTTCTTGGCCATCTGTATGTCTTCTTTGGAGAAATGTCTATTTAGGTCTTCTGCCCATTTTTGGATTGGGTTGTTTGTTTCTTTAATATTGAGCTGCATGAGCTGTTTATATATTTTGGAGATTAATCCTTTGTCTGTTGATTCGTTTGCAAATATTCTCTCCCATTCTGAAGGTTGTCTTTTCATCTTGTTTATGGTTTCCTTTGCTGTGAAAAAGCTTTTAAGTTTCATTAGGTCCCATTTGTTTATTTTTGTTTTTATTTCCATTACTCTAGGAGGTGGATCAAAAAAGATCTTGCTGTGATTTATGTCAAAAAGTGTTCTGCCTATGTTTTCCTCTAAGAGTTTTATAGTGTCTGGTCTTACATTTAGGTCTCAAATCCATTTTGAGTTCATTTTTTGTGTATGGTGCTGGGAGTGTTCTAATTTCATTCTTTTACATGTAGCTGTCCAGTTTTCCCAGCACCACTTACTGAAGAGACTGTCTTTTCTCCATTGTATATCTTTACCTCCTTTGTCATAGATTAGTTGACCATAGGTGCGTGGGTTTATCTCTGGGCTTTCTATCTTGTTCCATTGATCTATGTTTCTGTTTTTGTGCCAGTACCATATTGTCTTGATTACTGTAGCTTTGTAATATAGTCTGAAGTCAGGGAGTCTGATTCCTCCAGCTCTGTTTTTTTCCCTCAAGACTGCTTTGGCTATTTGGGGTCTTTTGTGTCTCCATACAAATTTTAAGATGATTTGTTCTAGCTCCGTAAAAAATGCCATTGGTAATTTGATAGGGGTTGCATTGAACCTGTAGATTGCTTTGGGTAGTATAGTCATTTTCACAATATTGATTCTTCCAATCCAAGAACATGGTATATCTCTCCATCTGTTGGTATCATCTTTAATTTCTTTCATCAGTGTCTTATAGTTTTCTGCATACAGGTCTTTTGTCTCCCTAGGTAGGTTTATTCCTAGGTATTTTATTCTTTTGGTTCCAATGGTAAATGGGAGTGTTTCCATAATTTCTCTTTCAGACTCTTCATCGTTAGTGTATAGGAATGCAAGAGATTTCTGTGCATTAATTTTTTACCCTGCAACTTTACCAAATGCATTGATTAGCTCTAGTAGTTTTCTGGTGGCATTTTTAAGATTCTCTATGTATTGTATCATGTCATCTGCAAACAGTGACAGTTTTACTTCTTCTTTTCCGATTTGTATTACTTTTATTTCTTTTTCTTCTCTGATTGCCGTGGCTAAGACTTCCAAAACTATGTTGAATAATAGTTGTGAGAGTGGACATCCTTGTCTCATTCCTGATCTTAGAGGAAATGTTTTCAGTTTTTCAACGTTGAGAATGATGTTTGCTGTGGGTTTGTCATATATGGCCTTTATTATGTTGAGGTAGGGTCCCTCTGTGCCCACTTTCTGGAGAGTTTTTATCATAAATGGGTGTTGAATTTTGTCAAAAGCTTTTTCTGCATCTATTGAGATGATCATATGGTTTTTATTCTTCAATTTGTTAATATGGTGTATCACATTGATTGATTTGTGTATATTGAAGAATCCTTGCATCCCTGGGATAAATCACACTTGATCGTGGTGTATGATCCTTTTCATGTGTTGTTGGATTCTGTTTGCTAGTATTTTGTTGAGGATTTTTGCAACTATATTCATCAGTGATGTTGGTCTGTAATTTTCTTTTTTTGTAGTGTCTTTGTCTGGTTTTGGTATCAGGGTGATGGTGGCCTCATAGAATGAGTTTGGGAGTGTTCCCTCCTCTGCAATTTTTTGAAAGAGTTTGAGAAGCGTGGGTGTTAGCTCTTCCCTAATTGTTTGATAGAATTCACCTGTGATGGCATCTGGTGCTGGACTTTTGTTTGTTGGAAGATTTTTAATCACAGTTTCAATTTCATTACTTGTGATTGGTCTGTTCATATTTTCTGTTTCTTCCTGGTTCAGTCTTGGAAGGTTATACCTTTCTAAGAATTTGTCCACTTCTTCCAGGTTGTCCATTTTATTGGCATAAAGTTGCTTGTAGTAGTCTCTTAGGATGCTTTGTATTTCTATGGTGTCTGTTGTAACTTCTCCTTTTTCATTTCTGCTTTTATTGATTTCAGTCCTCTCCCTCTTTTTCTTGATGAGTCTGGCTAATGGCTTATCAATTTTGTTTATCTTCTCAAAGAACCAGCTTTTAGTTTTATTGATCTTTGCTATTGTTTTCTTTGTTTCTATTTCATTTATTTCCGCTCTGATCTTTATGATTTCTTTCCTTCTGCTAAGTTTGGGTTTTGTTTGTTATTCTTTCTCTAGTTCCTTTAGGTGTAAGGTTAGATTGTTTACTTGAGATTTTTCTTGTTTCTTTAGGTAGGCTTGCATAGCTATAAACTACACTCTTAGAACTGCTTTTGCTGCATCCCATAAGTTTTGGATCATCGTGTTTTCATTGTCATTTGTCTCTAGGTATTTTTTGATTTCCTCTTTGATTTCTTCAGTGATCTCTTGTTTATTTAGTAATGTATTGTTTAGCCTCCATGTGTTTGTGCTTTTCACGTTTTTTCCCCTGTAATTCATTTCTAATCTCAGAGCGTTGTGGTCAGAAAAGATGCTTGATATGATTTCAATTTTCTTAAATTTACTGAGGCTTGATTTGTGACCCAAGATGTGATCTATCCTGGAGAATGTTCCGTACACACTTGAGAAGAAAGTGCAATCTGCTGTTTTTGGATGGAATTTCCTATAAATATCAATTAAATCTATCTGGTCTATCATGTCATTTAAAGCTTCTGTTTCCTTATTTGTTTTCATTTTGGATGATCTGTCCATTGGTGTAAGTGAGGTGTTAAAGTCCCCCACTATTATTGTGTTACTGTCGATTTCCTCTTTTATAGCTGTAAGCAGTTGCCTTATGTATTGAGGTGCTCCTATGTTGGGTGCATATATATTTATAATTGTTATATCTTCTTCTTGGATTGATCCCTTGATCATTATGTAGTGTCCTTCCTTGTCTCTTGTAACATTCTTTATTTTAAAGTCTATTTTGTGTGATATGAGTATAGTTACTCCAGCTTTCTTTTGATTTCCATTTGCATGGAATATCTATTTCCATCCCCCCACTTTCAGGCTGAATGTGTCCCTAGGTCTGAAGTGGGTCTCTTGTAGACAGCATATATATGGGTCTTGTTTTTGTTTCCATTCAGCAAGCCTGTGTCTTTTGTTTGGAGCATTTAATCCATTCACGTTTAAGGTAATTATCGATATATATGTTCCTATGACCATTTTCTTAATTGTCTTGGGTTTGTTTTGGTAGGTCCTTTTCTTCTCTTGTGTTTCTTGCCTAGAGAAGTTCCTTTAGCATTTGTTGTAAAGCTGGTTTGGTGGTGCTGAACTCTCTCAGCTTTTGCTTGTCTGTAAAGGTTTTAATGTCTCTATCAAATCTGAATGAGATCCTTGCTGGGTAGATTAATCTTGGTTGTATGTTTTTCTCCTTCATCACTTTAAGTATATCCTGCCACTCCCTTCTGGCTTGCAGAGTTTCTGCTGAAAGATCAGCTGTTAACCTTATGGGGATTCCCTTGTGTGTTATTTGTTGTTTTTCCCTTGCTACTTTTAATATATTTTCTTTATATTTAATTTTTTTTTGTTTTTTTTAACATCTTTATTGAAGTATAATTGCCTTACAATGGTGTGTTAGCTTCTGCTTTATAACAAAGTGAATCAGTTATACACATACAATATGTTCCCATATCTCTTCCCTCTTGCATCTCCCTCCCTCCCACACTCCCCATCCCACCCCTCTAGGTGGTCACAAAGCACCAAGCTGATCTCCCTGTGCTATGTGGCTGCTTCCCATTAGCTATCTATTTTACATTTGGTAGTGTATATATGTCCATGACACTCTCTTACCCTGTCATATCTCACCCCACCCCCTCCCCATATCCTCAAGTCCATTCTCTAGTAGGTCTGTGTCTTTATTCCCATCTTGCCACTAGGTTCTTCATGGCTTTTTTTTTTTTCCCCTTAGATTCCGTATATATGTGTTAGCATACTGTACTTGTTTTTCTCTTTCTGACTTACTTCACTCTGTATGACTGACTCTAACCCCATCCACCTCATTACAAATACCTCCATTTCATTTCTTTTTATGGCTGAGTAATATTCCATTCTATATATGTGCCACATCTTCTTTATCCATTCATCTGTCGATGGACATTTAGGTTGCTTCCATGTCCTGGCTATTGTAAATAGAGCTGCAATGAACATTTTGGTACATGACTCTTTTTGAACTATGGTTTTCTCAGGGTATATGCCCAGTAGTGGGATTGCTGGGTCATATGGTAGTTCTATTTGTAGTTTTTTAAGGAACCTCCATACTGTTCTCCATAGTGGCTGTATCAATTTACATTCCCACCAACAGTGCAAGAGTGTTCCCTTTCCTCCACACCCTCTCCAGCATTTATTGTTTCTAGATTTTTTGATGATGGCCATCCTGACCGGTGTGAGATGATATCTCATTGTAGTTTTGATTCGCATTTCTCTAATGATTAATGATGTTGAGCATTCTTTCATGTGTCTGTAGGCCATCTGTATATCTTCTTTAGAGAAATGTCTATTTAGGTCTTCTGCCCATTTTTGGATTGGGTTGTTCGTTTTTTTGTTATTGAGCTGCATGAGCTGCTTGTAAATCTTGGAGATTAATCCTTTGTCAGTTGCTTCATTTGCAAATATTTTCTCCCATTCTGAGGGTTGTCTTTTGGTCTTGTTTAAGGTTTCCTTTGCTGTGCAAAAGCTTTTAAGTTTCATTAGGTCCCATTTGTTTATTTGTGTTCTTATTTCCATTTCTCTGGGAGCTGGGTCAAAAAGAATCTTGTTGTGATGTATGTCATAGAGTGTTCTGCCTATATTTTCCTCTAAGAGTTTTGATAGTGTCTGGCCTTACATTTAGGTCTTTAATCCATTTTGAGTTTATTTTTGTGCATGGTGTCAGGGAGTGTTCTAATTTCATACTTGTACATGTAGCTGTCCAATTTTCCCAGCACCACTTATTGAAGAGGCTGTCTTTTCTCCACTGTATATTCTTGCCTCCTTTATCAAAGATAAGGTGACCATATGTGTGTGGGTTCATCTCTGGGCTTTCTATCCTGTTCCATTGATCTATATTTCTGTTTTTGTGCCAGTACCAAACTGTCTTGATTACTGTAGCTTTGTAATATAGTCTGAAGTCAGGGAGCCTGATTCCCCCAGCTCCATTTTTCGTTCTCCAGATTGCTTTGGCTATTCGAGGTCTTTTGTGTTTCCATACAAATTGTGAACTGTTTTGTTCTAGTTCAGTGAAAAATGCCAGTGGTAGTTTGATAGGGATTGCATTGAATCTGTAGATTGCTTTGGGTAGTAGAGTCATTTTCACAATGTTGATTCTTCCAATTCAGGAACATGGTATATCTCTCCATCTATTTGTATCATCTTTAATTTCTTTCATCAGTGTCTTATAATTTTCTGCATACAGGTCTTTTGTCTCCTTAGGTAGGTTTATTTCTAGATATTTTATTCCTTTTGTTGCAGTGGTAAACGGGAGTGTTTTCTTAATTTCACTTTCAGATTTTTCGTCATTAGTGTATAGAAATGCAAGAGATATCTGTGCATTAATTTTGTATCCTGCTACTTTACCAAATTCATTGATTAGCTCTAGGAGTTTTCTGGTAGCATCGTTAGGATTCTCTATGTATAGTATCATGTCATCTGCAAACACTGACAGCTTTACTTCTTCTTTTCCAATTTGGATTCCTTTTATTTCTTTGTCTTCTCTGATTGCTGTGGCTAACACTTCCAAAACTATGTTGAATAATAGGGGTGAGAGTGGGCAACCTTGTCTTGTTCCTGATCTTAGTGGAAATGGTTTCAGTTTTTCACCATTGAGGACAATGTTGGCTGTGGGTTTGTCATATATGGCCTTTATTATGTTGAGGAAAGTTCCCTCTATGCCTACTTTCTGCAGGGCTTTTATCATAAATGGGTGTTGAATTTTGTCGAAAGCTTTCTCTGCATCTATTGAGATGATCATATGGTTTTTCTCCTTCAACTTGTTAATATGGCCTATCACGTTGATTGATTTGCGTATATTGAAGAATCCTTGCATTCCTGGGATAAACCCCACTTGATTATGGTGTATGATCCTTTTAATGTGCTGTTGGATTCTGTTTGCTAGTATTTTGTTGAGGATTTTTGCATCTATGTTCATCAGTGATATTGGCCTGTAGTTTTCTTTCTTTGTAACATCTTTGTCTGGTTTTGGTATCAGGGTGATGGTGGCCTCGTAGAATCAGTTTGGGAGTGCTCCTCCCTCTGCAATATTTTGGAAGAGTTTGAGAAGGATAGGTGTTAGCTCTTTTCTAAATGTTTGATAGAATTCACCTGTGAAGCCATCTGGTCCTGGGCTCTTGTTTGTTGGAAGGTTTTTAATCACAGTTTCAATTTCAGTGCTTGTGATTGGTCTGTTCATATTTTCTATTTCTTCCTGGTTCAGTCTTGGCAGTTTGTGCATTTCTCAGAATCTGTCCATTTCTTCCAGGTTGTCCATTTTATTGGCATAGAGTTGCTTGTAGTAATCTCTCATGATCTTTTGTATTTCTGCAGTGTCAGTGGTTACTTCTCCTTTTTCATTTCTAATTCTATTGATTTGAGTCTTTTCCCTTTTTCTCTTGATGAGTCTGGCTAATGGTTTATCAATTTTGTTTATCTTCTCAAAGAGCCAGCTTTTAGTTTCATTGATTTTTGCTATTGTTTCCTTCATTTCTTTTTCATTTATTTCTGACCTGATCTTTATAATTTCTTTCCTTCTGCTGACTTTGGGGTTTTTTTGTTCTTCTTTCTCTAATTGCTTTAGGTGCAAGGTTAGGTTGTTTATTCGAGATGTTTCCTGTTTCTTGAGGGAGGCTTGTATTGCTATAAACTTCCCTCTTAGCACTGCTTTTGCTGTGTCTCATAGGTTTTGGGTCGTCGTATCTCCATTTTCATTTGTTTCTAGGTATTTTTTGATTTCCCCTTTAATTTCTTCAGTGATCACTTCGTTATTAAGCAGTGTATTGTGTAGCCTCCATGTGTTTGTATTTTTTACAGATCTTTTCCTGTAATTGATATCTAGTCTCATAGCGTTGTGGTTGGAAAAGATACTTGATACGATTTCAATTTTCTTAAATTTACCAAGGCTTGATTTGAGACCCAAGATATGATCTATCCTGGAGAATGTTCCATGAGCACTTGAGAAAAATGTGTATTCTGTTGTTTTTGGGTGGGATGTCCTATAAATATTATATTTAATTTTTGACAGTTTGATTAATCTGTGTCTTGGCGTGTTTCTCCTTGTATTTATCCTGTATGGGACTCTCTGTGCTTCCAGGACTTGATTAACTATTTCCTTTCCCATATTAGGGAAGTTTTCAACTATAATCTCTTTAAATATTTTCTCAGTCTCTTTCTTTTTGTCTTCTTCTCCTGGGACCCCTGTAATTCGAATGTTGGTGCGTTTAATGTTGTCCCAGAGGTCTCTGACACTGTCCTCAGTTCTTTTCATTCTTTTTTCTTTATCCTGCTCTACAGTAGTTATTTCCACCATTTTATCTTCCAGGTCACTTATCCATTCTTCTGCTTCAGTTAGTCTGCTATTGATCCCGTCTAGAGTATTTTTAATTTCATTTATTGTGTTTTTCAGTGTTGCTTTGTTCCTCTTTAGCTCTTCCATGTCCTTGTTAAATGTTTCTTGCATTTTGTCTATTCTATTTCCAAGATTTTGGATCATCCTTACTATCATTATTCTGAATTCTTTTTCAGGTAGACTACCTATTTCTTCTTCATTTGTTAGGTCTGGTGTGTTTTGACCCTGCTCCTTCATCTGCTGTGTGTTTTTCTGTCGTCTCATTTTGCTTATCTTACTGTGTTTGGGGTCTCCTTTTCACAGGCTGCAGGTTCTTAGTTCTTGTTGTTTTTGGTATCTGTCCCCAGTGGCTAAGGTTGGTTCAGTGAGTTTTGTAGGCTTCCTGGTGGAGGGAACTAGTGCCTTTGTTCTGGTGGATGAGGCTGGATCTTGTCTTTCTGGTGGGCACGTCCACGTCTGGTGGTGTATTTGGGGGTGTCTGTGGCCTTATTATGATTCTAGGCAGCCTCTCTGCTAATGGATGGGGCTGTGTTCCTGTCTTGCTAGTTGTTTGGCATAGGGTGTCCAGCACTGTAGCTTGCTGGTCGTTGAGTGAAGCTGGGTCTTGAGGTTGAGATGGAGATCTCTGAGAGATTTTTGCCGTTTTGTATTACATGGAGCTGGGAGGTCTCTTGTGGACCAGTGTCCTGAAGTTGGCTCTCCCACCTCAGAGGCAGAGCCCTGATGCCTGGCTGGAGCACCAAGAGCCTTTCATCCTCACGGCTCAGAGTAAAAGGGAGAAAAAATAGAAAGAAATAAAGAGGATAAAATATAGTGAAGTAAAATAAAGCTATGATAAAGCAAAGCTATAGACACAAAATCTCACCCAGAAGCATATACATATACACTCACAAAAAAAGGAAAAGGGGAAAAATTAATATATCCTGCTCCCAAAGTCTACCTCCTGAATTTGGGATGATTCGTTGTCTATTCAGGTATTCAACAGATGCAGGCACATCAAGTTGTTTGTGGAGTTGTAATCCGCTGCTTCTGAGGCTGCTGGGAGAGATTTCCCTTTCTCTTCCATGTTCACACAGCTCCCGGGGTTCAGCTTTGGATTTGGACCCACCTCTGCGTGTAGGTCGCCTGAGCGCGTCTGTTCCCCGCCCAGAGAGAACGGGGTTAAAGGAGCAGCTGCTTCGGGGGCTCTGGTTCACTCAGGCCGCGGGGAGGGAGCGGTACGGAAGAGGCGGGGCCAGCCTGCGGCGTCAGAGGCGTCGTGACGTTGCAGCAGCCTGAGGCGCGCTGTGTGTTCTCCCAGGGAAGTTGTCCCCGGATCACGGGAGCCTGACAGTGGTGGGCTGCACCGGCTCCTGGGAGGGGCGGTGTGGAGAGTGACCTGTGCTCTCACACAGGCTTTTTGGTGGCGGCAGCAGCAGCCTTAGCGTCTCATGCCCGTCTCTGGGGTCCGTGCTGATAGCCGCGGCTCGTGCTCATCTGTGGAGCTCGTTTAGGCGGCACTCTGAATCCCCTCTCCTCGCGCACCGTGAAACAAAGAGGGAAGAAAAAGTCTCTTGCCTCTTCGGCAGCTGCAGACTTTTCCCCGGACTCCCTCCCGGCTAGCTGTGGTGCACTAACCCATTCATGCTGTGTTCACGCCACCAACCCCATTCCTCTCCCTGGGATCTGACCGAAGCCCGAGCCTCAGCTCCCAGCCCCGCCCGCCCCGGTGGGAGAGCAGACAAGCCTCTCGGGCTGGTGAGTGCTGCTCGGCGCCAATCCTCCGTGCCGGAATCTCTCCGCTTTGCCCTCCGCACCCCTGTGGCTGTGCTCTCCTCCATGGCTCCGAAGCTTCCCCCTCTGCCACCCGCAGTTTCCGCCCACGAAGGAGCCTCCTAGTGCGTGGAAACCTTTCCTCCTTCACGGCTCCCTCCTACTGGTGCAAGTCCCGTCCCTATTCTTTTGTCTCTGTTATTGGTTTTTTCTTTTGCCCTACCCAAGTACGTGGGGAGTTTCTTGCCTTTTGGGAGGTCTGACGTTTTCTGCCAGCATTCAGTGGGTGTTCTGTAGGAGCAGTTCCACGTGTAGATGTATTTCTAATGTATCTGTGGGAAGGAAGGTGATCTCCGCGTCTTACTCTTCCGCCATCTTCTTCCTCCCCCCTAGGTCTTTGTTAATCATTTCTTGCATCTTCTCAATCTTTGCCTCCATTCTTATTCCGAGGTTCTGGATCATCTTCACTATCATTATTCTGAATTCTTTTTCTGGAAGGTTGCCTATCTCCACTTCATTTAGTTGTTTTTCTGGGGTTTTATCTTGTTCCTTCATCTGGTGTATAGCCCTCTGCCTTTTCATCTTGCCTATCTTTCTGTGAATGTGGATTTTGTTCCACAGCCTGCAAGATTGTAGTTTTTCTTGCTTCTGCTGGCTGCCCTCTGGTGTTTGAAGGTATCTAAGAGGCTTGATGGGAGGCTCTGGTGGTAGGTAGAGCTGACTGTTGCTGTGGTGGTCAGAGCTCAGTAAAACTTTAATCCACTTGACTGTTGATGGGTGGGGCTGGGTTCCCTCCCTGTTGGTTGTTTTGCCTGAGGCAACCCAACACTGAGCTCTTTGGTGGGGCTAATGACAGACTCTGGGAGGGCTCATGCCAAGGAGTACTTCCCAGAACTTCTGCTGCCAGTGTCCTTGTCCTCACGGTGAAACAGAGCCACCCCCCCTCCTCTGCAGGAGACCTTCCAACACTATCAGGTAGGTCTGGTTCCGTCTCCTCCGGGATCACCGCTCCTTACCCTGGGTCCCGATGTGCACACTATTTTGTGTGCGCCCTCCAAGAGTGGGGTCTCTGTTTCCCCCAGTCCTGTTGATGTCCTGCAATCAATTCCCACTAGGCTTCAAAGTCTGATTCTCTATGAATTCCTCGTCCCGTTGCCGGACCCCTAGGTTGGGAAACCTGACGTGGGGCTCAGAACCTTCACTCCAGTGGGTAGACTTCTGTGGTATAAGTGTTCGCTAGTCTGTGAGTCACCCACCCAGCAGTTATGGGATTTGATTTTAATCTGATTGTGCCCCTCCTACCGTCTCATTGTGGCTTCTCCTTTGTCTTTGGATGTGGGGTATCTTTTTTGGTGAGTTCCAGTGTCTTCCTGTCAATGATTGTCCAGCAGCTAGTTGTGATTCTGGTGTTCTCGCAAGAGGGAGTGAGAGCACTTCCTTCTACTCCGCCATCTTGGTTAATCTCCCGACTTAAGTCTTTATATACATCATTTTTATTGTTTAGAAATCTTCCTTATTATAATAACAACTTGGAATTGGAATATAATTGAAATTAACTGATCTGATTCTAGCAGAAAAATATGGGGCTTTGGCACCCAATGGAGTTAAAAGTCTCCTTCTTCATTAATCTATGTGTATGACCTCTTCGGTATTTTGTAATCTCAGTGAGTCTCATTTCCTTCATCTATTAAATAGTGAAAATAATACTTTTCTTAAGGGTGTTAGGAGAATTAAATAGGATATTGTGCATAAGATTATACCCAATAAGTATTAGTTTTCTTTCTCAAAGTAAAATTTTTGGGCCTTGCCAAATTTAGTCTAAGTGAGAATTATCAACTTTATGATTGTCAAGACTGGCTTATGAATTAGTGAAAAATGACTTAAAAACTGTGTAGGCATGCTCTTGTTTCAAATGTGATCTCTCTGAAGACATGGGCCATATCTGTTTTGTTCAACAGTGCCTAGGACAATGAAAGTGATAATAATCCACCTACTATCACCTTAGGCTGTGGAAGGATGTTACAGCCAGTAGAAGACTGCAGTTCTTGGGTGAAAAGCATGCAGAATTCTCTGGTGTGCTCACTTCAAGTTTTTGTTTTTTCAAAGTTACAAGTTCATGTTTAAAAATCGTTATAGTTCATAGAGGTAAAATTATGACAAAAGTACCAGATTTTTAAAAATCTTTGCAGCCAATATTCTGATAACTCTCTGAATCTAAACTCTATTTCTAAACTCTTAGACTGTAGTCTAAGTAGCAGTAGTATCTTCTTTCACCTATTTAGAAAATTAAAATATTATTAAAGAAACCATGTACAACTGAGTATGTTAGATAGAAGATATTTTATTTTAAGCATAATTAGGTATTAAGTTTATTCCTTTTAGTAGATTTAGTGAAAACTTTGTCATCTGATTGAATGAATATATCAATCTTCTTTAAAAACTTATTATGAAATAAATAGATGAAAGAAGTATTAAAATTGAAATACTAACTTTTCACACATAAAAGTGTTTTACATTCTACCAAATACAATATCATTAAGACAAGCTTGTGTTGTAACTATTATCCCTATTGAGATATGATGGGGCTAATAAATGATATTATAAAGGCAGGAAGATTCCAAAGAGAAAGGCAAGAAAAAAAGATGAGCTACTATGTTACCAAACCTACAAGTCAGGTAAGGTACTCTTCTTCCCCTAGGAAGGAGTACTGGCCTGATGAGGGAAGGGGAATGGATGGTACAGCGAGAGCCTGGGTATGTTATTCCAGCGAAAGAACTCCTCCTGGAAGAAAATACCTGGAATGAGGGGATGGTGGTAAGTGTTCTCCCCAACAATTCCCATTTTAAAGATGGGAAAACTAAGTCTAAGAGTAGATTGACTAGCTTCAAGTATTACAAGTAAAAGGTGATAGAACTGGGAGTAAACCAGATGGTTTATTTCAGGTTTATCAGAGGGCCCTTATTAATGAGGTACATGATATAGTATCCTAGAATCACAGTAAAACCAGGACCTATACATGTAAAAGTCAGAGCCGAATATCATAAATTTGCAGCTTTCTTTATATTTGCTTTGTGATGAGGTAATGAACTTACTAGAATAAAAGCATTGTATATATTTTTATTTAGTGAGTACTCAAATGGTGCATACATCTGAATTAAATGCCTGAAATATCTCAGTTATTAAGAAGCTATCATTGGAGACGTAATAGAGTGTACATATGTTTATGCACACAAATATTTAACAGAAACACTGTAAAGATGTTCAATTATATTCATGCTGAAGTATGGAGGTTACCAGAGAGTTAGTGAATGAGGAATTTAATCACTATTATTTTGTAGAGTGTAGATGAAATGATTGAGAAAAACTTACAGAAAGAGGTGATCTGAAGGTCAGTTCAAAGGAGAGAATCATTTTTAGTTGCTTCCAGAGAGTTTTTGGTACATTTTAGAGAGGGCTACAAAATCCAAGTATGAGAACCATGTCCCACCAGGACAACTGGTGGGTCTGCATGTTGAAAAGAAGCAATAGCATGGTGAATGAAGTCTGTACCTCACTACACTCTGGGGCAATAAAATGTTTTAAGGTTCCATAATATGAGTTTGTAACATCTTATCTATAATTTGTGGGTAGATGGGCAAAGGCTTGGCCTTAATCACACATATAAAAACACGTTAACAGGATCATGTTTGGTTTTAACCCCAGTCTCTATTTTAGACCTGCATTGCTTATCCTTACTGAAACTTGCTTTCCTCATCCGTAAGGGAAGTACTTTATGAACTGTGACATATTAATTAATTTTAGTTCTGAATCATGGCTCTTCTTTAAGGTTTTCTTTGTTCTAGTTTAGTGTCATTTGAGGGTGAACACTGGACAAGGCACATATAGAAAAACACAGGGTATTTCCTGCCTTCCAGGAGTTTTAAGAAAAGAGAGAACAGTTTTTAGAGGCTTAGCACTTATTCCACCCTTAGATGTTTCCTTACTAACATGGTTTCTAAAATTACTCATCTGTGTGGAGCTCAATAAATATTTCTCCACTGACTAACATAAGACAGGCAGATCAAATAATTAGATATAACACTTTCATTCATACAATATAGCATGTTATCTTACACATGAAAATTGGCAAAATGTTCAAAGAGTAACCAAACTGGCTTTTAGGATCTAGCTGTGTCAGTCAGTTTTGGTTTATTATCTCTCTCCTCTGCCTGCTGTAACTTGTATTTATTTATGTAATCTTCATGTATAACTTCTAAGCTGCAAGAGCTAGACACTATGGCTTTGAATATAATTAAGTCACAGTATGATTAAGGAATTGTTTTCTAATGCAACTCTCCCTAAACCTCAAAACATTTGAATAATTCTATAGTCCTCCATTTGTCTCAGTTACTGCTCAGGGCACTAATGCAGCAGGTTGTGTGCCTAGGCATTATGGGGTACTTGCTTTCACTGTTGAGCTTTCTAACACTACAAATAAAACATAGATTATTCAGAAAGTACAAAGGTTCAACATCTTCCCACAAAAACTTTGATGAAGTTATTTCATTAATTATCTCTTAAAAACAAAACAACTGGATAGCAACAGGATACCTATTGATTTATGAGATAAAAAATTTCCTTTGAAAAGATAAATACTGATGCCAATACACTGGTGATGAAGTGGAGCCTCGGGTGTGGGGATGAGGCCAGCTAGCAGGCATTGTCTGAGTCAGGACCTTGAGCTGGGTCAGGAGGTATAGACCATATAACTCTATTATCGATCATTGATCCTGGCGGTGAATGACAGCATCCTGTGAGATTTCTGAGTCAGTTCTGAAGTAGGTTCTCATTCAAGTTGGGCAAACATGTAAGAGCAATATATAATTGCTTGGGCACCAGCCCAACCTGGAGTTGATGCTTAGGATGAGGTAGGTAGACAGAGACTAAAGGATCAATTTTTTAAACCAATGAGAAAATTGCTGAAGTTGCTCTACTCAGGGCAGGCGTTGAGGGGTGCAGAGTACAACTGAGGAGTGGTTTATCCTTAATTCTTAAGTGTGCTAACAGTAGATGTGTAGGTTTATTATATGGTATTTTGGGTCAGTAATGATAGTCTTACATACATGTCTGCTTCTATATGTTACTTATACATTATATATATTACATATATGTATCTATAATTACATTAACTCATACATGTACATTGTATAAAATTTAGAAGAATCAAAAAGGGTATAGTGAAAAGTTAGTCTCTACCCCTTTCTATGCCTCCCAGCCACAAATTTCCCTCCTGGAAGGTGAATTACAATTGCCAGTCTCTCACTTCCTCCTTTCATGCTCTTTGTTCTAGCCGATTAATCTCCCCAAGCCCAAAGGCGCCTGCTCAGAAATTTTCCAGCTTCTGCATTTTACTGTCTGGTTAAATTAAACTTTATTTACCTATCTTTCAAAGCCTCAATGCTTTATTTATTCTTCTTTAATTTCTTTTTTCCAGTTCTCCTAACAAGCTCCCTATGTCTCATTCCTACATGTACTTGTTCTCACTTCTCATTCATGATCGTCTCTCTTCTCTAGTCTACCTGAAATTTCTGCTTCTTTGAGACTGAAGTTAGACCCTATTTCTTCTGACTGCTCCACCCACCCCCATTGATTTCCTTCTTCTCTGAACTCCTAGGCATCTACAAAGTGAGTTATGCTTCAGTATTCCAAAATGATGCCAAAATATGTTAAATAAAATATTAAGTTGCATTATTTGACTGTAACTATATAAATCCAAAGAGGCAAAAAGGTTAGCTCAAAGCTATCAGCTGTTACAATTATCTTTGATTAATGAAAAAAATTAACATACACAATTTTTCAAAATATCGTTCTTGGGGGGAAAGAGAAAAAGGAGTACTTGCTGGGGAGAAGTTGCAAACCACTAAATGTACACACATCTAGTACTTAACTATGTAGTCAAGTGGTTGAGAGCATGATCTTTGAAGTCAGGCACACCTAGGTTTGACACTATCTGATATTTTGGAGCCTTGGTTTCTCAACAAGGAAATGAGTTATCAAGTAAAGCACTCAGCACAATGCCTACTGTATAGTAAATGTTCAATAAATGCTTTGTGTTATTGTTGTTGTTGTTAAATCTTACTTGCTATTTTGTATGGTTTGTCTCCTGTGTTGGGCAGAATAGTTGACCCTCTTCCCCCTCCAAATGTCCACATCCTAATCACCAGAGCCTCTGAATGTTACCTTACATGGCAAAAGGGACTTTGCAGATGTGATTAAATCAAAGATATTAAAATAGGGAACTTATTCTGGATTATCAGGTAGACCCAGTATAATCACAAGGATCCTTTATAGATGGAAGACGAAGAAAGAAGATTCAGGGAAGAAGAATCAGTGTCAGAGTTAGAGTGATTTGATGAGAGAAGGAGTCAACCTGCTGTTGCAGGCTTTGAAGATGGAAGAAGAACCAAGGAATACTGGCGTCTAAAAAGAAGCTGGAAAACATAAAGAAAGGGATTGTCTCCCAGAGCCACCAGAAAGGCTTTTAGCCCAGTAAGATCTGGTTCAGATTTGTGACCCTTAGAATTGTAAGATAATAAGTTTGTGTTTTAAGCCACTAAGTTAGTGGTAATTAATAAAGCATCAGTAGGAAATGAGTGTACCTCCCCAGCTGAAGACCAATTTCGTAAAGCTCATAGTGTCCAGAGTAGTGTGGGATGGGAACATAAATGAATAAATTGGGTTTACTGAGGGTTCCAGCAGAGAGGCATAGCAACTTGTAAATTGTCCTTTATAGTGAAGAAGAGGAAATCAGAGTTAGCTACAAACCAGGTCTCTTTCTAAATGTGGATTTCCATTACAATATAAATTTAAAATACTGGGGAAATTCCCTATCTCACTGCCCGGGAAAGATCCCAACAGGCCATAAATTCATCTATACTCCAGTCAGGTTTTCCCCCTAAGTGTTCTTACCTCACTTACTTACTGCTAATTTACAAGATCAGTAATAATCACTATCATGCACTGGGTGCACAGTCTGTGTCAGGCATTGTGCTAAAGGTTTTGTACATGTTATCATATTTAATCCTCACAAAATTCCCATGGTGGTAAAAAGAAATGTAGTACCTTGTTTTTCAAAGTTCAGGTCATGAGCTTCAGTGGAAATTGAAATCAGTTTGGTGAGGATTGACAAGCAATTTTAAACAATAAAATACAGTAGAAAAATACCAGTGTACTGCATGAAATGAATAAGTATATTTTCATAAAATTTGGTTTCAATTATACATATAATAAAGACTCTCAAGTTATAGGTGAGTCTTAATTGATAAAATATATATGTATTGGGTTGTGTTGTAGAACATATTTCTTACTATGGGTCATAGTAAAAATATTTCTTACAGTGGGTTACATTTAAAAAATTTAAAACCCACCAGTAAAGTTGTTAAGAGTACAGGCTTTAGCAAAAAGGTTACCTTAGTTTAATCCTAGTTCTTTGTCTTACCAGCTCTGTGATCTTGAGTGGGTTACTTGTTCTCTCACTCAGTTACCTTGTCTCCTTGGGTCTCACCTCAAAGGGTCTTTTTGAAGATTAAATGGATGAATCTAAGTAAAGCAGTTTGAACAGTGCTTTAGTAGCAAACACTCAGTTACTGTTACTTTCCCAATGTTACCTGGTTAGCAAGTGGCAGAACTGGGCAGATTCCTGTTCTGTCTGATAAAGTTTAGTCTTGAGTTTGAAATCAAAGGTAATTTCAAGCTAACTTAGGTGTCCCCTCAAAACAAACAAAGAACAAAATAAGTCTCCCTTTACAATAAGTTACCAGCAAATAAAAAATATGGGAACCCTCATCTTCTCAGGAAGTTGGCCTATGTTGGCAGAGTCTTGTCTCTGAGAGAGTACAGGTTTCCTGTCTTGTTCTGCTCTGAGTTACAGGAGAAGAATATGTGGAAGGCATTAGGTTGTTTGACATATAGAACAAACTGGTGACTCACATAAAACGTTACCATAGGATCACCGTATAAATTATTACATCTAAAAGGAATCAGGTAAAGGAGGAAATCCTGCAAGAATCTGGAGGGAGGCCTTCAGTCTAAAAGTTTGTGAGATGAATGGTTTTGTTATTGGTTGTATTTGTCTTTTGTTTTTTTCTGCTCTGTTTCCTCCCTCTGTTCCAGCAGGCAGCTGAGGCATTTTATGAATTTCTTAAAAAATTTTCTGACGCTACCTGGTGTTACGTGCTTTGAGTGTTGGTTGAAATATATAGCCAGGCTATACTGCTTTCATAGGCTCTGAAAATTTAAGAATTTAAGAAGCTAATGAGTCTCTTAAGTTATGCGTAAGCCTTAGTTGCTGAAAATTATTCTGGGCCTTTAAACTGCTGATTTTTATATTCAGCCAACAGCCAATTTAAAAATGAATTCCATACTACCTCCAATTTGCTTGATTGTAGAGTAATTTTATATCTAGTTAAAGTTTTGTTGGAATATGTATTTCTAGATTTTACGATTTGGGAAGTGTGTGAATCCAGCCTCTCTACCAGGATCTGGCAGGGAGTTAGCAATGTTTTGAACCATCAGGGAAAGGAAGTAGATATATTCAGCACCCTGCCCCATCTCAACACATTCATTTTCTCATCTTAGTAGTGGTAATCTTTCATTTGTTATTTTGGTTTGAATGTTGTTTGTAGCATATGGCCCTAATGCCTTAGAGCTCTAAGTAGAAGGGAAAGTGGTGCTAATAATTCCCTGACAGAGACGTACCCCTTCTTCCCCCACTTCTTTGTTCTTGAAGGATATGATTTCTCTTTTATTATTTATTTATACTTTTTAAAAGAGCAGTTTGAGATTCACAGCAAAATTGTGGGGAAGGCACAGGAATTTCCCTTATACTCACTGCCCCTGCACATGCATAGCCTCCCCTATTATCAGCATCCCCTGACCAGAGTGGTTCATTTGTTACAACTGATTAACCTACATTGACATGTCATAATCACTCAGAGTCCATAGTTTACATTACAGTTCATTTTTGGTATTGCACATCCTGTGGGTTTGGACAAATGTATAATGGAATATATCTATCATTATTGTATCATATAGAATAGTTTCACTGCACTAAAAACCCTCTGTACTCCACCTAGTCATCCCTCCCACTTCCCCAACCCTCAGCAACCACTGATCTTTTACTGTCTCTATAGTTTTGCTTTCTTCAGAATGTCATATAGTTGGAATCATACAGTATGTAGTGTTTTCGGATTGACTTCTTTCACTTGGTAATATACATTTAAGTTTCCTTCATGTCTTTTAATGTCTTGATAGCTCATTTCTTTTTAGTATGGAATAATATTCCATTGTCTGGATGTACCACAGTTTATTTATCCATTTACCTACTGAAGAACATCTTGGTTGCTTCCAAATTTTAGAAATTATGAATAAAGCTGCTGTAAACATCCATGTGCAGGTTTTTGTGTGGACCTAAGTTTTCAGCTCCTTTGGGTAAATATCAAGAAAAGAAATGGCTGGATCGTATGGTAAGAATATGTTTAGTTTTGTAAGAAGCAGTCAAACTATTTTCCTAAGTGGCTGTACCACTCTCTATTTTTAAGTCTATGAACAATCTTTGAGGTCAACAGTGGCATAAATCAATAAGCATGTGCATGTGTCATCACTTGGTGGGTGTAGTTTTGTGAGGCACTCTTTGGAGGTGGTTATTAACTGCTAGGCATGAGATTCCAGCAACTGAACCCAAGCTTCTGCAATCCCATCTATGATGTATTTGTGAAAGGCCTAAAGAGGCTGAACTGTGCATCTCACTGGTCTGCAGTGTGCAGGTACCTGGGAATTGCAGCAAGGATTGAGGAAGTGGCCTCACAAGGGTGCATGGTGGATGGTTATTGGCTTTGTGAGAACAAAGAAAAACCAGAAATATGTTGGTCTTTTAGGGGAAGCTTAGTGTTCCTTTCTGACAAGCACTGTACCTTCTCACACCTGCCTTCTCAGGGCAGGGACATTTTATTGGCCCACAGATGCTCTGAGAGGAAAGGAGTTAAAAGTCAGAGCCCATGCTGGTTGGGCTTTGGGGACACTCTTTCTGTTAAGAGCCTGGAGAGGTAAGTGAGAAGGCTGCAGTGTTCTCATTTTTTACTGCCCCCCGTTTGCATGGTGCATTTAGAAATGAATATATTTGCTTATTGGACAAATACTCTTTACCCATGTGTATTAGAGAGTAATAGAAGCACATGATCTAGTTAACATTGCTTTTAAAAAGCAATATAGCTCTCTAATAAAATAAGTCCACTTAAAATGAAAAGTTTTAATGATAAAAATGTTGGGATTCGAGGATACCCCAAAATAATATCTTTCTTATTCTTTTGAACTTGGAGCCAAATGAGAGATGAATTCAGTAGTCAGCAGACAGTGCTGAACAGCACTGGACTAAGCACACACACACACACAGCCTCCGTGCAGCCTCAGTGGACTTGTTAACTTTGTCTCTGAATCACATCAACCAGCTCAGTTCCCAGCACAGCTGCACAACTGCCAGCCACTCTGGAGGGGGCAGGCCCCTCACCACATGGTAGAGAGTGGAGGGAACTTATTAACTTATTCAAAAAGTATTTATTTATTGAGCATTCTATGAATGCTAGCATCTTTCTAGGTGCTCGAGACAGAGCAGTGAAGAAAAGAGACAAAGTCTTTGCTCTCCTGCATGGTTTTATTTACTCATTAATGGAGGTCAGGTATGGGGAGGTAAAAGGGGGCAATAGAGAGAATAAAGAAATGCATGCCTCTGACTGACGTACTGGCTCTGAAAAGATTGAGAAAGTTCCTGTGAAATGTCTTGGTTTCTTGTCCTAATTCAGTTATCAGATAATTCCTGAGCCTATAAGGGAGGGAGAAGGGCAAGAAATACTAGTATGGTCCCTTTAAGTAAACACGAGGCAAAGGGAATGGAGGTTCTCTTCCAATAAAAAATCATGTTTGTACATAAAAATTCAACAGATGTGGGTAAATGTAGTAAGTGAAAGTTATCCCAATTTTCTAAGTATGTCTGCTCCCAGGAAAACTGCTTTCTGGGGCCTGCTAGGAACCCTTCAGTGCCCTCTCCTGTGATGTGCACTGATTGAGAGTCCTTTCTGGATGTGATGTCCTGACAGCCCACTAATTAACTGCTGCTTCTCTTGAAGTAGGGGTGTCTTGAAGCTCTCTGAGAAGGCCTAGGTCATGTCTCCTATACTTCATAGGCTGTGATCTCTTTCCTTACTTTTGGAGACAGAAGGATGGTGAAAAGATGCCACTTTATTTCTTTCTTTTTCTGGATTAGGAAGGAGTTATATATTGGAATTATGGTGCTGGTTTACCTCCTAAAGCTGAATTGTTTAAGTTTGGGTAAAACGTTTTTTATTTTGTATAGAACAAATAAAAATTACTTAAACTAATTAGGTTTCCAAATATTCCAACTTTTGACATAAGCTGCTTTGTAAAGTATTGGCATAGTGACTTTTTTTCTAAATAAGTGATTAAAATAAGATGCAATAAAATTTTGTCCTTTTCTTTACAATGCCAAAAATAGACTTTATTTTGACAGGAAAACTCAATTTTCCTTGAGGAAAATTAAGGAATTACTTTAAGGAATTGGGAATGATATACCAGGAAGGATTTCCTTATAGTGGGGACCCATGATGAGTAGAATGGATGTTTTTTACAAACTGGAGGTTGGATTATAATTTAGCCAGTGTAATAGTTGCAGTCATACATTAAAGACTAAATGTGCATTCTTTAGCTCCTCAGAACCGAGCAGAGGAAGAAGCAGGGAAACAATAGAGGCCAAATGAAACTTCTTAGTGTGACTGGTTTGCTTATTTGGAGCCCTTTGGAATGTAGACTAAGAATACTTTTCCTTCCCTTCCCCAAAACTCTCCTGCCAATTCTGCCTTCATTTTGTTACTTATTTGCTACTTCTGCTCCTGTCCAGTTGTGCCACCTCACATCTTTAAAACTTACATTTTTGTCTTTAATTTCCTATTCCAACTCATTTCTCGTATGTCTTTCATTCTTTTCCTTCATTTTGGTACCTCCTCTTCAATAAATTTTTCCCTACTTCAAAAAAGATTACTCTAAAGATATCTAAAACAGTAAAATAAAATTGTCCTATTTATTTTTGTTATTTAGTGGAAATTGTGTGTGTGTGTGTGTGTGTGTGTGTGTATATATATATATATATATATACATATATGTATATATTTACAAGGACAAGATTTCTAATTACTTTAAAGATCTTTAATTACTCCTGTTTTGGTTAAATGTGTCCAGTGCTATGTGCAGTAGGTATTCATTGAGAATACCAGGGAGAGCAATTTTACTTAGAACACAGTATCTACTGAAACTCTTCAAATCATTTTTCTGTGTCACTGTAACTGTGACATGAGCTAGCAGCATTGGCATCACCTGGGAGCTTGCTACATCTACAGGATCTCAAGCCCCACCCATTCTTATTGAATCAGAAATTCTCATGTGATTCATATATGCAATAAAGTTTGAGAAGCAATACATTAGAAGACATATAGAAACCTGCAACTTTTCTGCTAGAGGACTGTCAAATGTCCAGAATTTCATAATTAAATGCCGCTAATTTAGTATATCAGAGCACAGAACTAAAGTCTATCTTGGTGTCTTCAAAGGGTTAATGTCATATAGTATAAATTACAATCTAAGATGGTGACTTAGGGACAAAGGAGAGTAGAACATGTTAAATGTTTGGGACTGGTTTAGTGGGGGGGTCATAAATATTTTGATATTGTTTTCAATAAGGGGTACCTGTTGTTATAGCCATGTACAAGTCTACATAAACAAATAGATATTTCCTTAATCTATATTTGAATGTCTGACTAGCTGGAGAAGTTAGACATGTATAACCAGTTTAGTCTTAACAATCAAGTTCAGAAAATAATATGTAGATTTCTGCCTAGTTATCTAGTTGCCTCCTGTGATCTGGGTAATGCTACAGACTTCTAGAAGTTGTTAGGAGTCCAAAATTCTCTGGGTACCTTTGTGAATCACTTTGCCTGATTCATATATGTACCTTCATATAATGGCTTTTAATAATGAGGGATATCTAGAGATGAAAAGATTAGAGTAACTGAGCCCATTAAATTGTAGGTTGCCATCTTTTATAAGGGTTTACTTTCATGGTGCAACGTATTTTCATCACTGTTTTCTAAAAAAAATATTTATTTATTTATTATTTTATTTATTTATTTTGGCTGCACCGGGTCTTAGTTGTGGCATGTGGACTTCTTAGTTGTGGCATGCACGTGGGATCTACTTCCCTGACCAGGGATCGAACCTGGGCCCCCTGCACTGGCAGCACAGAGTCTTACCCACTGGACCACTAGGGAAGTCCCTCATCACCGTTTTTTATGTTATTCTTGGCTTAGATTTTGAGCCCTCTGTTCATGAAAAATCAAATGAAGTTCTTTAGCTATGTTGCTTACTTATTATTATTCTCCAGCCATGTCCCTACTAGTGAGTAAAGGATAGAATTCAGGCCATGATTCAGGTGATCCAGGCTTCATTTTCAAGTAATTTAACTGAAAGATTATGGTTTTGAATGATTAGGGAAATGCTCTGCTCCTTTTGAAAGACTTGTTCAAAAATACGATCCCATGGAAAACACAGAGAATGTTAAGAATGTGGAGAGTTTGCATCAAACTTTTAGAAATTTTGTAAAGAACCAGAACAATGATGGCCCTTACAAAGAAACCTATGAGCTTCCTTATACTTGATCCTCCATGGATATATTTCCTTATACTTTGACTCTCCATGGTCAGCAATGGAAGGATCTGTGGGGGGGAAGGGAGAACTGGACCTAGCACACAGGGTTTCTGTCCTTGGCCTCTTGAGTATCTTGCTAATCATTTTTGCCACCACCACCCTGGTCCCCAAGGAAGATGTTGACATTGCCATCTTTGGCACCCAGGCCCAGCTAAGGCCCAGCTAAGGCCCAGCTAAGAATTTACCACAGTGCAGCTGAGACCCTAATGGTGTTTACCAGATGTTCAGGGATAACAACAGAGAATTACAATATAATGAGTAACAAATAACCTCTCACTAGATGTTGCTTGCTCTTCAGAGCATATGGACCCCAACCTCACTTCACAGGAGTACTGGAAAGAAGAGAGCAATTTAGAAAGTCTCTTCACTTTAGTTTTCCCAGGCTGCTGCCCCTTCTCTTATCTTTGGCTTGGAGAAGGAGGAGGTTCTGGACTGAGCAATCACTTCCTCACAGCCTTAAACTGGAGGCTTATCTCACATGGGGGGGAGGAGCCTAAATAAAGATTATGTCATGTGAACTGTTGAAAGAGTTATTTCAGTAGAAGCATGCTGAACAGAATGTGTTGAAATAAAATGCCTTGAGAATCTAAAGAGTTTTCCATCACTGCCATTTTCAAAAGGAAAACTTAGAAGGCTACAGATATTTTAAAAAGCAAGCAAGCAACAACAAAAGAGGACAAATATCTAAAAAAGAGAATTCCAGAATAATCTGTAAACCAGTGCTTTCACATGCTAAAATGTCATAATGAAAAAATTTCTCAGAATGTGTGTTATCTCATGTGGTATTAGTGGTCAGGGTAGTGATAGTAGTTGTGGCATATGTGCCCTTTCTCCTTTTTATTCTCTTAAACATTCACTTGTCTTTTTGTGCCATCTCTATTGGGAACTAAAGGCGTATATGCTGGATAATATAACTCTTTAATTCATATGAGTATATTTGGTTACATATTTTTGGAATTAGGTGTTGTGCATGCCACTTTCTGCCATTATTAAGAAAGCACCTAAAATGAAGTTGGAAAACAGGACTGTCAGAAAGAGCAACTTTAGCTTAGAGCAGTGCTTTCCAACCACACCGTTAGAACTGCCTGTGGTGCTGGTTAAATGCAGTTTCCTGGACCCCAACCCACACTTACACAATCAGAGTCTCTGGAGGTGGAGAGGGAATCTGTGTTTGGAGCAAGAACCAAGTGATTCATTTGTCCACTAAATTTGGCTTAGAGATGTTGTACAGATTTTGACACCAGAATTTTCCTACCCCTAATTAATTATGTAACTTAGCTGCCTTCTCTTCCATTCTGTACTCCATGTCTCTGCTGCTACCAGTACCTTGGACTGAAGGGGAGGCTAAAGTAGTCTCTGTGTCTTCTCAGTAGCACTAAAGCTCTTATTGTCCTGAGAGCACAGACCCTCCAGTTAACCCAGCTCCTTGGCTTACTTTTAGTATCATAATAAAAATGTAATAAAGTGTATTTTACATGTTTTAACTTAATTTCCTTTACACTTCACAAAGCACTTTCACATATGTTATTTCATTGGCCTACACAGTTTACTTTCTATAGACTTCCTTATATATATGAAACAAGCATATTAAAATTGAAGAAAATTCAATTATATATATGGAATATGTATAATACAGATTGGCCTCTTCTAAATGATCAAATGTCCTAACATGTACTCTTTCTAGAGGTTCCTAGATTATATTTTTTTTGTTTGTATAAGTTTTAAATTTGCAGTAAGTTCCTCAAAGATATTCTTTCTTACTAATTAAAAATTCTTTAAGGGTTTTTTCTTTTTTGAGTGCTCCCCTGGGATTCCTGAAATTCTTCATCAATCTAGATGTTGTCTCTGGGAGTCAAAGGATAGAGGCAGACTGAAAATCAGATTAGTCCTGGTAGGATGACTGGCGCTCCCGCTTGAGAGAATTTATTTTTAATAATGGAGCAACCTTGTTTGTGCTAGCTTACTGATAATTCATTCTATAAGTATATACAGGCACAAGGGGATACAGAAGTGAATAAAACCTACGAAAACTACCTACCCTCCTAGAGTTCACATTTTAATGGAAGGAGATAGACAATAAACAAAATAAAATATATTAAATGCTATGGAGAAAATTAATGTAGAGAAGATGGCTAGGGAGTACTGAAATGTTTGAAATGATAAATAAAACACTCTGGGAAAACTCACTAAGTAGGTTATATTTGAGCAAATAATCTGAAAGAAGCGAGAGTCATTTACGGGGGGAGTAATGTTTCAGATATAGGGCACTACAAGTGCAAAGGTCCTGAGGAAGGAATTTGCATGGCCTGTTCCAGGTTAGTAAGGAGACCTACATTACTGGAACTGAGAGAGTGAGGAGACAATAGTAGAAAATGAAATCAGAGAGGTGACCGGGTGCTAGACTGATTAAGGCATGATAGGCCATTATATGAACTCTGAGCAAAATGTGTAGCTGTTGATGGGTTTTTAGTAGTGGAGGGTCCTGGCATGTTTTAAAAGGATCATTCTGAATGCTATGTAGACAACAGACTGAAAAGGGCAAGGGAAAGAACAGGAAGACAAATTAGGAGGCTAGGGTAGATTACTATACAGCAAATATTCATCCCCCTGTCCTCCTCTCCATTAGGCAGAGTATAATTTCTCCCACCCACTAACACTGGATTCAGCCTTTTAAACTTGTTTAGCCAATGGAATGTGAGTGAAAAGTGACGGTGTGCCAGTCAAGAGGTAAGACTTTAAAAGACACAGCTAGTTTATTTTCAGTTCTCTATGCTTTTGTCAAAAGAGTATCCCACGTAGCCATTGCTGCTTTAGCCTGGGTCCCAGAATGAGAGACATGGTGCAGACCTGAACTCGACTGGCAATCTACAGCCAATTCAAGATTACTCAGCTAAGCTCAGCCAAGCAGAGCAAGTCCATAGCAGACTTGTAGATCTATGCTGAAGAAATAAATTGTGTTGAAAGATACTGAGATTTGGGAAGATATTTTTAAAGGCAGGATTATTGCACTAAAACCTGATTAATATAGGTGCCATTGAAATACCCAGGCAAAGAGCGACGGGGAACTAGAGTGAAATAGGATGGTTATGGTAGGATTCAATTTTGGATATATTCTTGAAAAGACAGGGAAGACTAAAAGAGGGACAAGTTAAATGTAGGGCATGCAGAGGAAATCAGAGTTAAACATTGTGCATGTTAGATTTGATACACATATTATATTTGCAAGAGCTGTCCAGCAAGTAGTTTGATAAATTTTTTTAACATCTTTATTGGAGTATATTTGCTTTACAATGCGGTGTTAGTTTCTACTGTATAACAAAGTGAATCAGTTATATGTATACATATATCACTTTATCCCCTCTCTCTGGTGCCTCCCTCCAAACCTCCCTATCCCACCCCTCTAGGTGGTCACAAAGCACCGACCTGATCACCCTGTGCTATGTGACTGCTTCCCACTAGCTATCTATTTTACATTTGGTAGTGTATATATGTCAATGCTACTCTCTTACTTCATCGCAGCTTATCCTTCCCCATGTACTCAAGTCCATTCTCTACATCTGTGTCTTTATTCATGTCTTGCCCCTAGGTTCTTCAGAACCAAATTTTTTTAAGATTCCATATATATGTGTTAGCATACAATATTTGTTTTTCTTTTTCTGACTTACTTCACTCTGTATAACAGTCTCTAGATCCATCCACATCTCTACAAATGACCCAGTTTCGTTACTTTTTATGGCTGAGTAATATTCCATTGTGTATATGTATCACATCTTCTTTATCCATTCATCTGTTGATGGGCATTTAGGTAGCTTCCATGTCCTGGCTATTGTAAATAGTGCTGCAGTGAACATTGGGGTGCATGTGTTTTTTGAATTATGGATTTCTCTGGGTATATGCCCAGTAGTGGGATTGCTGGGTCATGTGGTAATTCTATTTTTACTTTTTTAAGGAACCTCCATACTGTTCTCCATAGTGAACTGTATCAATTTATATTCCCACCAACAGCGCAAGAGGGTTCCCTTTTCTCCACACCCTCTCCAGCATTTCTTGTTTGTAGATTTTCTGATGATGCTTATTCTAACTGATGTGAGGTGATACCTCATTGTAGTTTTGATTTGCGTTTCTCTAATAATTAGTGATGTTGAGCAGCTTTTCATGTGCTTCTTGGTCATCTATATGTCTTCTTTGGAGAAATGTCTATTTAGGTCTTCTGCCCATTTTTGGATTGGGGTGTTTGTTTCTTTAATATTGAGCTGAATGAGCTGTTTATATATTTTGGAGATTAATCCTTGGTCCCTTGATTCATTTGCAAATATTTTCTCACATTCTGAGGGTTGTCTTTTCTTCTTGTTTGTAGCTTCCTTTGCTGTGCAAAAAATTTAACTTTCATTAGGTCCCATTTGTTTATTTTTGTTTTTATTTCCATTACTCTAGGAGGTGGATCAAAAAAGATCTTGCTGTGATTTATGTCAAAGAGTGTTCTTCCTATGTTTTCCTCTAAGAGTTTTATAGTGTCCAGTCTTACACTTAGGTCTCTAATCCATTTTGAGTTTATTTTTTGTGTATGGTGTTAGGGAGTGTTCTAATTTCATTCTTTTACATGTAGCTGTCCAGTTCTCCCAGAACCACTTATTGAAGAGGCTGCCTTTTCTCCATTGTATATCCTTGCCTCCTTTGTCATAGATTAGTTGACCATAAGTGTGTGGGTTTATCTCTGGGTTTTCTATCCTGTTCCGTTGATCTATATTTCTGTTTTTGTGCCAGTACCATATTGTCTTGATAACTGTAGCTTTGTACTATAGTCTGAAGTCCAGGAGCCTGATTCCTCCAGCTCCATTTTTTTCCTCAAGACTTCTTTGGCTACTCGAGGTCTTTTATGTCTCCATACAAATTTTAAGATCTTTTGTTCTAGTTCTGTAAAGAATGCCATTGGTAATTTGATAGGGATTTCATTGAATCTGTAGATTGCTTTGGGTAGTATAGTCGTTTTCACAATATTGATTCTTCCAATCCAAGAACATGGTATATCTCTCCATCTGTTTGTTTCATCTTTAAATTCTCTCATCAGTGTCTTATAGTTTTCTGCTTACAGGTCTTTTGTCTCCCTTGGTAGTTTTATTCCTAGGTGTTTTATTCTTTTTGTTGCAATGGTAAATGGGAGTGCTTCCTTAATTTCTCTTCCAGATTTTTCATCATTAGTGTGTAGGAATGCAAGAGATTTCTGTGCATTAATTTTGTATCCTGCTACTCTACTGAATTCATTGATTCACTGTAGTAGTTTTCTGGTGGCATCTTTAGAATTCTCTATGTATAGTATCATGTCATCTGCAAACAGTGACAGTTTTACTTCTTCTTTTCCAATTTGTATTCCTTTTATTTGTTTTTCTTCTCTGATTGCTGTGGCTAAGACTTCCAAAACTATGTGGAATAATAGTGGTGAGAGTGGACATCCTTGTCTTGTTCCTGATCTTAGAGGAAATGCTTTCAGTTTTTCACCATTGAGAATGATGTTTGCTGTGGGTTTGTCGTATATGGCCTTTATTATGTTGAGGTAGGTTCCCTCTATGCCCACTTTCTGGAGAGTTTTTATCATAACTGGGTGTTGAAATTTTTCAAAAGATTTTTCTGCCTCTATTGAAATGATCATATGGTTTTTATTCTTCAATTTGTTAATATGGTTTATCACATTGATTGATTTATGTATATTGAAGAATCCTTGCATCCCTGAGATAAATCCCACTTGATCATGGTATATGATCCTTTTAATGTGCTGTTGAATTCTGTTTGCTAGTATTTTGTTGAGGATTTTTGCATCTATGTTCATCAGTGATATTGGCATGTAGTTTTCTTTTTTTGTGACATCTCTGTCTGGTTTTGGTATCAGGGTGATGGTGGTCTTGTAGAATTAGTTTGGGAGTGTTTCTCCCGCTGCTATATTTTGGAAGAGTTTGAGAAGGGTGGGTGTTATCTCTTCTCTAAATGTTTGATAGAATTCACCTGTGAAGCCATCTGGTCATGGACTTTTGTTTGTTGGAAGATTGTTTTAAAATAAATTTATTTATTTATTTTTGGCTGCATTCCACCTTCGTTGCTGTGCATGGCTTTCTCTAATTGCAGTGAGCAATGGCTACCCTTCGTTATGGTGTGTGGGCTTCTCCCTGCAGTGGCTTCTCTTGTTGTGGAGCACAGGCTCTAGGCACGTGGACTTCAGTAGTTGTGGTGGTGGGCTCAGTAGCTGTGGCTTTTGCTTTCTACAGTGCAGGCTCAGTAGTTGTGACACATGTGCTTAGTTGCTCCGTGGCATGTGGGATCTTCCCAGACCAGGGCTTGAACCCGTGTCCCCTGCATTGGCACACAGATTCTTAACTGCTGTGCCACCAGGGAAGTCCCTGTTGGAAGATTTTAATCACAGTTTCAATCTCAGTGCTTGTGATTGGTCTGTTCATATTTTCTATTTCTTCTTGGTTCACTCTTGCAAGGGTGTTCTTTTCTAAGAATTTGTCCATTTCTTCCAGGTTGTCCATTTTATTGGCATATAGTTGCTTGTAGTAATCTCTCATGATCCTTTGTATTTCTGCAGTGTCAGTTGTTACTTCTCCTTTTTCATTTGTAATTCTGTTGATGTCAGTCTTCTCCCTTTTTTTGTGATGAGTTTGGCTAATGGTTCATCAATTTTGTTTACCTTCTCAAAGAACCAGCTTTTAGTTTTATTGATCTTTGCTATACTTTCCTTCATTTCATTTTCATTTTTTTCTGATCTGATTTTTGTGATTTCTTTCCCTCTGTTAGCTCCGGGTTTTTTTGGTTGTTCTTTCTCTACTTGCTTTAGGTGTAAGGTTAGGTTGTTTATTTGAGATTTTTCTTGTTGCTTGAGGTAGGGTTTTATTGCTGTAAACTTCCCTCTTAGAACTGCTTTTACTGCATCCCATAGGTTTTGGGTCATCATATTTTCATTGTCATTTGTTTCTAGGTTTTGTTTTATTTCCACTTTGATTTCTTCAGTGATCTCTTGATTATTTAGTAGTGTATTGTTTAGCCTCCATGTCTTTGTATTTTTTACAGTTTTTTTTCCTATAATTGATCAGTGTCTAAGTGTTGTGGACAGAAAATATACTTGATATGATTTCAGTTTTCTTAAATTTACTGAGGCTTAATTTGTGACCCAAGGTATGATCTATCCTGGAGAATGTTCCATGAGCACTTGAGAAGAATGTGTATTCTGCTGTTTATGGATGGAATGTCCAATAAATATCAATTTAGCCCATCTGGTCTAATGTGTCATTTACAGCTTGTCTTTCCTTGTTTATCTTCATTTTGGATGATCTGTCCATTGGTGAAAGTGGGGTGTTAAAGTCCCCTACTATTATTGTGTTACTGTTGATTTCCCCTTTTATGGCTGTTAGTATTTGCCTTATGTATTGAGGTGCTCCTATGTTGGGTGCATAAATATTTAAAATTGTTATATCTTCTTCTTATATTGATCCCTTGATCATTATGTAGTGTCCTTCTTTGTCTCTTATAATAGTCTTTATTTTAAAGTCTATTTTGTCTGATATGAGAATTGCTACTCCAGCTTTCTTTTGATTTCCATGTGCATAGAATACCTTTTTCCATCCCCTCACTCTCAGTCTGTATGTGTCCCTAGGTCTGAAGTTGGTCTCTTGTAGACAGCATATATACAGGTCTTGTTGTATCCATTCAGCCAGTCTATGTCTTTTGGTTGGAGCATTTAACCCATTTATGTTTAAAGTAATTATTGATATGTACGCTCCTATTACCATTTTCTTAACTGTTTTGTGTTTGTTTTTGTAGGTCTTTTCCTTCTCTTATGTTTCTTGCCTAGAGAAGTTCCTTTAGCATTTCTTGTAAAGCTGGTTTGGTGATGCTGAATTCTCTTAGCTTTTGCTTGTCTGTAAAGTTTTTAATTTCTCTGTCAAATCTGTATGAGATCCTTGCTGGGTAGAGTAATCTTCGATGTAGGTTTTTCCTTTTCATCACTTTACATATGTCCTGCCAATCCCTTCTGGCTTGCAGAGTTTCTGCTGAAAAATCAGCTGTTTCCTTATGGCGTTCTGTTGTATGTTATTTGTTGCTTTTCCCTTTTTACTTTTAATTTTTTTCTTTATATTTAATTTTTTATAGTTTGGTTAATATGTGTCTTCTTGTTTCTCCATGGATTTATCCTGTGTTGGACTCTTTGCACTTCCTAGACTTGGGTGGCCATTTCCTTTCCCATGTTAAGGAAGTTGTCAACTATAATGTGTTCAAATATTTTCTCAGACTCTTTTTCTCTTCTTCTTCTGGGACCCCTATAATTCGAATGTTGCTGTGTTTAATGTTGTCCCAGAGATCTGAGACTGTTCTCCATTCTTTTCATTCTTTTTTTCTATATTCTGCTCTGTAGCAGTTATTTCCACTATTTCATCTTCCAGGTCACTTATTCGTTCTTCTGCCTCAGTTATTCTGCTATTGATTCCTTCTAGAGAATTTTTAATTTCATTTATTGTGTTGTTCATTGTTGTTTGTTTGATCTTTAGTTCTTCTAAGTCCTTGTTAAACGTTTGTTTTATTTTCTGCATTCTATTTCCAAGATTTTGGATCATCTTTATTATCATTTCTCTGAATTCTTTTTCTGGTAACCTGCCTATTTCCTCTTCATTTGTTTGGTCTGGTTAGTTTTAACATTGTTCCTTCATCTGCTGCATATTTCTCTGCCTTCCCATTTTGTTTAACTTACTGTGTTCGGTTTGTCCTTTTTGCAGGCTGCAGGTTCATAGTTCCCATTATTTTTGGTGTCTGTCCCTAGTTGGTGAGGTTAGTTCAGTGGCTTGTGTAGGCTTCCTGGTGGAGGGGACTGGTGCCTTTTTTCTGGTGTATGGGCCTGGATCTTGTCTTTCTGGTGGGCAGGGCTGCTTATAGTGGTGTGTTTTGGGGTGTCTGTGAACTTAATATGATTTTAGGCAGCCTCTCTGCCAATTGGTGGGGTTGTGCTCCTATCTTGCTAGTTGTTTGGCATGGGGCATCCAGCACTGGTGGTTGCTGGCCACTGGGTGGAGCTGGGTCTTAGTGTTGAGCCCAAAATCTCTGGAAGAGCTCTTGCCGATTGACATTACCTGGGGCTGCGAGGTCTTTGGTGGTCCAATGTCTGGGTTTCGGCTCTCCCACGTGTGAGGCTCTGGCCTGACACCCTGCCAGGGTACCAAGACTCTGCCAGTCATACAGCTCAGACAAAAAGGAAGGAAAAAAAAAGGAATAAAAAATAATATTGGTAAAATAAAAAATAATGATAAAATAAGATAGAAGAAAAGAGCAACCAAACCAATAAACAAATCCACCCATGATAACAAGCACTGAAAACTAAAGTAAGATAAGCATAAAAATCAGAAACAAATCAATCACAGAAAGTAAACCCCCATATCTACAGTTGCTCCTAAAGTCCACCACCTCAATTTTCGGATTATTTGTTGTTTATTCTGGTATTCCACAGATGCAGCGTTCATCAAGTTAATTGTGGGGATTTAATCCGCTGCTCCTGAGGCTGCATGGAGAAATTTCCCTTTCTCTTCTTTGTTTTTCACAGCTCCTGTGGTTCAGCTTTGGTTTTGGCTCTGCCTCTGCGGGTAGGTCACCCTCAAGCATGTGTTCCCTGCCCAGAGAGGAGGGGGTTAAAGCAGCAGCTGATCAGAGCTCTCTTGCTCACTCAGGTTGGGGAGAGGGAGGAGTATGGTAGTCATAATTGGAATGTGGTGGTGTCAGAGGCTGGTGTGAAATTGCAACAGCCTGAGGTCCACCGTGTGTTCTCCTGGAGAAGTTATCTCTGGATCTGGGGACCCTAGCAGTGGCATGCTACACAGGCTCCCAGGGATGGGGGGTGTGAGTAGTGACCTGTGCTCGCACACAGGACTCTTGGTGGCAGTGGCAACAGTATAAGTTTTTCATGCCCATCTCTGGGATCAAGCTGATAGCCACAGCTCACACCCATCTGGAGCTTGCTTAGGCAGTGCTCTGACTTCTGTGGGCACACGGGGAAGGAATCCCCTCTCCTCACACACCCCAAAACAATGGTCTCTTGCCTCTTCAGCAGGTGCAGACTTTTTCCCTGACTCCCTCCCGGCTAGTTGTGGTGCACTAGTCCCCTTCAGGCTGTCTTCATGCAGCCAATGCCAGTCCTCTCCCTGGGATCTGATTTCCGAAGCCTGAGCCTCAGCTCCCAGCCCCCACCTCCCCTGGTGGGTGAGCAGACAAGTGTCTCAGGCTGGTGAGTACTTGTTGGCACCGATCCTCTGTGTGGGAATCTCTCTGCTTTGCCCTCTACACCCCTGTTGCTGTGCTCTCCTCTGTGGTTCTGAGGCTTCCCAACCAACCAACACCCCCCTCCCTACCAGTGAAGGGGCTCCCTAGTGTGTGGAAACTTTTCCTCCTTCACCGCTCCCTCCCAGAAGTGTGGTTACCATCCCTATTCTTTTGTGTCTGTTTTTTCTTTTTTCTTTTGCCCTACCCAGGTACGTGGGGATTTTCTTGCCTTTGGGGAAGTCTGATGCCTTCTGCCAGCATTCAGTAGGTGTTTTGTCGGAGTTGTTCCACATGTAGATGTATTTTTGATGTGTTTATGGGGAGGAAGGTGATCTCCACGTCTTACTCCTCTGCCATCTTGAAGGTCCTAGCAGTTTGATATTTAAATAAAGACTTAAAAAGAACACTTCTGCTTCTGGCTGTGAGTAAAAAGGACTGGATTTACTCACCCACGTTAAATAACTAGAAAACTGGACCAAACAATGTTTTCCAGGCATTTGATAACAGGCACTGGGAATCCTGAGAGAAGGAAAACAAACTTGATGGAGTTTCGTGGTCTAGCTGAGCAGAGGAAATTAGGATAGGAGTCCAGGGAGGCTAAGGTGGCTAGAATATTTGGGACAGACAAGGAAGACAGGGAGAGGGAGAGGGAGAGTGAGAGTGGGAGCAAGAGAGAGAGAGAGAGAGGGAAAAAGAGGGAAAGAGATTGATTGATTGATTGATTGATTGATTCAGTGATTAGCAGAGGTTCCTTGAGCCTTTTGTCTGAATATTGATATCTGCATATGAGAGAGGAAACCACCCCAGGCAGGGCACAGAATCATTGGAAAGCAATAAGCCAAATAATTCCTGAAACTCACATGAGACAGCAATGAGTTTTTTTTCCCCAGTCAGAGAGGAAAGACCTTGCATTATTTGAAGTATTGGATAGAATCCTCAGAAAGGTACCTTAATAGTGAGGTTAGTAGTGAAGCAAAATTAGTCCTAGACTAAAGGATGCTCTGGGTTTTCCAAACAAAGTGAAAAAATAAGCCTCAAAAATGTTAGACTGATTCTAAGTACAATAACCTAACAGTGTGAGAGAAGACAGCCCAACACTATGAAAAGAAACACACCAAAACCCACCACCCAATTGTGCAAGGTTTAAATGTTCAATATCTAATAAAAAAAATAACAGGAGTTCAAAAGAAGAAGAAACATAACCCATAATCAGAAAAAAATGTAAACAATAGAAACAGAACCAGAAATGACAGAAATGATGTAATAACTAAAATTGGCTATTATATTGTTAAATATGCTTCATGTTAATAAAAAGGTAGAGGGGAACATGACTATGATGAAGAGTGAAATAGATAATATAAAAAAGACCCAAATCAAATTTCAAGAGATGAAAAAGACAATTTCCAAAATAAAGAATAAACTGGATGTGATCAACATATGATCAGACATTGCAGAAGAAAATGACAGAACTATAAAAACTATCAAAAATGAAGTACAGAGAGAAAAAATACTGAAAGAAAAGTGAACAGAGCATTAATGACCTGAAGTACAATGCCAGGAGATCCTTCATACTTACATTTGAAGTCCTAGAAACAAGGTGGGAAGAGAGCAGAAAATAGTTAAAGGATAATGGCCAAATATTTGTACAAATCTGATGAAAACTATGAACTCACAGATCCATCAACAAATCCCAAGAAGGAAAAACGTAAAGAAAACTATACCAAGACATATTATAATCAAATTTTAGAAAAGCAGTGATAAAGAGAAAATGCCATAGTAAAGAAGACGCATTCTCATCAGAAACTTTTTGACAGAAATTATGCAAAACAGAAGACAGTCCTCCGTGTTGAAAGAAAAGCAAACTGTCAGTATAGAATTCCATATCCAGTTTTTTTATTTGTCAAAAATGAAGGTGAAATAAACACTTTTTCTGAAAAACAAAAGCAGATATAATTCAGTGTCATCAGAGAAGTTATTCAGGCAGAAGGAAAATGATATCAGATGAAAATTTGGACACCACTGAGGAATAGAAATTGTCAGAAATGGTAAGTATATGGTAAATATAAAATAATTAATTTTCTTAGTTTTTAAGTCTCTTTGAAAGATAATTGACTGCTTAAAACAAAATAGAAAGAATATATTATTGGGTTTATAACACATGTGGAAGTAAAGCATAAGGTAAAACTAGTGCAAAGGATAGGAGGGTGAAATAGAAGTATAGTGGTGAAGATTTCTTATACTGTATGTGAAATGATTTATCATCTGAAGGTAGACCATTGTATTAGTTATCTATTGTTGAATAAGAACTTACCCCAAAATTTAGTTTAAAAAAACACTAAACACTTATTATCTCATATGGTTTATGTGCTTCAGGTGGGGCTTAGCTAGGTGGCTCTGGCTCAGGGCCTCTCATGAAGTTGCAGTCAAGATGTTGAAAGGGGTTGTTGTCATCTGAACACTTAATTGGAGCTAGAGAATTTGTTTCTGAGATGGCTCACTCACATGACTGGAAAATTGGTTCTGGGTCTTGGCCAGTTCTTCTCTGTGTGAAGTCTTCATAGGGCTACTGAATGTCCTCAGAGCATGGAAGCTGGCTTTCCTCAGAGTGAGTGATGTAACAAAGAACAAGTTGGAAGCTGTGCCATATTTTCAACCTACCCTAGGAAGTCACACACTGTCAGTTTTACATGTCCTATTGTTTGCACAGGTCAGTCCTAATCAATGTGGGAGTAAACTATATTAGGGCTTGAGCACTAGAATACAGAGATCATTGGGGAGCATCCTGGAAGCTGGTTAACACAATTGTGGTAAGTTAAAGTAACATATTATAAACCCAAGAACACCACCAAAAAATTCCTTAAGCAAAATGTCAGCTAATCTAATCCAGTCATATATAAAAAAGGATAATACATCTTGACCAATTAGAGTTTATATCAGGAATTCAAGGTTGGTTTAACATTCAAAAATAAATAAATACAATTCACCAATTAACAGTAAAGAAGACAAAACTTAAAATTATCTCAATAGATGTAGTAAAAGCATTTTCACAAAATTCAACATCCATTCATAATGAAAACTCTGCAAAATATAAATATAAGAGAACTTCCTCAATCTGATGAAGGGCATTTACAAGAAAAACCTTATGGCTAATATTATACTGAATACTTTCCTCTTAATATTGGGAATAAGGCAAGGATATCCATTCTCACCACTTCTTTTCTGTTTTTTTGTGGTTCCTAGCTAGTGCAATGTGACAAGAAGAAACAAAAGACATAGAGATTAGAAAGGAAACAGTTTTTATTTGCAGATGACATGATCCTCTACATTAAAAAACAAAAACAACTAATGAATTTACAAAGAAACTACTGGAAAGAACAGTGAAGCCTCTGGAACTAATACATATATTTAGCAAGGTTTCAGGATACAAGATATTAAAAAATTAATTGTATTTCAATATATTCACAACCTACAATTGGGATTTGAATTTAATTTAATAAGACTTTTTAAGTGGTGTTAAAATTTTTAATAGTATTCAAATATGAAATATATAGGATAAATTTCATAAAATATGTGTAGGGTTTATACACTGAAAAATACAAAATTTACTTAAAGAAATTAAAGAAAACCCCAATAAAGGGAAACGTATACCACGTTCACAGATTGAAAGACTAATTATTGGTAAAATATCAGGGCTCCCCAAATTGATTTACAGATTCAATGTAATCTCGATCAAAATTGAAACAGATTTTTTTTTCTCTTTTTTCTTTTTTTGGTAATAATTGACAAGTTGAGTCAAGAATCTATGTTCAAATCAAAAGTCCTAAAATAGCCAAAACAATTTTTGAAAAAGAACAAAACTGAATAACTTATTATTATCTGATTTCTAGTCTTACTTTAAAGCTGCAGTACTCAAAGCATGGTATTGGTATAAGGAGCGACATATAGAATTATATAAATGGTTCATGTTGGATAGTGACATGAACCGTGAATCTTACCACCTAACCTATAAAAATTTCACTTTAAAAGAACTGTAGACCTAAATGTAAGATCTAAAACTATAAAATTTATAGAAGAAACTATAGGCAAATATCTTTGTAATCTTGGTTGAGGCAAATACTTCTTAGGACACAAAATGTATGAACTATATGTAAAAAAAGATGGTAGAAAAAGAATTAATCAAAATTAAAAATGTTTCTCTTCAAAATAAGCTGTTAAGAAAATGAAAAGCTAGATACAGATGGGAAAAATATTGGCAAAACATATATTTACTGAAGAACTTATATACATAATATAAAAAGAACTCAATACTTAATAAGAAGATATACATCTAATAACAAAAATGGGAGAAAGATTTGTAGACACATCACCAAATAACTTATATGAATATGAAATAAGCATATGAAAGATGCTCACCATCATTAGTTAGTGGGGCAATGAAAATGAAAAGCACAATGAAATGTCCACATGCGAATATTCACAGTAGAATCCAACTGATCCTCAACTGGGAATTGATGAACAAATTGTTGTATATCCATGCATGGAATTCTACAAAGCAATAAAAAGGAAAGAACTACTGATAGGAGCAATAATGTGGATGAGTTTCAAAAGATATGCTAAGTAAAAGAAGCCATTCTTAAAATATTACATAATGCATGATTCTATTGATGTGAAGTTCTAAAAAAGACAAAACCATAATGACAGAAAGCAGATTGGTGGTTGCCAGAGTCTGAGGGCAGGGGAAAGGGATTGACTGCAGGGGGGCAGGAGAGAACTTTTTGGAAATGGAACTTTATGGAAATGTTCCATATCTTGATTTTGCTTACCTGACTGTATTCATTTACCCAAGCTCAAACTGTATACTTCAAATTAATGAATTTTATTGAAAGTAAATTTTACTTCAATACAGCTAATTAAAAAAGTTCAGAGGAGAAGTTTGGGGTAGAGATATAAATTTGTGACTCATGAGCATGTAAATGGTATTTAAAGCTATGAAATTAGATGATATATGTGAAGTATAAAAATTAAGCATTGAGGCACTCCCAATGTTTAGAAATCAGGGAGATGAACAGGAAGTAGCAAACGTGACTCAGAAGGAGTAACCTAGTGATGAAAACCAACTATGCATGGTGTCCTGGAAGCCAAATGATAAAGGTATTTCAAGAAGATGTGAATGATAATCTGTGTCACATGCCATTGATGCATAAAAGATTATGGGGAAAGAATATTTACTAGTGAATTTGGCAGTCAAATATGAAGAGAATTCATATTTTCCCTTGACAAGAGCAGTTTGGCTCAGCTGCTTGAAGTTGATTCAAATGAGAATGGGTGCAGATAAATTAGAGACATTGAATACAGACAACTCCAAATTAGTTTTGTTGTAAAGGGAAGGCATGTAATGAAGTGTAGGCTGGAGGGGTACTAGGTAGTGAAGGGAGTTTATTATTTTTATTATTTAAGATGTTAGCAATATTAGTATGTTTTTATGTTTATAGGAAAGATTCAACAGAGAGAGAAACATTTATGATATAGGAGAAAGAGGGAATATTTGCTGGAGCAGTGTCCTTGAGCATGAAAAAGTTGATGAGATCTAGTAGATAAGTTGAAGCATTGGCTTTGGATAGGAGTATGGACAGTGAACCTGTATTAACAGGAGAAGAATTTAGAGTGTGTGGGCACATAAATAATGAGGTGGGTAGATGTGGTAGGAGCTTGTGGGAATTCAAAACAATTTATTTCTATTTTCTGAGAGATATAGGAAGAATGATTATCAGCTGAAAATGAAGATAAAGCAGAAGTTGGAGAGTTGAAGTGAGAATAGAAGATATGAAACAGTCATAGATGGTGGGACTGTGAACAAACTGGGAAATACAGTTTTTTTTGTTTTGTTTTGCTTTGTTTTTTTTAAGGTAGACCAATGAAATTTAATGTAATAGTATGAAAAGTTCATTGATAATACGTAGATTCAGATTATTGTTGAATTTTGGTATAATATCAAAGAATAATGTCTACAGTTATCTGAAAAAGCTATTAAACTATTCCTCCCTTTTCCAACTACTTATCTGAGTGAGGCGAGATTTCATTCATAAATATACTTCAACCAAAAAAACATATCACAACAGATTGAATGCAGAAGCAGAGATGAGAATACAGCTGTTTTCTGTTAAGCCAGATATTAAAGAGACTTGATTTGCAAAAAAAAATGTAAAACTCTTCCCATTAAATATATATTTTGTTTGTCTTGGATAATATAGTTATTTTTCACTGAAAATGTCATTTTTGTAATATGTTTTGTTATTATTTTTATTTTTGTTATTCTTAATGGAATAAGCAAATGTTTTAAAAATTACTCAGCTTTAATTCTAATATAGTAAATATTGATGGGTATAACCACATAAACAAAAGGCATTTGGGGTTCTTGATAACTTTTTTAGGAGTGTAAAGGGAGCCTAAAGATCAAAAAGTTTAAAAATGGCTAACCCTGGAGATATTAAAGAAAACGTTCTTTTTTTTTTTTTTCACACACACACTGTATTTTATTTTTACAAGAGATAAATAGACTGACACCAAGCATTGTACATGGATGACCACAACAAAAGCAACAATGATTGCAATTACCAAACATGAAATACACTCATACTATGTCATAATATTGACATTCAGTCCAGTAATCCTCCACTGTAACAGCTCCTTTACTTTGCAGTGAAAATTGATTTGTATATTCTTTGCCTCTGAGTCCTTGTGGGATTTTTTTTTTAATTCAGACAGAAAGTCACAAAAATTATACTCATCCACATCAGTTCACTCAGTCCCATGTAATTAATTTTTTTTTTCATCTTGATCTTTTGTTAGCACTTTTATGAGATCATCAGTTTTTCATTAGAGTTCTGAAAATGCTTATTCATTCAGTTCAGGAGTACAGTCAGTTACCAGAAACCTGTACTTGTCAGAGTCTTTTCCATGAATTTCTTGAAGATGAAACCCTTTTATAGGAACATATTTGCAAAATCATCAGAGTACACCCAGAACTGTCTGTAAATGACAAAAGACTTAAAAATGACCACGGTTAAAGATTTGATGAAAGTTCATAATAATGCAGTTGACAAGAAAATTACTTATTTCTGAGATATACATTTTATAGTAATAACTAGGATTATTACTTATAACATTATACCAGAACATATAAGATTTTTAGAAATTTCATGTAATGTCTGAAACATTTATATTAACATATTTCCATACAAATAACCCAATGAAAGTTTAGTATTAGTTGTTTTGTTTGTTTTTTTATACCGCAGGTTCTTATTAGGCATCAATTTTATACACATCAGTGTATACAAGTCAATCCCAATCGCCCTATTCAGCACACCACTATCCCCACCCCACCGCAGTTTTCCCCCCTTGGTGTCCATATGTCCATTCTCTACATCTGTGTCTCAACTTCTGCCCTGAAAACTGGCTCATCTGTACCATTTTTCTAGGTTCCACATACATGCATTAATACACGATATTTGTTTTTCTCTTTCTGACTTACTTCACTCTGTATGACAGTCTCTAGATCCATACACGTCTCAACAAATGACTCAATTTCATTCCTTTTTATGGCTGAGTAATATTCCATTGTATATATGTACCACAACTTCTTTATCCATTCGTCTCTTGATGGGCATTTAGGTTGCTTCCATGACCTGACTATTGTAAATAGTGCTGCAATGAACATTTGGGTGCATGTATCTTTTTGAATTACGGTTTTCTCTGGGTATATGCCCAGTAGTGGGATTGCTGGGTCATATGGTAATTCTATTTTTAGTTTTTTAAGGAACCTCCATATTGTTCTCCATAGTGGCTGTATCAATTTACATTCCCACCAACAGTGCAAGCGTGTTCCCTTTTCTCCACACCCTCTCCAGCATTTGTTGTTTGTAGATTTTCTGATGATGCCCATTCTAACAGGAGTGAGGTGATACCTCATTGTAGTTTTGATTTGCATTTCTCTAATAATTAGTGATGTTGAGCATCTTTTCATGTGCTTCGTGGCCGTCTGTATGTCTTCTTTGGAGAAATGTCTATTTAGGTCTTCTGCCCATTTTTGGATTGGGGTGTTTGTTTCTTTAATATTGAGCTGAATGAGCTGTTTATATATTTTGGAGATTAATCCTTTGTCGGTTGATTCATTTGCAAATATTTTCTCCCATTCTGAGGGTTGTCTTTTCGTCTTCTTTATGGTTTCCTCTGCTGTGCAAAAGCTTTGAAGTTTCATTAGGTCCCACTTGTTTATTTTTGTTTTTATTTCCATTACTCTAGGAGGTGGATCAAAAAAGATCTTGCTGTGATTTATGGCAAACAGTGTTCTGCCTATGTTTTCCTCTAAGAGTTTTATAGTGTCCAGTCTTATATTTAGGTCTCTAATCCATTTTGAGTTTATTTTTGTGTATGGTGTTAGGGAGTATTCTAATTTCATTCTTTTACATGTAGCTGTCCAGTTTTCCCAGCACCACTTATTGAAGAGACTGTCTTTTCTCCTTTGTATATCTTTGCCTCCTTTGTCATAGATTAGTTGACCATAGGTGCGTGGGTTAATCTCTGGGCTTTCTATCTTGTTCCATTGATCTATGTTTCTGTTTTTGTGCCAGTACCATATTGTCTTGATTACTGTAGCTTTGTAGTATAGTCTGAAGTCAGGGAGTCTGATTCCTCCAGCTCCGTTTTTTTCCCTCAAGACTGCTTTGGTCATTCGGGGTCTTTTGTGTCTCCATACAAATTTTAAGATGATTTGTTCTAGCTCTGTAAAAAATGCCATTGGTAATTTGATAGGGATTGCATTGAATCTGTAGATTGCTTTGGGTAGTATAGTCATTTTCACAATGTTGATCCTTCCAATCCAAGAACATGGTATATCTCTCCATCTGTTGGTATCATCTTTAATTTCTTTCATCAGTGTCTTATAGATTTCTGCATACAGGTCTTTTGTCTCCCTAGGTAGGTTTATTCCTAGGTATTTTATTTTTTTTGTTGCAATGGTAAATGGGAGTGTTTCCATAGTTTCTCTTTCAGATTTTTCATCATTAGTGTATAGGAATGCAAGAGATTTCTGTGCATTAATTTTGTATCCTGCAACTTTACCATATTCATTAATTAGCTCTAGCAGTTTTCTGGTGGCAGTTTTAGGATTCTCTATGTATAATATCATGTCATTTGCAAACAGTGATAGTTTTACTACTTCTTTTCCAATTTGTATTCCTTTTATTTCTTTTTCTTCTCTGATTGCCGTGGCTAGGACTTCCAGAACTATGTTGAATAATAGTGGTGAGAGTGGACATCCTTGTCTTGTTCCTGATCTTAGAGGAAATGCTTTCAGTTTTTCACCGTTGAGAATGATGTTTGCTGTGGGTTTGTCATATATGGCCTTTATTATGTCGAGATAGGTTCCATCTATGCCCACTTTCTGGAGAGTTTTTATCATAAATGGGTGTTGAATTTTGTCAAAAGCTTTTTCTGCATCTATTGAGATGATCATATGGTTTTTATTCTTCAATTTGTTAATATGGTGTGTCATATTGATTGATTTGCATATATTGAAGAATCCTTGCATCCCTGGGATAAATCCCACTTGATCGTGGTATATGATCCTTTTAATGTGTTGTTGGATTCTGTTTGCTAGTATTTTGTTGAGGATTTTTGCATCTATATTCATCAGTGATATTGGTCTGTAATTTTCTTTTTTTGTAGTGTCTTTGTCTGGTTTTGGTATCAGGGTGATGGTGGCCTCATAGAAAGAGTTTGGGAGTGTTCCTCCCTCTGCAATATTTTGGAAGAGTTTGAGAAGGAGAGGTGTTAGCTCTTCTCTAATTTTTGATAGAATTCACCTATGAAGCCATCTGCTCCTGGACTTTTGTTTTTTGGAAGATTTTTAATCACAGTTTCAATTTCAGTGCTTGTGATTGGTCTGTTCATATTTTCTGTTTCTTCCTGGTTCAGTCTTGGAAGGTTATACCTTTCTAAGAATTTGTCCATTTCTTCCAGGTTGTCCATTTTATTGGCATAAAGTTGCTTTTAGTAGTCTCTTAGGATGCTTTGTATTTCTGCGGTGTCTGTTGTAACATCTCCTTTTTCATTTGTAATTTTATTGATTTGAGTCCTCTCCCTCTTTTTCTTGATGAATTTAGCTAATGGCTTATCAATTTTGTTTATCTTCTCAAAGAACAAGCTTTTAGTTTTATTGATATTTGCTATTGTTTTCTTTGTTTCTATTTCATATATTTTCGCTCTGATCTTTATGATTTCTTTCCTTCTGCTAACTTTGGGTTTCGTTTGTTCTTCTTTCTCTAGTTTCTTTAGTTGTAAGGTTAGATTGATTACTTGAGATTTTTCTTGTTTCTTTATGTAGGCTTGTATAGCTATAAACTTCCTCTTAGAACTGCTTTTGCTGCATCCCATAGGTTTTGGGTCGTCGTGTTTTCATTGTCATTTGTTTCTAGGTATTTTTTGATTTCCTCTTTGATTTCTTCAGTGATCTCTTGGTTATTTAATAACATATTGTTTAGCCTCCATATGTTTGTGTTTTTTACGTTTTTTTCCCTGTAATTCATTTCTAATCTCATAGCGTTGTGGTCAGAAAAGATGCTTGATATGATTTCAATTTTCTTAAATTTACTGAGGCTTGATTTGTGACCCAAGATGTGATCTATGCTGGAGAATGTTCCGTGCGCACTTGAGAAGAATGTGTAATCTGCTGTTTTTGGATGGAATGTCCTATAAATATCAATTAAATCTATCTGGTCTATTGTGTCATTTAAAGCTTCTGTTTCCTTATTTATTTTCATTTTGGATGATCTGTCCATTGGTGTAAGTGAGGTGTTAAAGTCCCCCACTATTATTGTGTTACTGTCAACTTCCTCTTTTATAGCTGTTAGCAGTTGCCTTATGTATTGAGGTGCTCCTATGTTGGGTGCATATATATTTATAATTGTTATATCTTCTTCTTGGATTGATTCCTTGATCATTATGTAGTGTCCTTCCTTGTCTCTTGTAACATTCTTTATTTTAAAGTCTATTTTATCTGATATGAGTATAGCTACTCCAGCTTTCTTTTGATTTCCATTTGCATGGAATATCTTTTTCCATCCCCCCACTTTCAGTCTGTATGTGTCCTTAGGTCTAAAGTGGGTGTCTTGTAGACAGCATATTTATGGGTCCTGTTTTTGTATCCATTCAGCAAGCCTGTGTCTTTTGGTTGGAGCATTTAATCCATTCACGTTAAGGTAATTATCGATATGTGTGTTCCTATGACCATTTTCTTAATTGTTTTGAGTTTGTTTTTGTAGGTCCTTTTCTTCACTTGTGTTACCCATTTAGAGAAGTTCCTTTAGCATTTGTTGTAGAGCTGGTTTGGTGGTGCTGAATTCTCTTAGCTTATGCTTGTCTGTAAAGCTTTTGATTTCTCCATCAAATCTAAATGAGATCCTTGCCGGGTAGAGTAATCTTGGTTGTAGGTTCTTCCCTTTCATCACTTTAAGTATATCATGCCACTCCCTTCTGGTTTGTAGAGTTTCTGCTGAGAAATCAGCTGTTAACCTTATGGGAGTTCCCTTGTATATTATTTGTCGTTTTTCCCTTGCTGCTTTCAATAATTTTTCTTTGTCTTTAATTTTTGCCACTTTGATTACTATGTGTCTCCACGTATTTCTCCTTGGGTTTATCCTGTGTGGGACTCTCTGCGCTTCCTGGACTTGGGTGGCTATTTCCTTTCCCTTGTTAGGGAAGTTTTCGACTATAATCTCTTCAAATATTTTTTCTGGTCCTTTCTCTCTCTCTTCTCCTTCTGGGACCCCTATAATGCGAATGTTGTTGCATTTAATGTTGTCCCAGAGGTCTCTTAGGCTGTCTTCATTTCTTTTCATTCTTTTTTCTTTAGTCTGTTCTGCAGCAGTGAAGTCCACCATTCTGTCTTCCAGGTGACTTATCTGTTCTTCTGCCTCAGTTATTCTGCTATTGCTTCCTTCTAGTGTAGTTTTCATTTCAGTTATTGTATTAATCATCTCTGTTTGCTCTTTAATTCTTCTAGGTCTTTGTTAATCATTTCTTGCATCTTCTCAATCTTTGCCTCCATTCTTATTCTGAGGTCCTGGATCATCTTCACTATCATTATTCTGAATTCTTTTTCTGGAAGGTTGCCTATCTCCACTTCATTTAGTTGTTTTTCTGGGGTTTTTTCTTGTTCCTTCATCTGGTATATAGCCCTCTGCCTTTTCTTCTTGTCTATCTTTCTCTAAATGTGGTTTTTGGTCCACAGGCTGCAGGATTGCAGTTTTTCTTGCTTCTGCTATCTGCCCTCTGGTGGTTGAGGCTATCTAAGAGGCTTGATGGGAGGCTCTGGTGATGGGTAGAGCTGAGTGTTGCTGTGGTGGTCAGAGCTCAGTAAAAGTTTAATGCACTTGACTATTGATGATTGGGGCTGGGTTCCCTCCCTGTTGGTTGTTTTGCCTGAGGCAACCCAACACTGGAGCCTACCCGGGCTCTTTGGTGGGGCTAATGGCAGACTCTGGGAGGGCTCACGCCAAGGAGTACTTCCCAGAACCTCCACTGCCAGTGTCCTTGTCCCCATGATGAAACAGAGCCACCCCCCGCCTCTGCAGGAGACCCTCCAACACTAGCAGGTAGGTCTGGTTCAGTGTCCCCCAGGGTCACTGCTCCTTCCCCTGGGTCCTGATGTGCACACTACTTTGTGTGTGCCCTCCAAGAGTGGGGTCTCTGTTTCCCCCAGTCCTGTCGAAGTCCTGCAATCAATTCCCAGTAGACTTCAAAGTCTAATTCTGTATGAATTCCTCCTCCCGTTGCCGGACCCCCAGGTTGGGAAGCCTGACGTGGGCCTAAGAAACTTCACTCCAGTGGTTGGACTTCTGTGGTATAAGTGTTCAACAGTCTGTGAGTCACCCACCCTGCAGTTATGGGATTTGATTTTACTCAGATTGTGCCCCTCCTACCGTCTCACTGCGGCTTCTCCTCTGTCCTTGGACTTGGGGTATCCTCCTTGGTGAAGTCCAGTGTCTTCCTGTTGATGATTGTCCAGCAGCCAGTTGTTATTCTGGTGCTCTCGCAAGAGGGAGTGAGAGCACGTCCTTCTCCCATTTATTTATTTTTGATTTTTTCACTGTGCTTTTGATGTCATAGCCAAAACATCATTGCCAAGACCAATCATATGCAGGGAGATTTTTCTTCTACAGTTTCACAGCTTTGAGTCTTACATTTAAGCCTTTAATCCATTTTGAGTTTAATTTTTGTAAGTGTATAAGAAAAAAGTCCAGTTTTATTATTTTGCATGTAGCTATCCAGTTTTCCCAGTTATTTTTGGGGACTATCCTTTGCCCTTTGAGTATTATTGGCTCACTTGTAAAGTATTAGCTGACTGTATATGCATGGATTTATTTCTAGCCTCTTTTTTCTGTTCCCTTGGTCTATGTGTACCATACTGTTTTAATTACTGTAGCTTTGTAATACAGTTTGAAATAAGGAATTGTTATGCCTCCAATTTTGTTATTTATCAGAATTGCTTTGGCTATGTGAGATCTTTTGTGGTTGCATACAAACTTTAGGATTGTTAATTCTATTTCTTTTTTTTTTTAAATCTTTATTGAAGTATAATTGCTTTACAATGGTGTGTTAGTTTCTGCTTTAACACAAAGTGAATCAGTTATACATATACATATGTTCCCATATCTCTTCCCTCTTGCATCTCCCTCCCTCCGACCCTCCCTATCCCACCCCTCTAGGTGGTCACAAAGCACTGAGCTGATCTCCCTGTGCTATGCGGCTGCTTCCCACTAGCTATCTATTTTACATTTGGTAGTGTATATATGTCCATGACACTCTCTCACTCTGTCACATCTCACCGCTCCCCCTCCCCATATCCTCAAGTCCATTCTTTAGTAGGTCTGTGTCTTTATTCCCATCTTGCCACTAGGTTCTTCATGAACTTTTTTTTTTCTTCCTTAGATTCCATACATATGTGTTAGCATACTGTATTTGTTTTCTCATTCTGACTTACTTCACTCTGTATGACAGACTCTAACTCCATCCACCTAACTACAAATACCTCCATTTCATTTCTTTTTATGGCTGAGTAATATTCCATTGTATATATGTGTCACATCTTCTTTATCCATTCATCCGATGATGGACACTTAGATTGCTTCCATGTCCTGGCTATTGTAAATAGAGCTGCAATGAACATTTTGGTACATGACTCTTTTTGAATTATGGTTTTCTCAGGGTATATGCCCTGTAGTAGGATTGCTGGGTCATATGGTAGTTTTATTTTTAGTTTTTTAAGGAACGTCCATACTGTTCTCCATAGTGGCTGTATCAATTTACATTCCCACCAACAGTGCAAGAGTGTTCCCTTTTCTCCACACCCTCTCCAGCATTTATTGTTTCTAGATTTTTTGATGATTGCCATTCTGACCGGTGTGAGATGATACCTCATTGTAGTTTTGATTTGCATTTCTCTAACGATTAAGGATGTTGAGCATTCTTTCATGTGTCTGACGGCCATCTGTATATCTTCTTTGGAAAATGTCTATTTAGGTCTTCTGCCCATGTTTGGATTGGGTTGTTCGTTTTTTTGTTATTGAGCTGCATGAGCTGCTTGCAAATCTTGGAGGTTAATCCTTTGTCAGTTGCTTCATTTGCAAATATTTTCTCCCATTCTGAGGGTTGTCTTTTGGTCTTGTTCATGGGTTCCTTTGCTGTGCAAAAGCTTTTAAATTTCATTAGGTCCCATTTGTTTATTTGTGTTTTTATTTCCATTTCCCTAGGAGCTGGGTCAAAAAGGATCTTGCTGCGATTTATGTTATAGAGTGTTCTGCCTATGTTTTCCTCTAAGAGTTTGATAGTGTCTGGCTTTCCACTTAGGTCTTTAATCCATTTTGAGTTCATTTTTGTGTATGGTGTCAGGGAGTGTTCTAATTTCATACTTTTATATGTACCTGTCCAATGTTCCCAGCACCACTTATTGAAGAGACTGTCTTTTCTCCACTGTATATGCTTGCCTCCTTTATCAAAGATAAGGTGACCATATGTGCGTGGGTTTATCTCTGGGCTTTCTATCCTGTTCCATTGAACTATATTTCTGTTTTTGTGCCAGTACCAAACTGTCTTGATTACTGTAGCTTTGTAATATAGTCTAAAGTCAGGGAGTCTGATTCCTCCAGCTCCATTTTTCGTTCTCAAGATTGCTTTGGCTATTCTGGGTCTTTTGTGTCTCTATACAAATTGTGAAATTTTTTGTTATAGTTCTGTGAAAAATGTCTGTGGTAGTTTGATAGGGATTGCATTGAATCTGTAGATTGCTTTGGGTAGTAGAGTCATTTTCACAATGTTGATTCTTCCAATCCAAGAACATGGTATATCTCTCCATCTATTTGTATCATCTTTAATTTCTTTCATCAGTGTCCTATAATTTTCTGCATACAGGTCTTTTGTCTCCTTAGGTAGGTTTATTCCTAGATATTTTATTCTTTTTGTTACAATGGTAAACGGGAGTGTTTTCTTAATTTCACTTTCAGATTTTTCATCATTAGTATATAGGAATGCAAGAGATTTCTGTGCATTAATTTTGTATCCTGCTACTTTACCAAATTCATTGATTAGCTCTAGTAGTTTTCTGGTGGCAGTTTTAGGATTCTCTATGTATAGTATCATGTCATCTGCAAACAGTGATAGCTTTACTTCTTCAATTCTGATTTGGATTCCTTTTATTTCTTTGTCTTCTCTGATTGCTATGGCTAACACTTCCAAAACTATGTTGAATAATAGTGGTGAGAGTTGGCGACCTTGTCTTGTTCCTGATCTTATTGGAAATGGTTTCAGTTTTTCACCATTGAGGACAATGTTGGTTGTGGGTTTGTCATATGTGGCCTTTATTATGTTGAGGAAAGTTCCCTCTATGCCTACTTTCTGCAGGGCTTTTATCATAAATGGGTGTTGAATTTTGTTGAAAGCTTTCTCTGCATCTATTGAGATGATCATATGGTTTTTCTCCTTCAATTTGTTAATATGGTGTATCACGTTGATTGATTTGCGTATATTGAAGAATCCTTGCATTCCTGGGATAAACTCCACTTGATCATGGTGTATGATCCTTTTAATGTGCTGTTGGATTCTGTTTGCTAGTATTTTGTTGAGGATTTTTTCATCTATGTTAATCAGTGATATTGGCCTGTAGTTTTCTGTCTTTGTGACATCTTTGTCTGGTTTTGGTATCAGGGTGATGGTGGTCTCGTAGAATGAGTTGGAGAGTGTTCCTCCCTCTGCAATATTTGGAAAGAGTTTGAGAAGGATAGGTGTTAGCTCTTCTTTAAATATTTGATAGTATTCACCTGTGAAGCCATCTGGTCCTGGGCTTTTGTTTGTTGGAAGATGTTTAATCACAGTTTCAATTTCATTGCTTGTGATTGGTCTGTTCATATTTTCTATTTCTTCCTGGTTCAGTCTCGGCAGGTTGTGCATTTCTAAGAATCTGTCCATTTCTTCCAGGTTGTCCATTTTATTGGCATAGAGTTGCTTGTAGTAATCTCTCATGATCGTTTGTATTTGTGCAGTGTCAGTGGATACTTCTCCTTTTTCATTTCTAATTCTATTGATTGGAGTCTTCTCCCTTTTTCTCTTGATGAGTCTGGCTAATGGTTTATCAATTTTGTTTATCTTCTCAAAGAACCAGCTTTTAGTTTAATTGATTTTTGCTATTGTTTCCTTCATTTCTTTTTCATTTATTTCTGATCTGATCTTTATGATTTCTTTCCTTCTGCTAGCTTTGGGGTTTTTTTGCTCTTCTTTCTCTAATTGCTTTAGGTGCAAGGTTAGGTTGTTTATTCGAGATGTTTCCTGTTTCTTGATGTAGGCTTGTATCGCTATAAACTTCTCTCTTAGCACTGCTTTTGCTGCATCCCATAGGTTTTGGGTCGTCGTGTCTCCATTATCATTTGTTTCTAGGTATTTTTTGATTTCCCCTTTGATTTCTTCAGTGATCACTTCGTTATTAAGTAGTGTATTGTGTAGCCTCCATGTGTTTGTATTATTTACAGATGTTTTCCTGTAATTGATATCTAGTCTCATAGCGCTGTGGTCGGAAAAGATACTTGATACGATTTCAATTTTCTTAAATTTACCAAGGCTTGATTTGTGACCCAAGATATGATCTATCCTGGAGAATGTTCCATGAGCACTTGAGAAAAATGTGTATTCTGTTGTTTTTGGGTGGAATGTCCTATAAATGTCAATTAAGTCCATCTTGTTTAATGTATCATTTAAAGCTTGTGTTTCCTTATTTATTTTCATTTTGGATGATCTGTCCATTGGTGAAAGTGGGGTGTTAAAGTCCCCTACTATGATTTTGTTGCTGTCGATTTCCCCTCTATGGCTGTTAGTATTTGCCTTATGTATTGAGGTGCTCCTATGTTGGGTGCATAAATATTTACAATTGTTATACCTTCCTCTTGGATCAATCCCTTGATCATTATATAGTGTCCTTGTTTGTCTCTTGTGATAGTCTTTATTTTAAAGTCTATTTTGTCTGATATGAGAATTGCTATTCCAGCTTTCTTTTGATTTCCAATTGCATGGAATATCTTTTTCCATCCCCTCACTTTCAGTCTGTATGTGTCTCTAGGTCTGAAATGGATCTCTTGTAGACAGCATATATATGGGTCTTGTTTTTGTATCCATTCAGCCAGTCTTTGTCTTTTGGTGGGAGCATTTAATCCATTTACATTTAAGGTAATTATCTATATGCATGTTCCTATTCCCATTTTCTTAAATGTTTTGGGTTTGTTATTGTAGGTGTTTTCCTTCTCTTGTGTTTCTTGCCTAGGGAAGTTCCTTTAGCATTTGTTGTAAAGCTGGTTTGGTGGTGCTGAACTCTCTCACCTTTTGCTTGTCTGTAAAGGTTTTAATTTCTCCATCAAAACTGAATGAGATCCTTGCTGGGTAGAGTAACCTTGGTTGTAGGTTTTTCTTCTTCATGAGTTTAAGTATATCCTGCTACTTCCTTCTGGCTTGCAGAGTTTCTGCTGAAAGATCAGCTGTTAACCTTATGGGGATTCCCTTGTGTGTTATTTGTTGTTTTTCCCTTACTGCTTTTAATATGTTTTCTTTATATTTAATTTTTGATAGTTTGATTAATATGTGTCTTGGCATGTTTCTCCTTGGATTTATCCTGTATGGGACTCTCTGTGCTTCCAAGACTTGATTAACTATTTCCTTTCCCATATTAGGGAAGTTTTCAACTATCATCTCTTCAAATATTTTCTCAGTCCCTTTCTTTTTCTCTTCTTCTTCTGGGACCCCTATAATTCGAATGTTGGTGCGTTTAATGTTGTCCCATAGGTCTCTGAGACTGTCCTCAGTTCTTTTCATTCTTTTTTCTTTATTCTGCTCTGCAGGAGTTATTTCCACTATTTTATCTTCCAGGTCACTTATCCGTTCTTCTGCCTCAGTTATTCTGCTATTGATCCCGTCTAGAGCATTTTTAATTTCATTTATTGTGTTTTTCATCGTTGCTTGGTTCCTGTTTAGTTCTTCTACGTCATTGTTAAATGTTTCTTGCATTTTGTCTATTCTATTTCCAAGATTTTGGATCATTTTTACTATCATTATTCTGAATTCTTTTTCAGGTAGACTGCCTATTTCCTCTTCATTTGTTAGGTCTGGTGTGTTTTGACCCTGCTCCTTCACCTGCTGTGTGTTTTTTTGTCTTCTCATTTTGCTTATCTGACTGTGTTTGGGGTCTCCTTTTCACTGGCTGCAGGTTCATAGTTCCCGTTGTTTTTGGTATCTGTCCCCAGTGGCTAAGGTTCGTTCAGTGGGTTTTGTAGGCTTCCTGGTGGAGGGGACTAGTGCCTGTGTTCTGGTGGATGAGGTTGGATCTTTTCTTTGTGGTGGGCACGTCCACGTTTGGTGGTGTGTTTTGGGGTGTCTGTGGCCTTATTATGATTGTAGGCAGCCTCTCTGCTAATGGATGAGGCTGTGTTCCTCTCTTGCTAGTTGTTTGGCATAGGGTGTCCAGCACTGTAGCTTGCTGGTCGTTGAGTGAAGCTGGGTCTTGATGTTGAGATGGAGATCTCTGAGAGATTTTCGCCGTTTGGTATTACGTGGAGCTGGGTGGTCTCTTGTAGACCAGTGTCCTGAAGTTGGCTCTCCCAGCTCAGAGGCATGGCCCTGATGCCTGGCTGGAGCACCAAGTGCCTTTCATCCACACATCTCAGAATATAAGGGAGAAAAAATAAAAAGAAAGAAAGAAAGAGGATAAAATAAAATAAAGCTATTATAATAAAAAAAAGAAAAATATTATTAAGAATAAATGTATTTGGAAAATTTTTTTTTTAATTTTTAAAAATAGATTTATTATTTTTTTATAATAAAAACTAAGAAAAAAATTATTAAGAAAAAAATTTATTAAGGAAAAAATTTATTAGGAAAAAATTTTTAATTTTTAAAATAAAAAATATGAAAAAACTTATTAAAAAATTTTTTTAATTTCTAAAAATAGAAAATAAGGAAAAAATTATTAAGGAAACATATATTAGGAAAAAAAATATTTTTAAGTAAAAAAAAAAAAGAAAAGAAAAAAACGAATGGCCCTAACCCTAGGACGAATGGTGAAAGCAAAGCTATACACACAAAATCTCACCGAGAAGCTTACACATATACACTCACAAAAAAAGGAAAAGGGGAAAAATTAATATATCCTGCTCCCAAAGTCCACCTCTTGAATGTGGAATGATTCGTTGTCTATTCAGGTATTCAACAGATGCAGGCAAATCATGTTGTTTGTCGAGCTTTAATCCGCTGCTTCTGAGGCTGCTGGGAGTGATTTCCCTTTCTCTTCTTTGTTCGTACAGCTCCCATGGTTCAGCTTTGGATTTGGACCCGCCTCTGCATGTAGGTCGCCTGAGGGCGTCCGTTGCCCGCCCAGACAGAACGGAGTTAAAGGAGCAGCTGCTTTGGGGTCTCTGGCTCACTCAGCCCGCAGGGAAGGAGCGGTACGGAGGAGATGGGGCGAGCCTGCAGTGGCAGAGGCCGGCATGACATTGCAGCAGCCTGAGGTGTTCCTTGCATTCTCTCCGGATCACGGGAGCCTGGCAGTGGCGAGCTGCACCGGCTCCCGGGAGGGGCGGTGTGGAGAGTGACCTGTGCTCTAACACAGGCTTCTTGGTGGTGGCAGCAGCAGCCTTAGCGTCTCCTGCCCGTCTTTGGGGTCCGTGCTGATAACCGCGGCTCGCGCCTGTCTCTGGGGTCCGCGCTGTTAGCCGTGGCTCACGCCCGCCTCTGGAGTCCACGCTAATATCCGCGGCTCGCGCCCGTCTCTGGAGTTCGTTTAGGCGGCACTCTGAATCCCCTCTCCTTGTGTGCCGCTAAACAAAGAGGCAAGAAAAAGTCTCTTGCCTCTTCGGCGGCTGCAGACTTTTTCTCGGGCTCCCTCCCAGCCAGCTGTGGTGCGCCAACCCCTTCAGGCTGTGTTCACGCCGCCAGCCCCAGTCCTCTCCCTGCGATCGGACCGAAGCCTGAGCCTCGGCTCCCAGCCCCCGCCCGCCCCGGTGGGTGAGCAGACAAGCCTCTCATGCTGGTGAGTGCTGCTTGGCGCCGAACCTCTGTGCAGGAATCTCTCCGTTTTTCCCTCTGTGCCCCTGTTGCTGTGGGATTCGCGCTGATAGCCGTGGCTCGCCCCTGTCTCTGGAGTTCGTTTAGGCGGTGCTCTGAATCCCCTCTCCTTGCGTGCCGTGAAACAAAGAGGCAAGAAAAAGTCTCTTGCCTCTTCGGCAGCTGCAGACATTTTCCTGGAATCCCTCCCGACTAGCACCGAAGCCCGAGCCTCAGCTCCCAGCCCCCGCCCGCCCCGTCGGCTGAGCGGACAAGCCTCTCGGGCTGGTGAGTGCTAATCAGCACCGATCCTCCGTGCGGGAATCTCTCTGCTTTGCCCTCCACACCCCTGTTGCTGCGCTCTCCTCCGTGGCTCCGAAGCTCCCCCCTCTGCCACCCGCAGTCTCTGCCCACGAAGGGGCTCCTAGTGTGTGGACATCTTTCCTCCTTCACGGCTCCCTCCCACTGGTGCAGGTCCCATCCCTATTCTTTTGTCTCTGTTATTTCTTTTTTCTTTTACCCTACCCACGTACATGGGGATTTTCTTGCCTTTTGTGAGGTCTGACGTCTTCTGCCAGCGTTCAGTGGGTGTTCTGTAGGAGCAGTTCCACGTGTAGATGTATTTCTACTGTATCTGTGGGAAGGAAGGTGATCTCCGCATCTTACTCTTCCGCCATCTTGCCCCTCCCTCTGTTAATTCTATTTCTGTGAAACATGCCACTGGAATTTTGATAGGAATTACATTGAATCTATAGATAGATGGCTTGGGTAATATGGACATTTTAACAATATTCTTGTGATCCATGAACATGGGATATCTCTCCATTTATTTGTCTAATTTTTTCAATTTCTTTTATCAATGTCTTGTAGCTTTTAGTGTACAGAACTTTCACCTCCTTGGTTAAATTTATTCCTAGGCATTTAATTCTTTTTGATACTATTGTAAATGGGATTTCTTATTTATTTTTCAGTTAATTCATTGTTAGCATATAGAAATGCAACTGATTGTTGTATGTTGATTTTGTGTCCTGTCATTTTACTGAATTCATTTATTAGTTCTAACAGTTTTTTGGAGGAGTGTTTAGAATTTTCTATATATAAGATCATATTACCTACAAACAGATAATTTTTCATCTTCCTTTCTGATTTGGATGCCTTTTTAATCTTTTTATTGCCTAACTGCTCTGGCTAGGACTTCCAGTATGTTGAATAAAAGTGGTGAGAGTGGGTATCCTTGTCTTGTTCTTGGTCATAGGGGAAAAGTTTGTTTTCACTGTTAAGTGTGATTTTAGCTGTCATAGAGAGCCTTTATTATGTCGGGGTACATTTCTTCTATATCTGATTTATTGAGATTTTTTTTTTTTATCATAAAATGATATTGAATTTTGTCAAATGTTTTTTCTACATCTATTGAGATAATCATAAGATTTTTATCTTTCACTTTATTAGTGTAGTGTATCATATTTATTGATTTGTGTATGTTGAACTGTCCTTATATCCCAGGGATAAATTCCACTTGATGAAGGTGTATGATCCTTTTAATGTGGTGTTAAAATTGGTTTGCTGGTATTTTGTTGAGAATTTTTGCATCTGTATTCATTAGGAATATTGGGTGGTAGTTTTCTTTTCTTGATGTGTCCTTTTCTGGCTTTTGTATAAGAATAATGTTGGCTTCATAACATGAGTTTGGGAGTATTTTCTCCTTCAATTTACTGGAAGTGAAAAATTGAAATTTGAGAATAATTGGTATTAATTCTTTAAATGTTTGGTGGTGAAACCATGTGGTGCTGAGATTTTCTTTTGTTAGAATTTTTTTATTACAGCTTCAATCTCCTTACTGGTTATTGATCCGTTTGCATTCATGATTCAGTTTAAGTAGGTTCTATGTTTCTAGGATTCATTATTTCTTCTAGGCTATTCAATTTATTGCCATATAATTGTTTACTCTAGTCTCTTTGATTTTTGGTATTTCTGTCATATCAGTTGTGATGTCTTCTCTTTCACTTCTGATTTTATTTACCTGAGTCTCCTCTATCTTTATCTTAGTTAGTTTAATTATAGGTTTGTCAATTTGTTTATCTTTTCAAAAGACAGGCTCTCAGTTTTGTTGGTCTTTTCTATTGATTTTACTGTCCTCTATTTTGTTTATTTATGCTCTGATCTCTGTTATTTCATCCTTCTGCTAACTTTGGGCTTAGTTTGTTCTTCTTGTAGTTCCTTGAGGTGTAAAGTTAAGTTGTTTACTTGTAATCTTCCTTTTTTTAAAATTAATGTAGGCATTTAACACTATAGACTTTCCTCTTAGAACTGCTTTTTCTCCATTCCTTAAGTATTGGTATGATTTGTTGACATTTTTATATGTCTTAAGATATTTTTTGTTTGTTTTTAATTAATTAATTAATTAATTAATTAATTAATTAAGTTTTGGCTGTGTTGAGTCTTTGCTGCTGTGCATGGGGTTTCTCTAGTTGCAGCAAGTGGGGGCTACTCTTTGTGGCAGTGCATGGGCTTCTCACTGTGGTGGCTTTTCTTGTTGTGGGGCATGGGCTATAGGCGTGCTGGTTTCAGTAGTTGTGACACATGGGCTCAGTAGGTGTGGCGCACGGGCTTAGTTGCTCTGTAGCATGTGGGATCTTCCTGGACCAGGGATCAAACCTGTGTCTCCTGCATTGGCAGGCAAATTCTTAACCACTGTGCCATCAGGGAAGTCCGTGTCTTAAGATAATTTTTGATTTCCCATTAGAGTTCTTCTTTGATCCATAGGTTGTTCAGGAGCCTGTTGTTTAATTTTCACACATCTGTGAATTTTCCAGTTTTTCTTCTATTGTTGATTTCTAGTTTCATACCACTGTGACTGGAAAAGATACCTGGTATGATTTCCATCTTTTTACATTGCCAAGGTTTGTTTTGTGACCTAACATATGTTGTATCCTGGAGAATGTTCCATGTGCACTTGCAAAGAATGTGCATTCTGCTGCAGTTGTGTGGAATGTTGTATATGTTTGTTAGGTCCATTTTGTCTACAATGTAGTTCAAGCCCAATGTCTCCTTAATAATTTTCTGACTGGATGATCTATCCATTGTTGAAAGTGGCATATTGAAATACCCTACTATTATTTTATTGTAGTATATTTATTTCTTTAGATCTGCTAGAATTTGCTTAATATAGGTGTTATATATGTGTGCTTATTATAGGTGCTTAATATAGGTGCTATGATATGGGGTGCATATATGTTTATAATTATTATATCTTCTTGATGAATTGACCCCTTTATCATTGTATACTTACTTTCTTTGTCTCCTGTTACAGTTTATATCTAATTTGTCTAGTTAAGTATAGCTACCTCTGTTATCTTTTGGTTCCTACTGCATGGAGTATCTTTTTATATCCCTTAACACAGATCCTATGTGTATCCTTAAAGGTAAAGTCAATCTTTAGTAGGCAGCATAGAGTTGAGCCTTGTTTTTAAATTCATTCAGCCACTATGTACCTTTTGGTTGGAGAACTTAATCTATATACATGTAAAGTAATTATTGACAGGATAGAACTTACTAATGTCATCTTCTTGTGTTCTGTTTTTTTTTGTAGTTTTCTTGTGCTCTTCTTCCTCTTTAATTGTCTTTCTTTGTGAATTAATAATTTTCTATGGTGTTATGATTTGATTCCCTTATTATTATTTTTGTGCTTACTGCAGGTTTTTGCTTTGTGGTCACCATGAAGCTTACATAATGTATCTCATAGATTTAACAGTCTATTTTTAGCTGATATCAACTTAACAGTGATTAGATACAAAAACTCTACACTTTTACTTCCCCATAATTTTATGTTTTTGATGTCACAATTTTCCTCTTTTTATATTGTGTATCCATTAACAAGTTATTGTACCTATAGTTATTTTAATGTTTTTCTCTTTTTTTTAAACATATTTATTGGAGTATAATTGCTTTACAAACGTGTGTTAGTTTCTGCTTTACAACAAAGTGAATCAGTTATACATATACATATGTCCCCATACTTCTTCCCTCTTGCATCTCGCTCCCTCCCACCCTCCCTATCCTACAACTCTAGGTGGTCACAAAGCATTGAGCTGATCTCCCTGAGATATGCAGCTGCTTCCCACTAGCTATCTATTTTACATTTGGTAGTGTATATATGTCCATGCCACTCTCTCACTTTTTCCCAGCTAACCCTTCCCACTCCCCGTATGTTCAAGTCCATTCTCTAGTAGGTCTGCATCTTTATTTCCATCTTGTCCCTAGGTTCTTCATGACCTTTTTTTTTTTTTTTTTTAGATTCCATATATATATGTTAGCATACAGTATTTGTTTTTCACTTTCTGACTTACTTCACTCAGAATGACAGTCTCTAGGTCTATCCATCTCACTACAAATAACTCAGTTTCGATCCTTTTATGGCTGAGTAATATTCCATTGTATATATGTGCCACATCTTCTTTATCCATTCATCTTTTGATGGATACTTTGGTTGCTTCCATGTCCTGGCTATTGTAAATAGAGCTGCAATGAACATTGTGGTACCTGAGTCTTTTTGAATTATGGTTTTCTCAGGGTATATGCCCAGTAGTGGGATCTCTGGGTCGTATGGTAGTTCTATTTTTAGTTTTTTAAGGAACGTCGATACTGTTCTCCATAGTGGCTGTATCAATTTACATTCCCACCAACAGTGCAAGAGGGTTCCCTTTCCTCCCCACCCTCTCCAGCATTTATTGTTTGTGGATTTTTTGATGATGGCCATTCTGACTGGTGTGAGATGATATCTCATTGTAGTTTTGATTTGCATTTCTCTAATGCTTAATGATGTTGAGCATTCTTTCATGTGTCTGTTGGCAATCTGTATATCTTCTTTGGAGAAATGTCTATTTAGGTCTTCTGCCCATTTATGGACTGGGTTGCTTGTTTTTTTGATATTCAGCTGCATGAGCTGCTTGTAAATTTTGGAGATTAATCCTTTGTCTGCTGCTTCATTTGCAAATATTTTCTCTCATTCTGTGGGTTGTCTTTTTGTCTTTTTTATGGTTTATTTTTCTGTGCAAAAGCTTTTAAGTTTCATTAGGTTCCATTTGTTTATTTTTATTTCCATTTCTCTAGGAGGTGGGTCAAAAAGAATCTTGCTGTGATTTATGTCAGAGAGTGTTCTGCCTATATTTTCCTCTAAGAGTTTGATGGTGCCTGGCCTTACAATTAGGTCTTTAATCCATTTTGACCTTATTTTTGTGTATGGTGTTAGGGAGTGTTCTAATATCATTCCTTTACATGTAGCTGTCCAGTTTTCCCAGAACCACATATTGAAGAGGCTGTCTTTTCTCCACTGTATATTCTTGCCTCCTTTATCAAAGATAAGGTGACTATATGTGCGTGGCTTTATCTCTGGGGTTTCTATCCTTTTCCATTGATCTATATTTCTGTTTCTGTGCCAGTACCATACTGTCTTGATTACTGTAGCTTTGTAGTATAGTCTGAAGTCAGGGAGCCTGATTCCTCCAGCTCCATTTTTCGTTCTCAAGATTGGTTTGGCTATTCGGGGTCTTTTGAGTTTCCATACAAGCTGTGAAATGTTTTATTCTAGTTCTGTGAAAAATGCCAATGTAGTTTGATAGGGATTGCATTGAATCTGTAATTTGCTTTGGGTAGTAGAGTCATTTTCACAATGTTGATTCTTCCAATCCAACAACATGATATATCTCTCCATCTATTTGTAACATCTTTAATTTCTTTCATCAGTATCTTATAGTTTTCAGCATACAGGTCTTTTGTCTCTTTAGGTAGGTTTATTCCTTGATATTTTATTCTTTTTGTTGCAATGGTAAATGGGAGTGTTTCCTTAAATTCACTTTCAGATATTTCATCATTAGTGTATAGGAATGCAAGAGATTACTGTGCATTAATTTTGTATCCAGGTACTTTACCAAATTTATTGGTTAGCTGTAGTAGTTTTCTGGTAGCATCTTTAGGATTCTTTATGTATAGTATCATGTCATCTGAAAACAGTGACAGTTTTACTTCTTCTTTTCCAACTTGGATTCCTTTTATTTCTTTTTCTTCTCTGATTGCTGTGGCTAAAACTTCCAAAACTATGTTGAATAATAGTGGTGAGAGTGGGCAACCTTGTCTTGTTCCTGATCTTAGTGGAAATGGTTTCAGTTTTTCACCATTGAGAATGAAGTTGGATGTGGGTTTGTCATTGATGGCCTTTATTATGTTGAGGAAAGTTCCCTCTATGCTGACTTTCTGGAGGGTTTTTATCATAAATGGGTGTTGAATTTTCTCGAAAGCTTTCTCTGCATCTGTTGAGATGATCATATGGTTTTACTCCTTCAATTTGTTAATATGGTGTATCACGTTGATTGATTTGCGTATATTGAAGAATCCTTGCATTCCTGGGATAAACCCCACTTGTTCATAGTGTATGATCCTTTTAATGTGCTGTTAGATTCTGTTTGCTAGTATTTTGTTGAGGATTTTTGCATCTATGTTCATCAGTGATATTGGCCTGTAGTTTTCTTTCTTTGTGACATCTTTGGTTCTGGTATTAGAGTGATGGTGGCCTCATAGAATGAGTTGGAGTGTTCCTCCCTCTGCTATATTTTGGAAGAGTTTGAGAAGGATAGGTGTTAGCTCTTCTCTAAATGTTTGATAGAATTCGCCTGTGAAGCCATCTCGTCCTGGGCTTTTGTTGGTTGGAAGATTTTTAATCACAGTTTCAATTTCAGTGCTTGTGATTCGCCTGTTCATATTCTCTATTCCTTCCTGGCTCAGTCTCAGAAGGTTGTGCATTTCTAAGAATTTGTCTATGTCTTTCAAGTTGTCCATTTTATTGGCATAGAGTTGCTTGTAGTAATCTCTCATGATCGTTTGTATTTCTGCAGTGTCAGTTGTTCCTTCTCCTTTTTCATTTCTAATTCTATTGATTTGAGTGTTCTCTCGTTTTTTCTTGATAAGTCTGGCTAATGGCTTATCAATTTTGTTTATCTTCTCAAAGAACCAGCTTTTAGTTTTATTGATCTTTGTTATCATTTCCTTAATTTCTTTTTCATTTATTTCTGATCTGATCTTTATGATTTCTTTCCGTCTGCTAACTTTGAGGGTTTTTTTGTTCTTCTTTCTCTACTTGCTTTAGGTGTAAGGTTAGCTTGTTTATTTGAGATGTTTCTTGTTTTTTAAAGTAGGATTGTATTGCTATAAACTTCCCTCTTAGAACTGCTTTTTCCTGCATCCCGTACATTTTGGGTCATCGTGTTTTCATTCTCATTTGTTTCTAGGTATTTTTTGATTTCCTCTTTGATTTCTTCAGTGATCTCTTGGTTATTAAGTAGTGTGTTGTTTATCCTCCATGTGTTTGTATTTCTTACAGATTTTTTCCTGTAAATGATATGTGGTCTCATAGCATTGTGGTTGGAAAAGATACTTGATACAATTTCAATTTTCTTAAATTTACCAAGGCTTGATTTGTAACCCGAGATATGATCTATCCTGGAGAATGTTGCATGAGCACTTGAGAAGAATGTGTATTCTGTTATTTTGGGATGGAATGTCCTATAAATGTCAATTAAGTCCATCTTGTTTAATGTATCATTTAAAGCTTGTGTTTCCTTATTTATTTTCATTTTGGATGATGTGTCCATTGGTGAAAGTGGCGTGTTAAAGTCCCCTACTATGATTGTGTTGCTGTCGATTTCCCCTTTTATGGCTGTTACTATTTTCCTTATATATTCTGGTCCTCCTATGTTGGGTGCATAAATATTTACAATTGTTACATCTTCTTCTTGGATTGATCCCTTGATAATTAGGTAGTGTCCTTCTTTGTCTCTTGTCATAGTCTTTGTTTTAAAGTCTATTTTGTCTGATATGAGAATTGCTACTTCAGCTTTCCTTTGATTTCCATTCACATGGAAAATCTTTTTCCATCCCCTCACTTTCAGTCTGTATGTGTCCCTAGGTCTGAAGTGGGTCTCTTGTAGACAGCATATATACAGGTCTTGTTTTTGTATCCATTAAGCCAATCTCTGTCCTTTGGTTGGAGCATTTAATCCACTTACATTTAAGATAATTAACGATACGTATATTCCTTTTACCATTTTCTTCATTGTTCTTGGTTTATTATTGTAGGTCTTTTCCTTTTCTTGTCTTTCCTGCCTAGAGAAGTTCCTTAAGCATTTGTTGTAAAGCTGGTTTGGTGGTGCTGAATTCTCTCAGCTTTTGCTTGCTGTAAAGGTCTTATTTTCTGCATCAAATCTGAATGAGATCCTTCCTGGGTAGAGTAATCTTGGTTGTCGGTTCTTCTCCTTCATCATTATAAATATGTCCTGCCCCTCCATTCTGTCTTGCAGAGTTTCTGCTGCAAGGTCAGCCATTAACCTTATGGGGATTCCCTTATGTGTTATTTGTTGTTTTTCCCTTGCTGCTTTTAACATTTGTCTTTGTATTTAATTTTTGATAGTTTGATTAATATGGGTCTTGGCATGTTTCTCGTTGGATTTATCCTGTATGGGACTCTCTGTGCTCCCTGGACTTGATTAAGTATTCCTTTCCCATATGAGGGACGTTTTCAACTATAATCACTTAAAATATTTTCTCAGTCCCTTTCTTTTTCTGTTCTGCTTCTGGGACCCCTATAATTCGAATGTTGGTGCGTTTAATATTGTCCCAGAAGTCTCTGAGACTGTCCTCAATTGTTTTCTTTCCTTTTTCTTTATTCTGCTCTGCAGTAGTTATTTCCACTATTTTATCTTCCAGGTCACTTATCCATTCTTCTGCCTCAGTTATTCTGCTGTTGATCCCTTCTAGAGAATTTTTAATTTCATTTATTGTGTTTTTCATCACTCTTTGTTTGCTCTTTAGTTCTTCTAGGTCCTTGTTAAACGTTTCTTGCATTTTCTCCATTCTATTTCCAAGCTTTTGGATCATGTTTACTGTCATTATTCTGAATTCTTTTTCAGGTAGACTGCCTATTTCCTCTTCATTTGTTAGGTCTGGTGCGTTTTTGCCTTGCTCCTTCAACTGCTGTGTGTTTCTCTGTCTTTTCCTTTTGCTTAAGTTACTGTGTTTGGGGTCTCCTTTTCGCAGGCTGCAGGTTCGTAGTTCCCATTGTTTTTGGTGTCTGCCCCCAGTGGCTAAGGTTGGTTCAGTGGGTTGTGTAGGCTTCCTGGTGGAGGGGACTAGTGCCTGTGTTCTGGTGGATGAGGCTGGATCTTGTCTTTCTGATGGGCAGGTCCACGTCTGGTGGTGTGTTTTGGGGTGTCTGTGGCCTTATTATGAGTTTAGGCAGCCTCTGTGCTAATGGATGGGGTTGTGTTCCTGTCTTGCTAGTTGTTTGGCATAGGGTGTCCAGTACTCTAGCTTGCTGGTCGTTGAGTGGAGTTGGGTCTTCGTGTTGAGATGGGGATCTCTGGGAGATTTTCACCATTTGATATTACGTGGAGCTGGGAGGCCTCTTGTGGACCAGTGTCCTGAAGTTGGCTCTCCCACCTCAGTGGCACAGCCCTGACTCCTGGCTGGAGCACCAAAAACCTGTCTTCCACACTGCTCAGAATAAAAGGGAGGAAAAAAAGAAAGAAGAAGATAAAATAAAGTAAAAAAAAATAAATTTATTAAAATAAAAAATAATTATTAAGAAAAAAAAAGTTTTTATATAATAAAAAAAACAAATAAAATAAAATGGAGAGACAGAACCCTAGGACAAATGGTAAAAGCAAAGCTATGCAGAGAAAATCACACACACAAGCATACACATACACACTCACAAAAAGTCAAAAAGGGAAAAAAATACATATGTCATTGCTCCCAAAGTCCACCTCCTCAATTTGGAATGATTCGTTGTCTATTCAGGTATTCCACAGATGCAGGGTACATCAAGTTGATTGTGCGCTGATAACCCCAGCTTGCACCTGTCTCTGGAGCTCCTTTAAGTGGTGCTCTTAATCCCCTCTCTCGCTCACCAGGAAACAAAGAGGCAGGAAAAAGTCTCTTGCCTCTTTGGCAGCTCCAGACTTTTTCCTGGACTCTCTCCCGGCTAGCTGTGGTGCACTAGCCCCTTCAGGCTGTGTTCATGCAGCCAACTCCAGTCCTCTCCATGGGGTGTGACCTCCGAAGCCGAAGTCTCAGTTCCCAGCCCCCGCCTGCCCCGGCAGGTGAGCAGACAAGACTCTCGGGCTGGTGAGAGCTGGTTGGCACTGATCCTCTGTGCAGGAATCTCTCTGCTTTGCCTTTTGCACCCTTGTTGCTGCGCTCTCCTGCATGGCTCCGGAGCTTCCCCCTTCCACCACCAACAGTCTCCACCCGCGAAGGGGCTTCCTAGTATGTGGAAACCTTTCCTCCTTCACAGCTCCCTCCCAGAGGTGCAGGTCCCATCCCTATTATTTTGTCTCTGATTTTTCTTTTTTCTTTTGCCCTACCCAGGTACGTGAGTGTCTTGCCTTTTGGGAGGTCTGAGGTCTTCTGCCAGCGTTCAGTAGGTGTTCTGTAGGAGTCGTTCCACATGTAGACGTATTTCTGATGTATTTGTGGGGAAGAAGGTGATCTCTGTGTCTTACTCTGCCGCCATCTTGAAGCTCCTCCAATGCTTATGTCTTTTAAAATTTATAGTAGAGTTAAGTGATTAACACACCACCATATTAGGGTATTATGATTTGACTATATACTAACCTGTACCAGAATGTTTTACATTTCCATATGTTTTAATGTTACTAATTAGGGTGCTTTTATTTCAGCTTAAAAAACTCCTCTCAACATTTCTTGTAAGGCAGATCTAGCGATGATGAACTCCTTCAGCTTTGTTTTTGTTTTTAGCGAGGGAAGGGAGACGATATCCCCTTCATTTCTGAAAGACAGCTTAGCTGCATAAAACATTCTTGGTTGGCAGTATTTTTCTTTTAGCACTTTGAATATATCATCTCACTCTCCTGATCTGCAAGATTTTGCTGAGAAATCTGCTTATAGCCTTATTGGGGGGAGGGGGAATGTTTCCTTACATGTGAGGAATAATTTTTCTCTTGCTGCTTTTAAAATTCTCTCTTTGTCTTGAATTTTAGACAATTTTATTATAATGTGTTTTGAAGAAGATTGTTTGGGTTGATATTTTGGGGAAGGTTCATGAACTTGGATGTCAAAAACTTTTCCCAGATTTGGGAAGCTCTCAGCCATTAGTATTAAAAATTTTTTTAAAAAGTTAAGTATAGTTGATTTCCAACATCATGTTAGTTTCAGGTATACAGCACAATGATTCAGAATATATTATATATATTCTTTTTCAGATTATTTTCCCTTATAGGGTATTACAAAATATTGAGTATAGTTCCGTGTGTCATACAGTAGGTACTTCTTGGTTATCTATTTTATATATAGTAGCATGTATATGTTAATCTCAACCTCCTAATGTATCCCTCTCTCCCATTTCCACTTTGATAATAGTAAGTTTGTTTTCTATGTCTTTGAGTCTCTTTATGTTTTGTAAATAAGTTCATTTGTATCTTTATTCTATTAGAATCTACATAAAAGTGATACTATATGATATTGTCTTCCTCTTTCTGACTTGCATCACTTAATATAATCTTTAAGCCCATCTTTGTTTGCTGCAAATGGCATTATTTCATTCATTTTTTATGGCTGAGTAGTATTCCATTGTGTGTGTGTGTGTGTGTGTGTGTGTGTGTGTGTGTGTGTATATATATATACATATATACACACAGATACCATATCTTAAAGATATAGACATTTATGTTGCTTCCATGTCCTGGCTATTGTAAATAGTGCTGAATGAACAATGGGGTGCATGTATCTTTTCAAATTATATTTCTCTCCAGAGATATGCCCAGAAGTGGGATTGCTGGATCATATGGTAGCTCTGTTTTTAGTTTTTTAAGGAACCTCTATACTGTTCTTCCTAATGGCTGTACCAATTTACATTCCTACCAGCTGTGTAAGAGGGGTCCTTTTTCTCCACACCCTCCCCAGCATTTATTATTTGTAGACTTTTTGATGCTACCCATTCTGACTGGAGTGAGGTGATACCTCACTGTAGTTTTGATTTGCATTTCTCTAATAATGAGTGACATTGAGCATTTTTTCATGTGCCCGTTGATCATCATGATGTCTTCTTTGGAGAATTGTCTATTTAGGTCTTCTGCCCATTTTTCGATTGGGTTGTTTGTTTTTGCTTTTTCTTTTCTTGATATTGAGCTGTATGAGCTGTTTCTATATTTTGGAAATTAATCCCTTGTCAGTCATATCATTTGCAAATATTTTCTCCCATTCTGTAGGTTGTCTTTTCATTTTGTTTTTGGTTTCCTTTGCTGTGCAAAAGCTTTTAGGTTTAATTAGATCCCATTTGTTTATTTTTGGTTTTATTTCCATTACCCTAGGAGAACAGATCTAAAAAGATATTGCTGTGATTTTTGTCAAAGAGAATTCTGCCTATGTTTTCCTCTAGGAGTTTTGTAGTATCTCATCTTACATTTAGTTCTTTAATCCATTTTGAGTTTGTTTTGTATATGATGTTAAAGAATGTTCTAATTTCATTCTTTTACATGTAGCTGTCCAGTTTTCCCAGCACCACTTATTGAAGACACTGCCTTTTCTCCATTGTATATTCTTGCCCCTTTGTCATAGATTAATTGACCATAGGTGTGTAGGTTTATTTCTGAGCTTTCTATCCTGTTCTGTTGATCTATATGTCTGTTTTTGTGCTAGTACCATACTGTTTTGATTACTGTAGCTTTGTAATATAGTCTGAAGTTAGGGAGCCTGATTCCTTCAGCTCCGTTTTCCTTTCTTAAGATTGATTTGTCAGTCATTATTTTTTAAAGAATCTTTTTGCCCCTTTCTCCCTTTCTTCTCCTTCTTGGACTCCAATGATGCATAGGTTGTTTCTCTTAACAATATTCTATAATTCACTTAGGCTTTATTAATTCTTTTGTATTTAGTTTTTCTTTTTGCTTCTCTGACTGGATGATTTCAAATGATCTGTCTTTTAGCTCACTTTTTTTTTTCTTCTGCTTGGTTGTGTATATTATTGAAGCTCTATATTAAATTCTTCAGTCACTGTATTTTTCAACTCTAGGTTTTCTGTTTGTCTTTTATAATGGCTTCTATTTCTTTGTTAAAATTCTCATTTTGGATGAGGCAGCTGTGGCTCTGATAGAGGGATACCTAGTGCTGTATATGTACCATGGATTGGAGGCTTGCACTTTGGCAGTGGTGCTGGGAGCCTCCAGGATATTGCACCATTACTCACAGTTGGTTGGCAGTGTGGGCAGCTGTGGCAGCAGCATTGTGATCGGTGCACACAACTCTTTAGCAGCAACAGTAGTGGAGGCACCCCTGTGTTCACAGCCCCTGCCCTGGTGCAGCCACCCTCGTTCTCTCTGTTCTTCCTCTCTTCCCTCACACTATGGCTGATCAGCTGACCCAGGAACAGATTACTGAATTCAAGGAAGCTTTCTCCCTATTTGATAAAGATGGCTATGGCACCATCACAACAAAGGAACTTGGAACTGTCATTAGGTCATTAGGTCAGAACCCAACAGAAGCCAAATTGCAGGATATGATCAACAAAGTGGCCGCTGATGGTAATGCCACCATTGACTTCCCAGAATTTTTGACTATGATGACTAGAAAAATGAAAGACATGGACAGCAAAAAAGAAATCCGTGAGGCATCTTGGGTCCTTGAGAAGGATGGCAATGGTTACATCAGTGCCACAGAACAATGTCATGTCATGACAAACTTAGGAGAAAAACGAACCAATGAAGAAGTAGATGAAATGACCAGAGAAGCAGATATTGATGGAGATGCACAAGTCAACTACGAAGAATTCGTACAGATGATGACTGAAAAATGAAGACCTACTTTCAACTCCTTTCCCACCCCTCCACCTCCCTGGAAAGAATCAAATTGAATCTTTTACTTACCTCTTGCAAAAAACAAAACAAAACAAAAACTGAATGTCAAAAGTACCTTCTGTCCACACACACAAAAATCTGCACGTATTGGTTGGTGGTCCTGTCCCCTAAAGATCAAGCCACACATCAGTTTTCCAATATAAATACTTGCCCTACCTTAATGATAAGGAATCACTTAGCGAACTCCTCACAGGTCCATCTGCTCATGATTAATACACTGTTTGGGCTGGCCAGGTTTTCATGCATGCAGGTTGGCAATTGAGCACAGTCAGGTGTTGTATTAAAAACAAAAAATGAAAAAATAAATTCAAAACCTACTCAAAGGGGTTCTAGTTCAATTTGTTAGTATAAATTGGCATAGCTGGTTTACAGAAAACAGACATTTAAAATTGGTTTACCGCAAGATGCTGTGGAGGATAAACTGTCCAGACATAGTCCCACTAGCAGGATGGCCCTCTCATAACTTCCCCGACCCATGGTGACCATCACACACCCTGGTGGCATGCCCACGTGTATTGGTTTAGCATTGTCTGCATTGTGCTAGAGCGAAATGGGTGTCAGGCTATCACTATTCATACAAATTTTTAAAAAGAAATCTTTATCAAGGGAGCATCTTTGGACTCTGTTTTTAAAACCTTCTGAACCATGACTTGGAGCCAGCAGTGTAAGCTGTGTCTGTGGACTTCAGCACAAAATCAACATTGCTTGTCAAAAATTACAATTTGCATCCATCCCAAGATGTACATGCAAATGCTAGTCATTTTTTTTTCCAATAAAAAGTCCATTAACTTAAAAAAAATTCTCATGTTGTTCATATGTTTTTTTCCTAATTTAAATTAGTTTTCTATATATGTTTTTACTAGTTTCTTTTGATGGTGTCATGTTTCCTTGGCCATTCATAATCCTGTGGCCTTGAACTGTGTCTGTGCATTTGAGGAAATAGGCACTTCTTCCAGTCTTCACAGACTGACTTTACTAGGCAAAGCCCTTCACCAATCAGCCTATTCAGAGATTCTGGGTGGGCCACCTTGTGGTGTCCATGGGTGGACTTGCTGCTGTAGTTTTTGGGCAGGCAGGTTTGGTAACTGCATCAGGAGGTGGGCAGGCCTTGTGCTTGGGTCCATAGGGGTCAGCCTGATGCCTGGGTCTGTGGGGGTGGGCTGAAACCTTGGTTCACTTGAGATGGTCCTGTTGCTGGATTCTTGGGGGCTGACATGGAGGTCGGGTCTGTGCGGTCTGGTCTGGTGCTTGGACAGACAGGGAGACTGGGCCAGTGGGAGTTGGCCTCAAGGCCAGGGCTTGGTGGCTGGCCAGGTGCTGGGGCAGGCTGGGAGCTTGGGTCCACAGGAGACAGTCTGGAGTTTAGGTCTGCAGGGGCTGGCCTGGTTTTGGGGTGGGTTGAAAGCCTGAGTTGGCAATAATTGGCCTGATGCTGGGCCCAGATGGGTGGTTGGGATTGCAGGTGCCTGCATAGAGTCTGGGTTTTTGAGGGCCAATTGGGAACTTGAAGCCACAAGAGCCATTTCGGTCTATGGAAGCTAGCCAGTGCTGGGATATGCCAGGAGCTTGGGTTTGTGGGAGCCTCCCAGGAGCCTGGTGCCAAGGGAGCCATGTGGGGCTGTAGGAGCCTGCCAGTGCTAGGGTGAGCCAAGAGCCTGGATTCATGGGGACTTTTGAGAGCCTGGGGTTGTAAGATTTACTTGGGGTTTGGAATCTAGCAGGTGCTGGGTTGGGCTGGTTGTGTGTGTTCACAGCAGCCTGTTACGGGCCATCTAGGACCACAGGAGTTAGCCTGGTGCTGGGGTTGAAGTAAGTTTCTCACTTTACTTTCCTTCTACCATGGGGAGGGTGTCTCTTTTCATGCTGTGCTGCCTGGGGTTGGGGGAGGAGTGATTGAGTAATATTAACATATCTTTTCTAATCTTCTCAATGTGTCTTTTATTTCTGTGCTTCACTCAGGTTCTGTAATCCCTAACCTGGAATTCTTAGCTCTTGTGAAGATATTTTCCTGCATGGGTATTTGTTCAAACTGATGTTTCTAGGAGGGGCTGGGAGCTAGACATTTCTATATCATTTTGCTGACAATGCTTTTTATTTTAACTAAAAATTTTATTCTGCAATATACATGTGAAGATATATGAGCACACACAGATTGATAATGATGATAAAAATAAATATCCACATAGGTTAAATAAATATCCATAACAGGTTTAGAAACAGTACTTACCTAGAGCTCTCAAAGTCCCCCTCTCTGATAATTTTCCTTTCCCTCTTCTCAGAATTTATCTCTCTCTTGAATTTTCTGTTAGTCTTTACTTTATGGCTCTTTCTTTTTTACCTAGTAAATTTATATCTTTAAACTAAATATTGTTTATTTTGTCTCTTTTTGAATTTTATAAACGATGTGATTCTCTTCTTTCACTCAATATTACAATAAATATTTTTAGATATTGATATCTGGCTGCAGTTATTTTCATTGTTATATGTACTATTCACTATTTGAATATATTTAAATTTATGCATCCATTCTATTGTTGATAGATTGTTAAGTTTTCCCATTTTTCTTGTTATCATGAGCAATGATGCTGTGAACTTTCTTGTCACAGTCTCAAAGATAAACTCATAACAGCTCAAAGAGTTTTTCTATATCACTTAGGAATAGAACTACTAGATTATAGGATATGTGCATATTCAACTTTCCCCAACAATACTTATCTTTTATACAAATGGTAAGACCAATTTACACTCACATCTATAGTGAGGAGAAACTATTTTTTATAGCAGAAGTTTCCCAAGAGTCAACTTTAAAAGACCTTACTTCATCAGAAGGATGATGATTGGAATCAGTCACTTCAAAATGAAATGCTTTATGGTAGAAAACTGACAGCTTGAGTAAATTTTTCTGGCAAGTTGGTTAATTTAAAATATATGTATTTTAAGATTATAAACCTTGAGAGAGTTTTATAAGCAATGACAGCACAAACGTTTAGGAACTAAAATATTTCCCTCTCATGTTCAATACCAATTAATTTTTCTCCTCCATTTCTAATTTATCAATCTACTTATGTTGTAGTGATAGTACTGCTACAATTTTCTACTTTGTGGTTATTTAAATCCAAGGGGATAAAGTTACCAAGCAGTAAACTCTTTATATTAATCTAATAGCATTTCTAAGTTCATAATGAGTACTGATTTGGGAGATAAGAGAGAGATTGAAACTCTGGGAAAGGAATAATCTAGAATTAGAAAAATAGTATATTTATTTAGAAGGCCATGGTCTATTTTCGTATCTTCACAAGAACACTTTGTGTTTTAAAATTAAGTTTCAAAATTTATGGTAGATATCATGCATGTTTAGAACAATTGGGGAAAATTTTTCTCAAAGTTGTGGTCTTCACACTTTTCAGACTATTGGGCATATTGATATGAATTGCATTGGAAGTCACTTGGAATTTAAATTTTCAATATTAGATATCTGCAAAAATATTTTTAATTTCATCTTATTATTTATTTAGCTCTTCACCCAAATCATTAGCATGCATTGGCTAAATTAAAAAAATAGTTTCCTCTTGTCACCTCTTACTTGACTGTATTAAGATCTTTTCTTGGTTGGCAGAGAGAGAGAGAGGGAGAGAGAGAGAGAGAGGAAAGAAAGAGGAGGATGAGGGAGAGGAGGAGAAGAAGAAGTGGGAGGAAAGAGATGGAACCAAGGAGGGAGGAAAAGAGACAGAGAGGGGAAGGAGAGAGAGAGAAAGAGAGAGAGAGAGACAGGTAGATGGTGGAGAGGGGCAGAGTGGTCAGTGGTAATAATGAATTGCCACCCCTGCTGGAGAGATTTTTAATCACAAGTGAAAAAGTAGTAAGAGCTCTCCAGCCTGTGCATATGATTCTGCTCTTCCCTGGAGGAGAGGCAGAAGTCAGTATTATTCATTGGTATATGTCCTGGATTATGTTCCCTAGTAAAAATAATATGAGGCAAAATTTACATGCTCTTGCTTTATTTGGGCTTGCAATCCCAGGGCAGCAAGAGTGAAAGAAAGTGAGGCAGGGGAGGAAGGAGAGCAAATACAAGGTAGTGTGTTTCTGAGCTGATTAGGTAGTCAGTTGCTTAGTCACAAGACATTTCCAGAGAGGTTGTCTGGAATCACTTGTCTCAGAAAAATCCATTGGAATTGAAAGGGAGAAAAGAAGTTTATCTGACATTTACTTATCATCTCTTGGTTCTCATTGCTTAATATATTTTCTCCAGGACACTTAACTACTCTTCTTTTATAGATTGTGTTATCTAAACCATGTGAGCAACCATTGGAGAAACCAGATCCCAGGCTCCATGGTTACTGCTTCATCTGAACCTGGAGTGGTGGGAAAAGCCAGAGTTTCTCTGGGTCAGGTTAGGCAAGGCATGCACACAGGTTGAACTGGCCTTTGGGCTCATACCAGGAGGTAGTTGGGGGCAACAAACAGTTTTAAGAGAGAGATTGATTGTGCAGTCTTGGCTCAGCTCTATGAATAAACTGCATCAGTGGGCTAAGCTGGCCAAATTAGTATACCTGTGGACCACTTATGTTGGGGGAGGCTGGAGGCCCCTTCTCTGGTCTTGAGATTGCCCCAGTTAAGTCACTGCCCAAACTGTCTCAAGAAAATTTGGTTCAGTATCCCCTCTACTTCTCTTCTATACATTTATCACCTAAGGATGCGTTTGTGCAAACTTTTATGAACTGACCCCCTCTTCTTCAGAGAAGAGAGTTGTAATAATGGATTCATAAGAAAGACAAGTAGCAGAGGGCATAGGAGCCACTGAGATCATAAATTTAATTTTAATTAAAGTGCATGTCTCCCATATTGAGGATATTCTTGGATAAGAGGAAGTATTCAAAGGCTAAGTGGGGGACAGAGTTAAGACTAGATAAATCTCAGAAACTGACTTGGTTACAAGAGTACCAGACAACTAGGTAGATGCCATTGTGGCTCAAACTGCCAGTGCAACCAGGGAGCTCATTGGGTGGGAGGGCCTGCTCAGTGGGGTTTGGCGTGGTGAAGTTCTGGGTGCTGGTGTGAAGTCTGGCAAGACCACACTGATTTATTCACGGCACTCTCCATGGACACAGGAGCAGGATCCTGCTCTCAGCTTCCTAAGCCCTCAGCCTCCTAAGCAAGTGGGAATGAACTCCAGGTAAAATGCCAGTCTCTGGTTGAAGACTAGGGCATGCCAGCAGAGAAAAAATAGAATGAGGGTTCCCATGAATTGAGTCAAATATCAGGCTTATGATAGATAAGAGAGAGAGCAAGATACTACTCCAGAGACCCCATGGATATCCTAGTTCATTCGGGCATACTGAACTCTACGTGTGTTTAGTAAATGAGGTATTCTAAACAAGCAAGTTAGAAAAAATCAGAGGGCTATAGTGATTGAAAATATGCGTATTATCTTCTGTTGCTTGAAACATTCTAAGTTAACTTTTGTTTTGGGTAAGATGGACTCTGAAGATCTTAAAAAAATTGGAATTTGCATATTTCAGAAACACATGGATTATCTGCTTGGACTCTGTGCTATATGAGATTTGTTTTTTGGAAGTATTCTCCCTCTTTTTTTAAATTTTTGTTTATAATATCAAAAGATTATTTTTCTTATCTGCTCTGGAATATTTGCTATGAATAACTTCATCATAGCCTTAGTTAGCTATTTTCATTTTACTATTGTATGTTACATCTTTCAAGGGTAAGAATTTTGCTTGCATAAAGATACCATGAAGAACCTACATAGATAAAGCAAATATTAACAGACCTAAAGGGATAAATAGACATCAGTATAATAATAGTAGGGGACTTTAATACCTCACTTACATAAGTGGATAGGTAATCCAGACAGAAAAATCAATAAGAAAACATCAATATAAATGACACATTAGACCAGATGGATATATATATATATACATCTATCTATCTATATATATATACATATATATGTAATATTTTATCCCAAAGCAGCAGAATAAACATTCCCCTCAAGTGCACATGGAACATTCTCCAGGATAGGCCATATGTTAGGCCACAAAGCAAGTCTTAGTAAATTTAAGAATGTTGAAATCATGTCAAGCATCTTTTCTGACCACAGTGGTATGAAACTAGAAATGAATAACAAGTAGAAAACTGTGAATTCACAAATGTGTGGAGATTAAACAACATGCCACTGATCATACTAATGGATCAACAAACAAATCAAAGAAGAAATGAAAAATTACCTTGAGACAAATGAAAATGGGAATACAATTCATCATTTACCATATAGATGCCTCAGGGTGTTAGGCTTAATTCTCTCCCAGAACTCTAGCTTGAGAAAAGCTGATTGAAGTATATTCAACTGGGAAAAAATTGAGATACAGTTCCAAGACAAAATTTATGGCATGCACCAAAAGCAGTTCTAAGAGGGAAGCTCATAGTGATAAATGCCTATTTCAAGAAACAAGGAGAATCTCAAGTAAACAACCTAATTTTACACCTCAAGGAACAAGAAAAAGAGGAACAAATGAAGCCCAAAGCTAGTAGAAGGAAGAAGATGAAAACAATCAGAGTGGAAATAAATTAACTGGAGACTAAAAAGATAACAGAGAAGATCAAAGAGATGATTCTTTGAAAAGATAAGTAAAATTGACAAATTTTAACTAAGGTTACCAAGAGAAAAAGAGGTGGCTCAAATATATTAAACCAGAAATGACAGAGGAGAAGTTACAACTGACACCACAAAATACAAAGGATCATAAGAGAATACTATGAACAATTATTTGCCAACAAATTGGACAACCTAGAAGATATGGATAAGTTAGGGGTCCTGAACAGAGAAATTAGGCAAGAAATAATAAAAGGCATCCAAATTGGAAAAGAAGCAGTAAAATTGACACTATTTGCAGATGACCCTAAAGACCTAGAAAACCCTAAAGACTCCACCAAAAACTATTAGAACTGATAAACGAATTCAGTAAAGTTATGAGATACAAAGTCATTACACAAAAATGAGTGGCATTTCTATACTCTAACAACAAACTCTCATGAGAAATTAAGAAAACAATCCCATTTACAATAGCTCAAAATTAATAACAAACTATAAGACATGGATGAAAGAAATAAGACACAAATAAATGGAAAGTTATTCTGTGTTTATGGATTGGAAGAATTAATACTGTTAATATATCAATACTACAAAAGTCACCTACAGATTCAATGCAATTCCTATCAAGATTCCAATGGCATTTTTTTTACAGATGTAGAAAAAACTATCCTAAAATTTATATGAAATCACAAAAGACCCTGAATAGCTAAAGCAATCCTGGGAAAGAAAAAAACAGGAGGCAGCACACTTCCTGATTTCAAGCTACACTATAAAGTTATGGTAATCAAAACAGTATGGTACTAGCATACAAGCAAATAGTCAATGAAACAGAATCAAGAGCCCAGAAGGAAAGCCAAGCAAATATGGTCAACTAATATTTGATAAGGAAGCCAAAAATACTCAATGGAGAAAAGACAGTCTCTTTAATAAATGGTGCTGGGGAAATTAGCTATTTAAATGTTAAAGAATGAAACTAGGTACCTGTCTTGCACAACTCACAAAAATTATCATAAAATAGATTAAAGATTTAAATGTAAGACCTAAACCCATAAAAGTTCTGGAAGAAAAAATAGGGAAAACATTCCTTGACATGTGTCTAGGAAATAATTTTTTGGATGTGATACCTAAAGCATAATCAACAAAGCCAAAGGTAAGCGAGTGTGGCTATGTCAAAGTAAAAAGCCTCTGCACAGCAAAAGAAACAATCAACAAAGTTAAGACAACCTACAGAATGGGAAAAAATATTTGCAAACCATGTATCTGATAAGGGCTTAATATGTAAAATACATAAGGAAATCATATAACTCAATAGCAAAACAAAACAAAACAAGTATTCCAATTAAAATATGGGCAAAAGACTTTAATAGGTATTTTTCCAAACAAGGTATACAATAACGAATGGGTACATGAAAAGATCCTTGACATCACTAGTCATTGAGAATTGCAAATCAAAACCACAATATCACCTCATGCCTGGTAGAATGGCCATCATAAAAAGACAAGAGATAACAAACGGTGGTGAGGATGTGGGTTATAAACTGGTACAGGCACTATGGAAAATAGTATTGAGGATCCTCAAAAAAATGAACTACTACATGATCCAACAATCCCACTTCTGGGACTATATCCAAAAGAAACACAACAGTAAATTGAAAAGACATATGCACCTACATTTTCATAGCAGCATAATTTATAAAAACCAAGACATGGAAACAGCCTAAGCGTGGATTGACAGATGAATGGAAAAAGAAGTTGTGATATATAGAAATAAAATTCAGCCTTAAAAAAGAAAAATCTCAATTCCTGTCCTGCCCTTAGGTTCTTCAGAACCATTTATTTTATTTTATATTTTTTAGATTCCATATATATGTGTTAGCATACGGTATTTGTTTTTCTCTTTCTGACTTACTTTACTTTGTATGACAGACTCTATGTCCATCCACCTTACTACAAATAACTCAATTTCATTTCTTTTTATGGCTGAGTAATATTCCATTGTATATATGTGCCACATCTTCTTTATCTATTCATCTGTCAATTGACACTTAGGTTGCTTCCATGTCCTGGCTATTGTAAATAGAGCTGCAATGAACATTGTGGTACATGACTCTTTTTGAATTATGGTTTTCTCAGGGTATATGCTCAGTAGTGGGTTTGTTGGGTCATATGGTAGTTCTCTTTTTAGTTTTTTAAGGAACCTCCATACTGTTCTCCATAGTGGCAGTATCAATTTACAATCCCCGAGGAGGAGGAAGGGTAAGCTGGGACGAAGTGAGAGAGCGTCATGGACATATATACACTACCAAGTGTAAAATAGATAGCTAGTGGGAAGCAGCCACATAGCGCAGGGAGATCAGCTCAGTGCTTTGTGTCCCCCTAGAGGGGTGGGATAAGGACGGTTGGAGGGAGACGCAAGAGGCAGGAGATATGGGGATATATGTATATGTATAGCTGATTCACTTTGTTATAAAGCAGAAATTAACACACCATTGTAAAGCAATTATTCTCCAATAAAGATGTTTAAAAAAAAAAAAAAGGAAAATCTTTCCATTTGTGACGACATGGATGGAACTTGAGGGCATTATGCTAAGTGAAATAAGCTAATCAGAGGAAGACACATACTGTATGATATCACTTATAAGTGGAATCTAAAAATCCCCATAAAACTCAAAGAAACAGAGCAGAATGGTGGTTGCCTGGGGCTGGAGGTGAGGGAGATAGGGAGAGATTTTTAGAAGGGTACAAACTTTGTTTTAAGATGAACTCAGTCTGAGAATCTAATGTATTTTATGGTGACTATAGTTGATAACATTGTATTGTAAAACTGAAATTTGCTAAGAGTAGACAATGTGTTTTCCCCCCTGCCCCCCTCCCACAAAAGGTAAATATGTTAGGTGATGGATGTGTTAGTCAACTCAACAGTGGGAATGCTTTCACTATGTATATCAAGTCATTACATTGTATACTTTAAATACATTACAATTTATTTGTCAATTTTACCACTATAAAGCTGGGGGAAAATATCTTTCAAATACAGAAAACTATTCCTTGAAAAAACATGGTCAACACTCTGATGCTTTTAGGTATTCATTACCTTCTGACTAAATTGGAATGGAATTACCTTTTTAAAAGGACGATCAGAACACAGAATTTATAAAAATAAACTTGCAGATTAGTGTCTTATTCTCACTGGTCCATCTTTCACATGTTCCTAATCTTCATTAAAACAGAAGTCTCTTTCAAAAGTTTTCTGTCTCTATTGTCTGCTTTTATGCACCTTCAGTGACACATCTTTCCTCTGGCAGCTACTTTGCTCTGCTCTAGTAAGTTCTTCATCTTTTATTTGTTCTCCCTCTTCTCAGATTACAGCTGGTCACATGCAGAGAAGCTTAGAAACCAACAGAGTGGCAAAACAGAGCAGCTGTCAGGGTACCAGAGCATGACATTTGAGAGACGAAGAGGGGAAACTCAAACAAACAAAATGATGTACTTCTTGAGATTAGAAAATTTGACCTAGAAATATTTAGATGTGCAACTAATTATTGAGATTGGCAAATCCAGCTACGTTGTTAGGTTATACTCTACCTCTGATATTATCTCCCCCCTCACCTTCATAAACATTAGTGAAGAAAAAGAGCCCAGGCTTTGGCATAAAAGAAGTTTTATCACTTGAAGCAAGTCTTGGAGACTAAACATAATCAAAACATTTTGTAATGATCCATTTTATCAAATGATAGGGGGTGGGAGGGGCCATAAGTAGGCTCTTTTAAACCTATACTTCTAAGTCATTAAATGCTTTGCCTTTCTGTGTCATTTAATTTTGTCCTGTGAGATTCACATTTCTGAAGATGTTTTAAAGCTGCAACAATCTCATTTTGTCTCTTTTCTCCTGTGCACACTTAGAACAGTTGCATTTACTTGTTAGCATTTCAGCCAGGATGCCTTGGCATAATTCAAGGCTTGCTTCTGTGTATTCATGTTTACTCTAGCCAAGGTTGTCCCTTCTTGAATTCTTCTTGTCTGTATCTTTTATATTTATTTTTATTCACTGGTGATATTTCTGGCAAATCTATGGAGTATTATAGTGCTATTGATTATCAGAGTGGAAGGGGCCATGGTCATTCTGCTTAGTTTCTCGATGATGAATCTGATTCTCAGGGAGGAAAAATGTCATGTCGGAATGCTTCCAGTTTGCTATGACAGAGGAAGGCTTAAATAAGGCCAGCACATATTTCACTATATTTCTGGCCTTTATTATTTTGAAAGACACTTTCAGTCTTCTGTCTGCAATTTATTGCTTTACAGTGCATTATACAAAGTAATGGACATTTGTTTATAACTTACTTGATAAAATAAGCCTTTAAAAAACATTGTATTGTTAAAATTCAGTTGTGCCATTAATTTTAGGTAATAATTGACTGAAATTTCAAGCTAAAGAATCAAAAGACCCAATGTTTATGCTTTCTCTTTTTTTCTTCTGAGTTAGGAATAAGCGTGTATAATTTCTTCTACTTTTCTATTTATTTATTCAACATCATTTAGAAGTATTGATGGTCTAGTATGTAACAAACAATGTGTCAGGTTCTGCTCAGATACAAGGATAATTAAGTCTTCTCTGGAAGTATTCACTGTCAAATGGGCTAAGACAGACATGTGTATATCCACAATTACAGTATAGCATGACCAATAGTCTTATGAGCTATCGGTTCATAATGAAGTCTTATGAACACATGGAAGAGGAAAGCTTAACTACCAGGAAAGCTTCATTGAGGAGATGACATTTGAATTGTATCTTGAAGAATGAGTAGACGTTATCAGGTAGGAAACAGGGTTGCATATAAATGAGAATCCAGGGCAGAGGGAACAGCATGTCTAAAAGGCAAAATGTTTTGAGAAAGAATAAAATGCTTAAGTGAGTGTGTGAGCAGCATAGGATGTGAATAATGGAAGGAGATAAGGCTGGAAGGTAGATTAGCATTAGATCATTAAGGGTTCAGTATATGATTCTAAAGAGCTTAGTCCTTACTTAAGCTACACAGAAGCAGGGACTTTGGTGTCTTTTTCAAACCATTATATCCACAGTTCTAGAATGATACTTGATGTACCCAAACAGGGATGTGGATGTGTCATTATTATGAGAAGGGACTGCAAAGTTGTTTGATTAGAGTTAAGGAGAATCATTTAAGAAGCTTTTGAACAGCCCAATGTGAGGGATTTAGGGTCTGAACTGAAAGATTAATGGTTGAGATGAAGAAAATTTGAAAGATTTAAAAGGTAGAATTGACAGAATTTGGTGCCTGATTATATAAGGATGGTGGCAGAGAGGGAGGGATCAAAGAGGATTCCAAGGTCTCCAACATGAAAGCATAAATGAATGGTGATGTGGTCAACTAGAGTAGGAGAGGGAGAAGAATTTGAGGAGAAAGCAATAAGTGGTTTTAGAATAAGAATCTACATGGCAATGTCCCAATGAAAGTACCCATTTTGAGTTCAGATGAAAAATAGTAATATAGATTTGGAAGTCAAACACATTCTGAGTCATAAATGTGACAATTAAAGCCTAGGGAGTGATAGGTAAGATTACTTATGGAGAGAATAAAAACAGAAGAGACCCTGGGATGAAATGCTGCGTGGCCATCATCATGTTTAAATAAAGGACAAACCTTAGGGTAAAAATTGTCCTAAACCACACCTGCATTAATAGTCATTCAAAAATTATTTAAGCACCTACTAAACTCCCAGACACTCTATTAGGCATTAGAGATACAAATATGAAAGAGATATGACCTCTGCTCTCAAAAAGTTTAGAGTCTAACGAGGAATAGAGGTAAGAGAAATGAACAGAATTTAGTGTGGTAGGTACTGCTGAATGCTATGATAGAAGTGGGCTAAGGGAGAACCAAAAGACACCTAACATACAGTAAATGATGCAGCTGTGAGGGGATCAGAGGTAGGTAGGGAGTGGCATGGGGGTCAGAACAGGTAGTTCCTAGAGAGTGATAAGAGAGCTGAGCTGAATCCTGAAGGATAATTAAGTGATATCCAGGTAAAGTGTGTTTGTGTGTGTGTGTGTATGGTACAAAGTCTGATTGTGAAACATTTCCTCCTCTTCCTTTTTCAAAGCCTAACTCTTCTGTGTTGGGAATAAAGAGTAAAAGAATAAATGTACCTTTCTGTATTGCCTAGGGTTTTGGTCCCTCCCTGTTTGTGCCTTTGCTTCCATAACTAACACCTATTGGCCAATGAGAGCTTCTGTATGGCAGGTGCCTAAATGCTGACTCTCTCATGGGGTGTATGGTTTGTGATTTTGAAGAGTCCCATTGGACGTCTTTGCTACAGAGAAACCCTCTTCCTTGGGGTCTCCTCACCTGACTGCTGAGGGCATTCATGGCAGTGAGTAAGGCAAGCAAAAAGATCATCAGACGTGAATTTTGTTCCTGAATAAATAAGATTCATACATTCTTTATGTGACTCATCATATTATACCTTTATTACAGGAAGCTGCTAATTCTATTAATATTTCATAATGTTAAAAATATTTACCACTATGTAGAGGTTTAACTTACTATTGACTACATCTGTTAAAAGGGTGGAAAATCTTGAGTTATTAAAATTACCCACCAGACACTTTCAAATATTTATAGGCCAGCCAGCAAATGTTGCTGCAGTAGAAGCATGAACTTTCTTAATTAAAAAAAAAAAATCTATAAAAGTTTTGAAAAAACAAACAAGGAACCAAGCGATTGTTCAGTTTTAGTACTTCTAGCATCATGTTAATATTAATAAATTTATATAGAATCAAAAGCTGCAGCTCTAAACAAAGTGCTGCCAACTCGTGCCATAAAATGTTTGTGGATGAAACATTTTCTTATAGAAAAATATGCTGTGAAAATCATAAAAATGTATATTTTCATAAGATATTCAACCACCAGAGTTTTGCAACCACATTGCAAAACTGATAAAACTCATTTGGTTAGTTGAGAGTTTTAACCTTTGACTTTTCTTATTTTGGGGAAATACTAATGGTAATCAGATGGGTGGTGGGGTCAGATTCCCTTGGTTTCAGCCCCAGATCTGTACTCTACTAATGGGGTGATCTTATCCAAGTCCCTTAATAATTCTTCTTTTATTTTTTAATTGAAGTATAGTTGACTTACAATATTATATTAGTTTTAGGTGCACAACATAGTAATTCAATATTTTTATAGATTACACTCCATACAAACACTGACTATATTGCCTTTGCTGTAAATTACATCCTTGTATCTTATTTTATACATTTGTACCTCTTTATTCCCTTCACTTATTTTGCCATTCCCCCACCACACTCCCCTCTGGTAATCACTAGTTTGTTCTCTGTATCTGTGAATTTGTTTCTCTTTTGTTATATTTGTTCATTTTTTTAAAACTTTTTTTAAAATTGAGGCATAGTTGATGTTCAATAATATATGTTTCAGGTGTGCAACATAGTGATTCATAATTTTTAAAAGTTATACTCCATTTATATTAATATTTATTATAAACTATTGTTATATTCCCTGTGTTGTACAATATTTCCTTGTAGCTTATTTATTTTATACATAGTAGTTTGTACCTCTAAGTCCTCTACCCCTATCCCACCCTTCCCTCTTTCCTTCCCCCACTGGTAACCACTAGTTTGTTTTTGATATTTGTGAGTCTGTTTCTTTTTTATATAGTCACTGGTTTGTTGTATTTTTTAGATTCCACACATAGGTGATATCGTACGGTATTTGTCTTTCCTTGTCTGACTTATTTCACTTAGCACAATACTCTCCAAGTCCATCCATGTTGTTGTAAATGGCAAAATATCATTCTTTTTTTGCATGAATAGTATTCCATTGTGTATGTATGTGTGTGTATATATATATATATATATATATATATATATATATATATATATACCACATCTTCTTTATCCATTTGTTTGTTGATGGATACTTAGGCTGCTTCCATATCTTGGCTATTGTAAATAATGCTGCTATGAACATTGGGATGCATGTATCTTTTTGAATTAGTGTTTTTGGTTTTTTCACATACATACCCAGTAGTGGAATTGCTGGATCACATGGTGGTTCTATTTTTAGTTTTTTGAGGAATTTCTATACTGTTTTCCATAGAGGCTGCACCAATATATATTCCCACCAACAGTGTATTAGGGTTCCCTTTTCTCCACATCCTTGCCAACATTTGTTTTTTGTTTTTTTGGATGATAGACCTTCTGACAGGGGTGAGGTGATATTTCATTGTAGTTATAATTTGCATTTCTCTGATGATTAACAATGTGTGTTGAGCATACTTTCATGTGACTGTTGGCTATCTGTATGTCTTCTTTGGAAAAATGCCTATTCAGGTGTTCTGCCCATTTTTAAACCAGGTTGTTTGTTTGTTTTTTGATATATTTACATATTTTGGATACTAACCCCTTATTAGACATATTATTTGCAATATCTTCTCCCATTCACAGGTTCCCTTTTCGTTTTGTTCATGATTTCTTTTGCTGTGCAAAAGCTTTTAAGTTTGATTAGATCCAATTTATTTATTTTTGCTTTTATTGCCCTTGCCTGAGGAGACAAATCCCCACAAAATATTGCTAAGACCAATGTCAAAGGGTGTACAGCCTATGTTGTACTCTAGGACTTTTATGATTTCAGGTCTTACATTTAAGTCTTTAATCCATTTTGTGTTCATTTTTTATATGGTATGAGGAAATGTTCTAGTTTTATTCTTTTGCATGTAGCTTTCCGCTTATTGAAGAGACCATCTTTTTCCAATTGTATATTCTTGCATCCTTTGTCTTAGATTAATTTACCATATAACTGTGGGTATATTTCTTGGCTCTTTATTCTGCTCCATTGATCCATGTGTCAGTTTTTGTGCCAAAACCATATTGCTTTGATTAGTGTAGCTTTGTAGTATAGTCTGAAGTCAGAAAGTATGATACCTCCAGATTTGTTCTTTTTTCTCAAGATTTCCTTTGCAATTCAGGGTCTTTGTGGTTCCATATAAATTTTAGGATTATTTGTTCTAGTTCTGTGAAAACTGTCTTTGGTATTTTGATAAGGATTGCCTTCAATCTGTATATTGCTTTGGGTAGCATGGAAATTTTAACAATGTTAATTCTTCCAATCCATGAACACAGGATGTCTTTCCATTTACTTGTATCACCTTCAGCTTCCTTCATCAATGTCTAATAGTTTACAGAGTGCAGGTCTTTCACCTCCTTGGTTAGATCTAGTCCTAGGTATTTTATTCTTTTTGAGGGGAATTTAAATGAAATTGTTTTCTTGATTTCTCTTTTGGATAGTTCATTATTAGTGTCTAGAAATGCAACAGATTTCTGTTTTCAATCTTGTATCCTGCAACTTTATTAAATTCATTAGTTCTAATAATTTATTGGTATTCTATATGTAGTATCATGCCATCTGCAAATAGTGACATATTATTTTCTCTTTCAGTTTGGATGCCTTTTATTTCTTTTTCTTGTCTCATTGCTGTGGCTAGAATTTCAAATACTATATTAAATACCAGTGGCAATAGTGGGAATCCTTACTTTGTTCCTGATCTTAGAGGAAAAGCTTTCAGATTTTCATCAGTTAGTATAGAGTTAGCTGTGAGTTTGTCATAAATAGCTTTAATTATGTTGACGTATGTTCCCTCTACACCAACTTTGTTGAGATATTTTATCATGAATGGATATTGAATTTTGCCAAATGCTTTCTGGCCTCTATTGAGATGATCATGTGATTTTTATCTTTGTTTTGTTAATGTGGTGTATCAGGGTGAATCATTTGCCAATATTGAACCATCCTGGTATCCTTGGAATAAACCCCATTTGATCATGATGTATGACCCTTGTTACATATTGTTGAATTTGGCTTGCTAGTATTTTGTTGAGAATTTTGCATCTATGTTCATCAAGGATATTGGCCCTGTAGTCTTTTTTTGTAGTCTTTGTCTGGATTTGGTATCTGGGTGATGCTGGTCTTGTAGAATGTGTTTTGAAGTGTCCCCCCTCTACAAATTTTTGGAAGAGTTTGAGAAAGATTGGTATTAACCCTTCTTTAAATATTTGGTAGAATTCACCTGTGAAGCATCTGGTCCTGGACTTTCATTTGTTTGGAGTTTATTGATTACTGATTCAATTGTATTACTAATAACTTGTCTGTTCAGATTTTCAATTTCTTCCTGGTTCAGTCTTGAAGATTGTATGTTTATAGGAATTTATCCATTTCTTTTAGATTGTCCAATTTGTTGGTGTATAACTTTTCATAGTATTCTCTTATGATTGTTTGTATTTCTGTGATATCAGTTGTAACTTTTTCTCTTTCATTTCTAATTTTACTTATTTGGGTCATCTCTTTTTTTCTTGATGAGTCTGGCTATAGGTTTATCAATTTTGTTTATCTTTTCAAAAAAACCATCTCTTAGTTTCATTGATCTTTTCTATATATATATATATATATTTGGGGGGGTGTCTATTTATTTTGGCTCTGATCTTTATTGCTTCCTTGTTTCTACTGACTTTGGGCTTTGTTTGTTCTTCTTTTTCTGATTCATTTAGATGATAAATTGAGATTTTTCTTGTTTCTTGAGGTAGTCCTGTATTGCTATAAATTTCCCTTTAGAACTGCTTTTGTGGTCCCATAGATTTTGGAAGTTATGCTTCTATTTTCATTTCTGCTTCTATTGTCATTTGGTATTTTTTTGATTTTTTTGTTATTTCTTCATTGACTTATTGGTGTTTCAGTAGAATGTTGTTTACTCTCCACATGGTGGTGTTTTTTCCAGTTTTCTTCCTGTAATTGATTTCTAGTTTCATATTCTTACGATTAGAAAAAAATGCTTGATATAATTTCAATCTTCTTAAAAATTTTAAGACTTGTTTTGTGGCCTAACAGTGATCTATCCTAGAGAAAGTTCTATGTGTACCTGAAATGAATGTGTATTCTGTTGTTTGGGGTGGAATGTTTTGTCAATATTACGCCCAACTGATCTAATGTGTCATTTAAAGCCATTGATTTCTATTGATTTTCTGTCTTGATGGTCTATCCATGGATGTAAGTGGGTATTAAAGTCTATTATTATTATTGCATTGCTCTCAATTTCTCCCTTTATGTCTGTTAATATTTGCTTTATATATTTAGGTGCTCCTATATTAGGTGCATATATATTTAAGACTATCATATCTTCTTCTTGGATTGACCTCTTTATCAATATATAATGCCCTTCTTTGTCTTTTGTTATAGACTTTGTTTTAAAGTCTATTTTTTCTGATATTGCTATACCACCTTTCTTTTCAGTTTGTTTTAATGGAATATCTTTCTCCATCCCCTCATTTCAGTATGTTTGTGTCTTTAGCTTTGAAGTGGGTCTCTTATAGGCACCATATAGATGGATCTTGTTTTTTTTAATCCATTCAGCCACCATATGTCTTTTTAAAAAATTATTTATTTATTTATTTACTTATTTTTGGCTGCCTTGGGTCTTTGTTGTTGCATGCGGGCTTCCTCTAGTTGCAGTGAGTGGGGGCTACTCTTCGCTGCAGTGCATGGGCTTCTCATCACAGTGGCTTCTCTTGTTGTGGAGCATGGGCTCTAGGCATGTGGGTTTCAGTAGTTGTGGCATGCAGGCTCAGTAGTTGTGGCTCATGGACTCTAGAGCACAGGCTCAGTAGTTGTGGTGCACAGGCTTTGATGCTCCATGACATGTGGGATCTTCCTGGACCAGGGATTGAACCCATGTCACCTGCATTGGCAGGCAGATTCTTAAATACTGCACCACCTGGGAAGTCCCCACCATATGTCTTTTGATTGGAGCATTCAGTCCATTTACATTTAAAGTGATTATTAATAGATATGTATTTATTATCATTTTGTTCCTAGTTTTCTGGTTGTTTTTGTAGTTCTTCTCTGTTCTTTTCTTTTTTCAGCATCTTCCTTTGTGTTTTGATAATTTTCTTTAGTATTATATTTGGGTTCCATTCTCCCTTTCTCTCTCTCTCTCCCCCCTGCCTTTTTTTTTTGGTGTGTGTATCTATTGTAGGTTTTTTATTTGTGGTTAACATGAGGTTCATATACAGTAAGTCCCCTACATACAAACCTTCAGCTTTCAAACTTTAAAAGATGTGAAAGTGTGTTCGCATATCCAATCACATAAGTAGTTCACATGTCTGGTGTACATTGTCACGTGCGTGTATCCTCTACAAGTGGTTGTGCTTTTGTGTACATTAATGTATGGTACTGTATAGAGTACAGTAGTATGGTATCTTTATTTCAAGCCCAGGATGTCCAGAAGCAAATGTAAATGCAGCAGTGATGTAGCTGGTACTGCTAAGAAGCACCACGCAATAATGATGGAAACAAAAGTGAAAATAATTGATAGAGTGGAGTAAGGCAAAAATATGGTAGACGTTGCTCATTCTTATAACATGAATGGTTCAACCATCAGCACAATTCTAAAGAACAAGGACAAGATCATGGAACATGTGAAGTCTGCTCTGCAGATGATGTTGACAATAAGAGCAAAGAAGCATGGAAAAGTGATGGAGGAGATGGAGAAACTTCTCAGTGTGTGGATGCAGGATCAGCATCAGCATTGAGTCCTGCTCAGCTTAATGCTGATTCAAGAGAAAGCTAAAAGCCTTTATGAAGACTTGAAGAAGATACACGGTGAAGAATCAGAGGTCGCATCTTTTAATGCCAGCCATGGCTGTTTTCATTGGTTCAAGGCTAGAGCCAACCTTCACAACATTAAAAAGTAAGTGGCGGAGGATTAACCAAGATGGCGGAGTAGAAGGACGTGCTCTCACTCCCTCTTGCGAGAGCACCAGAATCAAAACTGGCTGCTGGACAATCATTGACAGGAAGACCCTGGACTTCACCAAGGAGGATACCCCACGTCCAAGGACAGAGGAGAAGCCACAGTGAGACGGTAGGAGGGGCGCAATCAGAGTAAAATCAAATCCCATAACTGCTGGGTGGGTGACTCACAGACTGGCGAACACTTATACCACAGAAGTCCACCCACTGGAGTGAAGGTTCTGAGCCCCACGTCAGGCTTCCCAGCCTGGGGGTGCGGCTACGGGAGGAGGAATTCCTAGAGAATCAGACTTTGAAGCCTAGTGGGAATTGATTGCAGGACTTTGACAGGACTGGGGAAAACAGAGACCCCACTCTTGGAGGGCACACACAAAGTAATGTGTGCATCGGGACCCAGGGGAAGGAGCAGTGACCCTGGGGGAGACTGAACCAGACCTACCTGCTGGTGTTGGGGGGTCTCCTGCAGAGGCGAGTGGTGGCTCTGTTTCACCGTGGGGATAAGGACACTGGCAGCCGAGGTTCTGGGAAGTTCTCCTTGGCGTGAGCCCTCCCAGAGTCTGCCATTAACCCCACCAAAGAGCACAGGTAGGCTCCAGTGTTGGGTTGCCTCAGGCAAAACAACCAACAGGGAGGGAACCCAGCCCCACCCATCAACAGTCAAGTGGATTAAGGTTTTACTGAGCTCTGATGCCACAGCAACAGGGAGGGAACCCAGCCCCACCCATCAACAGTCAAGTGGATTAAGGTTTTACTGAGCTCTGACCACCACAGCAACAGTCAGCTCTACCAACCACCAGAGCCTCCCATCAAGCCTCTTAGATAGCCTCAACCACCAGAGGGCAGACAACAGAAGCAAGAAAAACTACAATCCGGCAGCCTGTGGACCAAAAACCACAGTTACAGAAAGATAGAGAAGATGAAAAGGCAGAGGGCTATATACCAGATGAAGGAACAAGAAAAAACACCAGAAAAACAACTAAATGAAGTGGAGATAGGCAACCTTCCAGAAAAAGAATTCAGAATAATGATAGTGAAGATGATCCAGGACCTCGGAATAAGAATGGAGGCAAAGATTGAGAAGATGCAAGAAATGATTAACAAAGACATAGAAGAATTAAAGAACAAACAAACAGAGATGACCAATACAATAACTGAAATGAAAACTACACTAGAAGGAATCAATAGAAGAATAACTGAGGCAGAAGAACGGATAAGTGACCTGGAAGACAGAATGGTGGAATTCACTGCTGCAGAACAGACTAAAGAAAAAAGAATGAAAAGAAATGAAGACAGCCTAAGAGACCTCTGGGACAACATTAAACGCAACAACATTCACATTATAGGGGTCCCAGAAGGAGAAGAGAGAGAGAAAGGACCAGAGAAAATATTTGAAGAGATTATAGTCGAAAACTTCCCTAACATGAGAAAGGAAATAGCCACCCAAGTCCAGGAAGCGCAGAGAGTCCCATACAGAATAAACCCAAGGAGAAACACGCCGAGACACATAGTAATCAAAGTGGCAAAAATTAAAGACAAAGAAAAATTATTGACAGCAGCAAGGGAAAAACGACAAATACCATACAAGGGAACTCCCATAAGGTTAACAGCTGATTTCTCAGCAGAAACTCTGCAAGCCAGAAGGGAGTGGCATGATATACTTAATGTGATGAAAGGGAAGAACCTACAACCAAGATTACTCTACCCGGCAAGGATCACATTTAGATTTGATGGGGAAATCAAAAGCTTTACAGACAAGCAAAAGCTAAGAGAATTCAGCACCACCAAACCAGCTCTACAACAAATGCTAAAGGAACTTCTCTAAGTGGGAAACACAAGAGAAGAAAAGGACCTACAAAAACAAACCCAAAACAGTTAAGAAAATGGTCATAGGAACATACATATCGATTATTACCTTAAACGTGAATGGATTAAACGCCCCAACCAAAAGACATAGACTGGCTGAATGGATACAAAAACAAGACCCATATATATGCTGTCTACAAGAGACCCACTTTAGACCTAGGGACACATACAGACTGAAAGTGAGGGGATGGAAAAAGATATTCCATGCAAATGGAAATCAAAAGAAAGCTGGAGTAGCTATACTCATATCAGATAAAATAGACTTTAAAATAAAGAATGTTACAAGAGACAAGGAAGGACACTACATAATGATCCAGGGATCAATCCAAGAAGAAGATATAACAATTATAAATATATATGCACCCAACATAGGAGCACCTCAATACATAAGGCAACTGCTAACAGCTATAAAAGAGGAAATCGACAGTAACACAATAATAGTGGGGGACTTTAACACTTCACTTACACCAATGGACAGATCATCCAAAATGAAAATAAATAAGGAAACAGAAGCTTTAAATGACACAATAGACCAGATAGATTTAATTGATATATATAGGACATTCCATCCAAAAACAGCAGATTACACGTTCTTCTCAAGTGCGCACGGAACATTCTCCAGGATAGATCACATCTTGGGTCACAAATCAAGCCTCAGTAAATTTAAGAAAATTGAAATCATACCAAGCATCTTTTCTGACCACAACGCTATGAGATTAGAAATGAATTACAGGGAAAAAAACGTAAAAAAGACAAACACATGGAGGCTAAACAATATGTTACTAAATAACCAAGAGATCACTGAAGAAATCAAAGAGGAAATAAAAAAATACCTAGAGACAAATGACAATGAAAACACGACGACCCAAAACCTATGGGATGCAGCAAAAGCGGTTCTAAGAGGGAAGTTTATAGCTATACAAGCCTACCTAAAGAAACAAGAAAAATCTCAAGTAAACAATCTAACCTTACACCTAAAGAAACTAGAGAAAGAAGAACAAACAAAACCCAAAGTTAGCAGAAGGAAAGAAATCATAAAGATCAGAGCAGAAATAAATGAAATAGAAACAAAGAAAACAATAGCAAAGATCAATAAAACTAAAAGTTGGTTCTTTGAGAAGATAAACAAAATTGATAAGCCATTAGCCAGACTCATCAAGAAAAAGAGGGAGAGGACTCAAATCAATAAAATCAGAAATGAAAAAGGAGAAGTTACAACAGACACCGCAGAAATACAAAACATCCTAAGAGACTACTATAAGCAACTCTATGCCAATAAAATGGAAAACCTGGAAGAAATGGACAAATTCTTAGAAAGGTATAACCTTCCAAGACTGAATCAGGAAGAAACAGAAAATATGAACAGACCAATCACAAGTAATGAAATTGAAACTGTGATTAAAAATCTTCCAACAAACAAAAGTCCAGGACCAGATGGCTTCACAGGTGAATTCTATCAAACATTTAGAGAAGAGCTAACACCCATCCTTCTCAAACTCTTCCAAAAAATTGCAGAGGAAGGAACACTCCCAAACTCATTCTATGAGGCCACCATCACCCTGATACCAAAACCAGACAAAGACACTACAAAAAAAGAAAATTACAGACCAATATCACTCATGAATATAGATGCAAAAATCCTCAACAAAATATTAGCAAACAGAATCCAACAACACATTCAAAGGATCATACACCACAATCAAGTGGGATTTATCCCAGGGATGCAAGGATTCTTCAATATACGCAAATCAATCAATTTGATACACCATATTAACAAATTGAAGAATAAAAACCATATGATCATCTCAATAGATGCAGAAAAAGCTTTTGACAAAATTCAACACGCATTTCTGATAAAAACTCTCCAGAAAGTGGGCATAGAGGGAACCTACCTCAACATAATAAAGGCCATATATGACAAACCCACAGCAAACATCATTCTCAATGGTGAAAAACTGAAAGCATTTCCTCTAAGATCAGGAACGAGACAAGGATGTCCACTCTCACCACTATTATTCAACATAGTTCTGGAAGTCCTAGCCACGGCAATCAGAGAAGAAAGAGAAATAAAAGGAATACAAATTGGAAAAGAAGAAGTAAAACTGTCACTGTTTGCGGATGACATGATACTATACATAGAGAATCCTAAAACTGCCAACAGAAAACTGCTAGAGGTAATTAATGAATATGGTAAAGTTGCAGGATACAAAATTAATGCACAGAAATCTCTTGCATTCCTATACACTAATGATGAAAAATCTGAAAGAGAAATTATGGAAGCACTCCCATTTACCATTGCAACAAAAAGAATAAAATACCTAGGAATAAACCTACCTAGGGAGACAAAAGACCTGTATGCAGAAAACTATAAGACACTGATGAAAGAAATTAAAGATGATACCAACAGATGGAGAGATATACCATGTTCTTGGATTGGAAGAATCAACATTGTGAAAATGAGTATACTACCCAAAGCAATCTACAGATTCAATGCAATCCCTATCAAATTACCAATGGCATTTTTTACAGAGTTAGAACAAATCATCTTAAAATTTGTATGGAGACACAAAAGACCCCGAATAGCCAAAGCAGTCTTGAGGCAAAAAAATGGAGCTGGAGGAATCAGACTCCCTGACTTCAGACTATACTACAAAGCTACAGTAATCAAGACAATATGGTACTGGCACAAAAACAGAAACATAGATCAATGGAACAAGATAGAAAGCCCAGAGATTAACCCACGCACCTATGGTCAACTAATCTATGACAAAGGAGGCAAAGATATACAATGGAGAAAAGACAGTCTCTTCAATAAGTGGTGCTGGGAAAACTGGACAGCTACATGTAAAAGAATGAAATTAGAACACTCCCTAACACCATACACAAAAATAAACTCAAAATGGATTAGAGACCTAAATATAAGACTGGACACTATAAAACTCTTAGAGGAAAACATAGGAAGAACACTCTTTGACATAAATCAGAGCAAGATCTTTTTTGATCCACCTCCTAGAGTAATGGAAATAAAAACAAAAATAAACAAATGGGACCTAATGAAACTTCAAAGCTTTTGCACAGCAAAGGAAACCATAAACAAGATGAAAAGACAACCCTCAGAATGGGAGAAAATATTTGCAAATGAATCAACAGACAAAGGATTAATCTCCAAAATATATAAACAGCTCATTCAGCTGAATATCAAAGAAACAAACACCCCAATCCAAAAATGGGCAGAAGACCTAAATAGACATTTCTCCAAGGAAGACATACAGACGGCCACGAAGCACATGAAAAGATGCTCAACATCACTAATTATTAGAGAAATGCAAATCAAAACTACAATGAGGTATCACCTCACTCCTGTTAGAATGGGCATCATCAGAAAATCTACAAACAACAAATGCTGGAGAGGGTGTGGAGAAAAGGGAACCCTCTTGCACTGTTGGTGGGAATGTAAACTGATACAGCCACTATGGAGAACAATATGGAGGTTCCTTAAAAAACTAAAAATACAATTACCATATGACCCAGCAATCCCACTACTGGGCATATACCCAGAGAAAACCGTAATTCAAAAAGACACATGCACCCGAATGTTCATTGCAGCACTATTTACAATAGCCAGGTCATGGAAGCAACCTAAATGCCCATCAACAGCCGAATGGATAAAGAAGTTGTGGTACATATATACAATGGAATATTACTCAGCCATAAAAAGGAACGAAATTGAGTCATTTGTTGAGAAGTGGATGGATCTAGAGACTGTCATACAGAGTGAAGTAAGTCAGAAAGAGAAAAACAAATATCATATATTAATGCATGTATGTGGAACCTAGAAAAATGGTACAGATGAGCCAGTTTGCAGGGCAGAAGTTGAGACACAGATGTAGAGAATGGACATATGGACACCAAGGGGGGAAAACTGTGGTGAGGTGGGGATGGTGGTGTGCTGAATTGGGCGATTGGGATTGACATGTATACACTGATGTGTATAAAATTGATGCCTAATACGAACCTGCAGTATAAAAAAGCAAACAAAACAACTAATACTAAACTTTCATTGGGTTATTTGTATGGAAATTTGTTAATATAAATGTTTCAGACATTACATGAAATTTCTAAAAATCTTATATTTGTATTTGTATGGAAATATGTATGGAAATATGTTAATATAAATGTTTCAGACATTACATGAAATTTCTAAAAATCTTATGTTTGTATTTGTATGGAAATATGTTAATATTAATGTTTCAGACATTACATGAAATTTCTAAAAATCTTATATGTTCTGGTATAATGTTATAAGTAATAATCCTAGTTATTACTTTAAAATGTATATCTCAGAAATAACTAATTTTCTTGTCAACTGCATTATTATGAACTTTCATCAAATCTTTTACCGTGGTCATTTTTAAGTCTTTTGTCATTTCCAGACAGTTCTGGGTGTACTCTGATGATTTTGCAAATATGTTCCTATAAAAGGGTTTCATCTTCAAGAAATTCATGGAAAAGACTCTGACATGTACAGGTTTCTGGTAACTGACTGTACTGCTGAACTGAATGAATAAGCATTTTCAGAACTCTGATGAAAAACTGATGAACTCATAAAAGTGCTAACAAAAGATCAAGATGAAAAAAAACAATTAATTACATGGGACTGAGTGAACTGATGAGGATGAGTATAATTTTTGTGACTTTCTGTCTGAATTAAAAAAAAAAAAAATCCCACAAGGACTCAGAGGCAAAGAATATACAAATCAATTTTCACGGCAAAGTAAAGGAGCTGTTACAGTGGAGGATTACTGGACTGAATGTCAATATTATGACATAGTATGAGTGTGTTTCATGTTTGGTAATGGCAATCATTGTTGCTTTTGTTGTGGTCATCCATGTACAATGCTTGGTGTCAGGCTATTTATCTCTTGTAAAAATAAAATACAGTGTGTGTGTGTGAAAAAAAAAAAAAAAAAAAGTAAGTGGCAAGGCAGTGAGTACAGACACAGTATCTGCCCAGGAATTTCCTGAAACACTTTGAGAAATTATTGATGAAGGCACGTATTTACCCAAGCAGATTTTTAATGTGGTTGAGACAGGATTGTACTGAAAGAGGATGCCAGACCGAAGTTACATCAGTAAGGAGGGAAAGTCAATGCCATTCTCTAAAGCAGCAAAGGATAGGCTAATTCTGTTGTTTGGTGGCAATGCTTCTGATGATATGAAGCTGAAGCTTCTGTTAGTTTATCATTCAGAGAACTCAAGAGCCCTTAAAAACATAGCCAAGGACTCTCTTCCTCTTGTGTGGAAGAGTAACCCCAAAGCCTGGGTTACACTGGCCATTTTCCAGGACTAGTTTTTCCACCAGTTTATCCCAGAGGTAGAGAAATATTGCTTGGAGAAGGACATCCCATTCAACATTCTTTTGCTCCTTGATAATGCTCTGGGTCACCCTCCATTCATGGAAGATTTTCATCCCAATTTCAAAGTAGTGCATCTGCCACTGAATACTACATTGCTCATCCAACCTATGGACCAGGGAGTTATAGCGACTTTCAAGAAATATTATTTATGTCACATTTTTCATCAGGCAGTAAAGGCAAGTGACAAATCAGGAACAACATTTTGACAATTTTGGAAGGACTATAACATCTACAAGGCCATGAAAAACATTGACTTTTCTTGACGTGAGGTTACGGCTGTCACCATGAATGGGGTTCGGAAGAACTTTGTCCTCGGTTTGTTCACAATTTTCGTGGATTTGAGAAGGTAGATGAAGAGTCCAAAGAGGCCTTCAGGAACTTAGTGACTCTCAGTGAGAAGCTGGAGCTAGATCTGCAACAGGATGAATTTATTGAACTTCTTGCTGTGCAAGATGAGAGCTTACTAATGAAGACCTGATGGAATTGGAGGCCCAGAGAAAGGACGAGGAGAGAAAGAAGAAGAAGTAATTGAAGCACCAAAGAGATTCACAACTCAGGAAATGGCAGGGGGATTTTCTTTATCTGAGGAGGCACTGTTAGTTTTTGAAGCACAGGACTGGAACACAGAATGGTACACAAAGGTCGCAGTAGCCATTCAGAATGCAATCCAGTGCTACAGTGTCATCTATGATGAGAAAAAAAAAAAAAAAAAAGATACTATGCAGACATCACTGGATCATTTTTTCAAGAGGGTAGATAAAATTGAATCCATCGAGGAACCAGAACCTGTGCCATCAACATGAGGCATGAGTGAAATTGCAGCTTGCCCTCCGCCTCCTATGGCTGATGATCCTTCAGCTCTACCATCTCCCATCTCCTCTCCTTCCTCCAGTCAGTAACTCTTTTTGCCTGTTCACTCGATACCAGCCTCTGTATGCCAGCTGTTGCACTGTACTACTGTACTTTTCAAGATACTGTGCTTTAAGATTAAAAATGTTTTATTTTTTGCATTTGTTTTTTATGTATTATTTGTGTGAAAAGTATTATAAACCTATTACAGTACAGTATTATATAGCCGATTGTGTTAGTTGGGTACCTAGGCTAACTTTGTTGGACTTACAAACAAATTGGACTTACGAACGTGCTCTCAGAAAGGAACTCATTTGTATGTAGGGGACTTACTGTATATCCACCTGTATTTATATCTATTTGTTTTAAACTGATAGTCATTTATGTTCAAGCACATTCTAAAAGCTCTACATTTTTTTACTAACACTCCCTGCCCACATTTCATGATTTGGTTTCACATATACACTTTTATGTGTATCCCTTAACTGTTTATTGTCATTATACTTGATTTTTGTCTTTTAACCTTAGTACTAGCTTATTTAAGTGGTCGATCCACTGCTTTTATGGTATATTTATCTTTGTCAGTGAGATTTCTTCTTCATCTTATTTCTTGTTATCACCTTTTCTTTTTTTGCTTAAAGACACTATAATATTTCTTGTAGGGCCAATTTAGTGGTGATGAACTTTTTAGTTTTTGCTTCTGTGGGAAACTCTTTATTTTCCCTTCAATTCTGAATGACAACCTTGCTTGATAGAGTATCCTTGTTAGTAGATTTTTCATTTCAGTACTTTAAATATATCACACCACTCCCTTATGGCTTCCAAAGTTTCTGCTGAAAAATCAGCTGATAGCCTTATGGGGCTTCCCTGGTGTATGACTCTTTGTTTTTCTCTTGCTGCCTTTAAAATTCTCTCTTTATCTTTAACATTGACATTTTAATTATATTATGTCTTGGTATGGTTCTCCTTGGGTTCATCTTGTTTGGGACTCTCTTTGTGTCCTGGACCTGGACATCGGTTTCCTTCTTCTGGCTAGGAAAGTTTTAGTCATTGTTTATCACGTATGTTTTCTGATCCTTTCTCATTCTCTTCTCCTTCTGGGAGCCCTACAATGCAAATGTTAGTATGCTTGATGTTGTCCCAGACGCCCCTTAAACTATCCTCATTAAAATATTTTTTCTATTTGATGTTCTGATTGGGTGATTTCCACCTTTTGTTTTCCAGATCACTTATTTATTCTTCTCTATCTCCTAATCTTCTGTTAATTCTTTCTAGTGTATTTTTAAATTTCAGTTATTGTTATTCTTCAGCTCTGATTGATGCTTTAAAAAATATTTTCTAGTTCTTTGTTGAAGTTCTCACTGTGTTCCTCTATTCTTTTCCCAAGTTCAGTGAGCATTTTTATGACTTATTTTTCTTTCACTAGGATTTTTCTTTTCTGGGGTTTTATCTTGTTCTTTCTTTTGGAACGTATTCTTCTATCTTCTCATTTTTTTGACTTTCGCTGTTTGTCGCTATGATATGAGGAAAAACAGTTTCCTATCCTGCTCTTGAAGGTATGTCTTTAGTGGAAGCATTCTTATGCAGTCTGTTTGTGCCCAGTGGCTCTTGCGGGAGGGTGAGCATGGGCTGTATCTTCTAGGGTGTGTTGGTAGTCATTGCTTTGGTGGGGGCCTAGGGCTGGAACTGGAGTGGCTAGCGTTTGAGCCTGACATGAATCAGGGCTTCTTTCCTGGTGCCATAGAGGTCATTGCCTTGGCAGGGGGCTGGGCTGGAGCCCAAGGGGCTGGAGCTGAAACCTGGAACAATGAGCAGCTCCTTCTTTACTAATAGGCAGTGACTGCCATAGCTGGGGGGAAGGCCAAGCCTGAGGTGCTGGAGCAGATGCCCAGAGTAAACTTTGGCTTCTCCCTGGTGTGATGGTCTTTGCCTACCTTGGTGTGGAGTGGGGCTGGAGCAGGACGGGCTGGAGGCAGAGCCTGGTGTGGGTTGGGTGGTGTGCCAAGGTGGTCCTGGCAGCCTGGCCAGAGCACCAGGCAGTTTTTAGTCTGCTGTTTCTGTGCTGGAACTGGGAGCAAGCCAGTCTGGGCATGTGCTCTTCAAGAGCAGAGTCTCAGTTTCCTACAGACCTTCAGTAAGCCCCACTGGTTTTCAAACCTGCCAGTGGGGCTTGTCTTCCCAGTGCTGGACCCCAGGGCTGGGGTGCCCAACGTGGGGTTCCCTAGGGAGGATCCCCAAGCCTGAGATATCTCTCTCCTCTGAATCATCCACAACCAGTGTGGGTCCCAACTAGACTGCTTCTCCTCTACTCCTACCAGACTCCATGTGGTTCTTTCTTTATATCCTTGATTGTAGATGGTCCATTCTGCTAGCCTTCGGTCATTATGAGAGTTGTTCTATATGTAGTTGTAGTTTTGGTGTATTCATGGGTTGAAGTGATTTCAGGATCCTTCTTCTCTGCCATCTTGATACCACCTCCCTTTAATTCTTCTTGAGTCTCAATTTTCTAATCTTTAAATTGAGAATAACAATAGTAACTACCTCATAGATTTGTTGCGGGAATTCAATGAGAAAATTCATGTAGAATGTTTAACATTGAACCTGGTATACAGTAAGCACTTAAAGTTAACTATTACTTATATAGCTTAAAGCAGTTGTCACCACAAAATATTACCATCATGGATCAGATTTTGACCCTATGTAGTTTTGTGAGCTCCCTTGAAAAAAATCTACAAAGATCATCAAATTGGTTTAAATAGGAGTGACCACTTGAGCTGCTAATGAATAAATAATTTATTTTTTAAAGGATGGAAAGAATGGTGCTAAACTTTCTCAGTATTTGGGGTGATGGACACTGAACAAAGGGGAAATGCTTAGTTGAAGAGTAAGATGAGAATATGAGTCAACACTGGTTTGGGGACATTGCTTGATAAAAGGAGGCTTTACAGAGTGGTAATGAGGTGTTTAAATTTTCAGTTTTGGCACAGCTCACCCATTATCACTTGTCAAAGAAAAGAGTTGTTTAGGTTGCCTTTCTAGTAGCACCTATGCATATAAATGCCTTTGTATGCAAATTTATACAGTTTCTTATTTTTCATAGCACTGTTACTAAAATAATCTCACACTGAGAAGGGTATATTATTTTCACCGAAAAGAAGAGAAAGAAAGCTTAGAGAAATTATTAGTCAACACGCTTAAGGCCATATGTCCAGCATTATCCTAGGTGCTAATCTTCAACAATGTGAAGTTGATGGGGTCTATGATTTAAAGGGTGAAGTGAGAAGATTAAACAGCTAATTGCAAGAAAGAGTGACAATACTATGAAAGGGGAAGTAGAAGGAACTGTTGAAACATATGAGACAGAGGTCTTTAAGGAGTCAGGAAGAAATTCTGAAGGAAATGTATTTAAGCTGAGATCTGAAGTATAAGTAGATGTTGGCTGAGTAATTTGGAAGGAAGACAAGAAGAATAATGGGGAAGGACTAGTATTTAGGCAGAAGAAAAAACACGTACAATAACCTGACAACAAAAGAAAGTATGTTGTGAAGGACTGGAAATACAGTTTGCTCTCACTAGCCTGGAGCCACAAAATGAATTATGTCATGAAGCTTCTTAGCATGAAGGAGAGAAGAGATCTAACGTATTATGAGACCCTGGCAAATAGAATGTCTTGTATTCAGAGAGCAACTTATGATCCACCACCCTGATATTTTGTTTCACCAGGCCACCAAATCAATGAAGTCATTCTTTGGTGACAGTATGTGCCGTTACTTGGTGCCCCCAATATTGGTAGTATTCACATTTTAAAGAATGATAAGACATAGATGTGAGAAAAATTTGGCTCTCATTGAGCCGAATTTGATTAAGTTGGAAGGAAAACTTATTTTCAGAAAATATAATTCTTAGGAAATCATGGAGGCTTGGCTCTCATTTCTCAATTATATACATCTTTTCTTAAAAATTTTTAGACACAGAACAAAAAAGAGAGGGCTCAAAATCCCTAAATTTAATAAATCTACTTCCTTATGCAGAACAAAATTCACTAGGTTAAATATAATCTGCTATTTGTCTCTGGAGTATGAGTCAAATGTTAGTATTAATGTTAGTCAAATGATATGGGAGCTCAAATACTGTGTTTTGTTTAAGGTGTAAAAGAGATTTGTAGAGAAAGGGGGGTAGGTAAAGAACCTTAGGATTGTATTTACACATAGTAGATGCCCACTAAATGCTTGAGAAGGAACCAGTAAATTAAAGGAAAACGCCTTTGACATCCTTGAACTGGGTGGCAGGTTTCAAGCCCTGGGCATACGTGAAACACACTATTCACACTTACTTTCTTAAAAGTAACAAAATCCATTGTTTTTTCTGGGCTTTGTTATAGTGTACCAAAATATATACTGCAGCAATTATATAGTCATCTAATTGAAAGGACTTATAATCTTCCACAAAGTATATTTTCATAAGCCTCTAATAAAGACAAAGGACACAAAACAACAAAAGAAGAAAGTGCAGGCAAACATCGTGAAGATTTGAGAAGGGCAGGTGCAGCTTTCAGGGTCCTCTTTCAGTTTCACAGGACACACACTCTTTGGATCACAATCTACCAAGGTGTGTGAAGCCAAGGCATAAGTTTACTGAGGGGTCTTTTACTTATTTTTTAATTTTAATTTTATTTTTAAAAAATTTCTTGGCCGCACAGCATGTGGGATCCTAGTTCACAGACCAAGGATCAAACTTACACCACCTGCATTGGAAGCATGCAATTTTAACAACTGGACCACCAGAGAAGTCCCTGAGGGATCTTTTATATCTCACTGGTAATATAGCGCAAAATGAGGCTATGTAATAAGGTGAAACAAGTGCATGACGTTAGTCTGTAAACTTTCTGTAAACAATACAGACAAGCTGGTGCAGTGTGCTTCCAAAGGACTTTCATACTTTAAAGAGCATGTTACAAATCATCAACTAGTGTATTTCACCACTATTTTGGCCACCCTTATCAGATCCATGGTTCCAGGAGTCCCTGGAGATAAGCACAGAGCTGTCACAGATCTGCTACAAATTAACTCTCTTTACACACATACAAAATAAAGGGAGAAAGGCTAAGAAAAAGATAAAATTTATTGATATGTCAAGATTTGCCCAACCCAGCAAGTCCCTAGCAAAGTCCAAAAAGCATGATGAATCCATTTGTGAATTTTTATTTTTCTTTTAAAGTTTAACTATGGAACAGAATAAAGAACCCTCTAATTCAATACCTTATAAGTTAATGTCCATAGAGAAATCTGCAATCTTTGACACTCTCGACTCTAGGCAGAAGCCCAATTTCATTTTGTTCTTTATAGGTACTATAGAGATAGAGTGCATGAGAAATCCTCAGGCATCTAATGATAGAGCAGGAAGCAGGACAAAGCGAGTTTTGCTTATTACTCTCAGCTTGCTCTGCAGAGGCTTTCATGATTCCAAAGCCGAATTGCCACCAAAAAAGTCTGGTCTCCAGCCATGGCTCTACCACTTACACATGTGTTTCACCTTGGGTGAGTTACTTGATCCTTTTGAACTAGTTTTCTTATACATAAAATGGAGATATTGGTATCAACCACAATGAGCCAATGTACAAAAAACATATACTATAACACATGGGGGCCTAAATTTTAATTCCAAAATGTCTTTGTCAGAGAGGTCCTGTCCTTGTAGTAATCTTCTAACAACATCTAAGGCCTAAGCAGTCAATCCTTTAAAAATTATAGCATTCAGTGGCTGCTGCACAGTTTCTTTGAACATAGGGATCCATTCACACTATTTTCTCAAACATAAAAACCTAATATATTATTCTTGTGTACTGCATCACAGCTAAATCCAACTTGACATACTATATTAGTTTCTTACTGTGTTTGTAAAAAAACTACCACAAACTTGGTAACTTAACACAAATTTATTGTCTTATAGTTCTAGAGGTCAGAAGTCTGAAATCAGATTCACTGGGCTAAAGTCAAGAAGTTTTAAGACTAGCTCCTTCTGGAGTCTCTGAGGGGAGAATCCCCTTCTTTGCCTTTTTCACCTTCTACTGGCTGCCTGTATTCCTTAGGTTGTAACCCCTTCCTTGATCTTTAAAGCATATCACTCCAACTTTTGCTTTCATCATATCACCTTCTCCTCTGACTGTGAGACCTCCTGCTTCCCTCTTAGAAGGACTTTTGGGATTACAGTGAGCTCACTTGGGAAATTAGGATAATTTCCCTATTTCAAGACCCTTAATTTGATCACATCTGCAAAGTCCCTTTTGTCATAGAAGGTAAAATTCATAGATTGTAGAAATTAGAACATTGGGGGAAATTATTCAGTTTACCACACATACACTTTTAAATTTTACTCTCATATTAGGATGAAGTAGGCTGTCTCTGTTTTAGGATGTCCAGCTGTGGCTTAAAAAGATTAAGTAACTCAACAATGCTAATTGTAGTGCAGAGCTAGTAAGACTTTGCTTTACTTTTTATAAGTTCAGGAAGACTTGATTGAAACATTTATCTGGTTAATAACTATATTATTTTTTACAATACTTTACAGTTTATGAAACAGCTGGATGTGCACTACCTCATTTAGTTCTTAAAACAGTCTTATGATTAGATTGTATTTATAGGGTTTAAGTTAGTTTTTCAATATTTTTGAATCTCTATAATAGGCTAAGCCCAGTGATGGTTGATGCGGATACCATAGAGAGCTAAGACAGGAATGATCCTTATCTTTGCACAGTTTATATTCTACTGGGGGAGGTGGACAAAAGCACAAACTACAAATTGTGATTAAATGCTGCAGGATAACAGATGAGGAAATGGAAGCTCAAGGTAGTGAAACGATTCTCATAATGTCATACAACAATAAATAGAAGAACCAGGTCTCTTTTTAAAAAATTGAAGTATAATTGATTTACAATGTTGTGTTAGTTTCTGGTGTATAGCAAAGTGAATCATATTTTCATATTCTTTTCCATTATGGTTTATTACAAGTTATTGAATATAGTTCCCTGTGCTATACAGTATGACCTTGTTGTTTATCGATTTTATATATAATAGTTTGTATCTGATAATCCCAAACTCCTAATTTATCCCTCTTCCACCCCCTTTCTCCTTTGGTAACCATAAGTTTGTTTTCTATGTCTGTGAGTCTGTTTCTGTATGGCAAATAAGTTCATTTGTGTCATATTTTAGATTCCACATATAAGCGATATCTTATAGTATTTGTCTTTCTCTTTCTGACTTACTCTGACTTACTTAGTATGATAATCTCTAGGTTCATCCGTGTTTCTGCAAATGACATTATTTCATTCATTTTTATGACTGAGTTGTATTCCATTGTGCGTATATGTTGATAAAAATATATCTCACATCTTTATCCATTCATCTGTCGTTGGACATTTAGGTTGCTTCCATGTCTTGGCTATTGTAAATTGTGCTGCTGTGAACATTGGGGTGCATGTATCTTTTCAAATCATAGTTTTCTCTGGGTATGTGCCCAGGAGGGGGATTGCAGGATCATATGGTAACTTTATTTTTATTTTTTTTGAAGAACCTCCATACTGTTTTCCATAGTGGCTGCACCAAGTTATATTCCCACCAACAGTGTAGGAGGAAGAACCATGTATTGAGTTTATCTTTTTAAAAATTTTACTTCATGATCTTAGATTTTTGCATATATAAAGTGTACCATGTATACGCAGCTTTTTTTGCCTATTTGTCCCAAGATATAATATAACCTGTTCACTGGGAACCATTGTTTTCATGGCTCATGATTCAGTGAATTTCTATACAAAAGCATCATTGTAGTTGGGTCCCACACAGTGATAACTGTGTTGCTAGTGTATCTTGTTGTTCTGTTAAGTCCAGAGCAGTCTTGGTTAGTATCAGAGTAGGTCTTTATTTTTCTTTTTAGAATTATGCACTCAATAGTGTCTACCTATCAAGAAGAAGATCTATAGCTAAATTACTGATATAATGCTTATGTAAGCAAATATTTTTGAATTGTGCTTTCTGAATGATTTATTACAGCTTTTGCTGTGACATATTTTATCCACATTTAAATTTTTGTTTAAAATAATAACAAGCTAGAATGCAGCTTTAGTAGTAGTTGTGGATCATTTGGCTTAAAAGCCAATGTTTAGTGAGTTCTCCAATATACATTCATCATGTTTTTTAAACAGACCTTAGAATAAGCATTGAGTTCTTTTGCTTAGGAATGATGCTATTTGTTGTTATTTGCTGTTTCTGTTCAGATGAGGCTGAATAGAGTTAAATACAAGTGGTGGTTCTCTCCACATTGTGTGCACGGCTCTGGTGGTCTTGAGTATGAAGCCAGTACTCACTGTAGAAATTTGTTTTGTTATTTTGACTTTTTCACATTTTTGTTTGCAAAGATTTGAAACTTCTTCTGAGGGTTCTGCTCTGTGCTGGTCTGTTTAAAACCTAAGTTCACTAAATATATACTGAGAACAGGCAGATGCAGGAGTAAGATAAATGATCTTAGAGAAGTCATAAAAGACAACTACTATGTACTATGACATCAGAGTCCCAGGGTAAGTCCCAGCCCTCCAAAATATTCTTCCTCATGCTCATTGAGACCTGAAATTATTTAACAAACAGAGATTAAATTTCACATGAAGAGCTAGAGCAGTTTGAAATGCTTTAAACTTTAAGAAACTGATTTACTAATCATGTGTTAAATAACAGGAGTTTATTTTTCTTACATATCAGAAAGTAGGGCCATATCTGGCATTGGTTTGGTGGCTTAACAATGTCTGGCTCTGAAGCTGTGTCTGTGTGATTTACTTTATTTTCTCTTCATGATGGCAAGATAGCGAGAGCAGTTCCAGGCATCATGTCAAAGGCAAAAATCTCCTCCTATGCCTGCCTCTTATGAGGGAGGAAAATATTCCCTAGAGGTTTTCTTTCCCCCATCAGAAGTTCTCTTACATCTCATTGTCCAGAATTTGTTATCTACCTGTTTTAGACTAAGGGTCAGGTCCACCTTCTCTGTGATGAAGGTATACCTTGACACTTAAACAGAATCTTGATTCTGATAGCAAGGGGGGAGGGGGAGGAGGTGCCTTTTGGGGAAGCAACAAACTGTCTGCCACAGAAGTATGTATATACACACATATATTTATGAAACTATACATACATGCACACATATATATATAGTAGATATTCAAGAAATAAATTTTAGTTGAATGAATGAATGAATAAACAAAAGTGCAGTCTGGCTTAGAGAGATAATCTACTGACTAAGATTTATTAAAAAATGTAAGAAGGTGATACAATAATGAAATTCAAGGACAGGTGTGATGAAGAGGCATGCTACCTGAAAGCATAAAATAAAGAGTATTTGTGAGTATGTGTGTGTACATGTGTGCAGTGGTTACAGAGGACAGAGACAGACAACAGGCAACAGGAAAAGAAAGAGACAAAGAAAATTTAAAACAAAATTTTAAAAAATTTGTGATTTTGCTCAAGATAACAAGAGATGAGAAGCATGTGATGTGGGGAGCATGAATTCTGGTATAACATTGGAGTCAGCAATGTCCCATTGCATGGTTCTTGATGGCACCATTTGCATCACATTCTGTGTAAATGCTACACTCTGGAGCTGTGCAGCGCACCTGAGTTGTAATATGCTGAGTCTTGGAGAAAGGGAAGATCTTGAAAGTTCAGCCTGGGGCTACATTTGACTTTCTAAGGTGGTTTCAAAGTAGAACCTACTAATTTTTTAGTATATTTTTTGAGTAGTGAATGTAAATATTAAAGTTTCTATTTAATTTTGCTTTATCTTAAAATGTGATTCTGTTCTGTGACAAAACCACATGGATTATGGGCTCAGAACTTTCCCCTCCTATTGTATCTGCTTTCTGTCTTCTAAGTAGTCTCTTTACAGATAAATGGCAAGCTTTATAGGGGCAGGTGATATATTTTCTACCTCATTGGTATCTTCCACATTACTGAGCACAGTGTTACTTGCTTATTTGGTAAGTTTCTTCTGAGTTTATTAGCGCTTTATTCTAAGATACTAAGAAAGAATAACTTCTTTATTCTAGATTATTGAGATAATTAGTATAATTAATTTTGCCTGAATAAATATTCTGAAACAAAAACAAATCACCAACCCCTTTCATTGAAAACCCTTTATATATTAAGCCACCGTAGACACACAGAGAAAGATTTAGCACATAAATCAAATAGACTTCTCCACAGGTTAACACGCTTCTTGGGAGCAAGTCATGCTTAAAAGATAAACTAAACATTTTAGACTAATGGGGTGCCATATTTTGCATTGTTAAATGTTACTTACTCCTTAAATCTTCAACTTCCCTTCAGATAATGGTTTGTACATTGGACTATTTGCTTGAATATAACCCTGACATCCCGCCCCCCCAAAAGGATAAAGTGCTTAGACTACAGTGTGAAAGTGTTTGAAAGGGTCAACAAACATAGTAGGAAAAAAGTCTATTTAGATTCCGAAAGGGAATTAGAAATTATTTACGAATTCTGACTTTACAAGGAAAGAAATTTAAAATTAATATTAAGACATTTATTTTCCACAAGAATAATTGGAAGAGGGAATAGACTATCAGGAAGAGTGATTGAAGTAGACAATATGTATAAATTAAGAAAAGAGTACACAAAGTGTACTGAATACCCTGGGTAGACACACATTTCCTGAATCATCAGCATTACCTACCAAGTGTCATGAGGATGGGCAAAGTGTATGGGAAGCAATTTTCATATTATGTTTCTGTGCATTAGGGAGAAATTTAGGAATATTATTTCCCTAACAAAGGTGAAAATTGAATATAGATCAAGGCATACCAGAGCTTAATCTTCATCAGTACTTGGAAAAGAATTCTTAGTAGATGTACAATTATTTTCAGTCCTTCCATAATACACCTCACAAAATCTCAGACCTGCCAGAATGAAATGATATGTACATCAGATTTACTAAAAAATAATGTCAGGTGCTGCACGAATTATAAAACAAGTCCCAATGTGTTACCTGGAAATCTTTTCAATAAGAAAGACAGAACTTAGAAGTTTGCAAAGATTTTAGTCAGCATCCAGAATGTAAAGAAACTGCCAAAATATATCAAATATGACAACATCTACAGCATCCCAAGACATAATATGAAAACACAACCTTCATAATATTTTACTGCTCTCTCTTGCTAATAACATCTTTGCCAGAGGCTCCTGGAATATAGTGTTGCAACAGTGAGCTCTTAGACAATATGTCTTGAGATAAAATGGAGGAAATTGCATCTGCCACATGTCTACTTTAGAAAAAGTAATCAGATTCTTTATCATACAATTTCTCCAAAGTGTTCCATAACTTGTTTCTTAAAATGAATATGTGGTCATTCTGGTTTGGAATGTGCTGCATGGCACCTCACAGTGCATATTAAAGACTGAGAAACAAGTTTGACTTCACATAAGAGGAGGCCTCCCAAACTTTCTAAACTGCAGTGTAATATCCCCCACCCATAAACCTAGTGTTTCTAGCCTGGAACAGTCTTTGAGAGATACTACTGCATTCAGTATTCATTTTTATTGTTATACCTTTAGTGGAACTGACCCCTAGAACCCTCTTAGCAAGTTTGGAAGTCTTAAGAAAATCTTCAGTTCTTGACAAAGTACTTAAAATTCCAGGGCTTCCCTATAATGGATGTTGGAGTTGGTTCGAGTTTGATATTCTTAATCAGGCTTAATAGGTTTCCTTCTACTTCTGGTTTACAAAAAAAAGTTTTCAATGGAAAGAGTTGTTTTAACAAATTTTTTCTTATTAAACCAATTGATTTGATTTATATTGATAAATTTTTCTATTATTAAAGCATGCGTTAATTTATGGGATATTAAATACTTACTTGGTTGATTCTTCTTATTTATCAGCTTATCAATATTTTACTTAGGATTTTGAAATTCATATTCCTACATGGGTTTGGACTAGAGCAGTGACCACTATGCAGCCACTATGTTAGGACTGAGAAGTTACTCTGCAGAGAGCATCTCTGCTTTTATTTGCTTTATGAATTGGCCTCCCAAGTAAGATTTCATGTGAACAATGTTCCATGGCTGTATAAATGGTCAAACAACTGCAGGTTTATAATTTTTTTTTTCTTTTTGTGCTTTTTCAGGTTTTGCTTTCAGAGTTTTGCTAGCTTCCAATGAACTGGATAGTTAACCATTGTTTATGCTCAGAAATAGTTGCTCTGATATGGGGATTATGATTCTTAATAGTTTTATAGAACTCAACAGGCAAATTCTCTAGCTTAGGAACCATTTAAAAATGTAATTCCTCAATAAATTTTTGAGTTTTCTGTTTTTTAAACATCTTCTTGAATCATTCAGTTGTTCATATTTTCCCAGAAATAGCTCCACTATAGGTAAATCAGTGGTTTTCAAAGTGTAGTTTCCAGACGATCAGCATCTTCATCACCTGGTAACTTGTTAGAAATGAGATTTTTCTTTGTACCACCCCAGACATACTGAGTCATAAACTCTTGTTTTAACAAGTTCTGTAGGTGATTCTGATACTTGTTAAAGTTCTAGATATTTAAAATTATTAGATTAAATTTTATACCCATACCTTAAGCTTTAAAAATGATATGTCTTACACATTTTTAGTTGTATTCTCTTTCTAATTCTTTTTTTTTTTTTTTGGTTTTTTTTTTTTGTGATTAGCTTTGTAAAAGTTTAATCTATTTGTTTTTCAAATAATCAGCCCTTGGATTTATTTATCAGATGATTTTATTACCTGATGCTACATGTAAGAATTATTAAAACCAATATTAAATAAAGTCTAATTAAAATATGAAGTTAAAATATTTGTCTATATAGTAATAATTCAGATCTGTAAATTTTCTACCTTTTAAACAAAGGTTCTTATATGTCACATTTTAAGTTCTAATGTGTACGGCACAGGTGAATGAATCCTGATACCCTGGAGCATGCTTCAAGGAATTACACACTGCTTACTCTTTGGAGAGTCTGCCCTTATTGTTTTAAATTTGGATTTATATATTTTGGAACCATTGTTGTTTTTTAGTGTCTATTGTGTCCTAACTCAAATGACAGTCACACAAGCTTAGCATAGTTTCTGATTTCTGTTGCTGTTAAGAATGTCTACCTGTGGGGGTGGGGGTGTGCTAGAGGCTTTTGATTGAGGTAACTCAGAGCAGTCACTAGCTTGCAGGTGGGCTATTTAGAAACAGTTCTTATTCTTTCATCTGGGGTCCATTTAAGGGTTTGACCTGCATCTCTGGCTACCCAGGGGCTGACTTACCCCCAAGCTTCCTGACTGTTGTGTTGGTGGTGTCTAGAGTCTTCCATCCACCAGACCAAGGAGAGGCTGGCACCCTTGGACCTTGCTCTCTTTGCTGAGACTTCTTGTGACTTTTCCTGAAAACAGTGTCAATGCTGCTGATTTCCCAAACAAGATGGTGGAGTAGAAGGACATGAGCTCACCTCTTCTTACAAAAGCATCACATCAAAATCACAACTGATTGCTGAACAACCATTGACAAAAGAATGCTGGAACCTACCACAAAAGATACCCTACATCCAAAGACAAAGAAGAAGCCATAGCAAGATGAGGGCAGACAGCAGAAGCAAGAAGAACTACAACTCTGCAGCCTGTGGATCAGAAACCACAATCACAGAAAGATAGAAAAGATGAGCGAGCAGAGGAATATGCCCCAGATGAAGAAACTAGACAAAACCCAAGAACAGCTAAGTGAAGTGGAGATAGGCAATCAATGTGAAAAAGAATTCAGAGTAATGATAGTAAATATGATTCAAGATCTTGGAAAAAGAATGGAGGCACAGATCGAGAAGATAAAAGACATTTTTAACAAAGACCTAGAAGAACTAAAGAACAAACAAACAGAGATGAACAATACAATAACTGAAAGGAAAAATACACTAGAAGGAATCAACAGCAGAATAACTGAAGCAGAAGAACGGGTAAGTGACCTGGAAGACAGAATGGTGGAAATCACTGCTGCTGAAGAGAATAAAGAAGAAGGAATGAAAAGAAATGAGGACAGTCTAAGAGACATCTGGGACAACATTAAATGCAACAACATTCACATTATAGGGGTTCCAGAAGGAGAAGAGAGAGAGAAAGGACCTGAGAAAATATTTGAAGAGTTAATAACTGAAAAGTTCCCTGACATGGGAAAGGAAGCAGTTACTCAAGTCCAGGAAGTGCAAAGAGTCCCAGGCAGGATAAACCCAAGGAGGAACAGGCCGAGACACACAGTCATCAAATTGACAAAAATCACAGTAAGTCCCCTACATACGAACCTTCAAGTTGCAAACTTTCAAAGATGCAAATGTGTGAACCATCAACATAAGGCATGAGTGAAATTGCAGCTTGCCCTCCATCTCCTATTGCTGATGATCCTTCAGTTCTACCATCTCCCACTTCTTCTCCCTCCCCCAGTCAGTAACTCTTCTTGCCTGTTCACTTGATGCCAGCTCCTGTATGCCAGCTGTTGTACTATACTACTGTACATTTCAAGGTGCTGTACTGTAAGATTAAAAATGTTTTTTTATTTTGTGTGTTTCTTTGTTTTTTTATGTATTATTTGTGTGAAAAGTATTATAAACCTATTACAGTACCATACTATATAGCCGATTGTGTTAGTTGGATACCTAGGCTAACTTTGTTGGACTTATGAACAAATTGGACTTATGAATGCACTCTTGGAATGGAACTTTTTCATAAGTAGGGGATTTACTGTAAAGAAAAAGAAAAATAATAAAAGCAACAAGAAAAAAGCAACAAATAACATACGAGGGAACTCCCTAAAGCTTATTGGTTGATTTCTTAGCAGAAACTCTGCAGGCCAGAAAGGATTGGCATGATATATTTAAAGTGATAAAACGGAAGAACCTATAACCAAGAATACTCAGCAAGGCTCTCATTCAGATTCGATGGAGAAATCAAAAGATTTACAGACAAGCAAAAGCTAAAAGAATTCAGCATCACCAGAGCAGCTTTGCAACAAATGCTAAAGGAACTTCTCTAGGTGGAAAAGAAAAGACCACAACCAGAAACAAGAAAGTTACAAATGGAAAAGCTCACTGTAATGGCAAACATACAGTAAAGATCGGAAATCATCTGCAAACAAATATGATATCAAAACCAGCAAATGTGGGAAGAGAGGAGCACAAATGAATATTGGAAAGGCATTTGAAATTGAGAACAACAACTTAAAACAATCATATATATATATAGACTGCTATATCAAAACCTCATGGTAATCACAAACCAAAAATCTATGATAGATACACACACAAAACAGAAAAAGGAATTAAAAAACAACACTAAAGTTAGCCATCAAATCACAAGAGAAGAGAACAAAAGAGGAAGGAAAGAAAAAAGACCTACAAAAACAAATCCAAAACAATTAACAAAAAGGCAATAAGAACATACATATCAATAATTACCTTAAACAAAAACGATTAAATGCTCAAACCAAAAGACATAGACTGCCTGAATGGATACAAAAACAAGGCTCATATATATGCTGTCTATAAGAGACCCACTTCAGAACTAGGGGCACATACAGGCTGAAAGTTAGGGGATGGAAAAAGATATTCCATGCAAATGGAAATCAAAAGAAATCTGAAGAGCAGTACTCATATCAGACAAAATAGACTTTAAAATAAAGACTGTTATAAGAGACAAGGAATGACACTACTAATGATCAAGGGATCAATCCAAGAAGAAGATATAACAATTGTAGATATTTATGCACCCAATATAGGAGCACCTCAATACCTAAGGCAAATGCTAATGGCCATAAAATGGGAAATCAACAGTAACACGGTAATAGTGGAGGCCTTTAACACCACACAACAATGGACAGATCATCCAGACAGAAAATTAATAAGGAAACACAAGGCCTTAAGTGACACATTAGAAGAGATGGACATAATTGATATTTATAGAAAATTCCATCCAAAAGCAGCACATATTTCTCAAATGCACATGGAACATTCTCCAAGAGTGATCACATGCTGGGCCACAAAGCAAGCTTCAGTAATTTAAGAAAACTGAAATCATATCAAGCATCTTTTCTGACCACAATGTTATGACATTAGAAATCAACTACAAGAAATAAACTATAAAAAAACACAAACACATGGAGACTAAACAATATGCTGCTAAATAACCAATGGATCACTGAAGAAATCAAAGGGGAAATTAAAAAAAACTACCTAGAGACAAACGAAAACAAAAACATGATGATCCAAAACCAAGTTTATGGCGATATAATCTTACCTCAAGAAACAAGAAAAATCTCAAATAACAATCTCACCTTCCACCTAAAGCAACAAGGGAAAAAAGAACGAACAAAACCCAAAGTTAGTAGAAGAAAACAAATCATAAAGATCAGAAAAGATGAAAATGAAATAGAGACAAAGAAAACAATGTAAAAGGTCAATGAAACTAAAAGCTGGTACTTTAAAAAGATAAACAAAATTGATAAACCTTTAGCCAAACTCATCAAGAAAAAGAGAGAAAGGGCTCAAATCAATAAAATTATAAATGCAAAAGGAGAAGTTACAACGGACACAACAGAAATACAAAGGATCATGAGACTACTACAAGCAAATATAAGCCAATAAAATGGACAACCTAGAAGAAATGGACAAATTCTTAGACAGGTCAATCTCCCAAGACTGAATCAGGAAGAAATAGAAAATATGAACAGACCAATCAAAATACCAAAACTGAAAATGTGATTTAAAAATTCCCAACAAACAAAAGTCCAGGACCAGATGGCTTCACAGGCAAATTCTATCAAACATTTAGAGAAGAGTTAACACCTATCCTTCTGAAACTATTCCAAAAAATTGCAGAGTAAAGAACATTCCATCACTATCACCCTGATACTTAAAACAAAGATACCACAAAAAAGAAAAAAAAGGAAAATGACAGGCCAATTACAGTGATGAACATAGATTCAAAAATCCTCAACAAAATACTAGCAAACTGAATCTAACAATACATAAAAATGATCATACACCATGATCAAGTGGGGTTTATCCCAGAGATGCAAGGATTCTTCAATATCTGCAAATCAATCAGTGTGATACACCACATTAACAAATTGAAGAATAAAAACCACATGATCATCTTGATAGATGCAGAGAAAGCTTTTGACAAAATTCAGCACCCATTCATGATAAAAGCCCTCCAGAAAGTGGGCATAGAGGGAACCTACCTCAACATAATAAAGGCCATATATGACAAATCTACAGGTAACATCATACTCAGTGGTGAGAAGCTGAAAGCATTTCCTCTAAGATAGGAAAAAACCAAAGATGTCCACTCTTACCACTTTTATTCAGTGTAGTTTTGGAAGTCCTAGCCATGGTAATCAGATAGGAAAAAGAAATAAAAGGAATCCAAATTGGAAAAGCAGAAATAAGACTGTCACTGTTTACAGATGACATGATACAATGCATAGAAAATCCTAAAGATGCTACCAGAAAACTACTAGAGCTCATCAATGTATTTGGTAAAGTTGCAGGATATGAAATTAATACACAGAACTCTGTTGCATTTCTATACACTAACAACAAAAAATCAGAAATAGAAACTAAAAAAACAATACCATTTACCATTGCATCAAAAAGAATCAATATTGTCAAAATGACTACACTACCCAAGGCAATCTACAGATTCAATGCAATCCCTGTCAAATTACCATAGCATTATTCACAGAAGTAGAACAAAAACATCTTGAATTTTTATGGAGACACAAAAGACCCTGAATAGCCAAAGCAACCTTAAGAAGAAAAATGGAGTTAGAGCAATCAGGCTCCCTGACTTTAGGCTATTCTACAAAGTTACAGTCATCAAAAAAGTATGGTACTGGCACAAAACAGAACTATGTATCAATGGAACAGGATAGAAAACACAGAAGTAAACCCACGCACCTATGGTCAATTCATCTACAACAAATTAGGCAAGACTATACAATGGAGAAAAGACAGTCTCTTCAATAAATGGTGCTAGGAAAACTGGATAGTTACATGAAAAAAAATGAAACTACAACATTCTTTAACACCATACACAAAAATAAACCCATAATGAATTAAAGACCTAAATGTAAGATCATATACTATAAAACTCTTAGAGGAAAACATAGGCAGAACACACTTTGACATAAATTGCAAAAATATCTTTTTCAATCCATCTCCTAGAGTAATGGAAATAAAAACAAAAATAAACAAATGGGACCTAATTAAATTCAAATGATGTTGCACAGTAAATCAAACTATAAATGAAACAAAAAGACAACCTAGAGAAAGGGAGAAAATATTTGCAAATGATGTGACCGACAAAATTTACAAACAGCTCATTGGGTTCAATATCAAAAAAACAAACAACCCAATCAAAAAATCGGTAGAGCACAAGAGGGAAGAGATATGGAGATATAGGTATATGTATATGTATAGCTTAATCACTTTGTTATAAAGCAGAAACTAGCACACCATTGTAAAGCAATTATACTCAAATAAAGATGTTAAAAATAAAATAGGCAGAAGACCTAAATAGACATTTCTCCAAAGAAGAAATACAGATGGCCAAGAGGCACATGAAAAATGCTCCACATTACTAATTATTAGAGAAATGCAAATCAAAATTGCAATGAGGTATCACCTCACACTCGTCAGAATAGCCATCATCAAGAAGTGTACAAGTAACAAATGCTGGAGAGGGTGTGGAGAAAAGGGAAGCCTCCTACACTGTTGGAGGGAATGTAAATTGGTACAGCCACTATGGAGAACAGTATGGAGGTTCCTTAAAAAACTGAAAATAGAGCTACCATATGATCCAGCAATCCCACTCCTGGGCATATATATGGAGAAAAACATGGTACAAAAGAATACATGCACTCCAATGTTCATTGCAGCACCATTTACAAGAGCCAAGACATGGAAGCAACCAAAAAGTCCTTTGACACATGAATGGAAAAACAAGATGTGTTAACATATATACAATGGAATATTACTCACTCATTAAAAAGAAAGAAATAATGTCATTTACATCAACATGGATGGACCTGGAGATTACCAAATTAAGTGACATTAAGTCAGACACAGAAAGACAAATATCATATGAGATCGCTAATATGTGGAATCAAAAAAATGATATAAATGAACTTATTTAAGAAACAGGAGGAAACGTGCACAAACCTCTTACATAGCCTCATCCACCAGAGGGCAGACAGCAGAAGCAAGAAGAACTACAATCCTGCAGCCTGTGGAACAAAAACCACATTCACAGAAAAATAGACAAGATGAAAAGGCAGAGGGCTATGTACCAGATGAAGGAACAAGATAAAACCCCAGAAAAACAACTAAACGAAGGCAGATAGGCAACCTTCCAGAAAAAGAATTCAGAATAATGATAGTGAAGATGATCCAGGACCTCGGAAAAAGAATGGAGGCAAAGATCGAGAACATGCAAGAAATGTTTAACAAAGACCTAGAAGAATTAAAGAACAAACAAACAGATATGAACAATACAATAACTGAAATGAAAACTACACTAGAAGGAATCAATAGCAGAATAACTGAGGCAGAAGAACAGATAAGTGACCTGGAAGACAGAATGGTGGAATTCACTGCTGAGGAAGAGAATAAAGAAAAAAGAATGAAAAGAAATGAAAACAGCCTAAGAGACCTCTGGGACAACATTAAACACAGCAAAATTTGCATTATAGGGGTTCCAGAAGGAGAAGAGAGAGAGAAAGGACCTGAGTAAATATTTGAAGAGATTATAGTCGGAAACTTCCCTAACATGGGAAAGGAAGGAGTCACCCAAGTCCAGGGAGTGCAGTGAGTCCCATACAGGATAAACCCAAGGAGAAACATGCCAAGACACATAGTACAAATTGGCAAAAATTAAAGACAAAGAAAAATTATTGAAAGCAGCAAGGGAAAAACAACAAATAACATACAAGGGAACTTCCATAATGTTAACAGATGATTTCTCAGCAGAAACTCTACAAGCCAGAAGGGAGTGGCATGATATACTTAAAGTGATGAAAGGGAAGAACCTACAACCAAGATTACTCTACTCAGCAAGGATCTCATTCAGATTTGATGGAGAAATCAAAAGCTTTACAGACAAGCAAAAGGTAAGAGAATTCAGCACCACCAAACCAGCTCTACAACAAATGCTAAAGGAACTTCTCTAAGCGGGAAACAAAAGAGAAGAAAAGGACTTACAAAAACAAACCCAAAACAATTAAGAAAATGGTCATAGGAACATATATATCGATAATTACCTTAAACGTGAATGGATTAAATGCTCCAACCAAAAGACACAGGCTTGCTGAATGGATACAAAAAGAAGACCCATCTATATGCTGTCTGCAAGATTCCCACTTCAGATCCAGGGACACATACAGACTGAAGGTGGAGGGATGGAAAAATATATTACATGCGAATGGAAATCAAAAGAAATATGGAGTAGCTATACTCATATCAGATAAAATAGATTTTAAAATAAAGAATGTTACAAGAGACAAGGAAGGACACTACATAAAGATCATGGAATCAATCTGAAAAGAAGATATAACAATTATAAATATATATGCACCCAACATAGGGGCACCTCAATACATAAGGCAAATGCTAACAGCTATAAAAGAGGAAATCGACAGTAACACAATAATAGTGGGGGGCTTTAACACCTCACTTACACTGATGGACAGATCATCCAAAATGAAATAAATAAGGAAACAGAAGCTTTAAATGACATGTTAGACCAGATAGATTTAATTGATATTTAAAGGACATTCCATCCAAAAATGGCTGATTACACTTTCCTCTCAAGTGCACATGGAACATTCTCCAGGATAGATCACATCTTGGGTCATAAATCAAGCCACAGTAAATTTAAGAAAACTGAAATCATGTCAAGTATCTTTTATGACCACAACGCTATGAGATTAGAAATGAATTACATGGAAGAAAACGTAAAAAACAAAAACACATGGAGGCTAAACAATACGTTACTAAATAACCAAGAGGTCACTGAAGAAATCAAAGAGGAAATCAAAAACTACCTCGAAACAAATGACAATGGAAACACGATGATTGAAAACCTATGGGATGCAGCAAAAGCAGTTCTAAGAGGGAAGCTTATAGCTATACAAGCCTACCTCAAGAAACAAGAAAAATCTCAAATAAACGATCTAACCTTACACCTAAAGGAATTAGGGAAAGAAGAACAAACAAAACCCAAAGTTAGCAGAAGGAAATAAATCATAAAGATCAAAGCAGAAATAAATGAAATAGAAACAAAGAAAACAAAAGCAAAGATCAATAAAACTAAAAGCTGGTTCTTTGAGAAGATAAACAAAATTGATAAACCATTAGCCCGAGTCATCAAGAAAAAGAGGGAGGGGATTCAAAGCAATAAAATTAGAAATGAAGAAGAAGTTACAATAGACACCACAGAAATACAGAGCATCCTAAGAGACTACTACAAGAAACTCTATGCAAATAAAATGGACAACCTGGAAAAAATGGACAAATTCTTAGAAAGGTATAAACTTCCAAGACTGAAACAGGAAGAAATAGAAAATATGAACAGAACAATCACAAGTAATGAAATTGAAACTGTGATTAAAAATATTCCAACAAACAAAAGTCCAGGACCAGAGGACTTCACAGGTGAATTCTATCAAACATTTAGAGAAGAGCTAACATCCACCCTTCTCAAACTCTTCCAAAAAATTGCAGAGGAAGGAACACTCCCAAACTCATTCTATGAGGCCACAATCACCCTCATACCAAAACCAGACAAAGATACTACAAAAAAAGAAAATTACAGACCAATATCACTCATGAATATAGATGCAAAAATCCTCAACAAAATACTAGGAAACAGAATCTAACCACACATCAAAAGGATCATACACCAAGAGCAAGTGAGATTTTTCCCAGGGATGCAAGGTTTCTTCAATATACGTAAATCAATCAATGTGATACACCATATTAACAAATTGAAGAATAAAAACCATATGATCATCTCAATAGATGCAGAAAAAGCTTTTGACAAAATTCAACACCCATTTATGATAAAAACTCTCCAGAAAGTCGGCATAGAGGGAACCTACCTCAACATAATAAAGGTCATATATGATAAACCCACAGCAAACATCATTCTCAATGGTGAAAAACTGAAAGCATTTCCTCTAAGATCAGGAGCAAGACAAGGATGTCCACTCTCACCACTATTATTCAACAAACTCTTGGAAGTCCTAACCACAGCAATCAGAAAAGAAAAAGAAATAAAAGGAATACAAATTGGAAAAGAAGAAGTAAAACTGTCACTGTTTGCAGATGACATGATACTATACATAGAGAATCCTAAAGATGCCACCAGAAAACTATTAGAGCTAATCAATGAATTTGGTAAAGTTGCAGGATACAAGATCAATGCACAGAAATCTCTTGCATTCCTATACACTAATGATGAAAAATCTGAAAGAGAAATTATGGAAACACTCCCATTTACCATTGCAACAAAAAGAATAAAATACCTAGGAATAAACCTACCTAAGGAGACAAAAGACCCATATGCAGAAAACTATAAGACACTGATGAAAGAAATTAAAGATGATACCAACAGATGGAGAGATATACCATGTTCTTGGATTCGAAGCATCAACATTTTGAAAATGACTATACCACACAGCAATCTACAGATTCAATGCAATCCCTATCAAATTACCAATGGCATTTTTTACGGAACTAGAACAAAAAATCTTAAAATTTGTATGGAGACACAAAAGACCCCGAATAGCCAAAGCAGTCTTGAGGGAAAAAAACAGAGTTGGAGGAATCAGACTCCCTGACTTCAGACTATACTACAAAGCTACAGTAATCAAGACAATATGGTACTGGCACAAAAACAGAAATATAGATCAATGGAACAAGATAGACAGCCCAGAGATAAACCCATGCACCTATGGTCAACTAATCTATGACAAGGGAGGCAAGGATATACAATGGAGAAAAGAGTCTCTTCAATAAGTGGTGCTGGGAAAACTGGAGAGCTACATGTGGAAGAATGAAATTAGAACACTCCCTAACACCATACACAAAAATAAACTCAAAATGGATTCGAGACCTAAATGTAAGACTGGACACTATACACTTCTTTTTTTTTTTTTTTTATACACTTCTTAAAGGAAAACATAGGAACTCTGTGACATAAATCACAGCAAGATCTTTTTTTTTTTAAATAAATTTATTTATTTATTTATTTTTGGCTGTGTTGGGTCTTCGTTTCTGTGCGAGGGCTTTCGCTAGTTGTGGGAAGCGAGGGCCACTCTTCATCGCCATGTGCAGCCTCTCACTATCGTGGCCTCTCTTGTTGCGGAGCACAGGCTCCAGACACGCAGGCTCAGTAGTTGTGGCTCACGGGCTTAGTTGCTCCGCGGCATGTGGGATCTTCCCAAACCAGGGCTCGAACCCGTGTCCCCTGCATTGGCAGGCAGATTCTCAACCACTGCGCTACCAGGGAAGCCCCGCAAGATCTTTTTTGATCCACCTCCTAGAGTAATGGAAGTAAAAACAAAAATAAACAAATGGGACCTAATGAAACTTCAAAACTTTTGCAAAGCAAAGGAAACCATAAACAAGACGAAAAAACAATCTTCAGAATGGGAGAAAATATTTACAAATGAATCAATGGGCAAAGGATTAATCTCCAAAATATATAAACAGCTCATATTAAGCTCATATATAAAACAGCTCATATATAAATCAGCTCAATATTAAAGAAACAAACAACGCAATCCAAAAATGGGCAGAAGACCTAAATAGACATTTCTCCAAAGAAGACATACAGATGGCCAAGAAGCACATGAAAAGCTGCTCAAAATCACTGATTATTAGATAAATTCAAATCAAAACTACCATGAGGTATCACCTCACACCAGTTAGAATGGGCATCATCAGAAAATCTACAAACAACAAATGCTGGAGAGGGTGTGGAGAAAAGGGAACCCTCTTGCACTGTTGTTGGGAATGTAAATTGATACAGCCACTATGGAGAATAGTATGGAGGTTCTTTTAAAAACTAAAAGTAGAATTACCATATGATTCAGCAATCCCACTACTGGGCATATACCCAGAGAAAACCATAATTCAAAAGGACGCATCACCCCAATGTTCATTGCAGCACTATTTATAATAGCCAGGTCATGGAAGCAACCTAAATGCGCATTGACAGACCAATGGATAAAGAAGTTGTGGTACATATATACAATGGAATATTATTCAGTCATAAAAAGGAATGAAATTGGGTCATTTGTTGAGACGTGAATGGATCTAGAGACTGTCATACATAGTTTATTAAGTCAGAAAGAGAAAAACTAATATCGTATATTAATGCATACGTGTGGAACCTAGAAAAATGGTACAGATGAACCGGTTTGCAGGGCAGAAATTGAGATACAGATGTAGAGAACAAACGTAAGGACACCAAGCGGGAAAGTGGCTGGGGGGTCGGGGTGGTGGTGTGATGAATTGGGCAATTGGGATTGACATGTATACACTGATGTGTATAAAATTGATGACTAATAAGGATCTGCTGTATAAAAAAATAAATAAAATAAAATTCAGTAATTTTTAAAAACAGGTAAATAAAAAAAATAAATAAAAAACAGAAGCAGACTCACAGACTTAGAGAATGAAGTTAATTTTACCAGGGGGAAGGGTTGTGGGGGAGGGATAGATTGGGAATTTGTGGATGACACATACACACTGCTGTATTTAAAATAGATAACCAACAAGGATCCACTGTATAACACAGGGAACTCTCCTCTGTAATAACAATATTCTGTAATAACCTAAATTGGAAAAGAACTTGAAAAATAATAGATACAGGTATATGAATAAATGAATCACTTTGCTGTACACCTGAAACTAATACAACATTTTTAATCAACTATACTACAATATAAAATAAAAATTAAAAAGAAAATGTCTGCCTGTGTTTTTGTAGTAATTCCCTAACCCTACACACACACCCAATGAAATTATGCTATGTGACATAACCTGTATTTTAAATATAACTATACTAAATGTACCACTATCCAAATTTGGTGAACATGGATTTAGCCTTTCTGTGTGATATGATAAGAGACGAAAAAATAATCAGGATCTTAAGCCTATTTATAGACTCTTTTATCTGTTTTCTAGTTAATTGATTACAGCATTTATCTTTATTATTTCCACTCTCTAGTTTTCCTTAGGATTCCATAATGGTTCATTTTCTAACTTTGTGAGATGAACACCTAGTTTATGAATTTTCTTTCTCTTGTTATATCTTTTGGCATCTTTTTCTTGTTCTTCTATTTTTATTGCACTTCAGTCTTTTTACTCTTTAAAGTTATCTTTGATTTTTAGATGCCAAGTCTATATTCATCCTGAGAATTTTTTAAAACAGTTTTATTGAGATATATTTATACCCTATAATTTACCAATTGAAGGTATACAATTCAATGACTTTTTATAAGTTCACAGAGTGGTTGCATCCTACACTGAATCCTCAGTGTAACCTTACTTTTCCCATGTTTTGCAACATTTTTACCAAAGTATTTTTGCTCTGGTTTCTGATTACTCATTCTTAAAATGGTGGTGGATTTATTTAGATAATGTTGAGAGAGGTCACCGAGAGGACCTGCAAGCTGGACCAGGCAGTCAGACACTCCTCATTCCCTGCACTCTCCGCCACTGTTGTGGTCGCTCAAGAGAAGTCTCATATATAAATTCTCTTGTTTATTAGACCTGTCACCTATCAATCTGGAGTGGTCTATCTCTTTCTTTAGTCTCTCCTTGGTCTCTGTATACAGCTGTCAGCTTCAGATTTTAACCAGGGGACTCCTGAGGTTGGAAATCAACAAATACAGTGTTCCAATAAACAGGGTACCTGAATTACCCTTGCTCTTGGACCCTCCATCCGTTTGTGTACTAGCCAAATACGTTTTTCAGACAAACATTGGAATGGCGGGTTTACATGCTAAGCTGTCAACACTGTCTCATTGTTTAGAAAATACTCATCTATGTTGAGATAAAAGGTATCCAAGTTGGAAGAGAAGAGGTAAAATTGTCATTCTATGCAGGTGACATAATATTATATGTAGAAAACTCTAAAGATTCTACACAAAAACTACTAGAACTGATAAACAAATTCAGCAAGATAGGATAGAAGGTTAGCATACAGAAATCTGTTGCATTTTTTTACAATAAGAGTGAAATATCAGAAAGGGAAAGTAAAAAAAAATCTTAAAAATCACATAAAAAAGATACCTAGGTGTAAGCCTGACCAAGGAGGTGAAAGACTTATATGTTGAGAACTATAAAACATTGATAAAGGAAATTGAAGATGATTCAAAGAAATGGAAACGTATCCCATGTTCCTGGATTGGAAGTATTAGTATTTTTAAAATGGCCATGTTACCCAAAGCATTCTACAGATTTAATGTAATTCCTATCAAATTACACATGACATTATTCACAGAACTAGAACAAATAATCCTAAAATTTATATGGAACCATAAAAGACTGAGAATTATTAAAGCAATCCTAAGGAAAAAGAATATAGCCGAAGGCATAACCCTCCCAGAATTCAGATGATACTGCAAAGTTACAGTAACCAAAATAGCATGGTATTGACACAAAAACAGACATATGGATCAATGAAACAGAATAGACAGACAAGAAATAACCCCCCATACCTACAGTCAATTAATCTTTCACAAAGGACACAATAATACACAATGAAGAAAAGAGAGTCTCTTCAGCAAGTGGTGTTGGGAAAGCTGGATAGCTACATGTAAATCAATAAATTTAGAAGATACCTTCACACCATACACAAAAATAAGCTCAAAATAGATTAAAGCCTTAAATATAAGATATATAGCACCATAAAACTCTTAGAAGAGACCATAGGCAAAACATTCTATGACATAAATCATACCATTGTTTTTTTAGGCAATAGAAATAAAAGCAAAAATAAACAAATGGAACCTAATCAAACTTATAAGCTTTTGCATAGCAAAGGAAACCATAAACAAAATGAAAAGACAACCTACAGACAGGGAGAAGATATTTGCAAATGATGTGACTGACAAAGGCTTAATTTCCAAAATATACAAACAGCTCATACAACTCAATAACAGCAACAACAACAAAAACCCAATTAAAAAAATGGACAGAAGACCTAAATAGACATTTCTCCAAAGAAGATGTAAAGGTTGCCAACAGACACATGAAAAGATGCCCAATATCTCTAATTATTACAGTGCAAATCAAAACTACAATGAGGTACCACATCACACCAGTTAGAATGATCATCATTGAAAAGTCTACAAGTAACAAATGCTGGAGAGGGTGTGGAGAAATGGGAACCCTCCCACACTGTTGGTGGGAATGTAGATTGGTGTGGCCACTATGGAAAACAGTATGGATGTTCCTCAAAAAACTAAAAATCGAATTGTCATATGATCCATCAATCCCATTCCTGGGCATATATCCAGACAAAAATATAATTCAAAAAGATACATGCATCCCATTGTTCATAGCAGCACTATTTACAATAGCCAAGACATGGAATCAATCTAAATGTCCATCAACAGATGAATGGATAAAGGTGTGGTATATATACACAATGGAATACTACTCAGCCATAAAAATGAATGAAATAATGTCACTTGCAGCAACGTGGATGGACGTAGAGATTATCATACTAAGTGAAGTAAGTCAGAAAGAGAAAGACAAATACCATATGGTATCACTTATATGTGTACTCTTAAATATGACACAAATGAACTTATTTATGAAACAGAAACAGACTCACACACATAGAAAACAAACTTACGGTTATCAAAGGGGACAGGCGGTGGGGGAGGCATAAATTAGGAGTTTGGGATTATCAGATACAAACTATTATATATAAAATCGATAAACAAGTTCCTACTGTATAACACAGGGAAGTATATTCAATATCCTCTAATAAACCATAATATGAATAAAATAATATGACTTTCCTGGTGGTCCAGTGGTTAAGAATCTGCCTTCCAGTGCAGGGGATGTGGGTTCAATCCCTGGTCAGGGAACTAAGATCCCACATGTCGTGGGGCAACTAAGCCCACGCGCTGCAACTACTGGGCCCGAGTGCTCTGGAGCCCACGCAACACAACTAGAGAGAAGCCCTCACGGTGCAACTAAGACCTGATGCAGCCAAAAATAAATAAGTAAATAAATAAGTAACAAAATAAAAAAATAAATAAAGCAAATATTTTTTAAAAAGAATATGAAAAAGAATACATACATACATATGTATATATATGTAACTGAATCACTGCTGTACACTAGAAACTAACACAACATTGTAAATCAACTATATTTTATTTAAAAAAAAGAAAATATTCATCTAACAACACATCTACTGGACTGCTGTAAGATCTTCAACTTATCCTGCTTGGTTCTAGTATGCAAAATCTATAGCCCCAGCTAGCATACAATGCTACTGGATATTTCCTGTGTGACACCATTTGAGATAAGTCTGGTATCCTATCCTGTGAATTGGGATAGATCACAAAGGAAATCCTTTTCCCAGACTTGTTTACTTCTCCTTGAGTCCCATCCTGATTTGGGAAGATGGTAAATATAGATGTTACTTGCCATAATGACTTTATAAGATTTAGGGTGACTTCCCATCTTGGTTTGCCCAGGGCTTTCAGTGCTAAAACTGGGACAGTCCTAGACACACCAGGACAAACTGGTCACCCTAAGAGTAGTCAGCACAAGGAAATGATCCAAGAAGAGGGGCAGATCCTCCATTAGCACATTCCATGCAGAAGGGAGAGCTTCTGCCATTGTCACTCTGCTCTCAGAGAAGGTTACCTGCTGGCACCACAGGGTGGCCTTTACAGATATTGCTGTACCTGCAGAGTGGGAGGAGGAGAGTGGGAAATGGCATACTTCCTATGCAGCCTATCTCCTGTCTCAAAGAGGCCATCAGAACACATCTTCTGTCAAAGAAGAAATATGCAAAAGTGGTGCCCCCAGTTCCCAGGTCTTTTCTGAGGCACTCTTCTTCGGGTATGGAGCCAGACAGCCTGGGCTGGAATCTTTGACTTGCTACTTGGTGGTGATAAAATGGAGGACAAATTGCTAAACCTCTCTATGCATCAGTTTCCTCACTTGCAAATGGGAATAATAATAGCTCCTACTTTAAAGCAATTAGAATAGTGCCTGGCATATAGTAAAAGTACTCAATACATGTTAACTATCAGTAGTTATTTTTTCTGCTTAAATCAGATGTGTAGAGCTACTTGATTCAGCTTTCCATTCATCCTTTGATCCCAAGTTCCAGGTACCTTGATTCTTAACTCAATGAAGAATCATTAAAGTTTAGAACTTTTATTTGGATGAGCATAGCACTTCATGGTTGTGACTCATCCTGAATTTTATCTGTATCTTAAAAACTCTTTTAGGTTCTCAAGCTTTCTTATTTCTTTGCTGTGGTTGTTGGTCAGGGCCACGGTAATCCTTTCTGTGATGGACTCTTCTCTGAATCTTGCTTTTTCAAACCTTCTGCTTTCCATGGGTCTTGGGTAATCTATGCTACTTTGACATCAGTATCTTTTTCTAGCACCTTTGTCTAACATTCCATTTTCTCTAAAATTCATATGCTTGTCTGTCAACTTTGTCTGTAGCAGAGAACAAATTGAAAAAAAAAAAAAAGGCTAGGGTAAGAAACTTCTACATCTGAAAAGTGCCTGAAATAAACCAAACCAAAAGCCCACCAAAAGCCTTTACACTCAAACTCTTCCTACACTAAGTACAGCCTGCCCTGACCCCAGAGCTGGATTATTACCCAGACCAATTTCTGCTTGCTCCACATGAGATGTTTCCAACAAGATCTGAAGCTTCACTCTTAGTTTCACTGTCCTGAAGCTCTGGCTTTCAGAATGGATTTGTTTTCCTTTTAATTCTAAATGATTACTACAGGCAGAGATCAAATCTTCTCCAATTCGGAGACTTTGCCCTCCTTGTGGGATTTTTGCTCTCAAAAAGGGCAGTTTCAGTTTGAGGATCCCATTGTGAGCATGCCATTTCCCTGGCACGTATTCTCACTACGTTCTATTGATTGATACCAGATGTTAGTCATCTCCAAAGAGGGAGAGAAGAGTTTGGATCCTGAATCTCTGAGTCACATATCCTGTCCTTCCAGTTCTGCAGTACTGAAACTTGAAGATGTTAGTTTTAACTGCTTTTCCAGAGACAGGTAGGGTTAGGGCTTTCCTCTCCTGACATGCTCTTGATTTTCTGAAGATCATTTGACTAGAAGAAATATTAGGAAAAATTACCTTTTCTTACTGTTAAGATCTTTGGCCTCAAATTCTTATCTTTTATCTCTCCTGAAGGGGCTCTTTTTGCCAGGTTAGAAGTAGGTCGTGGCCTCTACTAATTCATACTGAGGCAAGGACTTTCAAACTTCATTTTTACTTCTACTGATAACTTCCTTCCCTAACCACAAAGGCACAACATTCTTAGTATTGACTCAGATCAGTACTTGACTACACCCTAGAGTGTGTTTTCCAAAACGTGTTCTGAGGGACATTAATCCTAAGAGATTCCTATTAAAAAGTGTTTCATAATGGCATGTTTAAGAGATGTAGCATGCTATAGTCCTCTTAAAAAACTAAAACTAGTGTATCTTGTGGAACTAGTGTTTCACGTAAGATAATTTGGGAAATGTTGAAATAAGCAAATTAATATATACACATAAATTGTAGCCTTTAAAAAACATGCTATGTAGCCTTTAAAAAAACATGTAACCTATATATTTCTAAGTATGAGAAGGTGTTCAAAGTTGAGAAAAAAGTTATAAAATAGTATGTATGTTCTGATACCATTTTACAGAAAAAAAAAGAAAGAAAGAAAGAAAAAGTTTTCAGATGTATAAAAAAAAAGCTTGGAATATATCAACATGTTACTATTGCTTGTCTTTGGATGATGAGTCTAGTATTCATTCTTTGCATTTTTTTCTTTTGCTAAGTTATATTTTCTAATTTTCTAAAGTGAATGCGTATTATCTGAGTGTAGTGAAATGATATTACATTTTTCAAAAGGATGCTTTGTTTAGTTGCAATAGCTTTGTTTTCATTTCACTTTTCGGTTTAAACTAAATTATTATCTTTCCTCCAAGTTTTGCTCAACGCTGACAAATTTGAATTCTTGGAAATAAGAAGTAGCCTTCTCAGTCCACACTTTTCTTTGATGACTTCGGGCACCAACTCTATCAGATTTTTCTACTTCTCCCTATTTTTAACAGAGTATTAGGGATTATATCAATATATTAGGGCCTTTGCTACACTCTAAGGAGGATTCCTCATAGGAATTAGAGCCTTCAAGCCTGACATTTGTTGTCCTAACTTTATTGCATTTAGATCATAACCCCCAAAGGAGATGGGGATTGCCAGGATTCACATGAAGACATTCTTCACTTGAATCCAAAATGGAGGACAAACATCAATTTTTACCCACAGTAAAACTTTGTAGAAAGCTCTTTTTTGAAGATTTATCAAGGCAAAATATTCAGCCCAAACATTGAGCTCTGTGCCAAATTCTCTCATTTACATAAGGAATAGTTTTTGAGTAGAAAGCAAAGATGAATTCTCGTAACGGTTTGTTAATAAAGCTTGTGGGTTGGAGGATCACTTCTCTCATCACCTAGTGAATAAACCAATATTTGATTTTCTTCTCCCCATATTACACTATTGAAAGGTGAACAGGTCCCATGAGTATCAGGCTGATAAAGGGAGCGTCACTGACAGCAGAGTTACTAAATCTTTTTTGAGAACATCCTTGCTCTCCTTACTACCCTGGCATCTTTTGTGGTGTGTATCCTAGTTTCCAAAGGAGAAACGAGGCAGACAGAATTTAGATTCTATATGAGGTCCTGTACTTTCAAGATTGTCTTTACCATAGCTTTATGTGTTTAATTAGCTTTCATTTTAGCAAATATTTTATACTTTGCTGTCTAGTGATTAACCCCATTAATTGTCTTTTTGCCGTTTTAAGTAAAGCAACTTATTAGAGATTTTTATTATTACCCTATAAATTCCTCAGACTTGCATTCTGTGGCATTAGCTATGCAGTCTATATTTTGTGAGCTCTTTTAATTGCTTGCCTGAAGTGTGGACTTATTTTGAGAGAAGGTCACAGTAGATTTCATTAATCCAATGTTACTTTTAGAATCTCTTGGCTTTCATTTGTATCCAAATTTCCATTAGTTTTCCTTAATTATTTCATCAAATGAGTTGTGTTTTCCATTTTGTAAGGGGTCTTTCCTTTTTTATAAGCTCAGCCCCATTGACATATTTTCATTTACATTACTTTTTTTAAACATCTTTATTGGAGTATAATTGCTTTACAACGGTGTGTTAGTTTCTGCTGATCGACAGATGAATGGATAAAGAAGATGTGGCACATATATACAATGGAATATTACTCAGCCATAAAAAGAAATGAAATTGAGTTATTTGTAGCAAGGTGGTTGGACCTAGAGACTGTCATACAGAGTGAAATAAGTCAGAAAGAGAAAAACAAATACCGTATGCTAACACATATATATGCTAACAATATAGATTCCATAATATATGGAATCTATATTACTTTTTTTATGAGCCATCAGTAGACGATTCCATAACCAGCTAAGGATGGGAGGAGAGAGACAGTGATTATTCAGTATAGATATTATCCAGACTGTTGACTTCCTTTCTTTCTCATTCCTTAACTCTTGGACATTTTATTCATCTATCATTTTTTATCTGAAAAAAAGATGGGGTCTTGGAGATCAAGTGAAATGTCAAGTAGTTGACATTTTAGGTTAAAATGAACATTTTAGATTCTTTGTGGAATGTATGCTATGCTTGTTTCAAAATAACATAATTAATACAAATTTAATTTGATAAAATATATTGAGAATCTGTTTTATATATTGAGGTAAAAAATGCATGGGTTCTGCACTTCACTGGTGGTGCAGTGGTTAAGAATCTGCCTGCCAATGCAGGGGATATGGGTTCGGTCCCTGGTCTGGGAAGATCTCACATGCCGCGGAGCAACTAAACCTGTGTGCCACAAGTACTGAGCCTGTGCTCTAGAACCCGTGAGCCACAATTACTGAGCCCACGTGCCACAACTACTGAGCCCACATGCTGCAACTAGTGAAGCCCACATGCCTAGAGCCCGTGCTCTACACCAAGAGAAGCCACTGCAATGAGAACCCATGCACGTCAACGAAGAGTAGCCCACACTTGCCACAACTAGAGAAAGCCCGCGTGCAGCACTGAAGACCCAACACAACCAAAAATAAATAAAATTTTAAAAAATGCATAGACTCTTTTTTCAGGGCTTTACAATATAATGGGGAGTTAGCTTCTTACAAAGATCTGTTGTGTTTTGAATATTTTAGAATAACAGGATAGTAACACTTACTACTGTAGAAGTAAATAATCTTAATTATTTATTTAAGCCTGTCTGTAGCCTTCCTAAAGTTCTCTGAATATTACTCCAGTTTAAACAAAAACTAGAACTATGTGCATTGGGAAGGTCTTGGGTAGAGTAGCTGCCACTTTAAAAAGACGTACTGGTACAAGAAATGCTCAGAGAAGAGCCAAATCAACCAACGTTAGTTATTTCCACATGTGGACTGATGAAATGTGATGACTTGGGGGAAAAATGATTGCTGTTTATACACTCACTGGCTGTACTCCAAATTGGTTACAAACTGGCACACCAAATACATATGATTTGCATATAAACAAGCACACCAAATTTTAGAATATTGATGTTTGCAAATCTTAAAACTTGAAGTAGGTCACTGTAGGACAAATAATAGCAAGTGCTACTTTTCACAATAGTTATAGGAATCATTCAGGCTGAGAGAATAAATATGCCTTTTGAGGCTGATATCATGTAGGGCAACTATGTTCATCGATAAAACATCCCTTATTCCTACTGCTAGTGTCAGGAGGTGGTACTGAATAAATATTTTTAGTTAAGTCCCATATAGAGTTGCTATCTATAAATGAGTTGAAAGGCACCCTTGGAAAAGTGTTCTCGAATGCCTCAGCATATACCATACATGTTTAAATATATAATTCAAAAGGACCAATTTAATTTGTCCTTTGTATACTACACACTCAGAACTAGCCAAGAAAAATGCTATTTTACCAAATGCCTACTAACCAATAACTGTTATGTTTTACAATTTATGATACTTCCTGATTATCTAATAGAAGAATTACTTTTTCCCTAAGCACTTTCAAGGTAATTCAAAGTGTTATGCTTGATCAGTGGGTAATAATGTTTCCCCACTAAGCTTATAATAACAGCAATGCTAGATATGCTCCTCTTGTTTTTAACAGTACAATTCTGATAATACTTGCTGAATGAATGAAGGAAGGAAGGAACTTAAGAACATGATTGGGGTCAGCATCTTTGCCCTTTTCTGCTCTGAGCTCATTGAGATTAATGGACTAATCACCATGTGTGTAACTGTGTATTAATGAACCATGCATAAAGTCTTTCATTCCTAATGACACACATGTGACTTTTTAAAAGCTAAGCTCTTACTAGGAGTGAATAAACAATAAAGTATAGCTTATAGGTGGTATTAAGTCAGCACTGAAGTTAACTCCAAGGAATGTTGAGATGTGTGCAAATAGCTTTTAGGATTTTCCTGGGAATTCAGCACAATGTCAGGATAATAAATTTTCACTAATACATATCCATCCCACCATGTTCTTTTTTGTGCAATGCTTTTCCAGAGAGACATTGTGATAATTAAATGAGACAGTACATGTAAAGGATTTAGGACAATGCATGGGACTAATTGAATATTCAATAAATGTTTGTCATTGTTATTATTATTATTGTTATCATTACTGTAATAGTATTATAAAACCTTAAAGTTGCCACCTAATAGCCATGGAGAGAGTTGATCTCCTTATAAACCTGAGAATGCTAACTGGATCTTTAGTTCCTGGTCTGAAAGAAACTTTACCCTTAATTTCCCCAAATGATTGAAAGACAGTTATTTGCATAGTTTGTCATCAATTTTCAAAAATATATATATTCAGCTAGGTAAATTCCAAGACTAGTTAAATTCATAGCCCTATTCTGTAAGGTTGGAGAATGGGGTCACATAAAGCCATGAAGGGTTTACCCAGATCTGTGTGGGCAAGAATCTTCCACTATGATTTGTGTGTAATACTGCCACAAGAGTTCCTCCCAAGTGCCTGTCTCTTCTTATGAGTGTGCAGCCACAGATCTAGTTCTATCACCTTTTTTGGCCCTTCTGACCCTTGACTGTTATCCAGCTGGCCTCCAATAGGGGTTGTAATTTCCATTCAGACATTGAAGGGCTACCTTCTAATGAGCAACGATGGAGGCATATTCTAGCAACACTTAAAACTGTGTATTTCTTTGGACAACTGTTTCTGGTACATTCTGGAGTGGGAATGGGATCAACTTTAAAAAATTTTTTCTTGCATGATGTTGTGTTGTTAATGTGATAGCTTTGGTTTTAAAACTTCCCTTATTTCCATACTTTCAAATCGACCAAATTAAGTAATTTGAAGTTGGTTTCCTAATCATTGATGCATGTTATTTAGGTCTTATGGTTTTCTTTCTTTAGTTAAATAAGTAAAGTATATCAAGATTAGTAAATTACTCTAAACATTTAAGAATTCAGAATTATGCAACATGACCCCTTAATTTTATTTGCCTTTCATTTTGCTTCTCTTCAGGTAGTAAAATATGTTTTTGGAGGGACAAATACATTTTTTAAAGCTTTTAAAGAAATCTATTGTATATATGTTTTGTTAGTGTCTTGCAGATTTCTTTTGAATACTTTCACATCAGTCATTTAATGGATTCTCAGCAGGTAGAAGAGTAATAGTAGTAGTTTGAAAGAGGGGCTGAAAGACCATGGTTACTTAGTATCAAATTAAAAGTTTTTCCTTTAGGTTTTTGTGTTTTGTTTTCTACTGTTTCCACTTTATGGAAGATATGGTTTACATACAGTATAGGCAATATATATTAGTATGTAAATCATATATATACTAATTATATTATACTAATTATATTAGTATATGTACAATTTACATGCTAATATGAATTGCCTATATATATTGCCTGCAGTAAAAAATTAAATATCTGATTTAATGAATCATCTAGCATAGACACTTTATGTAAGTATAACACACTTATGAATGACTGATTTAATGAACAACATTGTCAATAAATAATGCCACTTCCAAACTTTGGCCACCCTTCCCAGGTTTCAGAAACATGCACAAGGTAGTTAGGGTTAATGATTGATAAAACTGTGATTAAGGGAACATTGACACCTAAACTTTGTCACGCCTCTCCTTACACCCATCATTCTTAGAATATGATCCTTTAGCATAGATCTTTGGTAGCCTTGCCAGTAGCTATCACAACAGTCTCATTTCCTTTTGTTCTCCCCCCCCCCCATTTACTGTGCTTCTGCCATACAGGCTTTCTTCTAGTTTTTGCTAACTTCATTCCAGAATCCAAAGACTTTACATTTGCTCTCCCCTCTGTCTGGAATGCTCTCCCTCAGATCTTGTGGAGCTCTCTCCTTTACATAATTCATGTCCCCTGCTCAAATGTTACCTCCTCAGAGAAGTCTCCCTTCATGACCCCATCTAAAAGAATCTAGCTTTCTTCCCCTCCTCTCATTCTGTTATTTACCCCTTACATTGCTTTATTTTTTCAAATCTGTGTCGTTGACTAAAATTATATTATGTATTTGCTTATTTATTTTCTGTCTCCTCCACTAGAATGCAAATTCCATGAGGACGGGACCTTTTCTGAATTGTTCATTGTTATATTCCCAGCACCAAGAATAGGGTTTGGCCTGTAGTGGGTCTCAAGAAACATTTATTACATTAATGAATGCACATATGAATTTATAGATTGATTACTCTGAGGAATTGTGTTACAGAGTTCTGCTTTTTCCATTAGTCCATGTGACTGTATAACTGTCACCATTTCCATTTTATTAAAAGGGAACCTGGGGAGGAGAAGGTTTCAGTCTACAGTCATATAGTTTGCAAATGGTAGAGCTGGGATTCAAGACTAAGATTGTTTGATTTGTTTTGATTTGTTTAATTCAAAATAAAACATATTGTTTCTGTTCAGAAAAAAAGACGAAAGGGCTCTGCTTTCTGCAGGGATGCTTGCTTTTATAAAACCTACATCTTGGCCATTGGCATCTAGCCTCAAGTTGTTAATTAAATTGCCAGTCAAGCTTATAGAATTGTTTTCAAATATGCAATTATAAAAAAAATGACAGAAACAATTTTTAAAAATCTAGTTCATTGGATTAGGGTTTGTTATAAAATCTCTCTTGCTCCTTCTTTCTTTGGGGAGCTAGAAAAAATTAGTAATTTAAAAAGACAGTCTCTCCGTGAAGATTATTTCTCATAGATCTATTTTCCCATAATAACATTCTACTTTATACTTGTTTTTAATTGTATTATAATTGCTTTGTAATGTTGTGTTAGTTTCTGCTGCACAGCAAAGAGAATCAACCATATACATACACACATCCTCTCCCCCTTGGACCTCCTTCCCCCACCCATCCCACCCAACTAGGCCATCACAGAACACTGAGCTGAGCTCCCTGTGCTATACAGCAGGTTCCCACTAGCTATCTATTTTACACATGGTAGTATATTTGTGTCAAATCTAATCTCCCAATTCATCCCACCCTCCCTTTCCCTCCCTGTGTCCACATGTCTGTTCTCTATGTCTGCCTTTCTATTCCTGTCCTGCAAATAGGTTCATCTGTACCATTTTTCTAGATTCCACATATATGTGTTAATATATAATATTTGTTTTACTCTTTCTTTTTTTGTGTGTCTTTTTTTAAAACATTTTTATTGGAGTATAGTTGCTTTACAATGCTGTGTTAGTTTCTGCTGTATAACAAAGTGAATCAGCTATACGTATACATATATCCACAATCCCTTCCCTCTTGCATCTCTCTCCCTCCCACCATCCCTATCCCACACCTCTAGGTGGTCACAAAGCACCGAGCTGATCTCCCTGTGCTTTGTGGCTGTTTCCCAGTAGCTATCTATTTTACATTTGGTAGTGCATATATGTCAATGCCACTCTCTCACTTCAACCCAGCTTACCCTTCCCGCTCCCCGTGTCCTCAAGTCCATTCTCTACATCTGCGTCTTTATTACTGTCCTGCCCCTAGGTTCTTCAGAACCATTTTAAAAAAAAATTAGATTCCATATATATGTGTTAGCATACGGTATTTGTTTTTCTCTTTCTGACTTACTTCACACAGTATGACAGACTCTATATCCATAGACATCTCTAAAAATGACCCAATTTCATTTCTTTATATAGCTGAGTAATATTGCTTTATATATATGTACCACATCTTCTTTATCCATTCATCTGTAGATGGACATTTAGGTTGTTTCCATGTCCTGGCTGTTGTAAATAGTGCTGTAATGGACATGGGGGTACATGTGTTCTTTGGAATTATGGTTTTCTCAGGGTATATGCCCAGTAGTGGGATTGCTGGGTCATATGGTAGTTTTATTTTTAGTTTTTTAAGGAACCTCTATACTGTTCTCCATAGTGGCTGTATCAATTTACATTCCCACCAACAGGGCAAGAAGGTTCCCTTTTCCCCCCACCCTCTCCAGCATTTATTGTTTGTAGATTTTCTGATAATGGCCATTCTGACCGGTGTGAAGTGATGTCTCATTGTAGTTTTGACTTGCATTTTTCTAATAATTAGTGACATTGAGCATTTTTTTTCATGTGCCTCTTGGCCACCGTATATGTTCTTTGGAGAAATGTCTATTTAGGTCTTCTGCCCATTTTTGGTTTGGGTTGTTTCTTCTTTTGATATTGAGCTGCATGAGCTGTTTGTATATTTTGGAGATTAATCCTTTGTCTGTTGCTTCATTTGCAAATATTGTCTCCCATTCTGTGGGTTGTCTTTTTGTCTTGTTTATGGTTTCCTTTGCTGTGGAAAAGCTTTTAAGTTTAATTAGGTCCCATTTGCTTATTTTTGTTAGTATTTTCATTACTCTAGGAGGGGATCATAAAAGATCTTGCTGTGATTTATGTCAAAGAGTGTTTTTTCCCTATGTTTTCCTCTAAGAGTTTTGTAGTGTCTGGTCTTACATTTAGGTCTTTAATCCATTTGGAGTTTATTTTTGTGTATGGTGTTAGGTAGTGTTCTAATTTCATTATTTTACATGTAGCTATCTAGTTTTCCCAACACCACTTATTGAAGAGGCTGTCTTGTCTCCATTGCATAGTTTTGCCTCCTTTGTCATAGATTAGGTGACAGTAGGTGTTTGGGTTTATCTCTGGGCTTTCTATCCTATACCACTGATCTATATTTCTGTTTTTGTACCAGTACCATACTGTCTTGCTTACTGTAGCTTTGTAGTATAGTTTGAAGTCAGGGAGCCTGATTCCTCCAGCTCCATTTTTCTTTCTCAAGATTGCTTTGACTACTCAGGGTATTTTGTGTTTCCATATAAATTGTATAATTTTTGTTCTAATTCTGTGAAAATAGCCATTGGTAATTTGATAGGGATTGTATTGAACATGTAGATTGCTTTGGGCAATATAGTCATTTTCAAAATATTGATTCTTCCAATCCAGGAGCATGGTATATCTCTCCATCTGTTTGTGTCTTCTTTGATTTCTTTCATCAGTGTTTTATAGTTTTCTGAGTACAGGTCATTAGCCTCCTTAGGTAGGTTTATTCCTAAGTATTTTATTCTTTTTGTTGCAATGGTAAATTGGAGTGTTTCCTTAATTTCTCCTTCTGATATCTCATTGTTAGTGTATAGGAATGTAAGAGATTTCTGTGCATTAATTTTGTATCCTGCAACATTACCAAATTCATTGATTAGTTCTAGTAGTTATCTGGTGGCATCTTTAGGATTTTCTATGTGTAGTATCATGTCATCTGCAAACAGTGACAGTTTTACTTCTTCTTTTCCAACTTGTATTCCTTTTTCTTTTCTGATTGCCATGTCTAGGACTTCCAATATTATGTTGAATAAAAGTGGTGAGAGTGGGCATCCTTGTCTTGCTCCTGATCTTAGAGGAAAAGATTTCAGTTTTTCACCATTGAGAATGATGTTTGTTGTGGGTTTGTCATATATGGCCTTTACTATGTTGAGGTTTGTTCCCTCTATGTCCACTTTCTGGAGAGTTTTTATCATAAATATGTGTTGAATTTTGTCAAAAGATTTTTCTGCATCTATTGACATGATCATATGGTTTTTATTTTAATTTGTTAATAAAGTGTATCACATTGATTGTTTTGCGTATATTGAAGAATCCTTGCATTCCTTGGACAATTCCCACTGATCATGGTGTGTGATCTTTTTAATGTGTTGTTAGATTCTATTTGCTAGTATTCTGTTGAGGATTTTTGCCTCTATGTTCATCAGTGATATTGGTCTGTAATTTTCTTTTTTGTGATATCTGTCTGGTTTTGGTATCAGGGTGATGGTGGTCTCATAGAACGAGTTTGGGAATGTTTCTCCCTCTGCAATTTTTTGGAAGAGTTTGAGAAGGATAGGTGTTAACTCTTCTCTAAATGTTTGATAGAATTCGCCTGTGAAGCCATCTGGTCCTGGACTTTTATTTGTTGGAGTAGTTTTAATTACAGTTTCAATTTCATTACCTGTGATTGGTCTGTTTATATTTTCTAGTTATTCCTGGTTCAGTCTTGGAAAGTTGTACCTTTCCAAGAGTTTGTCCATTTCTTCCAGGTTGTCCATTTCTTCCAGGTTGTAATTTTATTGGCATACAGTTGCTTGCAGTAGTCTCTTATGATCCTATGTATTTCTGTGGTGTCAGTTGTAATCTCTCCTTTTTCATTTCTAATTTTATTGATTTGAATCCTCTCTCTTTTTATCTTGATAAGTCTGGCTAAAGGTTTATTAATTTCATTTATCTTCTCAAAGAACCAACTTTTTATTGTTACTGATCTTTGTTATTTTTTTCTTTGTTTCTATTTCATTTATTTTTGCTCTGATCTTTATGATTTCTTTCCTTTACTAACTTTGGGTTTTCTTTGTTCTTCTTTTTCTAGTTGCTTTAGGTGTGAGGTTAGATTGTTTATTTGAGATTTTTCTTCTTTCCTGGGGTTAGCTTGAATTGCTATAAACTTACCTCTTAAAACTTCTTTTGCTGTGTCCCATAGGTTTTGGATTGTTGTGTTTTTGTTGTCATTTGTTTCTATGTATTTTTAAATTTCTTCTTTGATTTCTTCAGTGATCTCTTGGTTATTTAGCAGCACACTGTTTAACTTCCATGTGTTTGTGTTTTTTACAGTTTTTCTCCTGTAATTGATTTTTAATCTCATAGTGTTGTGGTCCAAAAAGATGCTTGATATGATTTTGATGAGCTTTAAATTTTCCAAGGCTTGATTTGTGACCTAAGATGTGATCTATTCTGGAGAACGTTCCATGTCCACTTGAGAAAAAAGTGTATTCTTCCACTTTTGGGTGGAATGACCTATAAGTATCAATTAAGTCTATCTGGTCTATTGTTCATTTAAAGCTGTGTTTCCTTATTTATTTTCTGTCTGGATGATCTGTCTATTGGTGTAAGTGTGGTGTTATTATGTTACTTTAGATTTCCCTTTTTATGGCTGTTGGCATTTGCCTTATGTATTGAGGTGCTCCTAAATCTGGTACATAAATATTTATAATTGTTATGCTTTATTCTTGGATTGATCACTTGATCTTTATGTAGTGACCTTCCTTATGTCTTGTAACAGGCTTTATTTTAAAGTCTATTTTATCTAATATGAGTATTGCTACTCCAGCTTTCTTGTGATTTTCATTTGCATGGAAGATCTTTTTCCATCCCCTCACTTTCAGTCTGTATGTGTCCCTAGGTGTGAAGAGGGATTCTTGTAGACAACATATATTCAGGTCTTGTTTTTGTATCCATTCACCCAGTCTGTGTCTTTTGGTTGGAGCATTTAATCCCTTTACATTGAAGGTGATTATTGATATGTATGTACCTATTACCATTTTAAAAATTGATTTGGGTTTGTTTTTGTGTGTCTTTTTCTTCTCTTGTGTTGCCCACTTAGAAAAGTTCCTTTAGCATTTGTTGTAAAGCTGGTTTGGTGGTGCTGAATTCTCGAAGCTTTTGCTTGTCTGTAAAGCTTTTGATTTCTCCATTGAATCTGAATGAGATCCTTGTTGTGTAGAGTAATCTTGGTTGTAGGTTTTTCCCTTTTACCACTTTAAATATATTCTGCCACTCCCTTCTGCAGAGGTTCTGCTGAACAATCAGCTGATAACCTTATGGGGATTTCCTTTTATGTTATTTATTGATTTTCCCTTGATGCTTTTAACATTTTTTCTTTGAATTATTTTTTGCTATGTCGATTAATATGTGTCTTGGTGTGTTTCTCCTAGGGTTTATCCTCTATGGGACTCTCTGTGCTTCCTGGATTTGGGTGGTTATTTCCTTTCCCATGTTAGGGAAGTTTTTGACTATAATCTCTTCAAATATTTTCTCAGATCCTTTCTCTTTCTCTTCTTCTTCTGCGACCCCTGTAATTAGAAAGTTGTTGTGTTTAAGGTTGTCCCAAAGACCTCTGAAACTGTCCTCAATTCTTTTCATTCTTTTTTCTTTATTCTGCTCCATTGCAGTTATTTCTACCATTTTATCTTCCAGCTCACTTATCCATTCTTCTGCCTCAGTTATTCTGCTATTGATTCCTTCTAGAGTATATTTAATTTCATTTATTGTGTTGTTCATCACTGTTCATTTGCTCTTTAGTTTTTTCTGTGATGTTTCCTGTATTTTCTCCATTGGGTTCTGAGATTTTGGATCATCTTTACTACCATTACTCTGAATTTTTTTTTAAAGGTAGTTTGCCTATTCCCTATTCATTTATTTGGTCTTGTAGGTTTTTACCTTGCTCCTTCATCAGTAACATATTTTTTGTCCTCTCATTTTTTTTGATGGATGGGGCTGTATTCCTGTCGTACTGGTTGTTTGGCTTGAGGCATCCAGCACTGGAGTTTGCAGGCAGTTGGATAGAGCTGGGTCTTGGTGCAGAGTTGAGGACCTCAGAGATACCTCACTCCAATTAATATACCCTGGCATCTGAGGTTCTCTGTTATTCCAGCAGGTTGGACTTGGTTCTCCCATCAGAGAAGCTCAGGCCCAAATCCTGACCTGGGAACCAAGATCCTGCAAGCCACTTGGTGTGGCAAAAGAAAAGAAAAATAAGGACCAGTACAATAACAAATAATAAAACATAAAATAAAATTAGAAAGACAACAAATATATTAGAAAAAATAAAAATATAATTGAAACAACTACAACAAGGTAAAACAGAAACACAACAGAGGAAAAAAAAAAAAAGAAAAAGAAAAGAAAAGAAAAAAGGGAATAAGCCAAAGGGAGAAGAACAATACCAATGTATAAAGTATAAAATAAAATTAGAAAAATAAAAGATTTATTAGAAAAAATCAAAATATAAATGAATCAGCAACTACTAGATAAAGCAGAACCACACCCTAAAAGAAGAAAAAAAAATAAAGAAAGGAAAAAAAAGAAAAAGAATATCAAAAAAGGAAAAAAAAAAGGCCAGAAAAGGCCTTGGCTGTGGGGTGCGGAGCTTAGGCAGAGGGTGGAACTTAGGCAGGGGTGGGGTTTAGGGTGTGGGCAGGGCCTAGGTGGGGTGACGTTTAAGTATGGGGCTGGGCCTAGGCTCCAGGCTTGCAAGTGGTGGGGGAAAGGCAGCACGGCTTGATGGGGGCCTGGGGAGTGTGGAGTTCTAAAGTCTGGAGGTAAGGCCTTGGATGAGGGTGTGTGGGCAGGGTTTAGGTCCTGCACAGTTGAAGGGGTCTCAGAGTGGGTCTCAGAGTGCCATGTGTAGAGGTAGGGTCCTGGGTGGGGGTGTAGGGTCAGGACTTAAGCTCTGTGCTGACAGAGGGAGCCTCCAAGGGCTGGAGATTAGATCAAGGAGCCCAACAGGCTCCCTGGTGCCCAAGTGGGCAGGGAAAGCACTGGTCACACTCCCTTCAATTCCTCCACCACCCCCACGAGGGTCTCCCCCATCGGTGCTGAACTCCTGACCATGGGTGGGTCCCTCCATGTATGGGAACTCCTCCCCTCCCCCAGCTGCCTCTCAGGGGTGCCATTCCCATTGGTCTGGCCTTTATTTTTGCTCCCCCTTCTCTCCCTCACACTCCCTCAGGACCCACGCAGCTGGAGGGGGCCTCAGTGGGCAGAGGATCAGGCCCGGGATTTCAGCAGGCTCCCTGGGGCCTAAGTGGGCAGAGGAAATGCTGACCATGCTCCCTTCTTATCCTCTGTCTTCCCAAAAGTCCTCCCCTTTCCCCCTCCAGGTGTGGGATCCTTCTCCCTTCCTCGGCTGTCCCTCAGGGGCACTGGTCCCATCTGGCCTCCACTTATCTTCCCCTCTCATTACCCCCCACATCTTACCCAATTGCTGGGGGTTCCTCTCATCACCTTAGGTGTCCATGGTCCCCCACCAGTTCCTGGTAGGTGCCCTAGTTGTGCAGAGACTTGAACTTTGCATCCTCCTAGTCCACCATATTGACTCCACCTTTCTCTATACTTTGTTCACCTTTCTCTTTAGACAATGAAAAAGCTAACCTTTTTACCAAGTGACTCTGGATACCTTCCCCAGCAATCTTTTTTTTTTTTTTGATACTTGTCACTCTTTGTTGAGGTGAATATCCAAGAGGCATCTCACAGATTTCTTTAGTTTGGCAAATTCCCAAACCTAGTTCACTTTTCACTATATTGATGTCAATAGCCATTAACCTTAGGAAACATGCCAGGACCTTGTTGACTTTTATTATGAAAAGATGTGTCATTTATGCAGAGATAATGTAAGATGAAGATGTTAGGTCTGCTATTAGCTAATACTTTATAAAACTTGAAGTATTAGTATTGTGACATTACAGTGCAGCTGTAAAAAACACAGCTATTTCTAAATTTACAAACTATAATACCTCTTAACTGCTGGTTTACGGGGTATTTTTGTAAGATATCTGCTGTAGCAACATGTTGATGTAAATATTTTGTATCCAAAATTCTGTAGCAAGTTTTCCTGACATTTCCTTTAGTTATGTGGTCTGATATTATAGGAGGTGACAAACAAATTGATGATACTTTTTATTATTGTAATTGTATATGTTCCTAATTTTTAAGAATGATTTTGCCTTTGTACACTGTGAGATTTTATAAATATTTGTTAGTATTCTTTCATTTTTTTAAATTAGTAATCTTAGAATGGATGAAATCCCTAGTACAAAACATGACACATAGCAAGCATACATGTTAGTTGCTTCCTCAACAACCTCGCCTTCTCCCCTCTGCTTTTTACCCCCTCCCCACCTCAAATATGCTCTTTTATGGTAGTTGGGAATATGATGAATTGCTTATATCATTGTAATTGTTTTCAAATATGGGAATAAATTTTTGCATCAACTCTTATTCTCTGTAATGTTACTCTTTAATATCCTTGGGTACTATTGATTTTTCTGTTAATTAAACTGTAACATTTGTTTCTAATCATACTGATATTCTTTTCTAATCATCTCTTCCTTGAAAACTAACAGTTCACTCTCTTCTATTTTCATATCTGCTTTATTTCTACCGGTCATAGAGTCAGTATTTATAAATGGCATAGAATATTCTGAAATATTCCATGGTGAAACATGGCTCCATTTCCTCCTAAAATCAGTCTAGACATTGAGAGTTTTAAGCACATTGTCTGTGGATTGAAGCTGGTCACTAAATGTATTTAGTTTCATTGATACAGTGTTATGAATATGTTGAATCTGAATGCCTTTAGAGGGGACCCATACCTCCAGTTCTGCCACAGACTCTACCATTTCCTGTTGTTTTAACAGCAGAATCTCTTTTATTTACCTGTCTGACTCTGGAAGGCAGTCCAGATTGACCCTCGCTTTGGGTATTGAGGTTGAACTGACTGTCTAAATGACTGTCAAAATGATTCTCATGTTTTGGTTCTACTCTAGAATTAAAACTTGAAATTGGATTTGGCTTTAGCAGTAGCAATGAAGATTAGTTACTTATTTTCTGAGAGTCTCAGGTTCCTTATTTATAAGAAATAAGAAAATGATAAGAATAAATAAATTAAATAAGTGAAAATAAATAAAAAATGTTTCATTATTTGTAATATTTGCAGTAATAACTCTTACGTACTAAGGTTGTTGTAAGGATTAAATTAAAGTATGTCTGGTATGTATTATTTGTCCAATAGTGGAAGTTGTTACTATTGTTCCCCTAATTTTTACAGCCATATCAAGTAAGCTTTCAAATACTCATGGTCGGTATAGAAAGCTAATGAGAGTACCTTTATAAAAATAAACATTTACAAGATAAGATATATGGTTGTTGCAGTTAACACCAATAAATAATGATGGAAATATATCTTGGATTACTTTGATTTTCAGAAACCCACTTTCTAAGAAGTGTTTCTGAAAATGACTTCTCAGCAGGAAATATGGTGTATGGTTTCTGGCTACATTGTCTTGATTTTTGAGGGTATCGTTTGTTATTGATGACAAATGCCCAGGATCCAGACACCGGGGATTCCCTTAAGCATTTTAAAGGACTAAAGGAAGACAAATTTTGGGCAGCTTAACAGTATAAGCAATCACTGTATCATTATTGTATGCTATGGCTGATATACATTTTGGTCTGGATTTCTGTAGAAACATGGCTTACCAAATGACTTTACCTCTGTGCCCCTTTAGATGAGGATGCATACAGCAGTATGAGAGAGCAGACTGCTGTAATACATCTGAATTTAGTGACTTCAGAAGATCCCATAAACAAACACATAGGCAGTAAACAGTGTGTTTCTTTTAAATAAAATATCTTTGCCTTTTAATAATGAATAACATTTGTTGTAGGTAGATTTCAATTGCATTTAATAATAAAATAAAAACAGGAAACCCAGGAGACCAGTGAATTTCATAAGCACAAATATTCCCATTGGGGCAATGTCGTATAACACATAATTGATTTCCCTAATGGAGTTGCACTGAGTACTTCAACAATCTTGCAAAAAATGTTCCTTTGAGTACAAAATAACAGCATAGAGGATGAGTGGACAGATAATAGAAACATTCTAACCCCTAATTTTTTCAGGAAGGAAGGTGAAAGATAGCAGTGTATAAAATGAAGTATATTTTGTAATCAGAAAACCTCATTTTGGGGGCAGAGTTACAATATATACTATACAAATCTTCATTTCACTCTTCTCCTTATAGGCACAGCATCAGTACTGTACCTCCATTTTTCAATGTAGAAACTGAGGATCGGGAAGGTTAAGTAAACTTGGCAAGGTCACATGGCTAGTTAGGGCCTGAGTCAGGATTTCAAATCCTTGATTTTCTGATGTCAAAGCCTGAACTCTGTCCATCATGATACAATGCCTGATTATGATGTGTTTTTAAATTACAAGTCATTATTGTTATGGAATTGAGAACAGGTGTCCACCTCCACCCCTCTGGGATCAAAATTAGGAAGGCAAGACCCAGGAAATGACAGAAAACTCTCCCCAGGGCTGCCTTTGGGAGCAGCTCACCAGACAGGGCCCTGAGGCCCGGTCAGAGGAGCAGCTACCAGATAATTATCACTCTGACAAATGGCTGCATACACAAAAGGAAACCGGCTGTGAATTGGGAGGCTAGAAAAACAGGGGGACTCACAATGCCAATGTAGATTTGGCTGAAGCAGGAAGAAAGTTGGAAAAGGAAGAGAAGGCAGAGACTGGGTTATAAGATTCTGCTCCCGGTTACCTTTTCACATGTCCTTGGGAACATTCTTTCTGGGACGACATAAGAGGGCTGGACATCTCTGCACGACAGGCAGCTGGGTATGGCAGGAGAGCATCCCTGGAATAATTTAACTGGGGCAGGAGATTCTCATTTTTATATACAGTCTAGCACAACTCAATTCCTCACCACATTTGGAAGTTGCCAGGGGGTAGATGGAGGGGATGACCAATGAGATTGGTTACCTGTCTCAGTCTTGCTAGAACCTAATCTTATGTTTTAACCTCATTGGGGGGGAAAATCTCTTCCGTGAATGTAACAATCCCGAGTCTTAAGAGCAGATGTGGAGGGTGTTGAGGAAGCTAAGGAGTAGAAAAATGCACTGGGGGAGATCACAGACAGGTCCAGCAGCACCATGCCTCCCTCCTTCCCACCTCCAATTTGTACCCTTGAATAAACTTTTCAATATATGCATGGGGAAGAGCCAAGTTTTGCAGTTGCATACTCCAAAAATGTCATAACAATATGAAGCCAGGAATTTCCCATAGGAAATTATATTTTATGGACTTGAAGCTTGCATACACCTTTTGCATTCTCTTTTTTTTAGTGACATTTTCTCAACTTTACTTTGTTAGCATTATGGAACCAGCCATTGGTGTGAAACAGAGCTGTCAAACATAATACAGAATTCTATAAAACTCAGAAAATTGAAACTGTTAGTCACTACATGGGTCCCAATTTCAGGTGCATTACATGCTCTGTCATATCCAGTAAGACTGTGCTCCAAGCTCTGTCACTATTACAGCTCTGTGTCCCACATATCACTCAGTTGCTGCAATATTTTAACTTTTTTTCTACTTTATCCAATGGCATTGGTGCTGAACAGTGATGAGAATGACAGCACTCAACAATGCCAAAGCATTCAGGAAATTTAATCTCAATTCCAAATGCATAAGTTTGACTTCTGCACAGACACTTAGAATATGAAAGGACTGGAGAAAATGGTTCTAAAAGGTTCTAGTCATGTAATAGCAGGACCACAATAAAAGCTTAAATATAGATAGGTGAATTATTTTTAAAAGCTTTATACAATGTTATGAAAGCAGGCAGTGAATTTACGGGTCTTTTCTTTAACACCTGCCAACTTTTCAGTACCAATTGAACAGAAAAGCATGCTGCTGTTTACCTTGAGAAAAAAATTAATCATAAAATTTGATGATACTTTTGTTTCTAATTATTGAATAAAATCTATTTATTGAGGCCTACTATGTGCTAAGAACTTAAATCAAAGTTTTGTGGTGTCTGAAGGTCTCACAAAGCTCGAAATAATATTTGAGAATATCTATGCAACCTCTTGTCTACTGAGGTTGTTATGGTGATTATGTCCCTAACTTTTTCTGACCTCTTCCTGGGAAATCTCATTTAATTGGAACTTTCACAAAGTTCATCCTCTCTTTTTCCACTGGTTCTGGGGCAGGGCTAACCATATTAATCTGATATTGAGTACCTCCACCTTCCAGGATACCAACCCAGGGGTATGATTGGGACATACTTTTACTAACATTATCAAGTGTTTATCTGAAATTCAAATTCACCTTGGTGTGCTGTATTATTATTTACTAAATCTGACAACCTTACCTGGGGGTCCTGTATCTGTGCATTTTGTATTTCCTTTATGAAAAAAATGAAATTATTAAATGTACATGAGTACACGCACGTGCACACACACACACTCCCATTAGTTAATCTTCAAGAAAGTAAGCTTCAGGGCAACGTTTTGAGTTAGTACTCACTCAGCATTGTGTTCTGCATTTCTGGGTTGAAGAACATTTTACCAAGTGGTTCTCTTACCTTCTGGAAAAAACCTCTTTTTTTCCTCCTCTGTATAGATGCCTGTGTCCTTTCATCTGTTAATATTATCCAATTCTAAATAATTTATTCTTTATTGACTCAGGAAACATACATCTACTTCATTAGCCTGGAGTTTGTTGAGTGTGAAGGAGGGATAACCCCTATTTCAATGTGTATATTAGGAAGCTTTAGAAAGACTTGACTAAGCCTGAGGCCTAAAATATCTTCAAAATCATAAGGCAATAATAATAATAATAATAATAATAATAATAGTATTAACTAAAAAGGTACTGAACGCTCTATTTCACATGGACTATCTAATCTGTAGGTGGGCATTATTATTGTTATTCTCATTTTACAGATAACAAAGCTGTTTAGAGAGATAAATTAACTTGTTCAGGTTCTATACCTACAAGTGGCGGATTCAAGCTCAGACACACCAGTTTCAAGTCTGTGCTCTTAACCACTCATTATTCTATATTAACAATTCTACATATTGACTTCAGGTCACAATTTCCCCTTAAGTTTTCAATAACATTTCACTCTGAATTCTAAGTATATGCAATATTACAGAAATTGCCTTTATAATATTGTTTTGAACTTAGAACTCTTATGTTATTCCTTCAGATGAATCAACTTTCCTCAGAACTCTGCTTAATAGCATTTCATATTTTGAAAAACACTCTGGTCCATTAGTTGAATTAATAAGGTAACAATGGAGAGAAGGAAAATGATAAAAATATTAACAGACACTAACCCTGCTTCCTTGGGGTGAGTTCTTCAATATTATAGCAGTAGAATAGCTTTGCTTTCTTCAGCTAAGCATACAGTTCTGAAATTAACTTTCACTAAACATATGAAAAGATGGTAAAGGCAAAACATGTTTTTCATTCATCCATGAATTAGCTTGTACTGTGTAAGTAATAAGGAGAAAATATCTTTGGAAGCTCCTAGATGATGGCATTTTCTAAGCTATGAGAAATTTCAAGATTAGCAAATGCTAAAACAATCAATTCACTCTTATTCTCTTAAAAATCACGTGAACTTGATTCACTGGCAGCTGCCAGGATAATAGTAAGGTTTGCCAAAATAGATTCATTTGAATAGCAATGTAAAACACCTCAAATTGGCTGTACTCATTCATTTAGTTGTCATTCTCTTATTGCTCACCTGCCTGGTGCCATGGTTTTTATTATGATCTAGGTTTACAAGGATGTGCTTTTAAGGAGGTCACAATTTTGGGACTCGGTTAATGGAGGTGGATGGGAAAACAAAAGTAAACAAAGAGTTACTTTATAGTGAAGAATGCTCTAACAGGCATTGGGACTAGATTTTAGAGGATTAGTGGGGTTTTGACTTCCATCTGGATTCATTAGAAAAGGCTCTACTTCTTTGGCTTCAAAGTTTTCTGAATTATCTTGTAAGTTGCTGTGTTATTCTTCTCTGATGTTTCTTACTTCAAAATACTCATCAGAAAATACTTGTCAATAAATTAATTGCATTTGCTCATATATACATTTTTTTAAATGAGCAAAGAATCTATTTATTTATTTACTGTTAAATCTTCATTAGAGTATAATTGCTTTACAATGGTGTGTTAGTTTCTGCTTTATAACAAAGTGAATCAGCTATACATATACATATATCCTCTCCCTCTTGCATCTCCCTCCCACACTCACTATCCCACCCCTCTAGGTGGTCACAAAGCACCGAGCTGATCTCCCTGGGCTATGCAGTTGCTTTGCACTAGCTATATATTTTACATTTGTTAGTATATATAAGTCCATGCCACTCTCTCACTTCATCCCAGTTTACCTTTCCCTCTCCACGTGTCCTCAAGTCCATTTTCTACGTCTGTGTATTTATTCCTGTCCTGCCGCTAGGTTCTCCAGAACCATGGTTTGTTTGTTATTTTTTTAGTTTCCATATATATGTGTTAGCATATGGTACTTTTTTTCTCTTTCTGACTTACTTCACTCAGTATGACAATCTTTAGGTCCATCCACCTCACTACAAATAACTCAATTTCATTTCGTTTTATGACTGAGTAATATTCCATTGTATATTTGTGCCATATAATCTTTATCCATTCATCTGTTGATGGACACTTAGGTTGCTTCCATGTCCTGGCTATTGTAAACAGAACTGCAATGAACATTGCGGTACATGACTCAATTTGAATTATGGTTTTCTCAGGGTATATGCCTAGTAGTGGGATTGCTGGGTTGTATGGTAGTTCTATGTTTAGTTTTTTAAGGAACCTCCATACTGTTCTCCATATCAATTTACATTACCACCAACAGTGCAAGAGTTCCCTTTTCTCCACACCCACTCCAGCATTTACTGTTTGTAGATTTTTTGATGATGGCCACTCTGACTGGTGTGAGGTGATACCTCATTGTAGTTTTGATTTGCATTTCTCTAATGATTAGTGAAGTTGAGCATCCTTTCATATGTTTGTTGGCAATATGTATACCGTCTTTGGAGAAATGTCTATTTAGGTCTTCTGCCCATTTTTGGATTGGGTTGTTTGTTTTTTAAATATTGAGCTGCATGTGCTGCTTGTAAATTTTGGAGATTAATCCTTTGTCAGTTGCTTCATTTGCAAATAATTTCTCCCATTCTCAGAGTTGTCTTTCCGTCTTGTTTATGGTTTCCTTTGCTGTGCAAAAGCTCTTAAGTTTCATTAAGTCCCATTTCTTTATTTTTGTTTTTATTTCCATTTCTCTAGGAGGTGAGTCAAAAAGGATCTTGCTGTGATTAATGTCATAGAGTGTTCTGCCTATGTTTTCCTCTAAAAGTTTTATACAGTCTGGCATTACATTTAGGTCTTTAATCCATTTTGAGTTTATTTTTGTGTACGGTGTTAAGGAGTGTTCTAATTTCATTCTTTTACATATAGCTGTCCAGTTTTCCCAGCACCACTTATTGAAGAGGTTGTCTTTTCTCCATTGTACATTCTTGCCTCCTTTATCAAAGATAAGGTGACCATATGTGCATGGGTTCATCTCTGGGTTTTCTATCCTGTTCCTTTGATCTATGTTTCTGTTTTTGTGCCAGTACCATACTGTCTTGATTATTGTACGTTTTTAGTATTATCTGAAGTCAGGGAGCCTGATTCCTCCAGCTCCTTTTTTTTCTCTAGATTGCTTTGGTTATTGCTTTGGGGTCTTTTTTGTTTCTATACAAATTATGAAAGTTTTTGTTCTAGTTCTGTGAAAAATGCCAATGGTAGTTCGATAGGGATTGCATTGAATCTGTAGATTGCTTTGGGTAGTATATTCATTTTCACAATGTTGATTCTTCCAATCCAAGAACATGGTATATCTCTCCATCTGTTGGTATCATCTTTAATTTCTTTCATCAGTGTCTTATAGTTTTCTGCATATGGGTCTTTTGTCTCCTTAGGTAGGTTTATCCTAGTTATTTTATTCTTTATGTTGCAATGGTAAATGGGAGTGTTTCCTTAATTTCTCTTTCAGATTTTTCATCATTAGTGTATAGGAATGCAAGAGATTTCTGTGCATTAATTTTGTATCCTGCTACTTTACCAAATTCATTGATTAGCTCTAGGAGATTTCTGGTATCATCTTTAAGATATTCTATGTATAGCATCATGTCATCTGAAAAGAGTGACAGCTTTATTTCTTCTTTTCCAAATTGGATTCCTTTTATTTCTTTTTCTTCTCTGATTGCTGTGGCTAACATTTCCAAAACTATGTTGAATAACAGTGGTGAGAGTGGACAACCTTGTCTTGTTCCTGATCTTAGTGGAAATGATTTCAGTTTTTCACCATTGAGAATGATGTTGGCTGTAGGTTTGTCATATATGGCCTTTATTATGTTGAGGTAAGTTCCCTCACTGCCTACTTTCTGGAGGGTTTTTATCATAAATGGGTGTTGAATTTTGTCAAAAGGTTTTTCTGCCTCTATTGAGATGATCATATGGTTTTTCTCCTTCAATTTGCTAATGTGGTTTATTACATTGATTGGTTTGTGTATATTGAAGAATCCTTGCATTCCTGGGGTAAGCCCCACTTGATCATGGTGTATGATCCTTTTAATGTGCTGGTGGATTCTCTTTGCTAGTATTTTGTTGAGGATTTTTGCATCTATGTTCATCAGTGATATTAGCCTGTAGTTTTCTTTCTTTGTGACATCTTTGTCTGGTTTTGGTATCAGGGTGATGGTGGCCTTGTAGAATGAGTTTGGGAGTGTTCCTCCCTCTGCTATATTTTGGAAGAGTTTGAGCAGGATAGGTGTTAGCTCTTCTTTAAATATTTAGTAGAATTCGCCTGTGACCCATCTGGTCCTGGGTTTTTGTTTGTTGGAAGATTTTTAATCACAGTCTCAATATCAGTGCTTGTGATTGATCTGCTTATATTTTCTATTTATTCCTTGTTCAGTCGCAGAAGGTTGTGCTTTTCTAAGAATTTTTCCATTTCTTCCAGGTTGTCCAGTTTATTGGCATAGTTTCTGATACTAATCTCTCATGACCCTTTGTATTTCTGCATTGTCAGTTGTTACTTCTCCTTTTTCATTTTTAATTCTATTGAGTCTTCTCCCTTTTTTTGTTGATGAGTCTGACTAATGGTTTATCAATTTTGTTTATCACCTCAAAGAAACAGCTTTTAGTTTTATTGATCTTTGCTATCATTTTCTTCATTTCTTTTTCATTTATTTCTGATCTGATCCTTATGATTTCTTTCCTTCTGTTAACTTTGGGGTTATTTTGTTCTTCTTTCTCTAATTGCTGCAGATGTAAGCTTAGGTTGTTTATTCGAGATGTTTCATGTTTCTTGAGGTAGGATTGTATTGAGATAAACTTCCCTCTTAGTACTGCTTTTGCTGCATCCCATAGGTTTTGGTCATCATATTTTCTTTGTCATTTGTTTCTAGGTATTTTTTGATTTCCTCTTTGAATTCTTCAGTGATGTCTTGGTTATTAAGTAATGTATTATTTAGCCTCTATGTGTTTTTATCTTTCACAGAATTTTTCCTGTGACTGATATCTAGTCTCATAGCATTGCGGTTGGAAATGACACTTGATACGATTTCAATTTTCTTCAATTTACCAAGGATTGATATGTAACCCAAGATAGAATCTATCCTGGGAATGTTCCATGAACATGTGAGAAGAAAGTGTATTCTGTTGTTTTTGGATGGAATGTCCTATAAATACCAATTAAGTCCATCTTGTTTAATGTATCATTTAAGCTTGTGTTTCCTTATTTATTTTCAGTTTGGATGATCTGTCCTTTGGTGAAAGTGGGGTGTTAAAGTTCCGTACTATATTTTGTTACTGTTGATTTCCCCTTTTATGGCTGTTAGCATTTGCCTTATGTGTTGAGGTGCTCCTATGCTGGTTGCATAAATATTTACAATTGTTATATCTTCTTCTTTTATATATCCCTTGATCATTATGTAGTGCCCTTCTTTGTCTCTTGTAATAGTCTTTATTTTAAAGTCAATTTTGTCTGGTGTGAGAATTGCTACTCCAGCTTTCTTTTGATTTCCATATGCATGGAATATCTTTTTCCATCCCCTCACTTTCAGTGTGTATGTGTCCCTAGGTCTGAAGTGGGTCCCTTGTAGATGGCATATATATGGATCTTGTTTTTGTATCCACTCAGCCAGTCTATGTCTTTTGGTGGGAGCATTTAATTCATTTACATTTAACATAATTATCAGTATGTATGTTCCTATTACCATTTTCTTAATTGTTTTGGGTTTGCTATTGTAGGTCTTTTCCTTCTCTTGTATTTCCTGCCTAGAGAAGTTCCTTTAGCTAATGTTGTATACCTGGTTTGTGGGGTGCTGAATTCTCTTAGCTTTTGCTTGTCTGTAAAGGTTTTAATTTCTCTGTCCAATCTGAATGAGATCCTTGCTAGGTAGAGTCATCTTGGTTGTAGGTTTTTCCCTTTCATCACTTTAAATATGTCTTCCCACTCCCTTCTGGCTTGCAGAGTTTCTGCTGAAATTTCAGCTGTTAACTTTATGGGGATTCCGTGTATATTATTCGTTGTTTTTCCCTTGCTGCTTTTAATATTTTTTCTTTGTATTTAATTTTTGATAGTTTGATTAATATGTTTCTTGGTGTGTTTCTCCTTGGATTTATCCTGTATGGGACTCTCTGTGCTTTCTGGACTTGATTGACTATTTCCTTTCCCATATTAGTGAAATTTTCAACTATAATCTCTTGAAATATTTTCTCAGTTGCTTTCTTTTTCTCTTCTTTTCTGGAACCCCTATAATTTGAATGTTGGTGTGTTTAATGTTGTCCCAGATGTCTCTATGAATGTCCTCAATTCTTTTCATTCTTTTTTCTTTATTCTGCTCTGCAGTAGTCATTTCCACTATTTTATCTTCCAGGTCACGTATCCATTCTTCTGCCTCAGTTATTCTTCTATTGATTCCTTCTACAGAATTTTAAATTTCATTTTCTTTGTTGTTCATCATTGTTTGTTTGCTCTTTAGTTCTTCGAAGTCCTTATTAAATGTTTCTTGTATTTTCTCCATTCTATTTCCAAGATTTTGGGTCATCTTTACTAACATTATTCTGAATTCTTTTTCAGGTAGACTGCCTATTTCCTCTTCATTTGTTTGGTCTGGTGGGTTTTTACCTTGCTCCTTCATCTGCTGTGTTTCTCTGTCTTCTCATTTTGCTTAACTTACTGTGTTTTGGGTCTCCTTTTCACAGTTTGCAGGTTTGTAATTCCAGTTGTTTGTGGTGTCTGCCCCCAGTGGGTATGGTTGGTTCAGTGGGTTGTGTAGGCTTCCTGGTGAAGGGGACTGGTGCCTGTGTTCTGGATGAGGCTGGATCTTGTCTTTCTGGTGGGCCGGACTGTGTCTGATGGTGTGTTTTGGGGTGTGTGTGACCTTATTACGATTTTAAGTAACCTCTCTTCTAATGGGTGGGGTTGTGTTCCTGTCTTGCTAGTTGTTTGGCATAGGGTGTCCAGCACTGTAGCCTGCTGGTTGTTGAGTGGAGCTGGGTCTTAGCATTGAGATGGAGATCTCTGGGAGAGCTTTTGCCACTTGATATTATGTGGAGCTGGGAGATCTCTGGTGGACCAATGTCCTGAACTCAGCTCTTCCACCTCAGAGGCACTGGCCTGACACCCGGTCAGAGCACCAAGACCCTGTCAGCCACATGGCTGAGAAGAAAAAGGGGAAAAAAAGAAAGAAAAAATAAATAAAATAAAAAGTAAAAATTTATTAAAAATAAAAAAATAATAAAAGAAAAGAAAAAGGAAAGAAAGAAGAGAGGAACCAAACCAAAAACAAATCCACCAGTGATAACAAATGCTAAAATCTATACTAAAAAAAAAGAAAAAAAAAAAAAAAGGAAAAGATGGACAGACAGAACCCAGAAGAAATGGTAAGAGCAAAGCTACACAGACAAAATCACACAAAGAAGCATACCCATACACAGTCACAAAAAGAGAAAAAGGAAAAAAAAATTTAAAAAAGGAAGAGAACAACCAAATATATAAACAAATCTACCAATGATAATTAACTGTAAATACTAACCTAAGATAAACATAAAACCAGAAACCAGTCAGTTGCATACAGGAAACCCAAATTCTACAGTTGCTCCCAAAGTCCACCGCCTCAATTTTGGGATTATTCATTGTCTATTCAGATAATCCGCAGATGCAGGATACATCAAGTTCATTGGGGAGATTCAATCCACTGCTCCTGAGGGTGCTGGAAGAAATTTCCCTTTCTCTTCTTTGTTTGCAAAGCTCCTGGGGTTCAGGTTTGGATTGGCCCTGCCTCTGTGTGTAGGTTGCCAGAGGGCGTCTGTTCTTCGCTCAGAAAGGACGGGGTTGATGTAGCAGCTGATTAGGCGGCTCTGGCTCACTCAGGCCGGGGGGAGGGAGGGGTACGGAATGCAGGGCGAGCCTGTGGTGGCAGAGGCTGGCGTGACCGTACAACAGCCTGAGGAGTGCCATGTGCTCTCCCAGGGAAGTTGTCCCTGGATCATGGGACCCTGGCAGTGGTGGGCTGCACAGGCTCCCAGGCGGGGAGGTATGGAGAGCGACCTGTGCTTGCACACTGGCTTCTTGGTGGCTGCAGCAGCAGCTTTAGCATTTCATGCCCATCTCTGGTGTCTGCACTGATAGCCGTGGCTCGCACCTGTCTCTGGAGCTCATTTAGGTGGTGCTCTGAATCCGATCTCCTCGTGCACCCCAAAACAATGGTCTCTTGCCTCTCAGGCAGTTCCAGACTTTTTCCCGGACTCCCTCCCAGCTAGCTGCGGCACACTAGCCCCCTTCAGGTTGTGTTCACGCAGCCAAGCCCAGTCGTCTCCCTTGGATCTGACCTCTGAAGCCCGAGGCTCAGCTCCCAGCCCCTCCTGCCCCAGCAGGTGAGCAGACAAGCCTCTCAGGCTGGTGAGTGCTGGTCGGCACTGATTCTCTGTGCGGGAATATCTCCGCTTTGCCCTCTGCACCCCTGTTGTTGCACTCTCCTCCATGGCTCTGAAGCTTCCCCCCTCCGCCCCCGCAGTCTCTGCCAGTGAAGGGGCTTTCTAGTGTGTGGAAACTTTTCCTCCTTCACAGCTCCCTCCCAGAGGTGCAGGTCCTGTTGCTGTTTTTTTGTCACTGTTTTTTCTTTTTTCTTATGCCCTACCCATGTACGTGGGTAGTTTCTTGCCTTTTGGGAAGTCTGAGGTCTTCTGCCAGTGTTCAGTAGGTGTTCTGTAGGAATTGTTCCACATATAGATGCATTTCTGATGTATTTGTGGGAAGGTGATGTCCGCATCTTACTTCTCCACCATCTTGAAGGTCTCTCTCATATATACATTTTTATTTATTTTCAATTACCTTTGAACATGATAGGTAATTACATTCATCTTCTCACTGAGAACTGCTCACATAGTTGCTTGATACAATAATGCTCAACAGTATTTAGTTAATTTAAAAAATTGCAAATACTGTGACCAGCTGCCCTTTTGATGTAGAGGACTGCACACTCTGCTGATCCTTTAGCTAGTTCCATGGCTAGCTCTTTTCAAGTCATGTACAGGTAGTCATTTTCTCTTTCAGACTGAGGATAACTGTTTAAAGCTTTGTTTTTATCTTGAGAAAGAAAAGAGTTCACATTTCAAGAGGATGTCTGTACCTAGCTTTGATTAATTATTTGGGTAAATTAATTCAAGATACACTACATTAGGTAAAGTTTCTGACATTTCAAAAATATGTCATTGGTCCAGTGAATCAAGTCAGGGTCTCTGTGACAGGATGAGTGCATATGATTGCAATATTATCTCAACTGTCCCTTACTCACCTGCATATGTATTTTTTTGTCTCTATTATTTCAAAGCTCATTTCTCTATAACTTCTTATCAACTCATGTCCCTAATTTGCTGACCTTTGCTGACGTTTTTGTTTTTTCCTCCCATCCATATCTGTGTATGATCTATCTTCTCTCTTCCATTGTTTTAGATTTCATGCATCATTAGATCCAGGGATTCAAACCTTGTCATCAGAAATCTGTCTTTTTTTTCACATCTGTTAGATTTCCCTCCATGTTGGATTGCCAAATTTAGCTCACATCAGCCCTCTCTCTTATGGACAGATCTGACATTAAAATGTTTTTCTATCACTTATTTTGAACACAAGCAATTATGTCCCACAAACTGTTAACTCTGCTGCTGCTGCTCTTGCTAGTATATCTTTTATAAACAATTCATGAGCCACTTTTACCATTTATTATCTACTATGTGTTTGGTATTTTGTTATTATTTTATGTTTTATAATTTGAACTATTATTGATTTTTCTCCACAACCCACAAGTGTTATTATCACTGCTTTGCAAATAACTGAATTGAGACTCTCCCAAATCCTCACAATTTTGACTAGTCAGCACTCTTTCTATTGCCAGTGAGAGAAATCCAACTCAAATTAGCTTAAACAATGGTTTTGATTGTCTCACGTTCTTGGAAAGTTGTGAGCATCATTAGATCCAGGGATTCAAACCTTGTCATCAGAAATTTGTCTTTTTTTTCACATCTTTTAGATTTCCCTCCATGTCGGATTTATTTTCCGGCATCTACTTCCACGCAGTAACAAAAGGGGTTGTTGGTGACTCCAAGCTTAGATTTTAATTGTAAGAGATCCCAGAGAGTACATGTACTGGATAGCTCCAGAGAAAGCCCTGGGAATTAGTCTGAATTGACTTAATTTGGACTCCATGCCAATCCATGAACAAACCATTGTGGCCAGGATGATTGGGTTCTCTGAGTGACCCATCCTATGTTTGTTGCCACCCTTGGAGCTGGAAGGTGAAGCGAGTCTCCTGAGCCACTTAGACTGTGATTAGGGATGGGAGCTTCTCCAGAATATGCTGGGAAGAAAGAAAGCACATGTCTACTACAAAACTATAGACAGATGAGTCAGAATTTCAACCTAGGTTTGTGTGAATTAGAACATCAATGCGAAAATGTTGTTATCCATTCAGTCAACAAACATTTAGGCACTTTTCAAAGCTGTATAATGCAGTGATGAGCAAGAAAGATGATGTGCTTGCCCTAGGCCAAGGCAGAAAATAAAATACTCAAAAATAAAGGCATAATATAATTTCAGGTAGCAGTAAGTTCTATAAAGAAAATAAAAACATATTAGGGAGTTAAAGAGTGACTGAGCTGACTGAGTGAGTGGTTCACTTAGCTAGTGAGGTTGGAGAGGTGACATTTGTGCAGGGACTGAATGAAGGGAAGTTGGGTGCTATAGGAAGATTCCAAGGAAGAACATTCCTATAAGATAGCAGGGGCCTAGGGAGATGATTTATATGGCTTGAATTCTCTTTTCACTTAATTTCTCTCCTTCCTTCCTTCTTAGGTGTCATATATCTAGCATTCTATCCATTGCCTTTATAAGTAAATCTGGACTGCTTACTACATGGATTCTTAATTTTTGTTCCTGGAAATAGTCACTGTAATGGTGATTAAATGAACAACATTGAATTTTGTAGTCATACTAGACTTCAGAGCTGTACTACCACCTCTATCTCCATTGTTAACTCAATTCTTTTTTGTCAATGTGACAGTTGTTTGTTACTTCCAGTGTTTCTATTCTCCCCTGCCACTTGTTTTGCTTGTCTCCTTGGCTGCTTGCCATTTGCTTAATTTTCTTATTTCTTCTCTCTCCTAAATCTTTTTCTGTTGCTTGGTCTAGACAGCTTAGATTTTGCACAAATTGGCTTGGTTGGTGTAGTCATTACTAACTATTTAGATAATATCCTTTCATTCTATGTAACACATCTACCAATCATTGCACATTCTGTGTACTTTTCAGGTCTTCTGTTCTTAACAATTTTGTTGTTATTCTCTTTTCTTCTTCTAGAAATACTTACCCCTTATCTGATGGGGTGCCATTCTGAAAGCTTGAGGCTGCAGGATAGCCAATCTATCAGAGTCATTATTCTATTTTGTTTTCTTCTTGCTGTTTGTACCCTGCATCCACACTTGCTATTTGCCAAATCCTTTAAATTTAATCTTGGCATCATCTATGTTTTTTTCTTACTACTTTCAGCCTGATAGACCTAATTCAGACTCTTACAATCTCATACATGAACTAATGTAGCAACTTTCACCTGGTCACCTCTATCTTTATCCTTCCTTGTCTATCATTTACATTTCTACCAATATTATTCCTAAAATACTACTTTTGTAGTATCATCCTTGTGATCAAAGTCTTTCAAAATCGAATTGCCGAATAGATGAACTACCAACTCTTTAGCCTCACATTCAGCATAGTTCATAGTAGGTTATGAATCTACCTTTTCTGACATTAATCCTGCATCCTCTCTAGGATCTCTGCTCTCTAGGCAAACTAATCCAGCACTGTCTCTGAATGCATACTGAACAGTCTTGACCTCACAATTCTGTTTGTAAACTTGATTCCTCCCCCTTACTCCCAAAAGTTTCCCTTTTCTTCTTTGCATCTGTAAGACAATCAATTAAAAAAAAATCCACTTCATAATCCCTATCTATTTTGGAGTCCTCTGTAACAATCCAAGTTGGAAGTTATCATTTCTTCCCAACTTCCATTCATTAATATATGAAACTCTTCTATCTGATATTGTTAATTTTTCGTATCTAAATAATATCTCTGCCAACTTGCTTCATTTTTCACCATTCTTGCATTTCTTTCTGTCCTTCTTAGTGCCTGCCTAGTGTTCTCCTCAAAATATGAATATTGACTTTTTTTCTTTTTATTATATCTTTGTGATAATGTGGAAGGCCAGGCAGGAGGGCTAAGCTTAGCTATAGATATCCATATCTATGTAGATGTCATCATATACATTCATCCATATCTCTATAAATATCTATGTAAAAAAGAAATTACTTCAGGAACTTTCCTTGACTCTTTACTGATAACACTACATTTTGAGATGCTAGAAAAGGTCTCCAACCCTGAGATTCTTTCCCATTTTAGTTCTAATAAAGCTTGGATTTGTTGATCTTTACAGCCTACTTTTAACTATATTAAGATATTTACAGTTGGTGGTATGCTCTGATGATCACCACGATTAATTGGGTTTTTGCTTCATGATTTCTATATTTTATTTCTGTACTATTTGATTATTGTACCATGTATGTTTTCTAAAAAGCGTGTTTTTGTTCAAGTAAAAATTGTACTGTGAAGTTAGGTATATCATGTTAATTCATTTTATGCTCAGTTTTTCCCGCTTGGTTATATCCTGCTGGGAGTATTGGGGCAAGGATTGCAGAGGGAGAGCTTAGGTGTGCAGAGATCTTTTCCCTTACACATGACCTTCTCTTTCCTCAAATTTCACCTTTTCCCTTTTAAAACTGCATGCTATTTTTCATGTGTCAAAATATATGTATGTGGACAGCAACAGTCAGCTCTACCCACCACCAGAGCCTCCCATCAAGCCTCTTAGATAGCCTCACCACGAGAGGGCAGACAGCAGAACCAAGAAAAACTACAATCCTGCAGCCTGTGGACCAAAAACCACAGTTACAGAAAGATAGACAAGATGAAAAGGCAGAGGGCTATGTACCAGATGAAGGAACAAGAAAACCCCCCAGAAAAACAACTAAATGAAGTGGAGATAGGCAACCTTCCAGAAAAAGAATTCAGAATAATGATAGTGAAGATGATCCAGGATCTCGGAATAAGAATGGAGGCAAAGATTGAGAAGATGCAAGAAATGATTAACAAAGACGTAGAAGAATTAAAGAACAAACAAACAGAGATGACCAATACAATAACTGAAATGAAAACTACACTAGAAGGAATCAACAGCAGAATAACTGAGGCAGAAGAACGGATAAGTGACCTGGAAGACAGAATGGTGGAATTCACTGCTGCAGAACAGAATAACGAACAAAGAATGAAAAGAAATGAAGACAGCCTAAGAGACCTCTGGGACAACATTAAACACAACAACATTCGCATTATAGGGGTCCCAGAAGGAGAAGAGAGAGAGAAAGGACCAGAGAAAATATTTGAAGAGATTATAGTCGAAAATTTCCCTAACATGGGAAAGGAAATAGCCACCCAAGTCCAGGAAGCACAGAGAGTCCCATACAGGGTAAACCCAAGGAGAAACACGCCGAGACACATAGTAATCAAAGTGGCAAAAATTAAAGACAAAGTAAAATTATTGAAAGCAGCAAGGGAAAAATGACAAATAACATACAAGGGAACTCCCACAAGGTTGACAGCTGATTTCTCAGCAGAAATTCTACAAGCCAGAAGGGAGTGGCATGATATACTTAAAGTGATGAAAGGGAAGAACCTACAACCAAGATGACTCTACCGGGCAAGGATCTCATTTAGATTTGATGGAGAAATCAAAAGCTTTACAGACAAGCAAAAGGTAAGAGAATTCAGCACCACCAAACCAGCTCTACAACAAATGCTAAAGGAACTTCTCTAAGTGGGAAACACAAGAGAAGAAAAGGACCTACAAAAACAAACCCAAAACAATTAAGAAAATGGTCATAGGAACATACATATCGATAATTACCTTAAACGTGAATGGATTAAATGCCCCAACCAAAAGACATAGACTGGCTGAATGGATACAAAAACAAGACCCATATATATGCTGTCTACAAGAGACCCACTTTAGACCTAGGGACACATACAGACTGAAAGTGAGGGGATGGAAAAAGATATTCCATGCAAATGGAAATCAAAAGAAAGCTGGAGTAGCTATACTCATATCAGATAAAATAGACTTTAAAATAAAGAATGTTACAAGAGACGAGGAAGGACACTACATAATGATCAAGGGATCAATCCAAGAAGAAGATATAACAATTATAAATATATAGGCACCCAACATAGGAGCACCTCAATACATAAGGCAACTGCTAACAGCTATAAAAGAGGAAATTGACAGTAACACAATAATAGTGGGGGACTTTAACACCTCACTTACACCAATGGACAGATCATCCAAAATGAAAATAAATAAGGAAACAGAAGCTTTAAATGACACAATAGACCAGTTAGATTTAATTGATATATATAGGACATTCCATCCCAAAACAGCAGATTACACGTTCTTCTCAAGTGCGCATGGAACATTCTCCAGGATAGATCACATCTTGGGTCACAAATCAAGCCTCAGTAAATTTAAGAAAATTGAAATCATATCAACCATCTTTTCTGACCACAACGCTATGAGATTAGAAATGAATTACAGGGAAAAAAACGTAAAAAAGACAAACACATGGAGGCTAAACAATACGTTACTAAATAACCAAGAGATCACTGAAGAAATCAAAGAGAAAATAAAAAAATACCTAGAGACAAATGACAATGAAAACACGACGACCCAAAACCTATGGGATGCAGCAAAAGCAGTTCTAAGGGGGAAGTTTATAGCTATACAAGCCTATCTCAAGAAACAAGAAAAATCTCAAGTAAACAATCTAACCTTACACTTAAAGAAACTAGAGAAAGAAGAACAAACAAAACCCAAAGTTAGCCGAAGGAAAGAAATCATAAAGATCAGAGCAGAAATAAATGAAATAGAAACAAAGAAAACAATAGCAAAGATCAATAAAACTAAAAGTTGGTTCGTTGAGAAGATAAACAAAATTGATAAGCCATTAGCCAGACTCATCAAGAAAAAGAGGGAGAGGACTCAAATCAATAAAACCAGAAATGAAAAAGGAGAAGTTACAACAGACACCGCAGAAATACAAAGCATCCTAAGAGACTACTACAAGCAACTTTATGCCAATCAAATGGACAACCTGGAAGAAATGGACACATTTTTAGAAAGGTATAACCTTCCAAGACTGAAGCAGGAAGAAACAGAAAATATGAACAGACCAATCACAAGTAATGAAATTGAAACTGTGATTAAAACTCTTACAACAAACAAAAGTTCAGGACCAGAGGGCTTCACAGGTGAATTCTATCAAACATTTAGAGAAGAGCTAACACCTATCCTTCTCAAACTCTTCCAAAAAATTGCAGAGGTAGGAACACTCCCAAACTCATTCTATGAGGCCACCATCACCCTGATACCAAAACCAGAAAAAGACACTACAAAAAAAGAAAATTACAGACCAATATCACTGATGAATATAGATGCAAAAATCCTGAACAAAATACTAGCAAACAGAATCCAACAACACATTAAAAGGATCATACACCATGATCAAGTGGGATTTATCCCAGTGATGCAAGGATTCTTCAATATACGCAAATCAATCAATGTGATACACCATATTAACAAATTGAAGAATAAAAACCATATGATCATCTCAATAGATGCAGAAAAAGCTTTTGACAAAATTCAACACCCATTTCTGAAAAAAACTCTCCAGAAAGTGGGCATAGAGGGAACCTACCTCAACATAATAAAGGCCATATATGACAAGCCCACAGCAAACATCATTCTCAATGGTGAAAAACTGAAAGCATTTCCTCTAAGATCAGGAACGAGAAAAGGATGTCCACTCTCACCACTATTATTCAACATAGTTCTGGAAGTCCTAGCCACGGCAATCAGAGAAGAAAAAGAAATAAAAGGAATACAAATTGGAAAAGAAGAAGTAAAACTGTCACTGTTTGCGGATGACATGATACTATACATAGAGAATCCTAAAACTGCCACCAGAAAACTGCTAGAGCTAATTAATGAATATGGGAAAGTTGAAGGATACAAAATTAATGCACAGAAATCTCTTGCATTCCTATACACTAATGATGAAACATCTGAAAGAGAAATTATGGAAACACTCCCATTTACCATTGCAACCAAAAGAATAAAATACCTAGGAATAAACCTACCTAGGGAGACAAAAGGCCTGTATGCAGAAAAGTATAAGACACTGATGAAAGAAATTAAAGATGATACCAACAGATGGAGAGATATACCATGTTCTTGGATTGGAAGAATCAACATTGTGAAAATGAGTATACTACCCAAAGCAATCTACAGATTCAATGCAATCCCTATCAAATTACCAATGGCATTTTTTACGGAGCTAGAACAAATCATCTTAAAATTTGTATGGAGACACAAAAGACCCCGAATAGCCAAAGCAGTCTTGAGGCAAAAAAATGGAGCTGGAGGAATCAGACTCCCTGACTTCAGACTATACTACAAAGCTACAGTAATCAAGACAATATGGTACTGGCACAAAAACAGAAACATAGATCAATGGAACAAGATAGAAAGCCCAGAGATTAACCCACGCACCTATGGTCAACTAATCTATGACAAAGGAGGCAAAGATATACAATGGAGAAAAGACAGTCTCTTCAATAAGTGGTGCTGGGAAAACTGGACAGCTACATGTAAAAGAATGAATTTAGAATACTCCCTAACACCATACACAAAAATAAACTCAAAATGGATTAGAGACCTAAATATAAGACTGGACACTATAAAACTCTTAGAGGAAAACATAGGAAGAACACTCTTTGACATAAATCACAGCAAGATCTTTTTTGATCCACCTCCTAGAGTAATGGAAATAAAAACAAAAATAAACAAATGGGACCTAATGAAACTTCAAAGCTTTTGCATAGCAAAGGAAACCATAAACAAGATGAAAAGACAACCCTCAGAATGGGAGAAAATATGTGCAAACGAATCAACGGACAAAGGATTAATCTCCAAAATATATAAACAGTTCATTCAGCTCAATATTAAAGAAACAAACACCCCAATCCAAAAATGGGCAGAAGACCTAAATAGACATTTCTCCAAAGAAGACATACAGACGGCCATGAAGCACATGAAAAGATGCTCAACATCACTAATTATTAGAGAAATGCAAATCAAAACTACAATGAGGTATCACCTCACTCCTGTTAGAATGGGCATCATCAGAAAATCTACAAACAACAAATGCTGGAGAGAGTGTGGAGTAAAGGGAACCCTCTTGCACTTTTGGTGGGAATGTAAATTGATACAGCCACTATGGAGAACAATATGGAGGTTCCTTAAAAAACTAAAAATAGAATTACCATATGACCCAGCAATCCCACTACTGGGCATATACCCAGAGAAAACCGTAATTCAAAAAGACACATGCACCCGAATGTTCATTGCAGCACTATTTACAATAGCCAGGTCATGGAAGCAACCTAAATGCCCATCAACAGACGAATGGATAAAGAAGTTGTGGAACATATATACAATGGAATATTACTCAGCCATAAAAAGGAACGAAATCGAGTCATTTGTTGAGACGTGGATGGATCTAGAGACTGTCATACAGAGTGAAGTAAGTCAGAAAGAGAAAAACAAATATCATATATTAATGCATGTATGTGGAACATAGAAAAATGGTACCGATGAGCCGGTTTGCAAGGCAGAAGTTGAGACACAGATGTAGAGAATGGACATATGGACACCAAGGGGGGAAAACTGCGGTGGGGTGGGGATGGTGGTGTGCTGAATTGGGCAATTGGGATTGACATGTATACACTGATGTGTATAAAATTGATGCCTAATAAGAACCTGCAGTATAAAAAAACAAACAAACAAAACAACTAATACTAAACTTTCATTGGGTTATTTGTATGGAAATATGTTAATATAAATGTTTCAGACATTAAAAAATATATATATATGTACGTGATCCTAGGTTGAGCTCTGGCCTTTGGAGTCTGAATCTCATGGGATTAATATTTCCAACTGCCAGTTACTAGCTGTTCCACCTTGGGAAAGTAACTTGATATCTCTGTGCCTATGTTTCCTTGTTTGCAATATGGAGGTTTAGGACCTCAGGATTTTAATTGTGAGCATTAAGCAAGATAATTTTTGTAAAGCAATTAGCATGGCCTGGTCACAGAAAAAATTCAATAAACTTTAGCTAATAATGTTAACTTACTCCTAACCTAGACAACTTTAGGTAAATTATTGTATTTGTTTCACCAAAATGAAAACCAAAGAAGTCTTAAAAATACTGACATTTACAATATGAGGAAGATGTCAAATTTCCATTCCAGAGCACTATGTTAATAGAGAAGTTACTTACATTCCTGAAGCTAATTTAAGTACAAGTTTCTTAGACTCTGTGAAATGGGCCTCGTGTTCTCTTAGGGTTCTTTCTAGTCCTTAAAAAAGAGAAAAAAATTAGAATTAAAAATTTATTAAAGTGAGCATAAATGAGTACATAAGCTATCTTTAATACTATTCAAAATATATATTTTAATATAATGTTTTTAACACCTTAGAGTAAACATTCTACTATTTTAATACTACATTTCAAATGTACAAGGCTTACCAAGCTTGAGGCAGGAGATAGATGGGTTCCAGGTTAGACATTTACAACAGGCCTTCTGTTTATATTTCATGGGGCAGGAAAAAGTGGGCTTCAGGCTGGACACTTACAACTAGCCCCCTGTTCGCATTTCCTGAGACAGGAGAGAGGTGGGCTTCAGGTTAGGCATTTAAATCAGCCTCCTGTTTGCTCTCTGAAATGGAAGCAATGACAGAGATGGGGTAAATAGCCAAGCTTTGTCTCTTGCGGATGTCTTAAGATAACAGTCATGGCAAGAACAAAGAGGAGCAAAACTTTGTTTGAATAAAGGATCAAGGCATCTCCGCCCCCCCCCCCTTTCTGGGGGCAACGGAGACACTACGCATGTGCAAAAAGGCTCCTTGGGGGTCAAAAGTCAGGGGACAACGCCAGACCTTAATGAGTCTTGCTTCTCCCAGACGCCTTCATAGTGGGATCCATCTTGACTGAGAGTTGTGTGCGCACCTATAAGGAGGGTCCTGAGACTAATTAGCCAGGAGGGACAAAGCAAAATGATGATTGGCCAGAAGGGAAACAAAGACCCGGAAAACTGCCCCCCTCATAAAGGATTTAAAACTTCCCAACGGCGCGACTCTCTCTCTGAGTTCTCCCGTGCGTCTTTCTGCATGTACTTTGCTTTTCCAATAAACTTTTTACTTTTATCTTTACCCTCTGCCCTCTCGCCTGAATTCATTCCTGACAAGGCAAGAGGTAGGGACCCAGACCCTAACAGCTGGTCTCTGTGGTCTAGCAGTTAGGACTCCTGGCCTGGGAACTAAGATCTTGCTTCCAGCTACTGCTTGCTGCTGCTTACTGCTGTGTGCGTCCGAAATCAAGCTGACAAAATGTCTAAAGTTTTCTAAGCTTAGTATTAAAAGTACTGGAATTATTCTTTAAAATGCCTTATATGTGCATATGTAGTATGAATATATATATGTGTATGTATGTAGAGAGATCTGGTAATGATAATTTTATTGTCAATTACTTAATAGTATTTGATAATATTTCATTCATACATATTACAAAGGTGTATAAATTATATACCTTTTCTTTTAACCTTCCTAAATACTATAATTCATAAACCATTAAAATAAAAATCATAATAAGAGACTTTTTAATTATAACTTAAACATGTTGTTATTTTCCCAATATTTCTTTCTAAAAACAAAATATTGGCAATAACAGTAGGTGTCGCTATAGCAAAAGAAACCAGCCATTTAGAATGATAATTTTTTTTTTTCTCTCTAGGAAACATTACAACATTCTTAGAGAAATTGTATAAGTTCCATCTTCTTAATATTCAATGTCTAAAAAAATAAATCATCTGATTACATATTTTCTCACAAAAAAGTTTATCAATTACTTAAATAATTTATCTATTTATAAAATGAAAATAAAAATACCCACCTTATAAAATTGATGGTGGACATGAAATAAGGAAATATATGCATTCATTCACTTGTTTATTACACACGTTTATTTGAGCACCTACTATGCACTAAGCATGATAGTTACAAGACAGACAATATCTTTGCCCTGTTGGTGCTTGCAGTCTAGCAGATTTATACAGATTTCTACACATTGTGAAATTTAAATTATTATTCATGAGTAAGAAGTGTAAATATTATTGAGTTCTTAGGCTTAACAGATTGTGATGAAGCTATTTTAATCTTCTCTTTAGGAGAAATACTAGTAGGTATTATCAGCTATTTCCTACCTCGCATCTATTTACTTTTCTGGTAATAGCGCCCTGATAATTCTCCAGGGTATCATTCCCTTTCGCTTTCAGCTCATGTAGTTTGAATGACATTGATTCCTCTCCAGCCTCCAAAGGCAAGCGTGAGACTCAGGTCTGGTCAATGAAGGTTTTATATCCCTGTGTCTACAGTGTCATCTCATACTAGACCCTCCATGATCCATCTCCTACTTTCCACTTGGATCTAATCTCGTCACCACCTGCTTCACACTCCACCTGTACACACCTTGGCGTTTTTTGTCTCTGAAGTTTTGCATATATTTATCTCTTTTCTTAGATGTCTCTTCTGCCTCTTCCTTTGTCAATTCTATCCATCCTTGAACACCTAGCTAGGCAGCTGTCCTCTAAAAGTCTTTCCTGGGCCCTAGTTGGGTAAAGTGCCCCATCTGAGAGCTTTCTCAATCTCTAGGCAGTTTTCTATATGAAATTAATTATGCATTGTTTTCATAGCATTCTATTTATCTCTATTCTTCACTTAGATAGTATACTTTTGGATGTCTGAATTTGACTCCCCTATGAGTTTCTAGCACCTAACCTGATGGCTGGGACCCTCTTTGCTTGATATAGGCTTTGTTGACTGAAAGCAGTTAAGACCACTGTGGCTTAAGCCTGTCTTTCTGTAACAGGCCTCTGTTGAATTGCATAGTCCTGAAGAAGAGTAGTTCGAATGGCTCTGTGCTGAGTCATTCCAATGCCCCACACTTTGTGTCTCTGAGAGGAGAATTGCATTCATTGGTTTCCTCAGGTTCACCTTAGAAAATGATACTCAGACTTCATTCAGTGAGTATTTATTGAGCTATGAAGGGTCCTCAGATCATGCAAGCTCATTGTGTTCTTTTTTCTCCTCTAATCTCCTACAGCATTTGTAGCCTAAGCTATTAGTTTGGCAATTAATCATATACTATCTTGTAGCATTCCATTTTTATGATGTATTTTTATGTCGTGTTTAGTCTATTACTTAATATTTTACATGCTTACATATAAATAGGGACATTTATTCATTAACATATTTATTATTTATTCATTATAATGTTTTTTGAGAATTTATTATAATTCATATCATTTTGTTTTGCATAGCATATCTGTTGGAGTTCTCTGTTTATGCTAATAGAAACTGGTGAATTTAAAGACAAAAACAACTTACTGGAAGGCTATCAGGGAATGCATTGTATAGAAGGGTAGAATGGAGAACAGGCTTGGAACAGAAGAGAAGCAACCCCAGCAGTTGTCAGTGGCAAGAGATTACAGAACAGTGCTGCACAGGAATCTTTGCTGATAAGAATGAACTCCCATCCATTCTCACCTTGATCAAGACTCAGTGCTTTGGGAGAAATGGCCAAATTCAGGCCATGGGCTCACACCCTAGCTGTCCTAGAATCACGAGTAGGAGGAAATGAAGAAAAGAGCCTCCAGGGATTCCTTGGGCTTCTAGCAGATATCAGGATTTATCAAGGCAGTTGGGGAACTCTCAGAAAAAGAATGCATCTTGGGTAGTTAAAAAAAATGATAAGTATTAGCACTGATAATTAGTTGTTCACACAGACTTGCTATCAAATCTCAGCATTGACAGTGACTAACTCTGTGGTCTTATGCAAGTTTCTTCATCTCTATAGGTGTCTATTTTTCTCCTCTATAAAATGAGGATACTAATATTTATTTTTACATGGTGGTTTTAAGGATTAAATTAATGTGTCATATGAAAGATGTCTATTACAGTGTCTGTCACATAGTAGGTGCTCAATAAATGATAGCTATTATTGACTTATCTATGTGCATACATTGTGAGGTTACTCTATAAAGATGAGGCAAAGAAGTAGCAATTATCTCTGCCCTTGAACAGTTTGTAGTTTAATCTGAGAGGAAAACACACAGGCAATTTAACCCTCACAACTACCTTGTGCGTTAGGCAGAGGCATTTATCATTCCTATTTTTCATATGAACAATCAGTGACTCAGAGAAGTTTAGCAACTTGACAATGGTCACATAGTTCTTAAGTGACAGAGCTGAGGCTGTGGCCAAGTTTTCCTGAATCCAATGCCTTTTACATTTGGAAAAATAAGTATAGCTTAGTGAAGGATAGAGTTACTCAATTCAATTCCTATCAGAAAATTTTATTGAATACCTACTATGACAGTCTGATATACTAGATACTGTGTGGGGATATATAATTAATACATAGTCCCTGGTCTCAAGAAGCTTACATCATACATCTAAGGAGAAAAATAAATAGGTATACAACTTAGAGAATTCAACATAATATATAATAAAACCTGTGTTTTCCATTTACTTCTTTTAATAAACATTTATTGAATGTGTCATGCTGTGTATTAGGTATGGAGTTTTCAGTGGTAAACAAAAGAATAAGCAACCCGTCTTCAAAGGCCTTACATTTTGTTGGAAGGAGACCAGAAACACAAAGTATATATACATACATATATATAGCTAAAACAGATAATTTTAGCTATAGATAGCCATGCATGTTAGAAAGAAAGTGTAGAGTTTTGTGATACCTAGTTGGTGTTGGTTACTTTCTTGAAGGCCTGAAGAAGTCAGTCATGTTAAGATATTTGGAAAAATTATTCCAGGCAGAGGAAATGGCAAGTGCAAAGGCAACGAGGTGGGGATGAACTTGGAATTTTAAAGAATAAAAATGAGACTGTGTGGCAGGAACATAGAGAGATGGGGAAACAAAGCAGGGTAACATGAAATCTGGACACACAGGTAGGAGCCAAAAATGCAAAGCCTTATACATTGTGGTTAGAAGTGTCTAATTAATTACTTTGAGTTTAGTGGACGCCCCTAAAGATTTAAGTGGGGAAGTGATACTATTTGACTTAAAAAAATATTACACTGGCTGCTGTGATGAACTATAGTGTTTGTTCACCTGGGCACTAAGGAGAGAAAGAGGGATATTACTTTGAAAAAGTCAGGGAAAGCATTGAGAAGGAGGGGGTGTGCTGACCATTGAGATAGGCTGGTTAGGTATTCCAGGAAAAGAGATTACTTTCATCAAAGGAAGAAAGTTTAGGAAGTGTGAAGCATGTTTGGGCCACAGTGAGTTTTCCAGTGTGGCTGGATCATCTGGCATGTGGGGAGGATGGAATGAGATGGGACCAGAGAGGAGGGTGGGTGCTAGACTATGTCTTGACTACATTCTGTAGGCAGCTGGAAACTATTCTGTATTTTAGAAAGATAATACTGGAGACTGTGTGAAGGATATTAGAGGAGTCAAGAAGACCATTGACGAGGTTTCTGCAATAGGTCATCTGAGAGATAACAAGGGCCAAGCATGAAAATGGAAAGGAGGAGACAAGTAAGAGCTATTGACTCAAAGACACAGCACTTGATGATAAATTGAGTTAAAGTAATAAAGAGGAGGGGGAATCTGAAGACGTCAGCAAAGCAAGTTGAGGATCCCCTTTTCTGTGAGAAGAAGGTTGGAGGATAGGGTGGAGATTTCAGTTTTGAACAAGTTGAGTGTAAGGTTTCGGCAGGACTTCCACATGATACTGCTGGAGAGACAGCTGGAAAAGCAGGGCTGGAACTCAGGAAGTTTGGCCTTTGAGAGCTCACCTATTCCAACTAATTTCTTATAATCTGTGAAAAATTTTGTGAATTTTTAGATATTTGCTATTTTCAAGACGACAGAAGTTTCACAAGTTTTTGTCAGAACCAACTGGAAGTTTTTACCAAAGGAAAAGGTTTGTTTCTTCAAAAAAACAGAACATTCAGTAAAGAGAAAGCTAGTTGATGATTTCTACTTTCTTTTCTTATTTTGGAGCCTGAGTTATCAGACTTGTTTAGACCTGAGGATTAACATTACAGAATATTATAACAGGCTCAGTGTTAAAAGGAAAAAGATCTTGTTAAAATACCTCCAATTGATATGAAGAAATGGACTACCTCTTGTGTTCCTAAAGAAAGTAATAAGAGAGAGTAAGAGAAACCAAGTTTTTTCTTAGAATTTATGTTTGGTTATTTTAATAGTTGTAGCAAAGAGTTAGACAGAAAAGACTAGGTCTGGGGACGATATAAATGGTTAAATGAGAAAATAAAGATGTTATTTAGAGAGAAAGGGACACTTTATGAGCACTTAAAAGTTGAGTTTTAAATAAACAGCTCTCTGTAGTGCTAAGTTGAACAAACCAGAAAGCAAAATGGAAAGTTTATGTCTAGTACTAATTATAGCTCGAGTGAGAAACTTTTTCTCTCTGTTTTTTCTTTTCACTTGTATAATCATATCTTTCTCAATAATTACATTTTCTTCGCATGTACCAGGCAGTACCTTCTTTGCTGATACTAATTTGAAGGTAGGGAGCCAGGGACATGGAGATACCGAATTCACCAACAAAGGTCATTTTTAATTGCTATCTCCAGAGTTTCAGGACTGCATCATCGCTTAATGACTCAGCCTTGTCATTGGCACTGACTCACAGAGATCCTAATACATGAGAGTTAGTGTCACAGACTGACGGGCAGACCAATCCACATGAAGCCAGGGAAAAGAAATGAGGCTGCCATCATTGAATACACAGCTGACCTTAACAATCCAGGATAGGAAAGGGCAAACTATTCTGAGGGAGAGCAGTTAATTTTGCAGTGTGTTTGTTGCTGCTGTTATTGTAATGACTATTTTCTTCCTGTTTTATATTTATTTATCCAAATTCATTTAGATGAAGGACTCAGAGATATAGAGACATGCATACTTTTTGCAAAAACCACCATAATGTAGTAGAGGTACTCCAGGATATGGGGATCTTGTTAGCTGGTTACTTGCGCAGCTTGCTTGACCTCTGATAATTGTGTCCTTATCTACCCTTATACAGCCTCTGAATTTTAGGCTCTGTGTCAGGCATATTTACTGTTTATAGCAAGCTCAGGAGAAAAGTACCGTTGCCATTGTTTTTATAGGTGAAAAAACTGTAAATTTTCCAAGGACACATTTCTAGTAAGTAATGAATTTGAAATTTTTATCACGTATATCTGTCCTCAAAGCCAATGCTCCTAAAATGCGTCTCATCTGTAAAATATGGCTGATAATAACACCTGTCTTACAGGGTTGTTTTGCAGATTAAATAATAGAACTGTGAAATGTCTAGTACCTTAGTTTGCATTAGGCAATCAATAAACGGTTGATATATTACTAAAAATAATGAAGAAAAATCTTCACTAGAGTATCCATAGCAAGCAATGAAGTGCTTGTTGGAACATAACCCTTTGATTCTTCAGTGTGAATTAGCCTGATGTTACCAACACTGAAAGCAGATGGTAAGGAACACAATCCAAAGGAATGAATCTTTAGTAGTAAAATGTCAGATACTGTAACATCTAGATGGAAAACATAATTTTGTGCACTTTGAATCATCCTGGTAACTCCCAGATCATTCCATGTTGACCTCAGCATACTTCTCCTTTAAGCATCATTTGCCCCCATAAAAATGAAACTATCAGTTTCAAAAGTAAGTAGAGTCTGTACTGATTTGTTAGAGGCTGAAGTTCCAGAATAAGTTTGGGAAGCCATAATTTAGGGTAACAAAATATAGTAACTGATAGCAGTTGTCACTGATAACATCTGGAAAATGTTGTGTAAATAAATGCAAGAAATCTGAGTAAAAATAGGAAAAACAGAGGTTTTAGTTTTAGAATCCATAGTTTTACTTGGAATAACAGCTATCGGGCAAGTATTGTTCTAGAAAAGTTTTGGTCAAAATAAAGCAGAGTGAAAAAGAATGTGGTCTGTCCATATGTATCATTTGTGTTTAGACACTTATGAGGCCAACAAAGCAGAAGTGAAAAGTATATTGCTTCTAATGAGGAGAGATATCCAGAGTGGGCTTTGTTTAATGAAGACTGACCACAATGGATTATGACCTCCTTGAGACTAGGGAGAATATCTTGTTCATTCTTTTATAACCAGAACCTAGCTCAGTCCTTTTGCAGCAGGAGTAACTGTAAACTTTTGTTGAAAATATGAGTGAAAAATAATGAACTTGCCTATCAGGAGGAGAGAATGAACAAGGTCAGTTTATCAAGACAAATGCTCAGCTGAATCTTGTCTTGATGGGTTGTACCCTTAGAATTGCTAACGGGGAACCTGACCCAGCTGGCTGACAAAGGACAACATTATCAGTTTACAGATTGTCAAACAGGCTGTATCCCCTGCAGACATTCCTTAGTATATCCACACCCTCCCCAGTACCCTAGGGACATCCCCTAATGCAGAAGCAAGTGAAAACAACCAGGACAGATGCCCTTTTTGTTTGCTTGTGTGTCTGGTGAACAGTGGGGATCTTAAGGCAGATAGGTATCTTGGATAGACAGAAGCAATCACACCGTCATTGAATTCAAAATCCTAAGGGAAGGTGGATAGACAAGAGAAAGTTAAGAAAAGCAGCCATATTTTTCCAGGTTCACAGCATAACTAGGAAGAAATTGACTGTGTTGAAGTTCGAGAGACAAAAGAGTTTAGGAAAGCTGATTGTTGTATGAAAATATCATCTCTTAGGACTAGAAACCAGAGATTCCAGAGTACAGAATGTCAAAAAGAATAACAAGGCCAAATGGCTTATTTCATTCTCATAACAGCTCTACTATATAGGAAATTTTAGTATCCTCATGTGTAGGTATTGTGACTGAGGTTCAGAGAGGCTAAGAATGTGTCCACAGGGTCAAGTAATTAGAAGTGTCTGGACCCCACTGGTACTCTTCATTATTTAATAGTACCAACCTCAAAGGTTGTTACAAGGTTTAAAATATAAAAAATGTTAGAGAAAAAAGCAACAATCACTAGTTTTTAGTCCTTCACAGTAAACAATAGCCCAATGGTTACTCAGCTTAACTTTGTGTGCTTGTTGGATAAATTTTTCTGAGTATCTAACACTCACTGAATGAGACATATATGATATAATGTATATTTAAGAGTAGGGAACTGACTTTTTAAGCACCAACTCTATGCTTGATGCTGGGAAAGGTACTTTATTTATGGGATCTAATTTAATATATTTAACCTTGTGAGGCAGGTATTATTATCCTTACTTTAGAAATAATAAAACTGAGGATGGGAAAAGTTAAATGATCTCACAGCTAGTACATAGTGAGACGAGAATCAGAACCCAGCTGTAAAGCCAGTCTTTGTCTATATCACGTAGCCTATTTTATAAATCATATACAGCTATAAAAATGTAAGGTGTCAGTCAGGGTTCAGGGCATAGAACAGAAGCCACTCTAGGTATTTTTAGCAGGTAGGGATTTAATTTATGGATTTTGGAACTTACAAATCCATTGGAAAGTCCTAAGGAGCAGTTCTAGAATGAGCCTCTTAGATGAGTTCCAGAACTACACAGAAATGACCTACTAGAAGAGCTAGTGCTTTGGGGCCACTATTAGAGATGTCAGAGGAAGAACTACTATCTCTGCTTCCTTAATTGTCTGAGGTATCTGGTAAATGGATAACCAAAATTGTTATGCAGGGAAGTTAAATTGGGTATCCATTGCTTCTGGATAATTAGGAAGCTGAAGAATGAATAATGTAAAGTTTCTGTAGGGAAGCGTCATGTTTCATGACCATGAGAGCCAGCAGCAACAGCAAAGAGCCCCAGGAAGATAGTCTCTGCCTCAGTTCTATTTTCCATATATTAATTGAGCATATTTACATGGTGAAACTTGACTTGAATATAGAAGCCATAGTTGCAAGGGAGTCTGGGAAATGTACATTTTAGTTTTCCAGCTTCTCAATTAGAAAGAGGAGAGAATGGAGGATGAGTAAGCCATTCCAGAAAAGGTAACATTATTATTAATTAAAAATGTAATAATTATTACAATCTGGATTTTCTAACTTGGTTGATCACAAAATGGAAAGCTAACTTACTTTGCAATGGTTATCTGACTTTTTAGTCTCTTGGCCACTCGATGTCAGTAGAACGCTGCTGACTGGGTAGGACATTTGCTTTAGACACAGCTCTTGCTTTTTATCAATGTGCAAAGAAATTTGTGTCTAACAGAAGTTTTATGGTCCACTGACTGTAATGTGGCGCTTTACCAACCATGAACTTTGACATGTTTATAACGGGGACTTAATCTGAAAATATGCAAGAGGGAGTCTTATGAATATAATTTATAATCAGATGAAGTTTCATGTAGCTGTTGAATAGCATATGAAGTTAATATTTGTGCCATAAATTTCGAGGTTAATTTTGTCCTTCTTCAAGAGACATAGTGACATCAATAGGTAAACTGAAGGTTGAAATTCCAATTGCTTTGAAAGGACATCAAACCTTATGAATTTGAATTTGTACCAAAAATAGCAGGGGAATAGTATAATTAACATACATGGAATTCCATTTCTTAATACAAGGCAAAACCTAGAATTAACCCTACAAAGGACTTTTGTATAAACACTCTGTTATGTCAGAGCTAACAATGTCAATAGTCTTAGTTATTATACCTGCAGATCTTTATTTCTGCAAGTTAGTGGACTTTTCCTAAATTTCCAACGTATATTTTATTATGTATTGACCTTTTCTCCTTAACTCTTTCAATAATATGCTATTTAATGCCACAAGTGTTTAGTTCTTCTCCAAGGTACTCTGTTCCTAAAATCAAATAGCAATTTCACATGCTTACACTTAGCCTGAAGTGTTTATATACTTTAATTAGTGTAGAAATATTTTCTAGCTTTCAAAGCACTTTTAAGAGATCATAATCCAAAGGAAAGGGGAAATACTACTATTCAAATGACTACTCTGTTCTAAAAGTATTCCAGAATATTCAACTTTCAGAAGAGTACTAGAAGAGGACTAAACAGTAACTTGGAAATTCTTGGTACATCTTTTACTAAGATGATTCAATATTTTGCACTCAGCAATTTGAAGTGTGCTTCAGTTTTTATTTTAATTTTTCTTGTTAATCTTTCATCAATAAGATTGTCAGAATAACATTCTATGGGAACTTAACTGTTTATCAGTGAAAAGAGACAAAATACTTAAGGAAAAAACTGATCACATTATGCAATTAGATTGCAGATAGGTACATATGACATAGAATGGACTTTGCACATGCCTGAGAGATTCTGAATACTAGCAGTGGCACAGTTGTAGTATGTTTCTGTGAATGTATGCTGGGGTAGTGTGGGCCTAAATACACATATGCGTTTGTGCTCTACCCAGGGGATTTGTAAACCTCAGTTAATGCAGTTGTGGGGAATTGCATTTCTGAATCTACCTTGGTCTATCATGGGTCACGTGTGAATGAACATGAGTAAAAGGATGTATACCAATGAATATGACTTTATGTTTACATATCTATATCAAAGAACATACAAGTGAGTATTTTGCATTTGGATGAGGCTATATTTTTCCTTATTTGTTTTATGTTTTTTTAAAAACATTTTATTGCCAATATTGATTACCAGTGTCCCGCTTATCTTTCTGCCATCTTGGTTACTCACCTTCACCAAGATGAAACAAATGATATCACATATGTTTGCTGGTTCAGAAATCTCAGACTGAGGGCCATAGTGCTCAATCAGGAATCAGGATGCAATACTGATGGCAACCTCATCCTCAAGAACAAAGGATGAAGCTTGAGGTGTACCTAATGCCTCAGCAGGAAATTTACAGTTAAGAGGTAATTGCTGAGTATTTTATATTTTTATACAGTACCTTACAAGTTGATTTTAGCCTGCAGCAAGCAAAATATTCCCCTTCTACACAATTCTCCCATACCTGTTCTTTCAGTACATGTGAAATTTATAAAAATACCCTGCAATTTCTAGTGTTTCTCTTTATCTTGGAGGTGAATGAGAAGAAAACCAGAGTGAGTTGAACATAGTCTTAACTCAGAGAAAATGAGCCACTAATCTTTGATTGGAAGATGGAGCAGATGTAGTTAAGGGTCAGAAGAGGGATCAGGAAAAGATAATAAGCAGACAAATTCTGGTGACATTTACATGAGAATATGAAATGAAAATTTCAGCCACTTGTTTGTGATACTGGTATATTCAGCAGGACGACTGTTCACGGCAACAGCAAATGGTTCAACGGATATCATAATAGGAGAGTTGCTGATTTCTGCTGTCCTCTTAGCCACAATGGCATAAAACTTAAAAAACAATGTCAAGAGTTATTTAGCAGCTTTAAAGAGTCTTAGAAACAGCCTCCCCCTGTGAAGCTCATGGATATTAAAGACAATTTAGGCAACAACCCAGTTCCAAAAGAATTTATACGAGTAAGAGCAAGGGAATTGCATGCCAGAAATATACAGATTTTTTGGTTCTCATTTTGGTTTTACTTTCTGACAATCAGTTCTAGAGACTCTTCAGTGAAAGCATATTTCACCTTTAGGCTTTGGAGCCCCTGTTGCTTGCTTCGTTGGGCACCTATAGCTGGCTTTTCTCCTAGATATGTCCATTCCTGCCAGCTGTTATAATGCAGAGCATGATAGTTACGGCAAATTGAGAGCCATGTGATTCCTTGAAGATACATGGGAGAGACCTGCAAAATTTGAGTGTAGGCCAATAAAAGTTGCTAACCAACAGCAAATTATTCAACCAATTTGTCAAAGATGCACTGTATTTGGAAAAAAATGCATCCTCTCCTCACTCAATTCCATGTGATAGCTCATTCCCTTTCTGCTTCATCTCTGGCTCTAGGTTTGATCTCACCTGTGGAATACTGTCTGCTCTCCTCATTCAGACTCTTGTTCAAAACTACTCCCTGGAAAACTGTGACAGATTTCCTGCTAAAATTCCCTCACATTATGTCATTTTGCTGACTCATACTTTAATGAATAAAGGAGCAGTCTGCCACCATGTGATGAATATTTATTGAGTGCCAATCTGTGGACTAAATCTGAGACTCTATTGTTCCTGTTATTAACTGAGTATATCAGTCAGGGTTCAGTGCAGAAAACAGAAATCCCCCTTGTATTCCAAGAATGGAGGAATTTACAGCAAATTTGAGGTTTACACAATCATTAGAAGAGCTAGGAAAAAATGGCAGGAAAGTCATCACTAAAGTGGATGTTTCTTTGGGTTCACCTGGAATCCACTGCAAATCTCAAGATTCTCTGGAGAGCTTCCATCAACAGTCCCCAGCTGCAGCATTAAAGTGAGTGGTTTGCAAAGTATTGCTTAGAAGCTGCTATGGATCCCATGTTTGCTCAAACATATGACCACATCTTTCTCTGGGGAATTATGGTCTTTCTCTGGCAAAATTGTTGTGTTTACCTTGTAAAAATGAGATGGATCCTCCATTCAAATTTGGTTTAGATATCAAGACTGATGATATCCATGCATTCATTAAGAAAGTAAGAAAAATTTATTACTCACAAAATGAGGCTTTCTGGGAAAGCCCAAAAATGGCTTGAAAGAGCAGAGAAAGGGGACTGTTTGGTTTTTATTGTAGTTAGGATGTACGGTTGGCATGATTCCTACACATACACAGGCTGGAGATTGTGTGGTTTGCACTTCCCACTGGTGCCAAAGGAAGGTGTGCCTGTGCTTTCTTATCAACTTGCCCAGATGTGGGAAAGAAGGGGAAAGGAGAGTGGTGTGACTTGAAAGGTGTCAGAAGTCAAACATCAAAGATGAAATTAGATTTGCTATTACAACACCATCTTGGAACCATGGAGGGGAAGGGGATTTGGGGGATACTTAGTGTGGTGGTGATGTTGAGTTAATAGCAGAAAATCTCATACACTGGGCATGGTCTCAGACTCCCTTTATTCCATGTTACCCAGACCAACAGTAGGCCACTTTCCACTTCTGCATTATTTCCTACTAATGAAACAGTCACTTTTAAAATTAAAGTAATATCCATTTTAAAAATCAAGGGACCGTAAAATCCTTGTAAGTATGTAAAGAAAAGAAAAAAAACCCCCAATAACTGACATAAGTAATAAATCATCAAATAAACATGAGTAGAAGTTTTCCCTCCCCCTCAGAAAAGAGGATTTGTACTTGAGAACTATATAGATGTCTTTTCTCAGGAAATTCACATTTATTAAAAATAGGGTCATATTTCTCAAAATGTCTCAAAGACAAATGTTATAGTACAGTGAAGTTATATGTTCACCTCCAGCATACACATTAACTGGAAATTTTAGCCTCATTCAGACAAACTTTTTAAAATAAATTGGAATTATGTACATGGTAACTGTTTACTATTAGCAAGAGTTGACTGAAAGTGGGAAATCCAGTTCTCGAAATACTTTAGTTCAAATCAGAGAAGGTAGAACATTCCAGAAGTTTTGACTGTTTAAAAGTAGGTCACCTCAGTAATTAATATCTAGGGTTTCATAAAATCTCTGATTATGGGGTGCCTGCTGATGTGACAAACATTGGGTTAAGTGTTGGGGATACAAAGTTGAATAAAACTTTTTTGCCTTTAAGGACCTCATAGTCTATTCAAGTGATACATAGGATTATAAGATGCTAAGGATTCAAGGAGTAAAAGTCTTCTGCAATTAAAACTATGACAGTCTACTAAGCAGCCACTTCTGCAAAACATAGCCCACCCAATGAAACCCAGTGTTTCAAAATTTAAAAAAATCTGTGAAAAACAAATCCCAAAATTCAGCATTATATTCTTAAACAAATTTCTAAAATAAAAGGAAGACTTAGCCAGGCAAGGACAAATTCTAATTTGGTTTTGAATGTTGTCCATGAAAGACTGATGACAACTGACAGTATTGTAGTATTGTCCAGCCTTCTAAATGTAACACTGATTTCCATATGAAACAGAGAAAACAGTGACTTGCTGCTTGTTGAAGTCAGGCACCTCTGAGAGATGATTTATTGTATATTCTGAGGTGCTTCTTTCCAGGTAATGAGGCATGAGAGTGACTGATAAGCACATAGAATTTGGAGGAGAACAAAATAATAAAACAAGCAGGTTCACTCTTAATCATGATTGCATATAGTAAATAAGCAAAATTCTTTTTCTAAAAATGTTGAATACAGAAAGTTGAAAATCTTTTGAAGATATTAAAAATCCAAAAGTTTAGAATTACAAATGAATTTAATTCTCTAAACATTCTGCTTAATTAGTGAAGAACTTTAAACATGCATCACAAAATATAAACACATAAACTTTATAATTTAGTGTGCAACTCCTGATTTTTAAAGGTGAACTTGAAAAAAATATGTCAATATATTTTCCCCTCAAGTGGTGATGGGTCCAGCACTGAAGCCCAGGATTCAGGTAAAGTTTTTAGGAGAAGGATGTATGTGTGGGTGGGAGAAAGTTATCATTTTTTCTTTATTTAAATTGGGTAATACTATATTTTGAAAATCCTTTGATTTACATTATTTCACTTGGTTCACAAAACAACCATCAAAGTAGGTAGAATAAATATCCTTAGAGCCATCTTACAGATGAGGAAACTGAGATTTAAGGAGGTTAATTAATTTTCCAAGGTCTCATGTCTGGTTACTCACAAAGTTAAAAGAGAAGCCAAATCTACTTACTCCCAGTCTAGACCTCTGTCTGTTATACAGTGCTGTCTTCTAATAAGTGATATCCTGCTAGATTTTGGTATTCTTACTATGTGTTTTTGACAGTTTTGATTTTGTATATAATCATGTGTCAAATTTTCTATTCTCTTTGTGGACAAGTTCTGATCTGATCTGAACCCAAATAATTCAAACTGGAGAATGAGGTACCAGATTATTTTACTTAAATTATATACTCTTCTTTAGTTTACATGTTTGTGAAATTATAGAAAAGTAATGAAAATAATGTTTATTTTTGGGATTTCTTCTCTATGTGTTTGTCAGACCATTTAATTTTAGCAGTTGGGTTAAACTTTTAGACTATAGAATCCTACACTCTCTTGAATCTCACATTAAGAGTTTTTTGAGGAATTAAATATATTTTTTATTGGTAATGCTATATGTGTTATTTAATTTTTAAAATAATTTTTATTTTTAGAGCAGTTTTAGGTTCACAGCAAAGAAACGATCTTTTTACCTGAGGTCTGTATATTCATTCTTGGGTTACTGAACTACAAATAAAGATAAACTGATAAAAATGTTTTGAGTGACAAAAAATTACATTTAAATATCAAATATGAACCCTACTGAAGACAATGATGTTGTTCTCTATTATAATGATTTTATGTTGATTAAAATTAAAGATATTTACATTTGTCTGAAACACATAAACAATTTCAATGGTGATTTAAAAAAAAATTGCAAATAAGTATTTTATTTTGGTAGTCTTAATATGACCTTGAGTGCTTTATTACTCATGGTCCCAGTTCATCATCTACCAAGTAAAAAGAGAGAGTATGATATCATGGAAGAGTAGAAGACTGAGTTTAATTATCTACTCTATTATTTAATAATTATGTGAATTTGTTATTCCTTCTTCCTGGAATCCTCTTCCCCAGATCTTCACACCTATAGTTCCTTTTCATCACTCAGGTCTCAGCTCAACTTCTCCCTCTTCAATGAGTCCTTCTATGACACCCACTCTTGTCCTCTGTGAAGTTGCACTGTGCTTCAGTTGCTTTCTCACATTACCCTGTTTTATTGTCTTGCACTTATTTTGTGTGAAATGATCTAGAAGGTAAGCTCCCTGAAAGCAAGGACCTAGCCTGTTTATCACCTGTGCCAACCAGCACTTGGAACATAGCAGGTGCTTTGTTAATATTTGCTGAATAAAAGAATAAATGAATAGTTTCAAGTAAGTCACTTTCTCAACTGTAATACAGGATTTTTACACCTCTCTTATAGCCTAGTGAGGATAAGAGATATTTGAAAACTGTAAAGCATTGCAAATTATTATTATTATATTTACAAAGGTATATGGGTTGACGTTTGCTTGAAAAACAATGGTGTTGAACTCTTCAGATTTTTACTAGGTGAATATTAGTGAAATCTTTGCATTTTTCCCCCCATTAGGATAATTAGCATACTATAAAGTCATTTGTGAGCTCAGCAGTTTGACAATTTGTTCTTGGTTTACTCTTTTATCTCTAGGTTTCTATACCATATATACTGTACAACTGGCCCTTTGGATCAGCGGGTTCTACATCCATGATTTCAACCAACTATGGATCGCAGATATTCTTTAAAAAATTCCAGAAAGTTCCAAAAGCAAAATTTGAATTTTCCACATGCAACTACTTACACAGCATTACATTGTATTAAGTATCATAAGTAATCTAGAGATGATCTGTGTGTGTGTTTTATGTACTATTTCTGCAGGTATTTAGGGCATAAATGTATGCTCTTACTCTAAGAGAATATAGACTGATGCTGCATAGTACAATGTGGGATTAAAATGTCTCTTTTAGCACATCAAACTGAAATGTAGTAGCTTTGTTTCTTGGAGATTTGGTTTGAAGTTTCTTTGTCAGAAATATTCAGCACAGTGATCTCTGGAGTGGAAAGGAACTAGCTTTTCAGAGATATGAAGATGGGTATATTATTTCCTCCTCACACAAATCAGAAACTGGGTAAAATCACATGAAATTTATTTCCACTTAGTCCTGACTTTGACACATTTAGAGTTAACTTACCTCAAGGTTTTTTTTGAATGAAATGTTTGCAGATGTTTTTCACATTTGTTTCTTGGCCCCTTTGCAAGCTCAGCAGCTGTGCACTTGCAAGCTAAGCCTTGTTTGCCTGAATGTGCTGAGGGGTGTAGGGGCAGAACCAGCTCTAGCAAGTCTAATCTCCAGTAGGAATGTTTTGGGGAACTTGATACCTGATGTTGCCATGGTGGCATTAGTTCATCTCCATATCATCCCTATGACTCCCATTTTTCTATCACACTCTCTGGACACATTAGGCCACATTCCTACCACCCTTTTCCTATTATTCCCTTCTTATGACTCCTCTGAGGTCTAGGCATGGTCTCAAATGGAAGTTTGGTAAAACCAGACGTGAACCTTGTAAGATGGATTGGTGGTCCCTGGAGTGATAGGTTTACAGTGTCAAGCTCTTCTGAATTGAAAGCCAAAGCAAATCTTATGAAATAGAAAAGAAAAATTACTTCATATTTTCCAGCTCAGTTCTAGTTCATTTCATGAGCATCAGCAAAGACAATCTACTTTACAAAGATAAAAGCCTGCATTTCCCAAAAGGTTGTCTTTATCAAAGAAAATAGAAAAAAATGTGAGATATGTTTCATAGTAGATATGACCAAGGAATTGAAAAATAATGAGTGAAGTTAGTATTGCTGATAAATAAAAACACTGTTAAAAGTTTAGATTGCAAAATAGAAAATAATGTTGTTTGTAATAAATGATATGCCAGGTAACACTAAATACTTTTATTTACTGCCTGTTGAACTTCACCCTTCAATGACGAACTCAAATGTTACTTATAATACGAAGGCTTCCACTATCCCCAGGTCATATTAATTATTACCTCATCTGTGTTCATAGCACTACTACAGTTTTTTTATCAGTGAATGTATCATTGTGGTATCTTTATTTTATTTACTTGTTTATTTATGCATTTATTTAATAGAGTGCAGTGGTTAAGGACGTGGACTCTGGAGTTAGACTGCCTGGATTGTAGTTCTGGTCCTGCCACCCTCCATCTGTGTGACTTCGTGCAATTACTTAATGTGTTCTGTACCTGAGTTTCCTCACTTGTGAAATGGACAGGATAAGAGTACCTACCTCCTAGAGTATGATGAGAAATGTTGGAGTGAATATCCATAAGGACTAAGTGCCTGATGCTAAATATGTATTATTTAACATCCATATGAAATATTTGTATATGACAGAATCTATACCAGGGCCTGAGTCTGCACATATAGAAGAACCTCTATTGTCAAAGAATGTTTATGTTGGTGATCTAGACACTGAACAATTCAAAAGCAGTGAATTCATTTATTCTATGCATATTCACTGATCAACTTTTATATGCCTGGCACTGTTCTAGATGGTAGGAACACAACAGTGAACTAGAAAAAATTCCCTCACTGAGCTTCCATCCTGGTAAATGTTAGGGCTATGATGCAGGTTTGCAAAATATGTGGGAAGATGGAGATGGGACCTCTAACTCAGCCTGGGGTGGGGCTAAGAATGAGGGAAAGCTTCCTGGATGAAACAGTTTAGCCAGGCAGAGAAGAGATTGAGGGGCTTGAGTTAGGCAAAGAAGCAGTAATGAGGTCACTGATATTTACCTCCTTAAAGCAAAAACTCCTGTCTCATGAAGTTGCAAATTTCCTCTGTACAGATGGAATGACACTTCCTTTCAATTTAGGGAATACACCAGTGATTATTTCAACAATTTCTTGAAGTGGGGCTTTTCTGTTGATATGAATATCTTGGGTGTAGATTCCCATGCTGTAGATTATCTTCTTTTCAAGGAACTTGTGCTCTGTCTTTACTATATTTTGCATGATGTAACGTTATTGTAACGGTGGAGATATAGCTGAAATAGCATAGAAATTAGGTTCAGATGATCCGGATTCAAGCTTCAACTCTATCACTTGCTGGCTGGATGGCTTTGTACTTCTTTGAGGCTCAGTTTATCTGTCTGTTGGGGCATTAATACTGAAGTATACCTAAGAGAGCTGTGGTAAGGATTATATTTAAAAATTTGTAAAAAGTGCTTTATAAGTTGCAAATGCCATATGGTGTATTATTAATTATATTCCTGAAGAACACACTGTTTTCAGTAACTGACAAAAGGTTCAGTGAGAAAATAGCATAAGGGTATTTTTATCGACAATTTATACCTCACAATTAGAATGAACATGCATTTACAACAAGTATGTGATTACTTACCAGGTGCTGAGCTCTTTCGATACAATCCCGCCTTGTCAGTATTATTACCAAAGGAGAGTAACATGCTCAAAGTTACATAGTGAGTAAGTGGGAGAAACAGGTGTCAAACTTGTTTATTTGACCTCATATCATGAATTTCTTTTCATAATGTAACCATGCCTCTTCAGGAGTCTTGCAGGATCTGCTATATCCTGGTGAATCTTGCTGAATCCTGAATATGTAAACCCTCTGAGCTTTATTGTTGTGCCATGTAATCCTTCAAAAGTGAGCTTCACAGTCCTTCAAACTCAGAATTCTTTACTGGATTTTCAAAACAGCGAAGGGGCCAGGGTGGAGAAGATTAAGAATATGATAGTAACACAAAAAAATTCTTTCTTCTGTATTTCCCTTATGTTACAAACTCCCATTCCTCTTCTCTTCCCACATTCTCTGAGAAATTTCCCCCACCTTTAACTCTATGAATCCAGTTTCCTTCTGTCACTCCTTGTTTCTATCCAGTTTTACAAGCAAAGCCAGAAAGAGTTGATCTTGGGAGAAAAGGGGTGGGGAGCAAAAGAGATAGAATGGACCATTCCAGAAATTTTTTTAGCTAGCTGAAAAAGGAGAAAACCTAAACACTCATACATTAATTTTTTTCTTGTCAAAAATTAATATTAAGTAACATGAACTGTTATGACATTGCATAGACCTCATTTTAATGGAATGAATTGAATAACATAATAACTGGTAAAATTTCAGCCACATCCTGAATTTGTCAGCAGAGCACTTGTATCCCTTTTTGCAGTCTGAGAAGGACAGGTAAGTCTGAGTTCACCTGAAACCTATATTTTCTAAATTCTGCTGACCCTCTGGTAAGATCCCATTGACTTTATGTCATGACCAGCATTTATATTTGAAGTTAGCCTTTCAAAGTGCAGTGTGCAGCGACATAATCTCCCTGTAGGCCTTTACTGTAACAATTGCAGAGGTCCAATTTATTTTACTAAAAAAACAGAATTATTAAGCTGATTAGCTCCATGTGTATGTTAGTTCCACTATGATTATCAAGTTGACCCACAATTATGTCTTTTAAAAAAATCCCTGAAGAGCAGTGTGGAAGCAAGTTGTGCTACTCTGGAAAGTAATAAACATTGTCATTGTCCTTTTCATATTGCTGATCATATTTGTAAAATTTAATGTCTAAACAATAAAAATGTTGCTAGAAATAATTGTGTTTTCAATTATCCCTCAATTTACCAAATTTTGTAATTTTTGGTGAAGGTGAATTATTAAGAAACTCATCATAACATGTATTTTGGGAACACCAATGGTCATGACAATATTTCCATATGGACTATTTTATCACACCTCTCAGTGTAGTAATTTTATTCTAATTCACACCATTCCATTCTGTTTCCACATATTAGCACTATCTCTATTTTAGACATCTTTTAGTTGATATGAGTACAGGAATAAAAAATAAATGTTCCCACCCTTGATAACTTTAAATCTTACTGCAACAAACAGACAGTATATACAGTGGACTGAAATTCAATGTGCTTAGTTTTACAGTATATAGGAACAGGTCACAAAAATAAAAATGTGGGGTCCTGGTCAGTGGGAGTGTGTGGATTAAGGGCTTAAGAACAATATCTGAAAAAGTTTATAAATCCAGGCATCAGTAATAGTAGCCACTATTTAAATTTCTTATTACACATGGAATTGTTAGTGTTTGGTTTTTGATTGGATTTTTTGGCAGAATCTGGAAATTCTCTAATTATATCTGGAAGTCAGGGTATTTGTTATAAGAGAATGTCATTGTGTTGTTTTATGCACTGTCTCAATTAAAGTAGCTCACCTTTTCTTATAAAGCAATGGAAGACCCTCAACAGAAACATAATAAACACATTTCCATTACACAGCACTCAGATCTCAAGAGTACCGACTACCATAACCATTATAACAAAACTGTTAGAAAACTGAATAATCGTCAAAATATTTGTCCACTCCCTAATTACTTAGCATTTTGCTTTCTGAAAATATCAACTCATGAAATATAACAATATACTTTGCTACGTTTTCTAAATTCAAGTGTCGTGCCAACAGATGAACTTAATGGGAAGCCAACGATAACATTACAAAGAACAAGACATTTTATATTTTGGAAATCAATTTAGATACAAACCATGGGAAAAGAGAGAGAGTTAATTCCATATAAATTACGTTTGTGAAAAATTAGTTCCTTTGGGGAAATATTTTAAAAGTTCTTCCTGATGAGAAGGCAAACTCTTTTAAAGATATTGAAAAGATTCAAAGTATGTAAAAAAAACAAAACATGTAGTGACTAACCAATTATTAAAATATATTAAGAAATAAACATATATGATTAAAATTATACCATTGATATGAAATCTGAAACCTCAGTGATCTAACACACTGAGTTTGGCAATATTTGTGTGCCTTCACAAACCTATAAAATCTCTGGTGGAAACTGAAGAAAAAGAAACAGCTCTGTAATACTTGTAGCTAACATAAATAAATTTGCCAGATATTCTTATAATTTTTTTTTAGTGCTATCTAGTCACTTTAAATCTATCTCAGATTGTAGAAATATGTACCTTTTTATTCTTAGCACAAAACAGAGAACCCCATTTCAGTTTTTCAGTACAGTTTTTGGAGGTTAGCTTCATAATTTTAGGAATGGACTGAGTGAATTTTGACAGTAATCTGAGCAATTCAGGCCTCTGAGAGAATACGGGCTCTCTGTATATGACAGTAAACAAAAACTTTGGAAGGATGTAGTGGATTCTTTTGAGAAAGACAATGTCAGGACTTGAGAAAAAGTTCATAATTTTCAACTTTGTTTCAAAGGAGGGCCTTAAAAGGAAACTGTTGGATGATTGTAAGTGAGTCTGGTTTTCATGACATTTTGTTTCAACATCCCATCTATATCTACGGGACAAACCATGCAGAAAAAGAAGAATTATAGACCAAAATATATAAAGTCATTTTTTGCAAGCATCTTTTAGAAATGCTGCTGCTGCTACTATAATAACAAAAAGCATAGGGAATTTTCAGAGAATAAGATATTTAGACAGTATGCCTTAACCTTTTAATAAGAAGAATGAAAATGGTTCAAACAATGAAATTATGTTTTCAATATGGGACATTATAATCTAGCTAAGGGTAATAATCTTACTGATAGATTAAGTTTTATGACATTGGCTCTGCTTTTGTTACGTTTACAATCTCAAAGGGAAAATATGAAATCAAGCATCATCATATATGGAAAATAAAACAAATGTATACCATGGTACAGAAATCTATGACCTTTCATTGTCTGTGCCTTCAGTATTTATGTTGAAGAGTTTAGATAAATATGATCATGATGAGAATGATGCTGATGTTTTTATAATGAGAGGAAGGTAGAGGACTGTAAGTATCTGATACCCTGGAAAGTAATACTGTTTGCCAAACTAAAAGTTTGTGTGTGTTTTGAAAGTTCAACATTATCTGATGATTTTAGATTCTTATTTCTGATTATTGAACTCACTATCTTTCTTGTGAATTTCAGTACACCTAGATACACAACAGGATTTCTATGTATTTTGTTGTTAGGGAGTCAAGTTTGTAATGGGTCCTGAATGGCATGGACTCAAAGATACAATATAAATGTAAAACATTTTCTAAATTATTGCTGCAATCCTCTTGGATACTATTTCTGTCATTACCATGTGCCATTGTGTTCATTTTGGAAAACTTTTCACATATTCCTAAATGTGTGAGGAATGGCTTTCTCCAGTGTTGTGGCTACTAATTCTGAAACACAAATTCCCCCAAAATTTAATAATGTAAAGCAACTGTTTTACTTTGCTAACAAATTCTTTAGGTCAGGAATTTGGACAGGTCTATATGAGGACAGCTGGCCTCTGCTGAAAAGACTCAAATGCCAGGAGAGACTCAATTGGGGGGGCTGAAGTCTTGCTTACTCTTGTGTTTGGCTCAGGGGCTGGAAGAATTTGAAGACTAGGGCTTTCTACAGGAACACTTCTCCATGGGGCAGCCTTGCAGAATGGTGTCTTTAGATCAGTTGGATTTCTTACAGCTTAGCTCAGGGCTCCAAGTGCAAATGTCCAGGCAAATGAGGTTGAGGCTGCATTGCCCTTGCTGACCTAGTTTTGGAAATCACACAGAGTCTTTTTTGCTGAATTCTTTTGGTCACAAGGCTACTCAGATTCAAAGAGAAAGGGACATAGACCCTACTTCTGAGGGAAAATTGTCAAAGAATTAGCAACCATTAAAACACAAAAACATATGGAATTCCCTGGGGGTCCAGTGATTAGGATCCCATGCTTCCACTGCAGGGGGCCCAAATTTTATCCCTGATCTGGGAACTAAGATCCCATAAGTTGCATGGTGCAGCCCAAAAAACCACACCACCACCAGGATATTGCATGTAATATTAAAAAGCTGTTGACCAAGGACAAAAAAACCTAACAATCAATAAAATCAACAAAACAAAACAGAATCCCTGAACAATTTGTGTATACTTAAAATCTTTTCCTGATTATTTATTTATTTCTTCTTTATTTTTAAAATATATTTATCAATGTATGATAAAAAACAAAGAATTTTAGTGTAAGTATTTATACACAGGTTAATATATGGAGAGATGTCACTTATTTTCTGTCTGTATTGATTAGTATTACATTTAATTCCACATAAAAGAAACCTATTTACAGTGATTTAAGCAAATAGAAGTTTTATCTTTCTGATGTGGCAAAAATTCCAGAGGTAGGCAGTCCAGAACCATTGTAGCTATTTAAGAAAGTCATTAGCCTTCCAGGCTCCATTTGCTCTTTGCTCTGCTATTCTTGGCATGTCAGTTTGGTCTTTATGTTCAAAAGATGGCCATTCTACCTCTAGGTACTGCAACCAAGTTCCAGGTAAGAAGATAAGGGGGAGAATGAAAGGCAAAAATCTGCTTCCAGAACTTTGATCCAAAGAACAGGTTTTGTAAGACCCAATCAGTTGACTTCAGCATATACCTCATTGGCCAGAACTGAGTCATACATTCACCTCTAGCCACATAGGCGACTGGGAGGTGGGCATTTTAAACCTAGCACATGTGCATCCCATATAAAATCAAACTTAGAGAAGAAAGGGGGAATAGGTTGTGAGTAATCCCTTGTAGTGTCTGCCTCTAGGTGAAGGCAGTGATATGCAGAGTTAGGACATGAGTAGAATAAATGGGGAGAAAATGTTATGGAAGGTTTAAAAAAGAGATAAGTTAAAAGCATGGAGAAGTTTTGGCTGATGATGCCATTGTTTAGATAGAAGCAAAGATGGGACCTGTATGACTGATCTACAATCTAAAGAAATATTAACCATACAATAATCTGTGCTTTAATTATTTATTCTGTAATTTATCCTTTGAGAATGGGTGTACAGTGCTTTTAATAAAATAGTATAGAAATACAGAGATTCTTGTCATACTGGCTTAAATCATAATTGACCTTGAATACTCTGGAAAAAATGTTCTAAATTTTTTGAACATAAATTTTTCCCCACTAAGGCAGTCTATATTTTCATGTATAGTGTGTGTTTTATATACCCACACCTTGTGGGTATATATACCATGTGATTTTATTTTTATATTTTGACTCATCATAGCAGTTTTTACTTCCTGAGTACAACCAAAGTCCAGCAACAACATTCAGGAGAAAAGCCATGAAACATAGAACACAACATTCTTACACAATTAATCTCTGACTCATAATTAGAATTTTGTAAAACTGGTGGGTTTTGTTTAAACTTTTAGAAACCACGGTCCCTCAGGCATTAAATATAGCATATTTCTGTCAGCCTTTTAATACAATAAGATAGATAAAATAACAAAATTGTTTTTTATAAATACTAACATGTACACACTTTGCTTATATTCCATTGAGTCTGTTGAACCCAAACCAAGCACGAAATTCAGAGAACTCCAAAAGGAAAGACTAAGAATTTCTGATAACACTTTTAGTAACATAACAGTTTGAAGGTGAAGGTATTTGGAAAGATTAATGGTTCTTAGAAAAGAACCCTGGAGGTTGGTATCAACACGACTTATTTGCAAACAGGTTATTTCATGTCTTAAACTCTGGTTTTCGTTAGCTATGCTCTTTCATTAGAATCTGAACATACCTTTTCTCTCAACAACCGTTTGGCTGAATGATTTACCTCTTGTTTTCATTTAGCTCCACCATGACTGGTCAGGTACCAAATTGTAGCTTTAATCTGTCCCCTTTTCCCTCGCAGTTCAGCAAGACTCTCATGATCTATCTGATCAGCAGTTACTATCAAGCTAGTGACAGAATTTTGCAACTTATAATGCAATTAATTAAAGTGAAAAGAAATAAACTATTAGAGGATATATTAACCAATTTTGTGAACCACTTATTTACAAAGTTTAGTTAAATATTTCATTTAAATGTTGGTCTATAATTCACATCTGAGAATTAACCAAATCCTATAAAATCTCATGAATATCTTAGTTGAAGTCAAAACAGAGAAGCATATTTCAGAAATGTTTTTGTAACATTGATTGCATTTGTGAACTCTAAGATGAAAAGCTAATTCTTCCTTGAAATAATTGTACTTCTGGACTCAAATCTATCCAAAATACCCGTATTTTATTTACAATTTGGAAGTGAATTTTTAAAAACTAGCTCTTATTGCTCAAAACATTCATATATTCTAGCAGAGAATCAAAATCCCCATCTAATAAGTATGATTTCTTCCCCCCTTAAAAATAATTTGACTTAGCTAGGTTAATCAAAATCAAAATGAACTCTATAATTTTTGATCATTGTGGAATGCCATTGAATAAAAATCCAATATAAACATCTATGAATTATAAAATCTGAAAGTAATTAAGGAGGCTAATAAAATAACACATAGGAAATATTTACAGAAATGAATAAATGAAGGACTTAAAATCCAATTGCAGCAGATAAGAGAAGGAATTTTGTGTATAATCATTACTTTAAAAAATATTTATTTCTAAATCCCATGCACTGACAGTTTTCATGCATAAGAATAACCATTAGACATGTTTAGTTCACTCATTCTAAAAACCCATTGATTTTCAAGTACCTGAAACAAATTTGTTCATGTAAATTAACTTTGTGTTCTGTAAAATGCTTTATTTCTTACACACAGTAGACATTCAACACAAGTTTTTTGATGAAAAAAATAAAATTGTTGTTGATTTAAAAAATACAAAACAACAACATATTTTATTGATATTAAAGGAGAATTTATAAGATAATTGCTTCTTGTGCTCACATTGAACATAATTATTCCAAAATGAGGTTCTGTGTCCTCACTGCTCTAATAGTGCTTAGCCATATATGTAAATTAAAGAGCTAAAATGCATCTTCATATTTTATATAAGAAATGACTTGATTTTTTTAAAGGTCTCTCGCTAATACTTCATAAAAGTGCTTTAACCTTTTAGGCAATGTTTTCTTGAAGTGTTGTCTTGAACCACCTGCATCGGCATTATCTAAGAGCTTATTAAAATGGGAAACATAAATCAGGCTATCTGGACTGGAACCGTGGGACTTGTTTTTTAGCAAGCACTCAGAAAATTCTTAAGCACCCTGGAGCATGATAACAACTGCTTTTTCACCTTCAGTAAAATTGGGACCTGATAATGTCTGCACTGGAATCATCCAGGAGCTTACAGATAACCTGGTTCTACTTCAGGGTGGACCCACAGGAGTCCTGGACCCCAGGAGGTTGACCCTCCTTATTGTGTCTCTTAGTTATTTCTGAGAGATTCCCCATACTCTGCATTCTACATGTTGAAAGGCAGATTCCCTTATGATCTATTTGGCTTTTTCATCAGGCTGCTCTGTCCCATCACAAGTGATGTCTCCTGGCTTATGACTGCTATCAAGCAGGAAGAGGTGATTTCCCCTCCTCTTTACCACATTCACAGTCTTGAAAGAGAACCTTTCCTTAGTTCTGATATAAGAAGCTAAGTTTTGAAACTTTATTGATAGGCTTAGGTTCACTTACATGGTAAGACATTTCATAAACAAATTCCAAGTCTGTCACTATCCTCAGAGCTCATTCACCAATTCAGAAATCCCCCACTCCGCATCCCCCACCCTAACTCTCATCCTAGGAATACTCACTGGTCCAAGGTCCAGAGAGAAAGGAATTTCTTTTCTTCACCCAAATCCCTGCAGAAACATTCTCATTCTCACTCTCTCCACTAAAATCAATAAAAGCTGCAGGTTCAGGTTTTAGAACTTCCATTCAATACAATTTATTTTACCAAACAGAACACTTAGGTTCCTGTGTGAAACATCTGCTTTCAGATTATTGTTTGTTTTAATTTCTCCCCAGGAAAAATGGGCAGATACTTGCTTTTTACTTTGAATAATTTAGGAGCCTATTAGGTTGTTTTTCTCAGGATGAAGAAAGTGTTTCTCAAAGAAAAATAAAAATATTTTACCTTATAGATAGAAATTTTGCAGCTTTTAAATCACAATCTTTTTTTCTAGTCTCTACTTTTCACGACCTCAACATTTTTGTGCCAAATTTCAGACATGACACTCTGATATATATCATATGCTTAAGAGGTTTTTCTGTTGCTTTAGGCCCCATAAGAATTCTGAAGGTGGAACAAATTACAGGTTTAACATTTCTTCTAACTATTCATATTTACAAAATGGCAGGATAATTAAAGAAAGATTGATGATAGTAAATTAAAAAACACATTTGGCTTATTTATTATTCTAGTGTTATTAGATTATTCTGAAACAGTATAATTTACATGACTGCACATCCAGATTTCAATGATAATAAATAAAATAGATTTATTATGGTTAATGAACCTTCATCTGAAATGTACCTGTGGCATACTGGTAAGTATTAGTGGGTATTGGCTCTCTACTCCCCAAATGCTAGAGAGAGTGAGGAGATACTGATCACTCATACACTGCTAGTGGAAATGTAAAATGGTATAGTCACTGTGGAAAATAGTGTGGCAGTTTCTTGAAAAACAAAACATCTATCTACGATATGATCCAGCAATTGATTCCTATGCATATATCCTAAGTTCATACAAAAACGTTTATAGCCTCTATTCATAATATCTCAAATCAGGAAACAACCCAGATCCTTTAATGAATGAATGATTAAATAAACTGTGGTACATCTGTACCATTAGAATACTACTTGGCAATAAAAAGGAACAAATTACTGATACATTCAACAATTTAGAAGAATAATTGAAGAATTATGCTGAGTGAACAAAGCCAAACCCCAGTGACATATTTATGATTGTTTTTATATAACATTTTGAAATGCAAAAAATATCAAAATTGTGATTAGTTGTTGCCTGGGATCAAGTACGGGGTGGGGGTGAAATAGAAGTAGGTGTGACTATAAAAGGGTGACATGGTGGAAAATTTGTGTATCATGAGGTTATGGAAATGTACTGTATCACGGCCAACATCCTGGTTGTGATATTGTGCTTTAGTTTTGAAAGGTATTATCATTGAGGGAAACTGGGTAAAATGTACACAGGACCCTATTTCTTAAAACTGTATGTAAACCTTCTGTTATCCCAAATTTAAAGGCTTAATTAAAAATACCACTGCTGGGGCCCCACTCGAGACTAATCAAAGCAAACTCTCAGGGTGGAGCCTGGTCACATCAATGGCCTCAGCTCCATCCTAAAAAAGTTTTTATTCTCAATCAGAGACACAACAACTTGGCCTTAATTATAGAGTTCTGACATGCCCTACCTCTTTCAAGGCTATTTCATTGACAACCAGTCTTAGAATCTTATGCCTATTGCACAATACATCCCATCCTACCCCACCTTTGATCAGCTTCTGTAGGTTTTGCATGATTGCCACACTTGAACATGTTTCTCTTTAAGACTAACGTTATACTTTGACAACAGCTCATGTCAATGACCCTGCTTAGTCTCTGTCATGTCTCTTCTTGGGATTTTAGATCTCAATCCCTTTTATTTTCCCTTAAGACAGATTTTTCTGGATTTTTCTGATTTCAAGTGTAAAGGCCCCATCTAGATTTCCCTTCTCACTGATTTGGCTTTCAAGTTGGTTGCTCATCTGCTTTTTTGCCCTATTGAGTCTCAACTCTGTCCCTCACTTTTCCCATCATCCTGTGTTGCTCATGTCTCGGCATTGTTTGGACCCTGACCTCGTAGACAATTCCTGACCACCCTATAAAATGTAGGTCTCCCATTGTTATTCTCTATTTTACCTTTTTGTTTGTTTGCTTCCCAGCAGTTATTATAGTTTGTGGTTATTTGTCTTTCTACTTTTCTTTTTCTGTCAATCTAAATTATGAGTTTCATTTGAGTAGAGATTATGTCTTTCCCACTGTTGCATTTATTGTACCTAGCACAAAACCTGATACAAAGTTAGGGGTCACTTAATAAATAATGTTAAAAATGAATGAAATTATTGAAATAACATGTAAACAATTCAGTTCAGTTGCAAATAATATCTTCATAATGCTGATAACCTTCCAATAATTAGGATCTAGCTCTCTAGATTATGAATCAACATGATGTTTGGATAAAACTGCTTCTTTCATTTATTGACTGTGTTTAGTTAACTAAACTTTCCAAACCTCCCTTTCCATTTTTTGTAAAGCTGGAATGATGATTCCTATCACCAAGTGTTCTTGTGAAGATTAAGTGAAATAATGTAATAATATAGGTATTGTGGTTATAATAGAGTAATTGTTCAATCAGGATTAGGACCCCTTCACCAACTCCTCGATCTAATGCATTTGTTTGGACAGAACTATTGTATTTTTGGAAGTAGGCAAGTAGAAGAAAAAAATAAATTCAGATCAGTGAAATTATTTTCAAAAGACATCCAGAATTTGTCTTGGAGTATACAGTTGATTCAGTCTTTAACTCTGTCCACATCTGCATCTACAATTATTTTCAGCAAGAACTGATATATGTAATCATGTTCTTTAGAGGTTTCAGGGACCTTAATTATCTATTATGTTATGAAAATAAACTTACTGAGGTGAGAAAATTAAGTTTAGCAATACATTTTAAAAAGATTTAAAAAACATTTAAGAATTAAAATTGGGACAATTTAATCCAGAAATCTTACTATTCAACAAAGTTTGACTATTTCTTGTGTTTAAGAGGAGCATATCTCACTTGTTGTTACCTTTAGGTAATGCTTAAATTGGCTTTCTACCATAACATGATTTCTGCTAAACATAAATTTGAAGACATATTTCGGTTTTTGCCACATTTAGAACCTTGCTAGAATGTTATATTTGGTGGCATAGAGGATGTGTTTAAATATTACGAGGTTCTTTTTAGGTACTCTCCAAGAGGATTGAGTGACTAAAAACTCTTAAAGTCTTAAGGATTTTTGATGAGATTTTCTTAAGCTATGGTGGTCTTTGGTCATAATAATTAAATACAGTCATAGGATGTTGTTCCAAGATATATGGTTTCATATTTAAAAACTTAGACATTAATGAGGAAATGAGGAAGTCTTTTTCTTCTAGACATTGGATTCACACACCAAAAGTGGATAACGATGAATATAAGACCCTTATTGAAATTTGAACTGAGTGCACTGTTTGGGAAATTCCTTCTTTTGAGTTCAGGTTTATTTAGTAGTAACTACTTTAAAACACATTACAAATCATTCTAATTTCAAAATCCTTATGTTACACAGTGTTGTTTGAGGAATCTATTCAGGAATTTCTTCCTCCTTACATTTTTATCAATGCAATTGCGGAAAAAGAAACTTTATATTATAGAACATTCAATCTATTTGAAGTAAACCTATGGAAATTCATAAGCAAAACAGGTTTTTAAAGCATAATTTCATTATTTTCCATTTTGCAGGAGCAGGGACATCAGCTCTAAATGACTGACCTCTTTGATTATTAAGTCATGACAGTTTCATTCATAGGAAAGCAAAGCATTAGGAGTGGCTTCAGAGAATTTTCTTCTCATCTTAGATTTGCATAATTAGCATGTTTTCCTCTTATGTATAATGATTATTGTTTGCCTTAATGTCTTGTTGGATAAATGGAAAAATTTTCAATAGAAATGAATTTTAAAGAATGAAGAATGCAATAGAATATTAGGTTTAATAGTCTATATGAAATACACTATTATAGCATTTATCTTCATGGACAAGCCATTTGTGAGTTATCTTTCTCATTTGTAAAGATAGATACTATAACTCAATAATCCATCATGAATTCTTTAAAAATTTACCCTCTCTGCAGAAACACATTGCTCATACTTCGCTGATATGAGACAATTTAAGAATGAGTTATTTTATATGCATATTTGAAAGGTGGCTATAGTCTATAAACAGCACTGTTGGAGAAGGTCAAATTGTGATTGATGTTCCACCCAAAATATAATTCAGCTAGTCAGAGTGATTTAATTTAAGGAATTCTTTCTCTGCTTACTAAGCTGATCAGTATTCATTAACTATGTAATCAGTAAGTAATAGTTTGGGATGAAAATAACCATTGCCTGCAGATATCCTCAAAAAAAAAAAGACCTTATTTCTCTGATATACAAAGGAGGATGCCATATTTCAGTGTCACTTCTCAGAAATCTTTTAAATGTTGACAATTTCCTACAAACTACTCAGACATCATCAGTGTCTCTTTCCATATCACTGGTGGAATTATAGGATGATTTGTCTTTTGAGATTTTAGATAGTGATAAACAAAGATGAACTATTCTCTTATTTGGGTCAAAAGCAAGTGCTAAGGGATAAATTCAATGACTTATTTAACAACCTAACAAACACCATGGAGTATTGACAGTCTTCATCTTTCTTGAGGAAAGACATTAACTTTGGATTTCCAAGCTAAGACATTATATAGGAGAATTCCAATGAATTTGCACAATGGAAGAAATTATAGAGCCATGGTGCTATTTAATTAGGTCATTAATGTTGCAGTCTTGAACTAGTTATGCCAGAATCATATCAGATCCAGAACAATAGATTTCAAGCATTGAAGTTTTCACTGGAATCTCTAATGAAACTTGCATTCATATGAAAACTTAAGTACTTATAATCAAGTTATGATTATCTCAAAATGTTTTCTGCATTAAGGCTTCTATTCTTGTCATTTCTAATATAAGGGCAGGAAACAAATGTTTCAGTTGTAGGGTGCTTCAGTACAACTCAACCTAACATTAGGGTACCTCAAGTAAGTAAACTATACTATTTTATTCTATGTGTATTCTACTTGAAATTTTAGCAGTATTCTCTAATTTCTTACAGGACTGAAAAAGTGGGATTTCAGGCTTTTTTGTACTCTCAAAGAGGTGGAGAAGTACTGCTTCCTGCAGCCAAAGATTTATGAGGATTGCTCTGATGAAAGTATACACTATTGCTGTCATATCAAAAGTAAACAAAAAATTCTTAGAATTAAGTGCTCACATATCTGTTTTGATTGTGACATAACCAAAAGAATCTTTGGATACCAGGTCAACATATACTACATTGGAGTACACTGGAATGTGCTGCTCTAATCCAGTACGGCTTCCAGCTTTTATTTGTACCCAAAGCAAAAGAAGGCTCTGCAACAAGTGCAGGCCATACAAGCATCTGCCACTTGGACCTTATGATCTAAAAGATCTGATGGTACTTGAAATAACTATGATAGATAGGGTCACAGGTAGGGACATCTGGAAAACTCAGGAGAATTGTAGTGAAGAGCACCAGGGTTTTGGAGCAACTGAATACTAGCCAATTATGAAATGAGTATTATCTAATCTATCAAGCTATTAAACAGGCCTATACAGCTCCATTGTATCATGAATGACATTGAGCTTTAGCAGAAGCTAAGATATAAGTTAAGTTGCTTGAGCAGGTGGCTCAAACCCAAGTGATTCTTTCATGGCATTGACACTTTTCCTTCAAATCCATGACATCATGGTTATGAATAATACACCAAATGTGGTACATTAGTTAAGCCTCACTCAGAGATGGCCCTGAAAGATGGTGGGTAAAAAAAATCCTTCTAAGAGGTAGAAATTCAAACATGCATCTGGGTTTTCACTTTGCCTAGAGAGATGGACTGAGGTGTAGATCTATATTATGTCACTCTTAGTAGCTGAAATTTTAGCCAAATGATCAGGGACTTGGAAGGAATAAAATTGAAGAACTGCTGACTAAAATGTCTGAGGAAGAGGTATGTGAGAATGGACCATTCAGAATGACCACAGAATGTGGATTTTGGTATCTCATGATCACAGGGACCTACTGCATAGATGACTGTCTATAATCAGATGTACAAGAAGAGCCAGTTTATAGACATCCTTTAGCTTCTCTCTCCAGCTACCCGAGTGCTTAATCAATAGTTGTGTGTAAAAGATGGACATGTTAGTGATGTAAGCTATGCAAGGGCTCAGTAATGTAGACTTTCCTTTACCAAGACTGATATTACTGCCACCACTGTTGATTGATTGGCCTGCCAACAGCAAGAGCAGAACTGAGCGTCCAGTATGATACTGTTCCCCAGTGGCCCTAGACATTACCTAGCTTTCCCTAAAGTAGACATTTACTTTGGATATGGATTTTTCTTTCCTATGCACAATACTTTTGCCATCACCATCTTCTAACATTTTATTCACTACCTTGTTTTTCCACACAATATTGCTACTGACTAGAGATAAGCAAAAGAAGTAATGACTTAAGCTTATGCTTATGGAATTCATTATTGTTTTCATATGCTTCATTATCCAGAAATAGCTGGACTAATAGAAGAGTGAAATGATCTATTAAAATTTCAGTTACAGTGTTGGCTAGGTCAAAACACCTTATGGAGCTGGGGCGATGTCTTACATGTTGTTATATATGCTCTGAGCAGCAACCAATGCATGGTGATTTTTTTTCAGGTTCTGGAACAGAGTGGTAGAAGTAGGAGTGGCTCCTCTGATTATTACCATTAGTGACCACTTGTGAAACTTTGTTTCCCATTATAGAATGGTTTAGAGGTCTTAATTACCAAGGGAACAATGTTACTACAGGAGACTCAAAAGATTCCATTAAATTTGAAGTTGATAATATCACTTGACCACTTTGGGCTCCTTATGTCGTTGAACCAAGAAACAAATAAAGGTGTTAATAAAAAGGTCAGTGTGATTGATCTTGTTTACTAAAGAGAAATAGAGTGTCACTTCTTTTAATTTTTTTATTGAAGTATAGTTGATTTACAATGTTGTGTTATTTTCTGCTGTACATCAAATTGATTCAGTTATGCATAAGAATATGTATATATATGTTCAGGGTGTTACTTCTTAGTGAAGACAGGGAGGATTATGTTGGAAACCTGATTTTTCTGGATTCCTCTTAATACTTCCACATCCAGTGATAAAAGTTAATGGAAGATTAACTATTGCAACTCCCCAAAAAAGTAGGACCACAGATGGCTCAGGTCCTTAGAGAATGAAAGTTTGGGTTACCAGGTATAGAACCATGAGTGTTAAGAATTATGCAGAAGCTAAGACTTTACTGCAAGATAACAAGTTAGCTTGTCACAGTTTCATGAATGCTGGCAAGAGATGTGAGACTTGGGTCAGGCAAATAGGACATTTACTGACCTCAATAATAATAGAGTGTCAGCATTTATGCTGCTCCTCAAGAACCTGTTCCCACATGGTAACGTAAAATGGTCAGGTGATGGGTATACATAGAGTGAGGCATCACAGGAGGAGAATTCTGAGCTTAGGAAACCCCTATCCTTTATAATGGGCAGTAAACATGCCTTTTCCCCAGTGGGAGACATTGCTTTTATTATACTGGACAATAAATAAAGTTTACTTTGGAGGGAGACATTATCTATTCCCTCAAAGACTAGTTGCTATGTAACTATCCTTGAAATGACAGTTCTGGAACAAATGCTCTCAGTGCCTTTGCTTGCAAGATGTGCAGAAACTTAACTTGAGAGGTCAATGGAGAACTGTATTCCAACGACCAGATTAAGTGCTGCATAAGGGCAAAGGCAAAATGGAATGTAGCAGAAGGAAGTTTACCAAGTCTATGACGATGCATGTATTTTTTATCCTTGTTTTATTATGTATATATTGGCTCGGCCAAAAGGTTTGTTCGTTTTTGTTTTTTTTTCCGTAAGATGGCTCTAGTAGCACTTATTTGTCTTTAACTTCATTCGAAACAATTTTGTTAGATTGTATGTGACAGCTGTTATATCAGCGTGCATTTTAAAGAAGACTTACCAAAACTGGTGAATTTTTGTGTAGCCATTTTAATATTGAAGATGGAAGAAAAAAAGCAACATTTTTGGCACATTATGCTTTATTATTTCAAGAAAGGTAAACACGCAACTGAAATGCAAAAAAAAAATTTGTGCAGTGTATGGAGAAGGTGCTGTGACTGATCGAACATGTCAAAAGTGGTTTGCGAAGTTTCGTGCTAGAGATTTCTCGCTGGACGATGTTCCACAGTCGGGTAGACCAGTTGAAGTTGACAGCGATCAAATCGAGACATTAACTGAGAACAATCAAAGTTATAACACGTGGGAGATAGCCAGCATACTCAAAATATCCAAATCAAGTGTTGAAAATCATTTGTACCAACTTGGTCATGTTAATCATTTTGATGTTTGGGTTCCACATAGGTTAAGTGAAAAAAACCTTCTTGACCGTATTTCCACATGCAATTCTTTACTTAAACATAATGAAAACGTTCCATTTTTAAAACAAATTGTGACAGGAGATGAAAAGTGTATACTGTACAATAATGTGGGACGGACAAGATCATGGGGCAAGCGAAATGAACCACCACCAACCACACCAAAGGCTGGTCTTCATCCAGAGAAAGTGATGTTGTGTATATGGAGGAATAGGAAGGGAGTCCTCTATTATGAGCTCCTTCTGGAAAAGCAAACAATTAATTCCAACAAGTACTGCTCCCAATTAGACCGGCTGAAAGCAGCACTTGATGAAAAGCATCCAGAATTATTCAACAGAAAACGCATAATCTTCCATCAGGATAACACAAGATGACATGTTTCTTTGATGATGAGGCAAAAACTGTTACAGTTTAGCTGGGAAATTCTGATTCATGCACCATATTCACCAGACATTGTACCTTCATATTTCCATTTACTTAGGTCTTTACAAAATTCTCTTAATGAAAAAAATTTCAATTCCCTGGAAAACTGTAAAAGGCACCTGGAACTGTTCTTTGCTCAAAAAGATAAAAAGTTTTGGGAAGATGGAATTATGAAGTTGCCTGAAAAATGGCAGAAGGTAGTGGAACAAAAGGGTGAATACGTTGTTCAATAAAGGTCATGGTGAAAATGAAAAATGTGTCTTTTATTTTTACTTAAAAACCAAAGGCACTTTTTGGCCAACCCAATACTTGAATATACTGTTTTTTCTCTCCCTTTTCTCCACTGTTTCACAGAGTATGCATTGGTTGTGATTAACATTATTCTTCATTGTTTACATTACAAGCCATCTATCAAAGAAAGATTGTTCCTGAGGTAGAAAATAAATGAACATTATTCAGACATTGATACAATAATTTATGGGACTTTTTGTCTTTTTTGGGGGGGGAGAAAGGTTCAGTGTGGCTTTGTTAGTATAAGAAATAGTTGTAAAAAAAAGAGAAATAGTTGTATTTATGTTATTTGGTAATGCATCTTTGATATTATTATTTTTTGGAAGGTTAACAATGGGCCAAAGATTGTGAATGGACATGGAATATCCAAAGAGCAGAATTTACCTGATATTGTTACTGATTCTCAGTTCCATCCTTGACATTCTAAATTCTGCTTGCACTGTAGCAGGACAAAGCCTAAAAACTACTTTTTTCCTTGCCAGCAGACTTCCAGCTAGAGTCTGCCAATTAGAGGCTCAAGGAAAAGGTTTGGAAGACAGAGGAAGAGCAGCCATTTTTCTTCATTGTAGCACTGGGAAGGCCTGTCAGCAGCATCAAATTTCAGGCAACTGACTTTTGGGCATCCTCCTGAGAATCTCTCACTTTGATACTGTTGGCAGCTGAGATCTTTGGTAGACTCTTGACCTCTATTTTAAATTTCCTGAAAATATTCTTCCTGACATTTACTCCTGTAACTTTCCAATAGTTCTGCATTAATTCCTTGTATTAAACCTCTTCCTACACCAAATACCTGGAATGGCTTTTATTTTCCTGATCAAACTCTGACTAATACGGGGAATTATTCTCTAGAAATAAACACTGACTGTCCTTGAAGAGTAACGTTAGAAGGACTGAAATAAATAATCAATCGGTCCAATATTCTTAAAGGTAAACAAATGCTTAAAAATTTGCCTTTTTTCTGTATTGGTGAGCTATATATACATGGAAGCCATATACGTGGAAGATGATGTAATCTTAAGTAATATCTAATACTGATTTTAGAATTAACCTCAAATCTGCTTTTGCATGATTGTGTTTTACCTGTGTATCAGTTTCCTCATAAGATAGTTATGAAGAATAAGTATAGTAATTCATGTCAAGTGGTTAACACATAGTTAAGTGCTCAATAAGTACTAGATATTATTACTAATAGGAATATTAGAATTATAAAAATGTAAGGTGTAGTGTATTATATCCTGAGAGATGTGGTAAAAAATATTGATCTCAAATCTCATCTTATTTTTTTTTCCCTGAGATCTATACTCAGAATTTTACTGGTCAATGGGGGAGGGGAAGCAGTTCTTCAGTTGTAGCCTCTAATCAGTTAAACTTTATTGAGGTCTCACTATGGCAAAGACACTTATTTAACAAAGTGGTGGCAGGGACTACACCTGCCTTGTTTGGGCCCGTGTCCCAGCACCTCACAAGCAACCTGACACATAGCCAGTTGTCAGTAAAAATTTGATGAAAGGATGTAAAAAAGATATTGTATTGAATACTGTGGTTGGAAGGAAGCATGGAGTTCAGTACACAGAAAGATGAGTAAAACACTCTTTTACACGCAGTTTATAATCTCATAAGGAAGACTGTTCAAGTCATAATTAACCAACATTCAAGGCAGACTATACAAAGAGGAGAGTGATTCATTCTGTTTGGGAGTGATCAGAGAAGGTTTCAACAGAAATGAAATAAAGGTGAGCTGTGACAGGTGAGTTGGATTGTGTCAAGCTGACAATGGCAAAGGAATGGAAAATTGAGAGGAGTGATTGTATGCAACAGGAGTTTTGTTGGGACAATAAATAATGCCCCTTTATCCCTCATCTCCTGAATTTCAGAGCCAGTTGAGAAGTAGAGCAAGGATCACTTAGAGATCAAAATAACAGCTTTACTATTGATTCCTCTAAATTGACCTTACTTCCCCCCTTCCAAACTGTAGGTCTTCTACTTGCAGGTTCTGAATGTGTTCTGGGAAACATACTGCATGGATAAACAGAGTGAGGACAGGCCACTTTGAAAGGAAGGCACAGAAGAGCCACATATACTCACGTCTTTCTCCCAAACTCATCAATCTCTGGAGAGAAGTAAGTTAGGAGCCAGAGAAAAAGAGGCTAAAAATAATCATCCACAATTCTCCCTCCAGATGGTGAAAAATCCTATGCTTTATAGATATTTGGGAGGTGAGGGTTGAGCATTTCCTCAGCATAGGCACACAGTATGGATATACATAGCTTAAATTGAATATTTTTTAATCTCTTCCTCTATTTACAAAAATCTGTTGTGTGACTTTATTCATTGAAATGCAAAGAACAGTAGTATGAACTTGGTGTGGAGAATGCAACTGATAAACCTTTGCACCAATCTTCAAATTAGAACTTCTGGAAAATGGAAATAGGGATTCATTAGTTTATTAAGCGATTTACTTGATTTAATTTTTTTCCCTGGGGAATCTGACAAAATTATGTATCAAGGGTCCTCACAATCTTCTTCTCTAGAAGGAGGTTCATAGTGGCTTGCAGGGTGTTTCAAATGTCCTGGCTGCCCTTAAGCGATTCTTTAGTCAGCCATTCCAGCTTGAGTGTATTGAAGACATCAGTAAGTATTGACATAGAAGCAGGTGCATGTGCGTGATGGGGATAAAGGGTCTGAGAAGGAAGTGAAGATAGGAGGAGGAGATGATAGAATTCAACCTCTTTGTCACATGTAGTTCTAATCCACTAGTTCGTAGATTTCTCAACTACAGGTTAAAGCCAGGGCCCCCAAATGACAATATATTTTGTCCTAGAGTGGCTGCATGTTCACTGTCTTTCAGGGTTTTAGAATTAGAGTAGTTTCTTTCATTCTCACATCTCTTTCCCTTCAATCCTGCTCCCTACCTTAGGGTTTTGTAAACTTGTGAAAATTACTTAATTTTTTAATTACTTAAAAATTAATTATTTAATTACTGAGCCCCATACTCCTCAACTCCAAAGTGGGTATTTATTTTTTTTTAATGTATTTGTTGTTGAATATAGGCACTTAACAGGATTTACTCTCTTGCTAGAAAAAGCATGTGTTTTAAGTATTTAATTACAATAAAATTCAGTTAATACTATGATAGGGTATATAATCTAGGGCAGTGATTCTCAAGGTGTGGTCCTTGGACAAGCATTATTGAACTCATCTGTGACCTTGTTTGAAATGAAAATTCACCAGCTCTACCATATCTGTTGAATCAATCTTTGGAGATGGAGCTCAGGAAACTCTTTTAACAAACACTCCAGGTGATTCATTTACATTAAAATTTGAGAAATACTGCACTAGGGGACCCTAACCTGGGCTAATGAGTTAGGGAAAGTCCACTGAGAGAGGTGATATTTAAAATGAGACGTGAGAGATGAGCTGGGGTACTGGGTAAGGCTGGGAGATTTTCAGGCAAAGTAAACTGCTAATGTGGAGGCCTAGAAAGAGTTTGGCTTATTTAAATCACTCTAATGGCAGGATTAAGGTGTGTGTTTTCTGGGGGCCACATGTGAACCCCATTTGTAAGAGAGCCAGTCTTAGTCTCCATCTAAGAGGACTGCACTGAGGGATGAAGAGGTGCCCAACAGAGAAATAGACTTCCTAAAGTTCAGCATCTAGGGATAGAGCATTAGCAGCATAATAGAACTCCAGTCGCAGGCCAGGGGACAGATCACCATGGAACTCATAAAGGTATTCCACATGAGAAAGTCAGCAAGTCTTCAATCCTTTGATAAATATTTTTTGTGCACTTATATTGTACTAAATTTTCTTGATGCTGGGAATACAGCATTGAAAAGAAAAAGGAGAACAAGAATAAAAAACATGTAATATGTCAGGTAGGAGTAAGTGCTCTTAATAAAAATATAGCAGGTAAAAAGGCTAGAGAGCAATAGGAGTGCTATTATGTATAGGAGCTATGGAAGGCCATGCAAGCCCTTTTTCTGAAAAGGAGATACTTGAACAGATATCTGAAGGAAGTGAGGGGGTCAGTCATACAGAGAGATTTATAAGCAGAAAAAAATCAAGTGCAAAGGCCCTGAGGTAGAAGCATCCTTGCCCAGAATGGAGTAGGGAAAGGGAGAGAGTGATAGGTGATGAGACATCTAGGATTGAAGGAGGCCAGCTCATTCAGCACCTTGGGTAACAATGGCCAGGACATTGAAATTTCATTTCGAAAGAGATTGAAAGACACTGGAATTTGGGCAGAGGGGTGCTATGATCTTGACTTGAATTTAAAAAGGCTTATGGGTATTAGATAGGTGGAGGAAAGGGTAGATGCTGGGAGGAAGGTTAGGAGTTTAATGCAGATGAAGAGATGATGGTGGTTTGGAGAGCGGTGGTAGTGATGATGGTGGTAAGAACTGCTCAGATTCTGGATATACAATAAATCCTCATTATTCACAGATTCTGTGTTTGCAATTTTGCCTTCACACTAAAATTTATTTGTAACCTAAAACTCACTACTCAGTGCTTTCTTTTGTGGTCATTCACATACATACATTTTTACAGAGTGGCCAACAATTTGAGTTGCCCCGTGTGTATGTTACCAGCTGAGCTCCAGCAAGATGGAAAGATCGTCTTCTTTTTTTCAGTTCTTATTTTATGAACAAGTGTCCTCTTCATGTATATCTAGTGCCACATATTTTGCATTTATTTGCTTTTTGCTGGTGATTTTACTGTTTAAAATGATCTCAAATGTAGTGCTGAAGTGGTGTCTAATGTTCCTGAGCACAGGAGGGCTGCCATGTTCCTTATGGAGAAAATACACATGTTAGATAAGGTTTGTTCAGACATGAGTTATAGTGCTGCTGGCCATCAGTCCAGTATTAATGAATCAACAATATATATTAAAAAGTGTGTTTAAACCAAAACACACATAAAACAAAGTTATGTATTGATGGGTTGATGAAAATGTAACCAAGTGCACACAGAAACATAACCTTGTATTTCCCCCAGGAGCAATGATCTAGTATTCGCTAATTTGATGTTTTCAGTGACTTTATAGAACATAACTACTGGGAATAATGAGAATTGATTGTATTTTGAAGATAGTGACAGAATATGCTAATGGTTCAAAATGGGTTATGAGAGAAAAGGAGGGCTCTGAGATATTCGGCCCAAACAGAATAGAGTTGCCATTTGCTTATGTGGGGAAGGCTGTAGGATGAGCAAATTTTATGGGTGAGGGGAAATCAAATTTGGTCTTAAACATATTAAGTTTGAAATGTCTATTAGACAGTTAAGTAGAGATGTAGACAAATCAGTAAGACATATGGGTCTCCATAGTGGGTACTGATGTTACATTCCAACTGTGTCAACTACTTCAGCTGTATGTTCTTCCCTCACTAATTCCCAGGATTCTTACCAAGAGGAATCAAAAACAACAGACAGTGGGTAGAGAAGGAGGTGGAGAGAGGAAGAGAAAATAAATCAACCATATCCTTCTCTGCCCTGGCAGGTCTGAATTGGACAGTTTGGAGTTTTGATCCTTATACTGGATTTGGTTATTAAAGCTTATGACTTTTTATTATTTTTAATTGACAGAAGAGCTATGGGATATGTCTGAGTCTTCATCACAGGAGTGGGAAAGAATGAGCCCACAGAGTGAGTTTCATAGTCCATGAGAAAAATAACACATCCTAATAAGTACATCTATGCCTGTGACTTTCATTATCTTTCATATGCTGATGGATTACAGATTTATGTCTCCAAACAAGATCTTTCTTCTGGTCTTCAGACCCATATATTGACATTGACATTTCTATTTGACTGTCTCAAAAATTCCTCAAATTCAACATGTTCAATATTGAACTCATAGTCCTCCTAACACCTCGGATAAAGATGGTCTCCTTAACCAGTCTTTAACCAGGCTTCTCTTGAGCCCTCTTCTTGACCTGGTTTTAGCCTTGGTCTCCAAAGACTCGAACAAAACACCAGGATGGTTTCTAACAGCTCAAGCCCTTATCCCTAGGATGATCCCATCCCCCATTAAAGTGCCTTTCTAAGAAAACTCAAGGCTGCCAAAAGAATTTACTGTTTGTGCTAGTCCACACCTGAAGACAGGACTCCTTTTCCCAGAATCTGTGGGAGGGTAGGGGTCTAACTTTGATAAGTGTCAGCTAACAAACCCAGATGACTTTTCAATGCACCAAGTCCCTGTTTTGTGAAAAAACTTCAGTCTTCCTCCTGTGTTTCTCCTTAGCTCTCACAGTACTACCACACTCACAACACTTCTTACACTTCAGGTGACCAAATGTGTGTGAGTTTTTCCCACACCAAGAAATTCTCTGCGACACCAGCTGTGTGTCTTATAATTTAACTTAATTCTGACACTATCTACCTGAAGATAGTGTCATATCCCACAGTTAAGGGCTCAGTCCCATGAGACTGCCCCCTACTTCAGATGCCAATTGCAAGTAGTAGGTCCCCAGGTTACCTAGAACTTCTGTCTGACTTGGCTACAAATCCGAGGTTTCCATGATCTCTTCTGCATCAGATTTGATTATTTGCTAGAGCTGTTCACAGAACTCAGGAAAACACTTACTTACACTTCCCAGTTTATTAAAGATTATGATAAAGGATACAGATGAACAGCCGGATGAAGAGGTACATAGAGTGAGGTTTGTGAGGGTCCCAAACACAGGAGCTTCTGTCCCACAGAGTTGGGGGTGTCACCCTCTTGGTACATGGATGTGTTCAGCAACCTGGAAGCTCTCTATCCTGATGTTATTGGGGTTTTATGGAGACTTCCTCATTTAGACATGATTAGTTATTAACTCTATTTTCAGCCCCTCTCCCCTTTCTAGACAATGGGGGGGAGGTCTGATAATTCCAAGCTTATGGCTTGGTCTTTCTGGTGACCAGCCCCCATTCAGGAGCCAACCTGGAGTCACCTTATTACAACAAAAGATACTTTTGAATTACAAGGGTTACAGGAGCCTTGTGTCAGAGGTCAAGATATATATATATATATATATATATATATATATATATATATATATAAAATAAATATATATTAATTTATATATATAATATATATATTATATATATAATATATATATATTTATTATTTCACACACTCCCTTCCCACTTTTGCACTTATTCACTTCCTTAACTCTATTGTGCCCTCACTCATCCCCTCCTTCTTCCCTCATTCTCCTTTTAAAACTCCCAGTTACCTCTTTACAAATCAAAGTTGAGTTCAGTTCATGCTGGACTCTTTCCCCTATTGCAATAGTTATTACTGATTCAAATATGTCAGATCACTTTCGTGTCCAGCTTTATTTAGCTTTGACATTCCCATCTCCCCCACAAATCTGGTCCACTTTCAGTTCTCCTTATTTCAGTGAATAGCACTATCATCCATCCACTTGCGTAAGTAAGACACTTAGCTCTTGATATCTCCTTTTCACTTTAACCAATATCACTTCTCTACTCTCCATAACTAATCCATCATTGTGTCCTGTGGTTTCAACTTCCAGACATCTCTTGAATCTGTGCACTTCTTTTCAACTCTACTGCTACCATTTTCCAGGCAGTCATACAGAACATCAGATATGAGCATGAGTTTATTGCTGGATTGCTCACTGTCTGGGATTGAATCCCACTCCTATTGCATATTATCTTTTTGACCTTGTCAAATCACTCAACAGCTTTAAATCTCACTTTCCATATCTGCAAAGACCGTTACGGTCTCTAATACATAAAATTGTTGTAAGGATTAAATGAGATTCAATATGTCTGGCACATGAGTTTTGTTAAGTGAGCTATTATTAGGTTAAGATATCATCATTGCCTGCCTGGACTATTGCAATATCCTTCTAACTGGTCTCGCTGCACCCATTCTGTCTACTGCCAATACAGCTCTCACATGCAGCCCTAAGCCTGGGAGGCTTATCATTTCAGAGTCCAAATATAATTGTATAATCTTCACTTAAAATTTTTCTATAGCTCTAACTGGTCTAATAATAAACACCTAAATTCAAAACACAACCTACCAGATTTTGCCTTATTTGGCACTTACCTCCCTTTATAGTTTTGGGTTTTTTTCACTCCTGCCTTGTCCACCTTCTTTAATTTTTCAAATGGTCCATGCCATTTTGCCACTACCACTTCCCTTATAACAACTCTATGTTGTTATAAACTCCCTGCATGTGCCGTTTGCTCTGTCTGGAATGTCTTCTGCCCTCTGTACCTAATTAATTCTCTTAATCTTGCATATCTTAGTTTGGGCATCACTTTCTCAGGTAAGGCTTTTTTACTTCTCTAATTAGGTAAGATCCTTTGATAGACCATTTCAGAGCATCTCTACCTGTTTGTATTCGTATATTCCTTACTCTTTTTATGTGATTCATGTCAGACTCTTGGTAGGCTCATTGAAACAGCGATGGTTGTCTGGATTGAATCAGCATTGGTTTTTCAGTGCTTACCAGATAATACAGCTTAGCACATAGTAAACAATAAATTTTGTTGAATGAATGTCCACATATACCACTTATGCTCCGCAGATAGTAGCCATTATTGCTATTGATACTTATTGAGAAGTATGGGGTGAGCAGCTGCTCTCATTTGCCAGGAGGCAGGTTAGAACTAGGAAGCAGAAACCCAGGCAAGAAAATGGTAGACTCATTATGACTCAGTAGGCCAGAGTTCAGTGGCCAGAGTAAGACGGCTGGAAAGCCTAAAATACAGATGAAGCTAGACAGAATGCCTGGTCAGGGTCCTCTTGATCTCTTAGAGGGCTTGTCTTCAGCATTCTTAAAGGAACAGTGTGTAAATGGAGGAGCTTATGGGTTGGCTTTGACAAACAATAAAGGAGAAGACTGCATTCCTAAATATGTACCCCAAGGAAAAAGCCAAGTCTTTAAATGTTTGTTACAGCAGAGTGGAATTGACAGGAAAGAAAAGGAGTCTGTATCTCCTCAGATTACTTCCTCCACTCTTTCTTTCATCTCCTTTCCAGAAATCATAGTTTGAAGGCGAGAAAAAACTAAACTAAACTAAACATGTAAGTTACTTATTTAATTTCTGCCAATCTATTTTCTTTTCATTATTTTACTAGCAAAAATTACAAACTTTTACTTAATATTTTTCCTAAGAAGCAGGTGTAATATTATTAGAATAGCTGTCTATTTGAATTTATTATTACTTGCATTATTATTATATTGTAATTCAGAAGAATAAGGGAAAGGCACAACAAAAATAAAAATTTCTTATAGTGATACAGACACTATTCAGTTCACTATCACATTTATTATTTATTCCTTAAAAAAATCCCTTATTAAACCTAATCAATGGACCTTTTAATTTAAGAAATATGAGCTGTGTCTAGTTATTCCAATTATTTCAGAAAGGTACATTGGTGAGCTCATTCACTTTGGTGTAAAACATTCGGTTTTTTGTTAATGGGATTATTCTTTTTCCTATTTAAGCTATTTTTCTATATATAATTAGCTGGTCTAGTGATTTATAATGATAATGCTGGCTTTCTACACTGCTAGTATAAAGACTGGATATTTTCTTAAGTCTAAGATAATGGCAAAACATTAACAGTGAAATTAAGACTAAATAAGGCTCACTTAAAAATCCTCAGACTTTTGCTAAAATAACCTGACATATAAATAAAATGAGGTGTTTATGTTCACTTGACATGGCTTGACAAATGAGTTTGTATATTAATTATTTATTTCAAAAGTGGTGGACAATTTTTATACACATCTTGAAACTGCATGATTTGGGTGGTATGTATACCATTATTTGCATTTTAATTTATCAAATATATTTATGTTTCCTTCTCCCCTTACAAACAAAAAAGAGATACATATAGAAAGCTAATAGAAAAATGGAAGCTGCCAATACTGTAACCATTAGGTTAGCATATATTTTTGTGATTGTACTTCGGATTTGACTCGAGGTTTCTGGCCTTCAGAGCAAGAGAGAAATGACCCATATTACTGAAAAGAGGAAACATTTCAGTTCTTCTGGGGAGATTTCCCCCACTCCACATGTTAAAATTCTAAAATACCATTTCTCATGTGGGGCTTTATGTTCAGAACATTATAACAGATATCTTCTAAATTCTGAATTAAATTTTATAAAATGTAGAATAAGATTTCATACCTGGATTGCTCTAAACATAACCCTAAACCTATTCCTTAGGATTTTGAGTCAGAGGTCTTCTATTTTTGACAGGATGAAAGTTCATCTGAGCATTTTTACAAAAGCATGGCCAAGCAAATTAACAGTGTGAATAGGCTTTAGAAGAATCTGCTTAATGGAAGAGCAGCTACAGTTTTAAGAATTTCAGAAACACCTTATTCATGTACAAGTGGAATAATTGCCATGTGCTCTGAGGAGGTGGTGCTTTACTATGTTGATAAACATTAATTTCTAAGGCTTATTAATGTAGAACACTTACTAGGAAGCATTTAGGCTGATTAAAAATACCATATATTTGAAAGCTTTTAGAAATACATTTTTGTTATTTATTAATTTGCTTATTTAAAAATAACATTTATGTACTGTTCTTTTCCCCCAAGTAATCCTGACAAGTAGCAGTTTACTGTTTATGGAAAGATATTATCAAATTTTGTACCTTTCAAATATGTTTGTTCTTTATGTTATTACTGTAACTGTTTCTTTGATATACTTGAGTATCCTTCACATCACATAGTAGAGTATTTTGTCATAAAATAAAGGAATAAACTGCTAAATGAGTAAGTTGTACATTTACAATAAAGACACCATCATTCTCCTCTGTGTAAGGTAAGACTTACAGGCATAATGTTAGTCTAAGGGCTGGATTTCAGTCCTTTTTGTCCTTCTTAGGTTCTGCCCAATTGTGAACACTGGGAACTAGTTCATCAGGCACTTTTCTGTTAAACCTCATGCATAACTTAGCTTAAAAATAAGGCACAGACTTAAATGTATAACAGCAAAATTATCTTATGTAAAGCACATCTAATAGTGTATATAGTAAGCCAGCAATAACTATCAATTCTTTTCCTTTCAAATGTATTTTTATTTTAATGGATTCTCTTGCTAACCTGAAGAAACTTCTTGATTCTAAGGAATTACATTAAAATGAATGAATGTCAGACACCAGCATATATATTTTTGAAAGCCGTTGTGCTTTTGTGAGATATGTCACATAGATTGCCAGTTCTTTATCCATTCACAATTCTAACCTTTCCAAGGTTTCTAGGGCAAATAAGTTTTCTTCTCAGCTTACAGTCTTTAATGCTTTTCCATGGATAGTGTAGATGGTCTTCCACCTCTTATCATTATGTACAGGCGTTAAATAGATGCAAATCATGTGAAACCCATGCCTAGTATATATATATATATATAATTTCTGATATATATATATATATATATATATATATATATATATATATTCCTACACATATGAAAGAGCTCATATCAAGAAATCAGGTAATTTTTATGTGTCCTGTGTGTAAAAGTTTATTTAGGATTTGCACAGGGGAGTAAAAAGAAAGCTAAATTCAGAGTGGAAAATGTAATAAAATTAATTTTCCCTCATTTGTTTAAAAAATAACCAATTATAAAGCAATTTCAAAATATATCTAGAATTCTGCTTTCATTGAATTAATAGATGGTATATTATAAAACAAAAAAAAATTTTAAGTTTTCATGGGATTAAAACTATAGTGAAATACAGTTAATTTTGCTTTGCAATTCAATACATTTTATTTTGGAATTAACTTTATTATTTTTAAGATCTGAATTGATATAAAATCGAGCACAGTGTTTCTTTGTTCTGGGCAGCATCCCTTTGTCATTTTTCAAATCAACAGGCTCTTTTACAAATGGATATATTCTGTTTGTGGATATATTTGCGGACAGCTCTGTGTATGAATTGTATAAGGATATTGAAAATCTGTTTTTTTTAACCTCCATACTGTCAGAAATCATATAAAATGAAAGATGAAGTTTGAAAATTATTTCAGCTTGTTCAGAAGTTGCAATTAGGTATATAGTAAGCAGAAAAATTTAGCATTAGATAATGGGCATTTATTGACCAGATACTACCATAAGACAGAAACCTACAACTTGAACCAACTAAAACCTACATGGGTAGTCCCACGTTTATCCCACTTTTTTGGCTATCATTACAACCTTAAACATCCATTGGGTCCTATGATCTTTTGACAGGAAGATATTAAAGACACAAAATCCTAACAACTGAACTCTCTGCCAAGTGGTATAAACAATACCTACTATTAGTGAAAAAGAATTTGTTATTAAGCTTAGACTGGTATCTCATTTGCCTATATATATTTACTGAAATTGTCAAAAGCTATATGAAGCAAGATTTTGAATTTATTTAAAGCAAAGCACTTGACCTAAATCTTAGAGAAAGAGGGCTAGAGATTACAGTTTAATATGGTTGATAGCATGTGCCAAATATTTGCAACACTTTTAAACAGCAACTCTTTTATACAGAAAACTAATTTTATGACCTAAACTTAGAAAATCATACCTGAGTGGCATTACCTCTTAATGCTTTAAGAGGTAAAAGGTAAAAGCCTTTGCTTTTAAGACAAATAAACATTTTGCCAACTTTTTATTCTTAACAGTGCACACTGGATATAAAGTAGCCAATTTTTCTGTAAACCTTGGTAACTATCTCAGAATAATTTAGAATCCCAGGGATTATAAAATGTTAAATGTCACAAGACTTTAATGTCTAATCTCACCTTTCTTAAAAATAACTGTTAATAACCTCTGACTCATAGCATTACTCATCTACCCTTTCTCCCAGACTTTATTAAAAGCTACAACCAGTGAGTCAGAAAGAGGAGTTTCAAAAGAATGGCAAATTTCCAGGGTGAAGCACCTTCTAAAAAGTCATCATTTAACACACCTGTCATTGTTTTTCACAGTAATCCTTTCTAATTAGTCTATACTCCTTTCCACAACCTTGGATTTTGAGGACATTTTACTAAATGACCAAGAGCTGCTAATTTTCTCTTTTTAAAACATTTTCTTTCATAATTCAGCCAAATTTTCCATATAACTTTTGAGTTTCGCACATTATTTTGTAACGGATATATGAAAATTACAATTTATTTTCTTTTTGCCATTCCACTATTCAGATTCAAGTGAACTTTTTTATTCTTTGGATACTATTTTTAAAAAAAATATTCTTTAAATTTAAAATATTCTTTAAATTTTTAAATATTCTTTAAAATTCTGCTTCTTCTAGTGTGTTTAAATTAAAAATATTTTTTCTTCCAGTTTTAAAGAAATATAATTTGCATAAGCACTGTATTAGCTTAATGATTTGACTTACATACATCATGAAACAATTACCATGAGTTTAGTGAGCATCCATCATCTCACACAGTTACAAAATTTAAGAAATAGAAAAGAAGTTTTTTCCTTGTGATGAGAAATCTTCAGATTTAATTTACTCTCTTAACAGCTTTTGTACATTACATCCTTAGAACTTATTTATCTTTTTTTTTAAAAATTATTTTTATTTTTTTATTGAAGTATAGTTGATTTACAATATTGTGTTAGTTTCAGGTGTTCAGCAAAGTGATTCAGATATATATATATATATTCTTTTTTTCCCAATTCTTTCCATTATAGGTTATTACAAGATATTGACTATAGTTCCCTGTGGTATACAGTAAACCCTTGTTGCTTATCTATTTTATATATGGTAGTGTGTATCTGTTAGCGCATATTCCTAATTCATCCCTCTTCCCCTTCCCCTTTGGCAACCATAAGTTTTCTATGTCTGTGAGTCACTTTTCTGTTTTGTACATAATTTCATTTGTACTGTATTTTAGACTCCACAAATAAGTGATAATATAATATTTGTTTTTCTCTGTCTGACTTACTTCACTTAGTATGATAATCTCTAGGTCCATCCATGGTGTGGCACATGACATTATTTCATTCTTTTTATGGCTGAGTAATATTCTGTTGTATACATATACTACATGTTCTTTATCCATTTATCTGTTGATGTACATTTAAATTGCTTCCATGTCTTGGCTACTGTAAATAGTGCTGCTATGAACATTCTAGTGCATGTATCTTTTCAAATTAGAGTTTTTGTCTTTTCCAGATTTATGCCCCAGAGTAGAATTGCTGGATCATATGCTAACTCTATTTTTATTTTTTTGAGGACCCTCCATTCTGTTTTCCATAGTGGTTGCACCACTTTACATTCCCACCAACAGTGTAGGAGGGTTCCCTTTTCTCCACACCCTCTCCAGCAATTGGGATTTGTGGATTATTTGATGATGGCCATTCTGGAGGTTATTTATCTTACAACTGGAAGTTTGTACCTTTGACCACCTTCATACAATTCCCCCTCTGCCAAACTTCCACCTCTAGCAACCACAAATCTGATCACTTTTTCTATGAGTTTGTGTCTTTGTTTGTTTTTGAAGTATAATTGACCTACAACACTATGTTAGTTCCTGGTGCACCACAAAGTGATGCAATATTTCTATACATTTCAAAATGATCAACATGATAAGTCTAGTTACCATCTGTCACCATACAAAGATATTATATAATTATTGATTATATTGCCTACATTTTACATTTCATACCTGTCACTCATTTATTTTGTCACTGGAAGTCTGTATCTCTTAATCTCCCTCACCTATTTCTTTTCTTCCCCCATGCCCCTCTCCTTGGAAACTGTTCTCTGTACCTAAGACTGCTTTGATCTTGCTATGGTTGTTCATTTGTTTTGTTTTGTTTTTTTAGATTACATATATAAATATTTGTCTTTCTCTGCCTGACTTTTTTCACTTAGCATGATACCTTCTAAGTGCATCCATGTTGTCACAAATGGCAAGATTTCATTCTTTTTTATGGCTGAATAATAATCTATTATATCTATTATATATATATATATATATATATATATATATATATATATATATATATATATATATATATATATAAAACACATCTTTTTTACCCATTCATCTATCTGTGGACACAGGTTGTAGGTTGCTTTCAAATCTTGGCTATTGTAAATAATACCGCTATGAACATAGGGTGCATATGTCTTTTCAAATTAGTGTTTTTGTTTTCTTTGAATAAATGCACAGAAGTGGAATTTCTGAATTGTATGGTAATTCTATTTTTAATTTCTTAAAGAACCTCCACACTGTTTTCCATAGTGGCTGCACAAATTTACATCCCCACCAACAGCACCTTAGTGTTCCCTTTTCTTCACATCCTTCCCAGTACTTGTTAGTTTTCTTTTTGATGATAGCCATTCTGACAGGTGTGAAGTAATATCTCATTGTGGTTTTTATTTGCATTTCCTTGATGAGTAGTAATATAGAGCATCTTTTTATGTGCCCGTTGGCATCTGTATGTCTTCTTTGGAAAGATGTCTTTTCAGGTCCTCTGCTCAGTTTTTAAATTAGGTTATTTGTTTTTTTGAGGTTCAGTTGTATGGGTTTCTTGTGTATTTTGGATGTTAACCCCTTATCAGATGTTTCATTTGCAAATATCTTCTCCCACTCAGTAGGAAACCTTTTCATTTTTAAAAAAGTTCCCTTTAACATTTCTTATAAAGCCAGTTTAGTTGTGCTGAACTCTTTCAGCTTTTGCTTGTCTGTAAGACGCTTTATCTCTCCTTCAAATCTAAATGATAGCCTTAATTATTAGGCTGCCGAATAGACTATTCTTGGTTTAGGATTTTTCCTTTCATCGCTTTAAACATACCATGCCACTCTATTCTGGCCTGCAAAATTTCTGCTGAAAAGTCAACTGACAGTCTTATGTGTGCTCCCTTGTATGTAACTAGTTGTTTTCCCTTGTTGCTTTTAAGATTCTCTCTTTATCTTTAATTTTTGCCGTTTTAATTACAATGTGCCTTGGTGTGAACATCTTTGGGTTCATCTTGTTTGGGACTCTTTGCAATTCCTGGACCTGGATGTCTGCTTCCTTTCCCAGGTTAGGGAAGTTTTCAGCTATTATGTTTTCAAATATGTTTTCTGCCCCTTTCTCTCTCTCTCTTCTCCTTCTGGGACATCTATAATGTGAATGTTAGTATGCTTTATATTGTCCCAGAAGTCTCTTAAAGTGTTCTCATTTTTTAAAATTCTTTATTCTTTTTTTCAGTTCAATGGCAGTGATTTCCACTACTCTGTCTTTCAGTTCGCTGGGCTATTACTCTGTATCAACTAATCAACTGTTGATTCCTTCTAGTGTATTTTCTATTTCAGCTATTGTATTTTTTAGCTCCATTTGGTTCTTCTTTATTCCTAACTCTTTGTTAGAAACTTCTAACTTCTCACTGTGTTCATCCATTCTTCTCCCGAATTCTCTGATCATCTTTATGATCACTACCTTGAACTCTTTATTGAGTACTTTGCTTATCTTCACTTCATTTAGTTCTTCGTGGGGGTTTTTATGTTTTTCCTTCATTTGGAACATATTCTTCCATCACCTCATTTTGCCTAATTTGCTGTTCTTATTTCTATGTATTTGGTAGGTTGGTTACATATCCCTATCTTGGAGAAATGGCCTTATGTAGGAGATATCCTACAGGGCCCAACAGCATATTCCCCTCTGGTCACCAGAACTATGTGTTCTAGGCATGCCCTCTATGTGTGCTGTGCGTGTCCCATGTGTGTGGCATTGGGTCGACTACTGTAGGTGTGCTGGTCAGTGTGGTTGGCGCCTAGTCCAGTAGTTTTCCAGGCTTTGCCTTGTGAGAAGACTGCCAGCACACTGGTAAGTGGGTCCTGGTCATGAGTTGGTTGGCTGTGAGCCCCTGGGATCCCAGAGCTAGTGCAGCCCCACTGGTGGGTGAAGCTGTGGCCTAGGGTGTCCCAGGGATGGTATCTACCCACTGATAGGTGAGGCCATATCCTGGGGTTAGTGCTGGCCCACTGGTGGGCAGAGCCAGGTGCTGGCATCTTTGGATGTGGGGCTCAGGGCTCCTAGAGCTGGTGTTGGCTGACTTGTGGGTTGGTCCATGTCCTTACAGCTGGTTACAAACCTTCGAGGGTCTGGGGGCTAGTGCAGCATAGTGGCGGGTGAGGCAGGGTCCTAGGTCCTCTAGTCATTGGGCTGGGTCCCTGGGCAACTATAGGCTTAGGGAGTTGTACAGCAACTAGTCCATTGGTGGTGGGGCTGTGTCCCTGCCTAGCTAGCTTCTTGGCCTGGGGCATCTCAGGAGTGGTGCCAAGTGGCTGGTGGGCAGGGTCAGGTCTAAGGACTAATAAGCTAGAGGGATGTCACCACCATCTATGTCCCCAGGGTGAGTCCCAGCTGCTCCCTTCCTCTCTGGGAGGCCCTTTAAGATCAGCAAGTGGATGTGATGCAGGCTTCTTTCAAATTACTGCTTCTGCCCTGGGTGTCAGAAAGTGTGAGATTTTGTTTCTGCCCTTTAAGAGCAGAGTCTCTATTTCCTACACCCTTCTGGCTTTCCCAAAAGTAAGCCCCGCTGGTCTTCTAAGCCATACATTCTGGGGGCTCATCTTCCCAGTGCAGGATCCCAGGGGCTCGGGAGCCCAATGTGGGGCTCAGACCCCTTGCTCCCTGGAGAGAACCTTAACAATTGTAATTGTCCTCCTGTTTGTGGGTCACCTACCCTGTGGATGTGAGTCTTGACTATACTGTGTCTCTGCCTCTCCTACCCATCTTGTTGTGGTTCTTTCTTTATAGTTTTAGTTGTAGAAGATCTTTTCTGCTAGTCTTCAGGACATTCTCATTGATACTTTTTCTGTAAATAGTTGTAATTTTGGTGTGCTCATGGGAGGAGGTGAGCTCAGGGTCTTCCTACTCTTCCATCTTGACCAAGACCTGAGATTACATTTCTTCATTGCAAAATCCTGGATAAGTTCACCAAGATTAAACATGTCTTATATTTTTGTGCCCCTGTTTTGCTAGATCCCTATAGAGAAAATTCAGATGACTTACACCTGATGACTTACCCAGAACCGTGTATAGATAGAGTCTGGCTCCCAGACAAGGATGCCAGAAATGCAATTGCACCTCTGATGGAGTAATCATCTATGGAAGCTTAGTGTCAGTCACAAAAACATTGTGCTGATGGAAGATAAAAAGTTCCTAGAGTCCAAGCGTCACACAAAATGCTACCCATTTTCAAGATTTCAAACTTGCTTGGACAGAAAGCCTATCAAAGGTGAACTGGACCCCAGTTCTACACTTCAGATCTCCAGATGTTTCTATTTGCCTAAAAACCAAGGAATCTTACTTTGTCTAGGGACTGTAGGAAGAGAGTCTTAACAATGATTATGATTTAATCTCTTGCTAAGATAAGGAAGAGAGAGAAGCTCAAAAGAATATACTTGATTTAACAGAATAAAAGAATATGACATTTCTTACATCCAGAGCTTTTCCTGATCTGACATTGAGGTTTGCTCTATCTCCTATAAGAATATCATCATATTAGTCTCAGAGCAAGTCTTTCAAGAAAGATGTTTATCAGAACATTTGTGACAGAACTATAGATAAGTTGTAATGGCTCTTTTGCCTGTTTGGTAATAAATGTCTATATGTGTGCCAGAAGTTGGCCTGAGATTTTCTTTCTTTGTGACTGATCATCCAATGTGTAGTGTCAGGGTGGAAATGCATATGCTACTGCGGATACAAACACTAGTTGCTAGGATATTCACTAAAATGAGCCTTGCATTCTCCAAATGAAGAAATTGGCTTAAATGGCTTGCAATGTTATCTACCTATATTTTTAATTTTTACTAGTATTTTTAACTTATTTTTAACAGAAACAGAGAAGATCATTTTTTGTAGGAGGAAACACATGAGAGTCAGTAAAGTGGTAGAGACATATCTCTTTCTAAATGTTTATTGCATGAGGGAAAAGAAATCCCTAAACCTATTTAAAGACACATCCATTGCCATTGTTAAGGAAACATAGGACAGTAGAGAAATCAAAATCCAGTGTGGTAGATGAGAGACTGCTCATTCTACTGAGATATATTAATGGGGCTTAAATATTTTAACAGAAAGGACAGAAAGAGAGTGCTTTCATGTTTAATGCCTAAATGCTTGTCAAATACAGTAAGAGAAAGCAAGAAGTGAAGATATCATGCTAAAATGCTCAAAGATAAGTAGTTGGGAAAATGGTGATTCTTCATTTTGATGCCTTATCAGCTGATGCATTCCCTAGAGGGATTTTGTAAAGTTGATCCTCTGAGTGAGAACCACCACTAAAAATACATAAATTAGTAATGAGTGAAGATTTGGCAGATGGAAAGAAATAACAGAGAAGGAAGTAAGAAATTTTACTTTGCACAAATTACAAAATATAAGGGAAAATATTTTCCCAAGAGAAAGCAAAAGTTGGATTGGCTTGGTTAATCAGAATTTACACTAGAGAAGCAGATATTGTTATACCAACAAAAAATGAAATTAGAACTGACAAAAAATGAAATTAAAAATTACTAGTGTCATTCCTCATGATACAAGTATTTGTTCACACTAAAGGCATATTAGAGGTCTAGTTAAATTAAGGAAAGCCTCATGACTTTGTTATGTGTTTGTAGCCTAACCGTAGTTTGTCTATAGCCAAAACATCCACCTTAAAGGCAAAGAAATAAAAGCCATTCTGGAAGCAAAAGATACATTTAAAATGGTTGGCTGTGATTGAATGAGTTTATCAAGAGACACAAAACTCCATGAGAATTACTGAGTACCATTTCCACCAAAAGTCCTAGATAATTAATACATTTGGGAATACAGATATAGTATTACAATCACTGAACACCCTACAACTGGTAAAATGCATGTTCATAGGTAACTAGCTTCACTTTAGTGATTAACAACTAGGTTCACTTTAGTCATTAACAATAAACTAACTAGGAGAGAGTTATGGAGAATTATAAGCAAGTGAAAAGTCCCAAAGGATAAAACTGATGGGCAGTAAAATGAAAGATTTTTATGGTATTATCAAGAAACCAATTCCAAACTCCAAAATTAACCCACAAGGGGAAAACAAGAGGGGAGCAAGATTTTGAAATACAGTCCCCCAAAGCAAAATAAAGCTAAAGATGGCTTGAAATACACCAATTTGAGGATACTACAGTCTCCTTAACACACAGAATTGGTAAAGTATTCTGAAACACATATCCCAGATAAAATATCTTAAGACACGCTGGAAGATGTGTAATAACTTTATCAAATGAAATTAATACATAAAGAATGTTCTTATCAAACAGATAACTTAAAAAAAAAATTTAAACTGACCAATTCTGGTTATAGTCATGATAGAACAATTGGCATTACGTTTACTATTTCACCTTATACAATTATAACTATGTTAATCAGCCATTTAAAATAATGAGACAACAAACATCCTAAGTCTTTGGTGCTTGACAGCGACGACTCACATGAGGTGAGCTCCAAACTGCAGCATAGAAAAGTAGCCTGAACAAAAAAGCAGTGTTTTTGCTGGGTAGGGAAAACAGATATCAGGATTCAGGGTGGCTGAGGCAACAGAAACTTTGGGGCTAGGATACTAGAGAAAAGTAAGGTATGCAAAGAAGTATCTCCAGACATCTGTAGAGATGTTCATTTGAGTTTTTGGTCCAATACTAAGCTACATATATTCAGGACAAGATTGTATGAGGCATGGTAGAGAACAACTACTGGGGACTATGAGCTGATGAAGAACCCAGAGATCACATAATGCTGTGAGACACTGAAGTTCTAATTATCTAGAATAAGTGGCTTTACTGAACTCCACAAGCATTCAGCTGAGATCCCAGAAAGACCATACATTAAAAGTGGTATAATTTTGGCTTAAGATTAAGTACTACTCTAGACCTACTCAAACATAAGCCTCAACAGGGTAAAACTTAAGAGCCAGGAAATTACTGCTAGAAAAACTCAACACTCTAATGAAGACCACAAAATATATGAGCTCAACAAGGTAGCATTCAAAATGTTCAGCACAAAATCAAAATTACTAAGCATGCAAAAAAAAAAAAAAAAGGAAAAATGTGACATACAATCAAGAGAAAAATGTATAAAGAAAGACAAGCAAAGATGACATAAATGTTAGAATTAAAAGTACTTTAAGATATTGGAAATGTATTCAAGATTTATAGAAAATATGGACTTAAATAAATGGACAGAAAATCTCAGGAGAGAAATGAAAATTTATGAAGAAATAAATGGCAATTCTATATTTGAAAATTCCAATGTCTTACATGAAAAAATACTACTGGATCTACTTAATAGCAGATTGGACACTACAGAAGAAAAGACAGAGTCATAGAACCTATTCACACAAAAACACAGAGAGAGAGAGAAAAAAAAAAACAAAACACTGGAAAGTAAAATAGAGTCTCAGTGACTTCTGGGACAATATCAAGGGATGTATCATAAATATAAAAGAAATCCCAGAAACAGAAGTGAGAAAATGGAGCCAAAAAATATATTTGAAGAATTTGTCTTTGAAAATTTTCCAAATTTATGAAAATTATAAATGCACAAATCCAAGAAGCTCAATAAAACCCAAGCAAAATAAACGCAAATAAAATAACATGTGTCTATCATAATCAAATTGCTGAAAATCAGTGATGAGGAGAGAGTGTTAAAAGTAGCCAAAGGGAGGAAAAATTACATTACATAGAGAGGGAAGATGATGAGTTACTTTTTACTTCTCATCTGAAACATTTCACAACAAAAGTCAGTGAAATGGCAAATATAAGATGCTGAAAGAAAATAAATGTCTACATAGATGTCTATAACCAGAAAAATATTTTTCAAAAACAAAGATAAAATAAAGACTTTTCTAAAGAAACAAAAATAGAGTGAATTTGCTGCACATCAAGAAACGTGTAGGGAAATTCTTCAGATAGAAGGAAAATAACACCAGATGAAAAATCATATCTATACAAAAGAATGAAAGCACTAGAAGTTGTAAGTAGGTGGGTAAATATAAAAAACTTTTTTCATTTGTAAATTTTCTTAACTGATAATCCATTGTTTAAATCAAAACTAATAACAATGTATTTGGGAAGTTATGACATACGTAGACATAAAATGTATGGCAACAATAGTATAATTAATAGTAAGAAGAATTGGAAATTGAGGTAATTCCTTGCCCTAATCCCTAAGATAGGATTGTGAAAATGATTCAGTATCACATCCATGATTAGCCCATGTTACATGGCAAAAGGTATTTTGTAGGTATAATTAAGGTTACTAATCCATTGACCTTAAAATAAGGAGATGGTCTGTGTAGGCCTGTGCTAAGCACATAAGCCCTTTAAAAATAGTTTTCTCAGGAAACTGAGAGGAAGTGACAGACATTTGAAGCATGAGAAGTATTAGGTAGAATACCATTGCTGGCTACAAATTGGAGGCAGTCATATGACAAGGAATGTGGGAGGTCTTGGAAACTGACACTGACCCTCAGCTGACAGCCAGTAAGGGAACAGGGACTTCCATGCTACAACTGCACAGAACTAAATTTTGCCAACAATCTGAATGAGCTTGACAGCCAATTCTTTCCCAGAGTTTCCAGATAAAAGCTCAGCTGGCCAGCACCTTGACTTCAGTTATGTAATAACCAAGCATAAATCCCAGTCAAACCTCTTTGGACTTCTGATCTACTGAACTGTGTGCTAATAAATGGGTGTTGTTTTAAACCACTAAGTTCATGGTAACTTGTTAAGCAGCAATCAAATCTACTGCAGAGTATGCTTTGTAAAGTTCTTTCACTATACATGAAGTGATATAAGATTAAAAGTAACTTAAGTAATAATATTTGTGATAAGTTAAATGAGCATGTAGTAAACTCTACAGCAATCACACACACACACAGAGTGATATAGTTAGCAATCCAATACTTGAGATAAAATAGTATATTAAATATTCTCAATGAATTCAAAGAAATGTTTTGACCCTCTCAGATGGGAACAGATGCTTTACATCACCTCTTTTAGGAAAAAGAACAGTGCCTGGCATTCAGTGTGCAATCTCTAAACCTTTATGGAAAGAATGAATGACTGAATGGATGGATGGATGCATAAATGAATTGTCAAGTCCATGAGTTATGTACAAAAAATCCATTAGTGGTTCTAGAACCAAAAATATCTAAATAAAGAGATGTTTTAGTCCATAAGCATAAAGAAAAATCAGAAGTCACATCTTAAGCAGAGAAACCAGCAAATACTTGCGCTTTTATTATTTTTACACAATCTAGTTCTAAAATGGAGTTAAGGCACCTGAGAACAGTTAAAAAGTCTACTCCGATGATCCACAAATGTAATGGTTGTGGAAATAAAAATAGAAAATCAAGTATATTATATGTAAACATAGAAGGATCCATTATAAATAAAAAGAAAACACAAACACTCCCTGCTTTCAGAGACAGGGAACATAGGTTCTGGGCTTAGCACTGTTCAAACTTCATTTTCTGTCATCATGCTACACACAGTGGGAAAAATGTCTGTATACTTGCAAACGTTGCAAAACTAATTATAACATACAAGGTCAAATAGCAGCCCAGAAATAGAAACTGAGATTTCAAGAAAGTGCTTATTCCTTCAACTAGTGCATAGTTCATGAATTGAAGCAGATTTTTGGCAGAATCAGCTATAGTTTTATAAACTCCACATTGCTCATATTCGATACATGTAAGGCAAACTTTCCAAACATCATAATCTCTAATAAATGGTAGGGCAAAAAGTGACGGCAAAGGAACAAATATATCTTAACTGCCTGTTTTGGATAGGAGAGGACATCTCTAGAGACCTTATTACAGTGTAGCATGTATATTCTGTTCCCTTTGGGTGAATTCCTGACACAGGGTCACAGTTCACAAGAATGTAAACTAATGTACTTAGGATTTTGGCAGTGCTCTAGTTTATTTTGGATGATACTACCTGACATGTTTTAATTACTCTATAATTCAAATCCTAGACATGCACATAACTGTAAAAACTGTGTGGATGTTCATATGTCCACATATTTCAGATAAGAAACTAAAATGTCTCAAGTTAACATTATTTTAAAAAATTTTATTAGAATATAGTTGATTTACAATGTTGTGTTAGTTTCAGGTGTACAGCAAAGTGAGTCAGTTATACATGTACATAATATGCACTCTTTTTTAGATTATTTTCTCATATAGGTCATTACAGAGTATTGAGTAGAATTCCCTGTGCTGTACAGTAGGTCCTTACTAGTTATCTATTTTATATGTAGTAGTGTGTATATGTCAATCCCAATCTCCCAATTTATCCCTCACACACCCCTTACCCCCTGGTAACAGTAAGTTTGTTTTCTACATCTGTAATTCTATTTCTTTTTTTTTTTTTTAATGGAAAATGATAACATTTTATTGAAGGATGTGAAGGAAGACTTTATTTTTTTAAACATCTTTATTGGAGTATAATTGCTTTACAATGGTGTGTTAGTTTCTGTTTTATAACAAAGTGAATCAGTTATACATATACATATGTTCCCATATCTCTTCCCTCTTGTGTCTCCCTCCCTACCACCCTCCCCATCCCACCCCTCTAGGTGGTCACAAAGCACCTATCTGATCTCCCTGTGCTGTGCGGCTGCTTCCCACTAGCTATTTTACGTTTGGTAGTGTATATATGTCCATGCCACTCTCTCACTTTGTCCCAGTTTACCCCTCCCCCTCCACATATCCTCAAGTCCATTCTCTAGCAGGACTGTGTCTTTTTTCCCGTCTTGCCCCAGGGTTCTTCATAACCTTTTTTTTTTTCCCTTAGATTCCATATATATGTGTTAGCATATGGTATTTTTCTCTTCCTGACTTACTTCACTCTGTATGACAGAATATAGGTCCATCCACCTCACTACAAATAACTCAAATTCGTTTCCTTTTATGGCTGAGAACTATTCCATTATATATATGTGCCACATCTTCTTTATCCATTCATCTGTTCATGGACATTTAGGTCGCTTCCATGTCCTGGCTATTGTAAATAGAGCTGCAATGAACATTTTGGTACATGACTCTATTTTTTTAATTAATTAATTAATTTTATTATTTAATTTATTTTTTAATTTTTATTCACTAATTTTAAAATCAAAGTGAATCAGTTATACATATACATATGTTCCCATATCTCTTCCCTCTTGCATCTCCCTCCCTCCCACACTCCCTATTCCACCCCTCTAGGTGGTCACAAAGCACAGAGCTGATCTCACTGTGCTATGCAGTTGCTTCCCACTAGCTATTTATTTTACGTTTGGTAGTGTATATATGTCCATGCCACTCTCTGACTTTGTCACAACTTACCCTTCCCACTCCCCATATCCTCAATGACTCTTTTGAATTATGGTTTTCTCAGGGTATATGCCCAGTAGTGGGATTGCTGGGTTGTATGGTAGTTCTATTTTTAGTTTTTTAAGGAACCTCCATAATGTTCTGCATAGTGGCTGTATCAATTTACATTCCCACCAACAGTGCAAGAGTGTTCTCTTTTCTCCACACCCTCTCCAGCATTTATTGTTTCTAGCTTTTTTTGATGATGGCCGTTCTGACCGGTGTGAGATGATATCTCATTGTAGTTTTGATTTGCATTTCTCTAATGATTAATGATGTTGAGCATTCTTTCATGTGTTTGCTGGCAATCTGTATATCTTCTTTGGAGAAATGTCTATTTAGGTCTTCTGACCATTTTTGGATTAGGTTGTTTGTTTTTTTGATATTCAGCTGCATGAGCTGCTTGTAAATTTTGGAGATTAATCCTTTGTCAGTTGCTTCATTTGCAAATATTTTCTCCAATTCTGAGTGTTTATATATTCCTTTGCTGTGCAAAAGCTTTTAAGTTTCATTAGGTCCCATTTGTTTATTTGTGTTTTTATTTCCATTTCTCTAGGAGCTGGGACAAAAAGGATCTTGCTGTGACTTATGTCATAGAGTGTTCTACCTATGTTTTCCTCTAAGAGTTTTATAGTGTCTGGACTTACATTTAGGTCTTTAATCCATTTTGAGTTTATTTTTGTGTGTGGTGTTAGGGAGTGTTCTAATTTCATACTTTTACATGTACCTGTTCAGTTTTCCCGGCACCATTATTGAAGAGGCTGTCTTTTCTCCACTGTATATTCTTGCCTCCTTTATCAAAGATAAGGTGACCATATGTGTGTGGGTCTATCTCTGGGCTTTCTATCCTGTTCCATTTATCTATATTTCTGTTTTTGTGCCAGTACCATACTGTCTTGATTACTGTAGCTTTGTAGTATAGTCTGAAGTCAGGGAGCCTGATTCCTCCAGCTCTGTTTTCGTTCTCAAGATTGCTTTGGCTATTCTGGGTCTTTAGTGTTTCCATACAAATTGTGAAATTTTTTGTTCTAGTTCTGTGAAAAGTGCCACTGGTAGTTTGATAGGGATTGCACTGAATCTGTAGATTGCTTTGGGTAGTAGAGACATTTTCACAATGTTGATTCTTCCAATCCAAGAACATCGTATATCTCTCCATCTATTTGTATAATCTTTAATTTCTTTCATCAGTGTCTTATAAATTTCTGCATACAAGTCTTGTCTCGTTAGGTAGGTCAATTCCTAGATATTTTATTCTTTTTGTTGCAATGGTAAACGGGAGTGATTTCTTAATTTCATTTTTAGATTTTTCATCATTAGTGTATAGGAATGTCGGAGCTTTCTGTGCATTAATTTTGTATCCTGCTACTTTAGCAAATTCATTGATTAGCTCTAGGAGTTTTCTGGTAGCATCTTTAGGATTCTCTATGTATAGTATCATGTCATCTGCAAACAGTGACAGCTTTACTTCTTCTTTTCCGATTTGGATTCCTTTTATTTCTTTTTCTTCTCTGATTGCTGTGGCTAACACTTCCAAAACTATGTTGAATAATAGTGGTGAGAGTGGGCAACCTTCTCTTGTTCCTGATCTTAGTGGAAATGGTTTCAGTTTTTCACCATTGAGGACGATGTTGGCTGTGGGTTTGTCATATGTGGCCTTTATTATGTTGAGGAAAGTTCTCTCTATGCCTACTTTCTGTGGGGTTTTTATCATAAATGGGTGTTGAATTTTGCCAAAAGCTTTCTCTGCATCGATTGAGATGATCATATAGTTTTTCTCCTTCAGTTTGTTAATGTGGTGTATCACATAGATTGATTTGTGTAAATTGAAGAATCCTTGCATTCCTGGAATAAACCCCACTTAAGCCTGGTGTATGATCCTTTTAATGTGCTGTTGGTTTCTGTTTGCTAGTATTTTGTTGAGGATTTTCGCATCTAAGTTCATCAGTGATATTGGCCTGTAGTTTTCTTTTTTGTGACATCTTTGTCTGGTTTTGGTATCAGGGTGATGGTTGCCTCGTAGAATGAGTTTGAGAGTGTTCCTCCCTCTGCTATATTTTGGAAGAGTTTGAGAAGGATAGGTGTTAGCTCTTCTCTAAATGTTTGATAGAATTCACCTGTGAAGCCATCTGGTCCTGGGTTTTTGTTTGTTGGAAGGTTTTTAATCACAGTTTCAATTTCAGTGCTTGTGACTGGTCTCTTCATATTTTCTATTATTCCTGGTTCAGTCTCGGAAGGTTGTGCATTTCTAAGAATTGGTCCATTTCTTCCAGGTTGTCCAATTTATTGGCATATAGTTGCTTGTAGTAATCCCTCATGATCCTTTGTATCTCTGCAGTGTCACTTGTTACTTCTTTTTAATTTCTAATTCTATTGATTTGAGTCTTCTCCCTTTTTTTCTTGATGATTCTGGACAGTGGTTTATCAATTTTGTTTATCTTCTCAAAGAACCAGCTTTTAGTTTTATTGACCTTTGCTACTGTTTCCTTCATTTCTTTTTCATTTATTTCTGATCTGATCTTTATGATTTCTTTCCTTCTGCTAACTTTGGGTGTTCTTTGTTCTTCTTTCTCTAATTGTTTTAGGTACAAGATTAGGTTGTTTATTTGAGAGGTTTCCTGTTTCTTCAGGTAGGATTGTATTGCTATAAACTTCCCTCTTAGCACTGCTTTTGCTGCATCCTATAGGTTTTGGGTCATTGTGTCTACATTGTCATTTGTTTCTAGGTATTTTTTGATTTCCCCTTTAATTTCTTCAGTGATCACTTGGTTATTAAGTAGTGTATTGTTAAGCCTCCATGGTTTTATTCTTTACAGATTTTTTCCTGTAATTGATATCTACTCTCATAGCATTGTGGTCAGAAACGATACTTCATACAATTTCAATTTTCTTAAATTTACCAAGGCTTGATTCGTGACCCAAGATATGATCTAACCTGGATAATGTTCGATGAGCACTTGAGAAGAATGTGTATTCTGTTGTTTTTGGATGGAATGTCCTATAAATATCAATTAAGTCCACCTTGTTTAATGTATCTTTTAAAGCTTGTGTCCTTATTTATTTTCATTTTGGATGAACTGTCCATTGGTGAAACTGAGGTGTTAAAATCCCCTTCTATGATTGTGTTACTGTTGATTGCCCCTTTTATGGCTGTTAGTATTTCCCTTATGTATTGAGGTGCTCCTGTGTTGAGTGCCCAAATATTTACAATTGTTATGTCTTCTTCTTGGATCGATCCCTTGATCATTAGGTAGTGCCCTTCTTTGTCTCTTGTAATAGTCTTTATTTTAAAGTCTATTTTGGGTGATATGAGAATTGCTACTCCAGCTTTCTTTTGATTTCCATTTGCATGGAATATCTTTTTCCATCTCCTCACTTTCAGTCTGTTTGTGTCCCTAAGTCTGAAGTATGTCTTTTGTATACAGCATATATATGGATCTTGTTTTTTATCCATTCAGTGAGTCTGTGTCTTTTGGTGGGAGCATTTAATCAATTTACATTTAAGGTAATTATCAGTATGTATGTTCCTATTCCCATTTTCCTAAATGTTTTGGGTTTGTTATTGTAGGTCTTTTCCTTCTCTTGTGTTTCCTGCCTAGAGAAGTCCCTTTAGCATTTGCTGTAAAGCTGGTTTGGTGGTGCTGAATTGTCTTAGCTTTTGCTTGTCTGTAAAGTTTTTAATTTCTCTATCAAATCTGAATGAGATCCTTGCTAGGTAGAGTAATCTTGGTTGTAGGTTTTTCTCCTTCACCACTTTAAATATGTCCTGTCACTCCCTTCTGGCTTGCAGAGTTTCTGCTCAAAAATCAGCTGTTAACCTTATGGGGATTCCCTTGTGTGTTATTTTTTGTTTTTCCCTTGCTGCTTTTAATATGTTTTCTTTGTATTTAATTTTTGACAGTTTGATTAATATGTGTCCTGGCATGTTTCTCATTGGATTTATCCTGTATGGGACTCTCTGTGCTTCCTGGACTTGATTAACTATTTCCTTTCCCATATTAGGGAAGTTTTCAAGTATAATCTCTTCAAATATTTTCTCAGTCCCTTTCTTTTTCTCTTCTTCTTCTGGGACCCCTATAATTCGAATATTGGTGCGTTTAATGTTGTCCCAGAGGTCTCTGACATTGTCCTCAGTTCTTTTCATTCTTATTCTTTATTCTGCTCTGCACTAGTTATTTCCACTATTTTATCTTCCAGGTCACTTATCCGTTCTTCTGCCTCAGTTATTCTGCTATTGATCCCATCTAGAGAATTTTTAATTTTTTGTATCGTGTTGTTCATCATTGTTTGTTTCCTCTTTAGTTCTTCTAGGTCCTTGTTTAACGTTTCTTATATTTTCTCTATTGTATTTCCAAGATTTTGGATCATCTATACTGTCATTATTCTGAATTCTTTTTCAGGTAGATTACCTATTTCCTCTTCATTTATTAGGTCTGGTGGGTTTTTACCTTGCTCCTCCATATGCTGTGTGTTTTTCCATCTTCTCATTTTGCTTAACTTACTGTGTTTTGGGTCTCCTTTTCGCAGGCTGCAGGTTTATAGTTCCCGTTGTTTTCGGTGTCTCTCCCCAGTGGCTAAGGTTGGTTCAGTGAGTTGTGGAGGCTTCCTGGTGGGGGGACTAGTGCCTGTTTTCTGGTGGTAGAGGCAGGAGATGTCTTTCTGGTAGGCATGTCCACGTCTGATGGTGTGTTTTGGGGTGTCTGTGGCCTTATTATGATTTTAGGCAGCCTCTCTGCTAATGGATGGGGTTGTGTTCCTGTCTTGCTAGTTGTTTGGCATAGGCTGTCCAGCACTGTAGCTTGCTGGTCATTGAGTGAAGCTGGGTCTTGGTGTTGAGATGGAGATCTCTGGGAGATATTCACCATTTGATATTACGTGGAGCTGGGAGGTCTCTTGTGGACCAGTGCCCTGAAGTTGGCTCTCCCACCTCAGAGGCACAGCAATGACTCCTGGCAGGAACACCAAGAGCCTTTCATCCACACGGCTCAGAGTAAAAGCGAGAAAAAATAGAAAGAAAGGAGGACTTGGGGCAAGATGGCAGAAGAGTAAGATGCTGTGATCACCTTCCTTCTCACAGATACATTAGAAATACATCTACATGTGGAACTTCTCCTACAGAACACCCAATGAACGCTGGCAGAAAACGTAAGACCTCACAAAAGGCAAGAAACTCCCCATGTACTTGGGTAGGGAAAAAGAAAAAAGAAATAACAGAGACAAAAGAATAGGGACGGGACCTGCACCAGTGGGAGGGAGCTGTGAAGGAGGAAAGGTTTCCACACACTAGGAAGCCACTTCATGGGCGGAGACTGCAGGTGGCAGAGGGGGGAAGCTTCAGAGCCACAGAGGAGAGTGCAGCCACAGGGGTGCGGAAGGCAAAGCAGAGAGACTCCTGCACAGAGGATCGGTCCTGAGCAGCACTCACCAGCCCGAGAGGCTTGTTTGCTCACCCGCCGGGGTGGGCAGGGGCTGGGAGCTGAGGCTCGGGCTTCAGTCGGATCACAGGGAGAGGACTGGGGTTGGCAGCAGGAACACAGCCTGATGGGGTTAGCGCACCACAGCTAGCCGGGAGGGAGTCGGGGAAAAAGTCTGCAGCTGCCAAAGAGGCAAGAGACTTTTTCTTGCCTCTTTGTTTCGCGGTGCACAAGGAGAGGGGATTCAGAGCACCGCCTAAATGAGCTCCAGAAATGGGCGCGAGCCGCACCTATCAGCGCGGACCCCAGAGACGGGCATGAGATGCTAAGGCTGCTGCTGCTGCCACGAAAAAGCCTGTGTGAGAGCACAGGTCATTCTCCACACCGCTCCTCCTGGGAACCGGTGCAGCCCGCCATGGCCAGTATCCCGTGATCCCGGGACAACTTCCCTGGGAGAATGCACGGCATGCCTTGGGCTGGTGCAAAGTCACGCCAGCCTCTGTCGCCGCAGGATCTTGCCACATCCATATCCTTCCCTCCTCCCAGCCTGAGTGAGCCAGAGCCCCCGAAGCAACTGCTCCTTTAACCCCGTTCTGTCTGGGCGGGGAACAGACCCCCTCAGGCGACCTACACACAGAGGCAGGTCCAAATTCAAAGCTGAACCCCGGGAGCTTTGCAAACAAAGAAGAGAAAGGGAAATCTCTCCCAGCAGCCTCAGAAGCAGCGGATTAAAACTCCACAAACAACTTGATGTGCCTGCATCTGTTGAATACCTGAATAGACAATGAATCATCCCAAATTCAGGAGGTGGACTTTGGGAACAGGATATATTAATTTTTCCCCCTTTCCTTTTTTTGTGTGTGTATATGTGTATGCTTCTGAGTGAGATTCTGTCTGTATAGCTTTGCTTTATAATAGCTCTATTTTATTTTATTTTATTTTATCCTCTTTCTTTCTTTCTTTCTATTTTTTCTCCCTTTTCTCTGAGCCATGTGGATGAAAGGCTGTTGGTGCTCCAGCCAGGCATCAGGGCTGTGCCTCTGAGGTGGGAGAGCCAACTTCAGGACACTGGTCCACAAGAGACCTCCCAGCTCCACGTAATACCAAACAGTGAAAATCTCTCAGAGATCTCCATCTCAACATCAAGACACAGCTTCACTCAACAACCAGCAAGCTACAGTGCTGGACAGCCTATGCCAAACAACTAGAAAGACAGGAACACAGCCTCATCCATTAGCAGAGAGGCTGCCTAAAATCATAATAAGGCCACAGACACCCCAAAATACACCACCAGACGTGGACGTGCCCACCAGAAAGACAAGATCCAGCCTCATCCACCAGAACACAGGCACTAGTTCCCTCCATCAGGAAGCCTACACAACCCACTGAACCAACCTTAGCCACTGGGGACGGATACCAAAAACAACGGGAACTACGAACCTGCAGCCTGTAAAAAGGAGACCCCAAACACAGTAACATAAGCAAAATGAGACGACAGAAAAACACACAGCAGATGAAGGAGCAGGGTCAAAACACACCAGACCTAACAAATGAAGAGGAAATAGATAGTCTACCTGAAAAAGCATTCAGAATAATGATAGTAAGGATGATCCAAAATCTTGGAAATAGAATAGAGAAAATGCAAGAAACATTTGACAAGGACGTAGAAGAACTAAAGAGGAACCAAGCAATGATGAAAAACACAATAAATGCAATTAAAAATATTCTAGACGGGATCAATAGCAGAATAACTGAGGCAGAAGAAAGGATAAGTGACGTGGAAGATAAAATGGTGGCAATAACTACTGCAGAGCAGGATAAAGAAAAAAGAATGAAAAGAACTGAGGACAGTGTCAGAGACCTCTGCAACAACATTGAACGCACCAACCTTCGAATTATAGGGGTCCCAGAAGAAGAAGAGAAAAAGAAAGGGACTGAGAAAATATTTGAAGAGATTATAGTTGAAAACTTCCCTAATATGGGAAAGGAAATAGTTAATCAAATCCTGGAAGCACAGAGAGTCCCATACAGGATAAATCCAAGGAGAAACACGCCAAGACACATATTAATCAAACTGTCAAAAATTAAATACAAAGAAAACATATTAAAAGCAGCAAGGGAAAAACAACAAATAACACACAAGGGAATCCCCATAAGGTTAACATCAGATCTTTCAGCAGAAATTTGCAAGCCAGAAGGGAGTGGCAGGATATACTTAAAGTGATGAAGGAGAAAAATCTACAACCAAGATTACTCTACCCAGCAAGGATCTCATTCAGATTTGATGGAGAAATTAAAACCTTTACAGACAAGCAAAAGCTGAGAGAGTTCAGCACCCGCAAACCAGCTTTACAACAAATGCTAAAGGAACTTTTCTAGGCAGGAAACACAAGAGAAAGAAAGCACCTACAATAACAAACCCAAAACATTTAAGAAAATGGGAATAGGAACATACATATCGATAATTACCTTAAATTTAAATGGATTAAATGCTCCCACCAAAAGACAGAGACTGGCTGAATGGATAAAAAACAAGACCCATATATATGCTGTCTTAAAGAGACCACTTCAGACTTAGGGACACAAACAGACTGAAAGTGAGGGGATGGAAAAAGATATTCCATGCAAATGGAAATCAAAAGAAAGCTGGAGTAGCAATTCTCATATCACCCAAAATAGACTTTAAAATAAAGACTATTACAAGAGACAAAGAAGGACACTATATAATGATCAAAGGATCGATCCAAGAGGAAGGTATAACAATTGTAAATATTTATGCACCCAACATAGGAGCACCTCAATACATAAGGCAAATACTAACAGCCATAAAAGGGGAAATTGACAGCAACACAATCATAGTAGGGGACTTTAACACCCCACTTTCACCAATGGACAGATCATCCAAAATGAAAATAAATAAGGAAACACAAGCTTTAAATGATACATTAAGGAAGATGGACTTAATTGATATATATAGGACATTCCACCCAAAAACAACAGAATACATATGTTTCTCAAGTGCTTATGGAACATTCTCCAGGATAGATCATATCTTGGGTCACAAATCAAGCCTTGGTAAATTTAAGAAAATTTAAATCGTTTCAAGTATCTTTTCTGACCACAACGCTATGAGACTAGATATCAGTTACAGGAAAAGATCTGTAAAAATTACAAACACATGGAGGCTACACAATACACTACTTAATGACGAAGTGATCACTGAAGAAATCAAAGGGGAAATCAAAAAATACCAAGAAACAAATGACAATGGGGACACGATGACCCAAAACCTACGGGATGCAGCAAAAGCAGTGCTAAGAGGGAAGTTTATAGCAATACAAGCCTACATCAAGCAACAGAAAACATCTTGAATAAACAACCTAACCTTGCACCTAAAGCAATTAGAGAAAGAAGAACAAAAAAACCCCAAAGCTAGCAGAAGGAAAGAAATCATAAAGATCAGATCAGAAATAAATGAAAAAGAAATGAAAGAGACAATAGCAAAGATCAATAAAACTGAAAGCTGGTTCTTTGAGAAGATAAACAAAATTGATAAACCATTAGCCAGACTCATCAAGAGAAAAAGGGAGAAGACTCAAATCAACAGAATTAGAAATGAAAATGGAGAAGTAACCACTGACACTGCAGAAAAACAAACGATCATGAGAGATTACTACAAGTAACTCTCTACCAATAAAATGGACAACCTGGAAGAAATGGACAGATTCTTAGAAATGCACAAACTGCCAAGACTGAACCAGGAAGAAATAGAAAATATGAACAGACCAATCACAAGCAATGAAATTGAAACTGTGATTAAAAACCTTCCATCAAACAAAAGCCCAGGACCAGATGGCTTCACAGGTGAATTCTATCAAACATTTAGAGAAGAGCTAACACCTATCCTTCTCAAACTCTTCCAAAATATAGCAGAGGGAGGAACACTCCCAAACTCATTCTACGAGGCAACCATCACCCTGATACCAAAACCAGACAAAGATGTCACAAAAAAGAAAACTACAGGCCAATATCACTGATGAACATAGATGCAAAAATCCTCAACAAAATAATAGCAAACAGAAACCAACAGCACATTAAAAGGATCATACACCAGGCTTAAGTGGGGTTTATTCCAGGAATGCAAGGATTCTTCAATATACACAAATCAATCCACGTGATACATCATATTAACAAATTGAAGGAGAAAAACTATATGATCATCTCAATAGATGCAGAGAAAACTTTCGACAAAATTCAACACCCATTTATGATAAAAGTCATGCAGAAAGTAAGCATAGAGGGAACTTTCCTCAACATAATAAAGGCCATATATGACAAACCCACAGCCAACATCGTCCTCAATGGTGAAAAACTGAAACCATTTCCACTAAGATCAGGAACAAGAGAAGGTTGCCCACTCTCACCACTATTATTCAACATAGTTTTGGAAGTGTTAGCCACAGCAATCAGAGAAGAAAAAGAAATAAAAGGAATCCAAATCGGAAAAGAAGGAGCAAAGCTGTCACTGTTTGCAGATGACATGATACTATACATAGAGAATCCTAAAGATGCTACCAGAAAACTACTAGAGCTAATCAATGAATTTGGTAAAGTAGCAGGATACAAAATTAATGCACAGAAGTCTCTTGCATTTCTATACACTAATGATGAAAAACCTGAAAGTGAAATTAAGAAAACACTCCCGTTTACCACTGCAGCAAAAAGAATAAAATATCTATGTATAAACATACCTAAGGAGACAAAAGACCTGTATGCAGAAAATTATAGGACACTGATGAAAGAAATTAAAGATGATACAAATATATGGAGAGATATACGATGTTCTTGGATTGGAAGAATCAACATTGTGAAAATGACTCTACTACACCAAGCAATCTACAGATTCAATGCAATCGCTATCAAACTACCACTGGCATTTTTCACAGAACTAGAACAAAAAATTTCACAATTTGTATGGAAACACCAAAGACCCGGAATAGCCAAAGCAATCTTGAGAACGAAAAATGGAGCTGGAGGAATCAGGTTCCCAGACTTCAGACTATATTACAAAGCTACAGTAATCAAGACAGTTTGGTACTGGCACAATAACAGAAATATAGATCAATGGAACAGGATAGAAAGCCCAGAGATAAACCCACACACATATGGTCACCTTATCTTTGATAAAGGAGGCAAGCATATATTGTGGAGAAAAGACAGCCTCTTCAATAAGTGGTGCTGGGAAAATTGGACAGCTACATGTAAAAGTATGAAATTAGAACACTCTCTGACACCATACACAAAAATAAACTCAAAATGGATTAAACACCTAAGTGTAAGGCCAGATACTATCAAACTCTTAGAGGAAAACATAGGCAGAACACTCTATGACATAAATCACAGCAAGATTCTTTTTGACCCAACTCCTAGAGAAATGGAAATAAAAACACAAATAAACAAATGGGACCTAATGAAACTTAAAAGCTTTTGCACAGCAAAGGAAACCATAAGCAAGACCAAAAGACAACCCTTAGGATGGGAGAAAATATTTGCAAATGAAGCAACTGACAAAGGATTAATCTCCAAGATTTACAAGCAGCTCATGCAGCTCAATAACATAAAAACAAACAACCCAATCCAAAAATGGGCAGAAGATCTAAATAGACATTTCTCCAAAGAAGATATACAGATTGCCAACAGACACATGAAAGAATGCTCAACATCATTAATCATTAGAGAAATGCAAATCGAAACTACAATGAGATATCATCTCACACCGGTCAGAATTGCCATCATCAAAAAATCTAGAAACAATAAATGCTGGAGAGGGTGTGGAGAAAAGGGAACACTCTTGCACTCTTGGTGGGAATGTTAATTGATACAGCCACTATGGAGAACAGTATGGAGTTTCCTTAAAAAACTAAAAAATAGAACTACCATACGACCCAGCAATCCCACTACTGGGCATATACTCTGAGAAAACCATAATTCAAAAAGTGTCATGTACCAAAATGTTCATTGCAGCTCTTTTTACAATAGCCAGGACATGGAAGCAACCTAAGTGTCCATCATCAGATGAATGGATAAAGAAGGTGTGGCACATATATACAATGGAATATTACTCAGCCATAAAAAGAAATGAAATGGAGGTATTTGTAGTGAGGAGGATGGAGTTAGAGTCTATCATACAGAGTGAAGTAAGTCAGAAAGAGAAAAACAAATACAGTATGCTAACACATATATATAGAATCTATGGGAAAATAAAGGTCATGAAGGACCTAGTGGCAAGACAGTAATAAAGACACAGACCTACTAGAGAATGGACTTGAGGATATGAGGAGGGGGAGGGGTAAGATGTGACAGGGTGAGAGAGTGGCATAGACATATATACACTACCAAATGTAAAATAGATATCTAGTGGGAAGCAGCCTCATAGCACAGGGAGATCAGCTTGGTGCTTTGTGACCACCTAGAGGGGTGGGATGTGGAGGGTGAGAGGGAGGGAGATGCAAGAGGGAAGAGATATGGGAACATATGTATATGTATAACTGATTCACTTTGTTATAAAGCAGAAACTAACACACCATTGTAAATCAATTATACTCTAATAAAGATGTTTAAAAAAAATTGGAAAGAAAGAAAGAGGATAAAATAAAATAAAGTAAAATAAAATAAAGTAATTATTAAAATTAAAAAATAAAGAATAATTATCAAAAAATATTTAAACAGTAAAAATAACAAAACAACCAAACAAAAACGGATGGACAGAATCCTAGGACAAATGGTGAAAGCAAAGTTATACAGACAATATCACACAGACAAGCATACACATACACAGTCACAAAAAGAGAAAAAGGGGAAAAATAATATATCTTTGCTCCCAAAGTCCACTTCCTCAATTTGGGATGATTCGATGTCTATTCAGGTATTCCACAGATGCAGGGTACATCAAGTTGATTGTGGAGCTTTAATCCGCTGTTCCTGAGGCTGCTGGGAGAAATTTCCCTTTCTTTTCTTTGTTTGCACAGCTCCCAGTGTTCAGCTTTGGATTTGGACCCGCCTCTGTGTGTAGGTCACCGAAGGGCAACTGCTGTTTGCTCAGACAGGGCGGGGTTAAGAGAGCAGCTAATTCGGGGGCTCTGGCTCACTCAGGCCGGGGGCAGTGAGCGGTACGGATGTGGGGCGAGCCTGCGGCGGCAGAGGCCGGTGTGACATTGCACCAGCCTGAGGCGCGCCGTGCATTCTCCCAGGGAAGTTGTCCCTGGATCACGGGACCCTAGCAGTGGGGGGCTGCACAGGCTCCTGGGAGGGGCGGTGTGGATAGTGACCTGTGTTTGCTCACAGGCTTCTCGGTGGCTGCAGAAGCAGCCTTAGTGTCCCATGCCTGTCTCTGGTGTCCGCGCTGATAACCGCAGCTCGTAACCGTCTCTGGAGCTCCTTTAAGCGGTGCTCTTAATCCCCTCTCCTCGCGCACAAGGAAACAAAGAGGCAAGAAAAAGTCTCTTGCCTCTTCGGCAGCTCTGGACATTTTCCCGGACTCCCTCCCGGCTAGCCGTGGTGCTCTAGCCGCCTTCAGGCTGTGTTCACACCTCCAACCCCAGTCCTCTCCCTTCGATCTGAGCAAAGCTGGAGCCTCAGCTCCCTGCACCCGCCCACCTCCAGCGGGTGAGCAGACAAGCCTCTCGGGCTGGTGAGTGCTGGTTGGCACTGATCCTCTGTGCAGGAATCTCTCCTCTTTGCCCTCCACACACTTGTGGCTGCGCTCTCCTCTGTGGCTTCGAAGCTCCCACCTCCACCTCCTGCAGTCTCCGCCCGTGAAGGGGCTTCCTAGTGTGTGGAAACCTTTCCTTCTTCACAGCTCCCTCCCACTGGTGCAGGCCCCTTCCCTATTCTTTATCTCTGTTTTTTCTGTTTTTCTTTTGCCCTTCCCAGGTACGTGGGGAGTTCCTTGCCTTTTGGGAGGTCTGAGGTCTTCTGCCAGCGTTCAGTAGGTGTTCTATAGGGGCAGTTCCACATGTAGATGTATTTCTGATGTATCTGTGGGGAGGAAGGTGATCTCCGTGTCTTACTCCTCCGTCATCTTGAAGCTCCTCCTGTAATTCTATTTCCATTTTGTATGTAAGTTCATTTGTACCTTTTTCTAGGTTTCACATATAAATATCATATGATATTTGTCTTTCTCTGTCTGACTTACTTCACTAAGTATGACAATCTCTAGGTCCACCAATGTTGCTGCAAATGGCATTACTTTGTTCTTTTGTATGGCTGAGTAATATTCCATTGTATATATGTACCACATCTTCTTTATCCATTCCTCTGTTGATGGACATTTAGGTTGCTCCCGTGTCCTGGCTATTGTAAATAGTGCTGCAATAAACATTGGGATGCATGTACCTTTTCGAATTATGGTTTTCTCTGGATATATGCCCAGGAATGGGATTGCTGGATCATATGGTAGCTCTATTTTTAGTTTTTTTAAGGAACCGCCATACTGTTCTCCATAGTGGCTGTACAAATTTATATTCCCACCAACATTGTAGTAGGGTTCCTTTTTCTTCACACTCTCTCCAGCATTTGTTGTTTGTAGATTTTTTATGATGGCCATTTTGATCAGTGTGAAGTGATACCTCATTGTAATTTTGATTTGCATTTCTCTAATAATTAATGATGTTGAGCATCTTTTCATGTGTTTGTTGGCCATCTGTATGTCTTCTTTGGAAAAATATCTACTTAGATCTTCACCCATTTTTTGATTGGGTGTTTGTTTTTTCAATATTGAGCTGCATGAGCTGTGTGTATATTCAAGTTAACATTATTAAAAGATGGAGTCTCTCCATCACTTTGAATATCCCTACCTTTACACAGACCTTGGGAAAATACAATGTATGTGTGGCTTTTGGGTTTATGAAAGCTTCATCTCCCTCTGAACCAGTGAAATCTGAATTACTAATTAAAAACCAGGTGTTGGGTGTTTTACTAAAATACAAAGTGACTTGATTAAATGCAAGTTTTTGAATCAGATACAGTAAAAGTGCATCTTCTTCTCAATTAATCATTCTAAAACCCCCATTTCTCTGAGGATATGCTACTGGGAAAGTGAGCACAGTCCTTAATGAAACCTTGCATAGTTCACACTAATTAAATGTAGTTTATGGGTTTGAGCCCATGACATCCCTTCATAACTTAAGTAGTTTAAAAGCTGCATTGATTTTTCTAGTAACTAGAAACAAAGGAAAGGTTAATTAGCAGGTTTTTAAAAAAATATAGCATACGCAAACTAAAATTTATGATTACTTTAAGTATTTAGTTAGTGGCCTCACTTTTTAAAAGACTATTTACCTAACCTGAATAAAGAAAATTAATTTCAAGACAACACCACCAAGCTTCACTGGGATTGAAACTCATATAGTAACTAATATACACAATGATTTAATCCTCAACTATGTGCCAAATATTGTATAATATGCCAAGATGAAAAAGACATGATTCCTTCTCCCCAAGTTACTTCTAGTCTAAAGAGGGAGAGAACAATGTATGTCAATAAGCTCAAGAATCAAGTGATAACCAGAGAAGTGGCAATGTGGTAAAGATTAGACTGGTTATTGCTCATTTTGAAAATGTAAGAAGAACTTTAAGGAAATGGATTCTCCCCTAGAACGTCCAAAAGGAACAAAGACCTTCTACACCTTGATCTGTCTAGAAAACAAAATATAAATCTCTTGGGAGGGGGATTAAGATAGCAGAGTAGGAGGATGTGGAGCTCACCTCCTCCCACAAACATATCAAAAATATATCTACTTGTAGAACAATTTTCACAGAAAACTAACTGGAAATTGGAAGAATATCTCCTATACAATTAAAGCTTCAAGAAAGATCTCCACATAACCAGATAAGACGGGATTTTTAAAAAAAGGCATCAGTTCAGTAACAGTGCCCCTGGGAGGGATCTATAAGGAATAGAAGGTCCTCATGGGAAGACACTCACCCTGGGGAGGAAGCAGATCAACTCACAATCTAAGCATCCCAGACCTGGGGTCCTGCACAGAGGACACAAACCCCTTTGCCTTTGGGAAATCCACTGAGACGGATAAAAGGGCTGGGGAAGCCTAGACTCTACTGATGAAGAGTGCGCACTTGCTAGCTAACAATCAGGGCAGGCTGAGATGTGAACTGGTGGCTGCTGACTTGCCACACTTCCCAATCAGAAAAGGCCAACACCTTGGCCCCGCCCCCTCACTCCACACCACAGCCTGGTATGAGATTAGGGCAAAGATTTGAGCTAGTTATGTAGAGACAGACTCGGGTACCTGGGGTGTGATCCAGGCAGAACCACAGAGACAACTGTCAGCACATGGGGGCAGTGAGATAAGCCAGGCAGACATTCTTCTTATACACACAGGGCGCACCACAAGTATGCACAGAGGCTAAGCACTGAACCTCAGGCAGACAGGCCCTGGGAGAGGACTCAACTAGCTAGAAAGAGACAGAGCAGAGGGCCTGGAGTGTGATCCAAGGGAGTCATGGAGCCCATTTTCAGTGTGCACATGGCAGCAGCAGGTCCAGCCTTGGCAGACATTGTCAGCCTGTGAAGCAGGCAGTGCCGCAAGAACACACAGTGGCTAAGCACTGAATCTCAGGCAGACAGGCCCTGTGCAGGAGTATGCAGAGATTCATTTCCCAGAGAGAGTGCCCCAGGCCACCCACTCCACACTGCAGCCTAGGGCTGGGACAGACAGGTCCTGAGAGAAGTCTACCACAGGAGGCAGCCCAGATCCTAGGCATCAGGATAGTGACCACAATTTCTGCAGTCATAATGCCCCAGCCCCCAGCCCTACCTTATTCCACACCACAGCCTTGCACTAGATCTGGGATGAACACAACAGAGAAAGGGAAGTGACTTTGGGCTGCTTCTGAGTGGAACTGCAGATGCCTACACAGACAGTGAATGAATTTTCTATGACTGCATGTGCCTCACTTGCTTCAGCAATCACCTCCTTTGGGGCAAGGCATGTACTCAAGAGCAACAGAGACTGATCAGACCTGACCCTCAGGGTTCTACTCCAACAACTAAGGAGCAGACCCTGCTCCCAACTATAGTGACAACTATTGAGCAAATGAGATGCCTTCCCATACTCTCATCCAGCATGAGATCTAGACACAACAACAATCACACCCCCTATTAAAAGGATTAACAGCCAGCACACTCTGAGGAAAAATATGGCTAACATCCATACCAAAACCAGCCTTAGCACCAAAAATATTGGACACACACAGTCTACACAGGAACATTCCCACATAAAATTCCTTTTCAAGATCACAATAGATAACTGTTTCTACTAAATTCATAGAGACAGAGAAAGTTGAGTAAGATGAAAAAGCAGAGAAACTACTCCCAGTTAAAAGAACTTTAAAAATCCCCTGAAAGAACAAATAATAAAAAAGACCTCACCAGTCTACTAGACCAAGAGTTCAAAAAGGAGGTAATAAAAATGTTAAAGGAATTGAGAAAGGTTATCAATAGAAATGCAGATCATTGTAACAATGAGCTAAACACTAAAAAGATGAGCCAATCAAAATTAGGCAAGTTAATTGCTGAGATAAAAACCAGTCTAAAAGCATTGAAGAGCAGACTAAATGACAAAGAAGAATGAATTAGGGATCTGGTAAACAGAATAATGGAAATCATCCAATCACAACAGCAGTTAGAAAGACAAATTTAAAAAATAAAAGCAACATATGAGTTCTATGGGATAATATAAAGCATGCCAACCTACAGATAACAGAGTTCCAGAAGGAGAAGAGAGAGAGAAGGGTATCAAAAATGTATTCCAAAAAATTATGGCTGAAAATTTCCTAAATCTAAAGAAGGAAACATTTATTGAGGTACAGGAAGTACAGAGGGTCCCAAATAAGATGAACACAAACAGACCCACAGCAAGACATATCAAAATTAAAATGGCAAACATTAAAGATAAAGAGGATTCTAAAGGCAGAAAGAGAAAAACTGTCAGTTACAAGGGAACCCCCATGAGTCTATTAGCTGATTCCCCTCTGGAAACTCTGCAGGACAGAAGGGAGTAGCATGATATATTCAAAGCCCTGAAAGGGAAATTCCTCCAAACTAAGATACTCTGCCCAGCAAGATTATCATTTAGAATAGACAGAGAGATAAAGAATTTCTCAGACAAGTAAAAACTGTAAGAATTAAGCAATACTAAACCTACCCTAAAAAAAAATATTGAAGGGTCTTCTCTAAACAGAAAAGAAGGAAGAATGTATTGGAAAGGGAAATGAAATAGGAAAGGTAAATATATAAAAGGATTGACAATCACTTAAATAAACCAGTACGTAGATTAAAAAACAATCAAAACATTTTGTAAAAGCCATTATAACTATAATTAACAGCAGAAGGATGAGCATGAAGCTCTAAAAATAAGATATCAAAATCACAAGATGTGGGGGAGGGGAGTATAAAAATGTAGATCATTTAGAATGTGTTTGAACTTGTATGACTATCAGTTTAAAGCAAGTAGGTATAGCTATGTGTTAACATACTTAAACTCCATGGTAACAATAAATGAAAAACATACAATAGATTCACAAAACCCAAAAAGAAACCAACTCAAGCATACTACAAAAGAAAACCATTAAACTACAAAAGGTATAACAAAAAGAAGAAGAAATAAACAAAGAAAAACTACAAAAACTGGAAAACAAGGTTTAAAATGTCAGTAAGTACATACCTATCCGTAATTACTTTAAATGTCAATGGACTAAATGCTCCAATCAAAAGACATAGAATTATAGATTGCATAAAAAAAGAAAAAACCTACAACATAATGCCTACAAAAGGCTCACTTCAGGGTGAAATACACACAGACTGAAAGTGAAGGAATGGAAAAAGATATTTCATGCAAATAGAAATGACAAGAAAGCAGGGGTAGCAATATTCATCAGACAAAATAGACTAAAACAAAGGCCATAAAGAAAGACAAAGAAGGACATTATATAATGATAAAGGAATCAATACAAGAAGAGGATATTATACTAGTTAACATATATGCACCCAATATAAGAGCATCGAAATATATAAAACAAACAGGCACAAAGGGAGAAATTGACAAGAATACAATAATAATAGGAGACTTTCACACCCCACTGACATCGATGGACAGATTATCCAGACAGAAAAATTAATAGGGCAACAGAGGTCCTAGATGACATAATAGACCAGTTGGACTTAGTTGATATCTGCAGGACACTATAAAGAAAAAAAAAAAAACACACGAACAAAAACAAAACCCAGAATACACATTCCTTTCAATATCTCTTGGAATGTTTTCTAGGATAGACCACATACTAGGAGCAAAAGAAGCCTCAACAGATTTAAGAGGATAGAAATTATTTCAAGTATCTTTCCTGACTACAACAGTGTGAAATTAGAAATCAACCACAGAAAGAAAGAGAGAAAAACAATGGATACATGGAGACTGGACAACCTGCTACAAAAAAACCCCAATGGGACAATGATGAAATCAAAGAAAAAATCAGGAAACACCTCAAGACAAAGGATAATGAAAACACAACCTTACAAAATCTATAAAATGGAGCAAAAACAGTTCTGAGAGGGAATTTCATACTGATACAGGCCTTCCTCAAGAAACAAGAAAAATCTCAAATAAACAACCTAACTTACCACCTAAAAGAATTAGAAAAAGAACAAACAAAACCTAAAGTCAGCAGAAGGAAGAAAATAATGAAGATCAGAGAGGAATAAATAAGATAGAGATAAAACAACAATAGAAAAGATCAATAAAACCAAGAACTTTTTTTTGAAAACACAAACAAAATCAACAAACCTCTAGCCAGGTTCACCAAGAAAAAAGAGAGAGGACAAAATAAGAAATGAAAGAGGAGAAAAAAACTGATACCACAGAAATTAAAAAATCATAAGCAAATACTATGAATTGTTATATGCCAACAAATTGGACAACCTAGAAGAAATGGACAAGTTTCTAGAATCATACAGCCTATGAAAACTGAGTCAAGACAAAACAGACCTATCATAAGAAGTTAAATAGAATCTGTAATTTAAAAACTTCAGGCAAACAAAAGTCCAGGACTGTATGGCTTCACTGGAGAATTCTATCAAACATACAATGTAGAACTTATACCTGTTCTTTGCAAATTATTTCAAAAAATTGAAGAGGCAGGAACACTCCCAGTGGTGGCTATGAAGCCACCATCTCCCTGATACTAGGAAAAGACACTACAAAAAAAAAAAAAGAAAGGAAATTACAGGCCAATATCTTTGATGACTATAGATGCACCAACAGGGAGATCAGCTCGGTGGTTTGTGACCACCTAGAGGGGTGGGATAGGGAGAGTGGGAGGGAGGGAGACACAAGAGGGAAGAGATATGGGAATGTATGTATATGTATAACTGATTCACTTTGTTATAAAGCAGAAACTAACACACCATTGTAAAACAATTATACTCCAATAAAGATGTTAAAAAATATATATATATATATAGATGCACCAATCCTCAACAAAATATCAATATTAGCAAACTGAATTCAGTAATACATAGAAAGAATCATACACCACAGTCAAGTTGGAGTCATTCCAGGGTTGCAAGTATGGTTCAATGTACTCAAATCAATCAAAGTGATATACCACAAAACAAAAGACAAAAACCACATGATCATCTCAATAGACACAGAAAAAGCATTTGACAAAATTCAACATCCATACATGATAAAAACTCTCATCAAAGTGGATATAGAGGGAACATACCCCAACATTATAAAACCCATTTATGACAAACCCACAGCCAACGTGATACTCAATGATGAAAAGCTGAAAGCCTTCCCATTAACCTCAGGAGAAAGACAAGGACGCCCACTTTCACCACTTCTATTCATCACAGTATTGGAAGTCTTAGCCACAGCAATCAAACAAGAAAAAGAATAAAAAGGTATCCAAGCTGGAAGGGAAGTGGTAAAATTGTCTTTATATGCAGATTGCATGATAATCTATATAGAGAATCATAAAGAATCTTCACAAAATCTATTAGAACTAATAAATGAATTCAGTAAGGTAGTAGGATAAAAGATTAATATACAGGAATATGTTGCATTTCTGTACACCAACAATGAAATATCAGAGAGAGAAAGGTAAAAACAATCTTGTTTAAAATGTCATCAAAAAATAAAATGCCTAGGAATAAACTTAAGCAAGGAGGTGAAAGACCTAAACGTTGAAAACTATAAAACATTGATAAAGGAAATTGAAGATGATTCAAAGACATGGAAAGATATCCCATGCTCTTGGGTTGAAAGAATTAATATTGTGAAAATGGCCACCCTACCCAAAGCAGTCTACAGACATAATGCAATCCTTATCAAAATACACATGACATTTTTCACAGAACTAGAACAAATAATCCTAAAACTTATATGGAAAGGACCCAGAATTTCCAAAACAATCTTGAGAAAAAAGAACAAAGCCGAGGCATCACCCTTACAGACTTCAGACAATATTACAAAGCTACAGTAATCAAAACAGTGTGGTAATAGTACATAAACAAACATATACATCAATGGAACAGAATACAGAGCCCAGAAATAAACCCACACCTACAGTCAATTAATTTTCAACAAAGGAGGCAAGAATATATGATGGAGAAAAGATAGTCAGTTCAACAAGTGGTATTGGGAAAGCTGGACAGCTACATGTAAATCAATGAAATTAGAACACTCCCTCACATGGTATACAAAAAATAAACTCAAAATAGTCTAAAGACCTAAATATAAGACATGACATCATAAAACTCCTAGAAGACAACATAGTCAAAACAATCTCTGACATAAATCATAGCAATATTTTCTTAGATCAGTTGTTCAAGGCAAAAGAAATATAAGCAAAAATAAAGAAATGGGACCTAGTTGAACTTAAATATTTTGTACAGCAAAGGAAAATGAAAAGACAACCTACAGAATGGGAGAAATTATTTGCAAACCATGCGAGTGACAAAGAGTTAATATCCAAAATACACAAACAGCTCATATGACTCAACATCAAAAAAAAAAAACACACAAACAAACAAAAAATGGGCCGAAGACATAAACAGACATTTCTCAAAAAATAGAGACAGATGGCCAACGGGCATATGAAAAGATGCTCAACATTGCTAATTATTAGAGAAATGCAAATCAAAACCACAATGAGGTATCACCTCACATAGCTATCATCAGAAAATCTACAAATAATAAATGCTGGAGAAGGTGTGGAAAAAAGTGAATCTTCCTATACTGTTGGTGTGAATGTAAATTGTTGCAGCCACTATGGAAAACAGTATGGTTATTCCTTAAAAAACTAAAAATGGAGCTACCATTTGATACAGCAATCCCATTCCTGGGTGTATATCCAGAAACAATGAAAACTCTAATTTGAAAAGATATGTGGAAGATGGCAGAGGAGTAGGAAGATGTAAAGTTCATCTCTCCCCACAAATGCATTAATTTGAGCACCAGCTGAACACTAGCAGAGGACCTCGGACAACTAAAAGGACAAGAAAGATCTGCGCATAACCAGGTAGGACAAAAGAAAAAAGAAGGGAAAAGGGAGAGGAGATGAAGCGGGGTGGGACCTGCACCCCTTTGGGGGAGCTGAAGGAGACGAGAGTTTCCTACATCTGGGGAAGCCCCCTCACTGGCAGGGAGATCAGTTGGGACAGAAGAGGAGCTTCAGGGACTATCAGAGGAGAGCACAGCAGCTGATCTGTGACAGGTAGGACAGAGTGAGACCTACACAGATGGTCTGTGCCACATCCCTGTGTGCCCCACCCTGAGATGTGTGTCCACTGGTGCAGATGGGGGCTGGGTGCTGCAACATGGGGTTTGGAGAGCAGACACAGGGAGAGGACTTCTGTTGGCTGCAAGGAGACAGCCTGAGTGGATGGGAGTGAGGAAATCTGCAACTGGGAATGCTTGCAGAGGAAACCTGGACCACCATAGAAGTGAAGAGCCATTGTTGAGTGATGTGAAAGGGGTGGATTCGCCATTGCAGCCTCTCTCCATATATGCCAGCCCCCACCTCCCTGGGAGATAGTAAGGGCCCCCACTGGGGCCAGCATTCTTGTGCCCATGGCTACTAGCTACCCCATGTGCCCTGTCCCCACCAGGACTCCTGCAACCCCAGCTGCCACCACCTCTGAGTCCCTTCCTTGCCCAGGCAGAGATGGGGCTGAAACCACAGCTGAGCCCCAGAGGCTGTAGATCTAAGGAAAAAAAGCTGAAATCTTTCCTTGCAGCTGCACAAACCATAAATTGACATCCCTGTGACTGGCTTTGTAAACTCAGTGCCTACAGAACATCTGAACAGACAATGAGTGCTCCCACAGCCAAGATGGGTCTAGCTTTAGCAGCTGTACACTTTGTGGGCACATACAATTGGGGGTTGAGCCAGAGTCTGAGCTGCCCTCTTAGCACTTACAAAGGGTCCAGATCCATGATTACTGCAATCCTGGGACCTGACTTCAGTAGATCTATGCTGGTGGCCTGGTGAAAATAATGTCTGAGGACACCAGGGCCAATTGCCGGCATACCCATGGTTAAGGTGGGGCCAAGATCAGTGCCAACAACAGTGTAATCTGAGAGCTTACACAATGGGTGAAAAGTGACACAACAGAGCACACCCACAGGTGAACAGCTCCAGAGGAGTAATACTCAGTGGCTTCCCTCCAAGTGGGAGTGCTCCAATCCTGCCTACTTCACACCACAGATCAGAAACAGAACTAATAAATAGATCTGGGGGCCTCTACTCCAACAACTAGGGAGGAGACTCCACCTCTGATGGGGCAATGACAACCACAGAGCAAAGGGAAGGCCCTGCTCAGTATCCAGTGCAGGTTCTGGTCACCACAACATCAGTCACACCATCTATAAAGAGGATAACAGCCAGCACACACTGAGGGAAAGAGGTGACAAACATCTATACTAAAAACAACACTTGCACCAAAAAATATTAAACCCACGGAGGCTACACAGGGATGTTCCTACATGAAATAGCTCTCCAAGGCAGTTTAAGATCTGGCATCAGGTGGAAAAAGCCCCTAGAGCATTTAGCCTTGAAGGCTAGCAGGGCTTGAGTACAGGATATCCACATGGCTGGGGGAAACAGAGAGTCTACCCTTGGAAGGCACGCACAAGGTCTCATATGCACTGGTACCTGGCACAAAGCAAGACCCCCATAGGAACCTGAGTTACACCTACCTAGGGGTCTTGGAGGGTCTCCTGGGGAGGCAAAGGTCAACTATGGCTCACTGTGAGGGCAAGGACACTGGTAGCAGAAGTCCCAGGGAATATTGATTGGAATTAGCTCTCCTGGAGGCCAACATTTTGGAACCAAGACCCCACCCAACAACCTGCAGTCTCCAGTGTTGGAAAGTCTCAGGCCAAACAACAATCAAGATAGGAACACAACCCCACCCATCAGAAGACAGGCTACCTAAAGTCATATTGAGCTCACAGCCACCTCAAAATGCACCACTTGAAATGGCCCTGCCCATCAGAGGGACAAGACCCAGCTCCACCCACCAGAGAACAGGCACCAGTCCCTCCCACCAGGAAGCCTGCACAAGACCCTGGACCAACCTCACATATGAGGAGGCAGACACCAGAAGCAAGAGGAACTACAATCCTGCAGCCTGTGGAAAGGAGACCACACACACCGAAAGTAGACAAAATGAGAAGACAGAGAAATATGCTGCAAATGAAGGAACAAGATAAAAACCCACAAGAGCAACTAAATGAAGAGGAGATATGCAATCTACCTGAAAGAGAATTCAGAGTAATGATAGTAAAGATGATCCAAAATCTCGGAAAAAGAATGGAGGCACAGATCAAGAAGATACAACAAATGTTTAACAAGAAGCTAGAAGATTTAAAGAACAGAGATAAACAATACAATAAATGAAGTGGAAAATACACTAGAAGGAATCAATAACAGAGTAACTGAGGCAGAAGAACGAATAAGTGAGCTGGAAGACAGTGTGGTGGAAGTCACTGCCACAGAACAGAATAAAGAAAAAAAAATTTTTAAATGAGGACAGTCTCAGAGAAATCTGGGACAATATTAAACACGCCAACATTCACATTAAAGGGGTCCTAGAAGGAGAAGAGAAAGAGAAAGGGCTTGAGAAAGTATTTGAAGATATTATAGTTGAAAACTTTGTTAACATGAGAAAGGAAACACTCACTCAAGTCCAAAAAGTGCAGAGAATCCCATACAGGATGATCCACAGAAAACATCATTCTCAATAGTGAAAAACTGAAAGCATTTCCTCTAAGATCAGGAACAAAACAAGGATGTCCACTCTGTCCACTTTCATTCAACATAGTTTTGGAAGTCCTGGCCAGAGCAATCAGAGAAGAAAAAGAAATAAAAGGAATCCTAGTTGGAAAAGAACAAGTAAAACTATCACTGTTTGCAGATGACATTATATTATACATAGAGAATCCTAAAGATGTTACCAGAAAACTACTAGAGCTCATCAATGAATGTGGTAAAATAGCAGGATACAAAATTAATGCACAGAAATCTCTTGCTTTCCTATACACTAACAAAAATAGATCAGAAAGAGAAATCAAGGAAACAATCCCATTTACCATCACGTCAAAAAGAATAAAATAGCTAGGAATAAACTTACCTAAGGTGGCAAAAGTCCTGTACTCAGAAAACCATAAGATATTTTTGAAAGAAATCAAAGATGACAGAGACTGATGGAGAGATACACTGTGTTCTTGGATTGGAAGAATCAGTATTGTCCATATGACTATACTCTCAAAGTAATCTATGGATTTAATGCAATCCCTAGCAAATTACATAGCATTTCTTACAGAATTAGAACAAAAATTTTACAATTTCTATGGAAACACAAAAGTCCCTGAATAGCCAAAGCAATCTTGAGAAAGAACAACAGAGCTGGAGGAATCAGGCTCCCTGACTTCAGACTATATTACAAAACTACAGTCATCAAGACAGTATGGTACTGGCACAAAAACAGACATATAGATCAATGGAACAGGATAGAAAGTCCAGAGATAAACCCATGCATCTACGGTCACCTAAGCTATGACAAAGGAGCCAAGAATATACAATGGAGAAAAGATCGTGCACCAGAATGTTCATAGCAACACTATTCACAATAGCCAAGACATGGAAATCACAGAAGTGCACCCTAACAGATGATTGGTTTAAGAAGTGTGGTTTATATATCAATGGAATATTACTCAGCCATAAAGAAGAATTAAAATTTTCCATTTACAGCAACACAGACAGATCTAGAGAGTATTATACTTAGTGAAGTCAGATAGAGAATGAGAATTAGTATATGATATCACTTATAGGTGGAATCTAAAAAATAATACAGATGAATCTATATACAAAACAGAAACAGACTCACATAGAAAACTAACTTATGGTTACCAAAGGGGTAGTGGGGAAGGAATAAATAGGGGTATGGTACATGACTCTTTTTGACCTATGGTTTTCTCAGGGTATATGCCCAGTAGTGGGATTGCTGGGTCGTATGGTAGTTCTATTTGTAGTTTTTTAAGGAACCTCCATACTGTTCTCCATAGTGGCTGTACAGAGTGAAGTAAGTCACAAAGAGAAAAACAAATACAGTATGCTAACACATATATACGGAATCTAAGGAAAAAAAAAAAAAGGCCATGAAGAACCTAGTGGCAAGACGGGAATAAAGACACAGACCTACTAGAGAATGGATTTGAGGATATGGGGAGGGGGAGGGGTGAGATGTGACAGGGTGAGAGAGTGTCATGGACATATATACACTACCAAATGTAAACTAGATAGCTAGTGGGAAGCAGCCGCATAGCACAGGGAGATCAGCTCGGTGCTTTGTGACCACCTAGAGGGGTGGGATGGGGAGGGTGGGAGGGAGGGAGATGCAAGAGGGAAGAGAAATGGGAACATATTGTATATGTATAACTGATTCACTTTGTTATAAAGCAGAAGCTAACACACCATTGTAAGGCAATTATACTTCAATAAAGATGTTTAAAAAAAAAATTCAGTCAGCAAATATTTTAAAAAAAAAATAGTGGTATGGGATTAACATACTATACATAATATAGATAATTAACAAGAATTTATACCACAGGGAACAAAAAAAGTAGGCTAGTGGTTCTGAAGGAAATTGATGAGCAATGACTTCTTGAAGAGTATAACACATGAGCTAGGGCCTGAAATATATAATTTAAACTACCTGTTTTACAGGCAAAGGAAACTCAATGAGAAAAGACAGAATTATGTGAAACAGTGATGCCTGTCTAGAAAAGCATAGAGTATTGGGTAAGTGAGGAGAGAAATAATGAAGAGAGATAATCCTTTCAGGAGACAATTAATAAATAGAAAAGGGTCAGGACACAGAAGGCCTTAAGGATTTGAGACTTTTTCCTGAGGGCCAATGGGAAATTATTGAAGAATTTTAAACAGTTGAGCTAACATGATCAGAATTATGTCTTAGAGAAAATATCATCACAGCAGCATGGAAGCAGAACTAGGGAATGAGAGATTATAGGACAAATATTAATTTAAATTTAATTAAATTTAATTAAATTTAATTTAATTGCCAATAAGGTGACATTGCTAGACAGCAAGGAAAATAATAAAGTAATATCTACATGCTTTACCTTCAGCAGTCATGTTGGTGTCTCTTTCTGACATTTTTTAGGCTTACCAAGGCACTTCCCATATATCACTTAATTTAACCATCATAACAACCTTCAGAAGTAGACAATATTAGAGACTTTTAAAAAATGGACACTCAGAAATTATGTAATTTGCTCAAAGTCTCACAGCTAATAAATAAAAGTCAACTAGGACTCAAACCGATATCAATTTATTACAGTAAAGATAGACAACATTCATTGATTTCTCATTGGGTGTTATACACTGTATTGTTTTAGTTATATTATTGCAACCCTTACAAAATCCCTCTGACGTATATACTAGTATGATTATTCCCATTTTATGTAAAAAGAAAAAGGAAAACAAACAATTTGTATAATTTGCCCCAGGTCATCCAACCAGTAACTAGCAACAGCAGATTTCAGACCTAGGACCTTGAACTACAGAGGTCATACTCTTTACAATTAAACTGGTCTGACCACAGCTACCTGAAGTTGCCTACCCTATATCAAAACTAAACCCAGACATAATGTTGGGTTATCCTCCCAGACCTCTAGCTGAACCATAGGTTATTGCATTCCTTTCTGAATACTTATAAACTAAAACACTCCAAACATTATTTGTACATATTTTGGCAGGATACCACAAATTGACTTATTTTCCAGTAAAAGATAACTTGTCTCTCAGCAATTTTAATGAACTAATCCAACTCTCTCTTGCTCCTACCTAGTTAATAAATAAAATAACTCATGGTCTATATTCAGTAGTTTCCACAACAATCTGATATTACACAGTATCAGATAATTGTGATCTTATACTTACTACTTTCTGCAAAGAGGTTGAAATTACAAATAGGGTCTTATCAAAACTAAAAAACTAAAAACACATTTAACTAGACTATGACAAGATTTTAAAGCAGATATTAATGGTTTTCATTACAGGAATTTTCAAATTATCAGAACATCAAAACATATATTGAGTATTACCTTCAGTGCCTAAAAATTTAGCAACTTCTCCCTCTTTCAATTGTAATACTTTTGTAAAAATACCAATATGCAAGAGGAACAAAGAACATCTCCTATTTCCCTGTTCCCTTGTATCCTTTCTTTCATATGGCTAATGTTATGTTTTTCCTCATTTTACATATCTCTATTTACACATTTATTTCAAGACAGTTTTTCTAATTCCAGAAATATCAGGGATAAACATACGGGTTGAACATAATGGATCTTGTGGATGACAGATAATTATAAATAACTTTGCCTTTTTGTTACCTATGGCAAAATAGAGAATGGTCTTCCAAATGGAGACCCTCCCAGGTGGGTGCCTACATCCACTGATATTTCTGCTTTCATGTATCCCCTGAGCTTTCTTCTCTTAATCTTTTGTGAATAGCTGGGTGGACAGAGGGAATTACGGCCATAGCATCCTGAAAGAAGATGAGCAATCTAAGGAAAGAAAATAAAGTAAGGAATAATGAAGAAAGCAGGACCTAGTGAGAGTCAAAATGACTCTTTGCAGGTTATGCAGCCAACATGTTCCAAGGCAGACTACAACTCTTTTGAGTTGGTTGTGTCTAATATATGACATGAAGATAGCTTGCTGTTAATGATATCAACTCGGCAAAAACACTCAAGAAAGTCTGAAAAATACTGTTTTCTTTTGTTGTGAATTAATTTCAACCTAAAATATGAAGTCTGAAAAAAACCAGACATGTTTTCTCACAGATAAAAATATATGGTAGTAGAACATGCCACCAGTGTACCCTACCTCCCTTCCAGTTTCATGATCTGGGTGAGTTTTTTCAAGTCCAAATCCTCAAGTTTCTTACATGTGAAATAGGAATAAAAGAGGCTACTTCATTGGAAGAGTATCAGATGATGCACATAAAGATTTTGGCACATAGTACATTTTCAATAAATGTTAAGAGGAATAGAAAAAAGAAGAGAGAATTATTGTTGTTATAGTAGTTTTTAGATTCCAGGTAGGAAAATAATAGGGAGTTTTTGTAAACTCAATTCTGATTAAGAATGCTAGAAGGCAACATAATGCTTTGCAATGAGAAAACTTAAGGAATGAATTTTGGTCACATTTTAAGAAAGAAAAATAAATTGGGAGAACTACACATTGACATAATGAAAATTTATTTTGAGTCGGATAAACTGATAAGTATTTCAAATCATAATTATTATATAATTAGAAAAGTTAAGAGCAATGAGATAAACTTTTACATTTTAAACACACCAAGAAACAGCCAAGATGGTGAAGTAGGAACATACTGAGCTCAGTTTCTCCCACGCGTACACCAAAATTACAACAGTTTACAGAGAAATAATCAATGAGAATGACCTGAAGACCAGTAGAAAAAAACTTTTACAACTAAAGATATAAAGAAGGAACTACAATGAGACACTAGGAGAGGCAGGGTATAGTCAAGTCCCCCAGTGAATGACCCAAGAACGGAGAGATAATTACAATTGCAGAGATTCTCCCCAAGGACCAAGGGGACCAAGCCTCACATCAGGTTCCTCAGCCTGGGGTTCCTGCCCTAAGAAGGTAAGCCCCCAGAACATCAGACGTTGAAGGTCATAGGTGCTTACTTTTGGGAGAGCCAGAGGGCTGTAGGGAATAGAGACTTTGCTCTTAAAGGGTACACACAAAATATCACACACCCCAACACTCATAATAGACGCAGTAATTTGAAAGAAGCTTGGCTCAGACACACTTGCTGATCTTGGAGAGTCTCATGGAGAATCAGGAGGCAACTGGAACTCACCCTGGGGACATAGACACCAGCAGCAGTCACTTTTGGGAACTTGCCCTACCATGAGGACACTGGCGCTGCAAGCACCATTTTGCAATCTTTCCTCTAGCTTGTTGGCCTTGGGACCCATCTCCACCCACCATGCAGTACTCACCAGTCCTGGGATGCCCCAAGCCAAGCAGCTAGCCAGTTGAAGACATAGCCTCAGCCACCAGCAGATCAGCAGTTGTATAATCCCCTGAGCCCCAAGCCACCTCAGGACCTGGCCCCACCACCAGAGAGCCTAGGGCTTGGCCTCACCCACCACTGAGCAGGCAATAGCCGAGGGACACCCTCGTCCTTAGCTCTGCACATCAGCAGGCCAACATCAGCTCCCAGACATCTTAGGCCCTTCAGCCAGTTCCCCAGGAATGGTCCCATCCTCTATCAGGTCAACACTAGCTCCAAGGACCACTGGCCCTGTAGCCAGCCACACCAGGGCCCAGATCCACCCACCAGTGGGCCTGCACTAGCCCCAGGATCTCCAGGGCTCCACAACCAGCCAACTCATGACCCATCCTCACCCATCAGTAAGCTGGCAGCCTTCCCCCTAAGCAGGCCCTGGAATACAACTGGATGGGGGGCCAACCAAGCTGACCAGCACACCCACAGTAGTCAGCCCAATGCAACACACATAGGACACACACAGCTCACATAGAGAGCACGCCTAGAGCACATAGCTCTGGTGACCAGAGGGGAATATGCTGTTGGGCCCTGTAGGATATCGCCTACTTAAGGCCATTTCTCCAAGATAAGGATATGTAGCCAACCTACCAAATACATAGAAATAAGAACAGCAAATTAGGCAAAATGAAGCGACAGAAGAATATGTTCCAAATGAAGGAATAGTATAAAAACTCCCATGAAGCACTAAGTGAAGTGGAGATAAGCGATGTACTCAATAAAGAGTTCAAGGTAATGATCATAAAGATGCTCAAAGAACTCAGGAGAAGAATGAATGAACACAGTGAGAAGTTAGAATTTTCTAAGAAAGAGTTAGGAAATATAAAGAAGAACCAAACGGGGCTGAAGAATACAATAACTGAAATAAAAAATACACTAGAAAGAATCAACAGTTGTTTAGGTGATACAGAGGAATGGACCAGCGAACTGGAAGACAGAGTAGTAGAAATCACTCAAGCTGAGCAGAAAAAAGAAAAAAAGGAATTAAAAAAAATGAGAACAGTTTAAGAGACCTCTGGGACAATATCAAGTATACTAACATTCACATTATAGGCATCTCAGAAGGATTAGAGAGAGAGAGAAAGGGGTCAGAGAACATATTTGAAAACATAATAGCTGAACACTCTCTGACCTGGGAAAGGAAAAAAATATCCAGGTTCAGGAAACACAGAGAGTCCCAAACAAGATGAACCCAAAGAGCTTCACATCAAGGTGCATTTTACTTAAAATTGCACTGTTGGTGTGATGTAAATTGTGCAGGCACTATGGAAAATATTATGGAAGTTCCTTAAAAAATTAAAAACAGAACTACTGTATGATCCAACAGTTCCACTCCCGGGTATAAATAAGAAGAAAACAAAAACACTAATTTGAAAAGATGTCTACACCCTTGTAGTCATTTCAGCTTTATTTACAATAGCCAAGTTATGGAAGCAACCTAAGTTCTAATCAATAGATGAATGCATAAAGAAGATGTGGTATGTATATATACAATAGATTATTACTCAGCCATACACAAGAATGAAATTTTGCCATTGTGACAACATGGATGGACCTAGAATGTGTTATGTTAAGTGAAATAAGTCAGTCAGTGAAAGACAAACGACATATGATTTCACTTACATGTGGAATCTAAAAAACAAATGAACAAATATAATAAAATAGAAACTGAGTCTTAGATACAGAAAATCAACAGGTGGTTTTCAGGGGCTGTGGGGTGGGGGGATGAGAGGAATAGGAGAGGAAGGAAGAAGTATAGTTTTCCAGTTACAATAAATGAATCATAGGTGTGAAATATGTAGTGTGGGGAATATAGTCAATGAAAATGTAATACCTTTGTGTGGTGAAAGATGGTAGCTAGACTTATTGTGGTGATCCTTTTGGGATGTATGGAAATACCAAATAACTGTGTTGTGCACCAGGAACTAACGTAGTGTTATAAGCCAATTATACTTCAAAAACAAAGAAACAAACAAAGAAACACATAGAAAAAATTATCAGATTTATGGTTACCAGAGGTGGGGGAGCGAATTGGGTGGGGGAGAAGGGGAATTGGATTGAAGGTGGTCAGAAGTTAAAAACTTCCAGTTATAAGATAAATAAATGTTTGGGGTGTAATATAAGACATGACTGATATAATTAACACTTGTATGTTGTATATCAAAGTTGTTAAGAAGAGTATATCTTAAGAGTTCTCATGACAAGGAAAACATTTTCTTCTTTTCAAAAAATTTTGTTTTTGAAATAACAAAACACTATAGTTTGTTTAGTTATATAAACAAACTATATAACTAAATATAGTTATGGTGGTAATAATTTAAAGATGTTTTAAGGCAAATTATTATGCTGTATACCTTAAACTTATCAATATATAGTTCTGTATAGCTATTATATCTCAATAAAACTGGAATTAACAAATACATAAATAAGATCTAAAAAGAAACAAACAAAAAGAAATATAATCTCAGTAGACCTATATAGTTTGTGTTTTACAATGTTGTTTTATTTTGAATAACATGGACGGCTGGTTAAGGAAGTTTAAATATTTTTAGTGCTTAAAATCTCCAAAGGTCTGCATCTGGCCCTAGTACCAGAGAAATACCACCTCACTCTAGTCCCAGCTCCTATGGCATGCTTCAAACCCCATCTCCCATTCTTCGCCAACCAGGTCTAACCCCCTTATCTCTTTTCAGAGGGTGGTTGGAATTCTGGCTTCCCCTTCCTCAGATGCTACATGAAGGTGAGCTGGGAAATGAGAGCAAAAATCTGTCAGTTTTCCTCTAATTAATTCACTGTTAAATTTTATTTTCTTAGAGATTTTGACACTTTTCCAGCTTGTTTTGTATTATAAGGTACATTGTATGCTTTCTTAAGCACATTAACACTTGAATATTTTTATGTAATTTAAAAACTTAATGAGAGTCAATAAATGTTTTAATTAACCATAATTTTAAAACATCTATGAAAAGTATAGTTTATATTTGCTTTAAAGTCATATTAACTTTAACTTTAAAAAAGTTTAAATGCTAATTTTTCTTGTTATTTTAACTCAAGTCACATGATTAATTACATTTAAGTATCAATATATTACGTTGAATAAGAAGTTAACTCCCACTACCCAGTACCTTGCCTGAACATTTCTCATAATTATGTTAATGTTTAAATACAAATATTTTGGAAAAAATTTCTCTAAGTTGTAGTTAAATGCTTTGAGGATGTAACGAATGAATATACTTTAAGTTGTTTGACTTAATTAAGAATGTTTATCTTTCCTATTTTCCTAATTTCCAAGAAAAAATTGGCTTGTTTTGGGAAAACCCTTTGATATGCCTTAGTGTCTTCCTGTAGTTTGAACTCAGTTTGTATTTTTGATCTTGATTCCGAAGTATTTAAAAAATGTCTTAAAATCTCTTTTTATTTTTTTCCAGGTATTTTTATTTTTTATTTTATTTTATTTTTCAACTATGCTGTTATCTTTATTTTTTTCACAGTTTTTTAAAAAAAATTTTTACAGGAGTATAGTTGCTTTACAATATTGTGTTACTTTCTGCTGTACAGCAAAGTGAATCAGTTATGCACATACATATATCCCCTCTTTTTTAGATTTCCTTCTCATTTAGGTCACCTCAGAGCACTGAGTAGAGTTCCCTGTGCTCTACAGTAGGTTCTCATTAGTTATCTATTTTATACAAAATAGTGTATATATGTCAATCCCATTCTCCCAATTCATCCGCCCCCCTTCCCCCTTGGTATCCATAACTTTGTTCTCTACATCTATGTCTCTATTTCTCCTTTGCAAATAAGTTCATCTGTACCATTTTTCTAGAATCCACATGTAAGTGGTATTATATGATATTTGTTTTTCTCTTTCTGACTTACTTCACTCTGTATGACAGTCTCTAGGTCTACCCATGTCTCTGTAAATGACACTATTTAATTCATTTTTATGGCTGAGTAATGTTCCATTGTATATATTTACCACATCTTTTTGTTGTTGTTCTTCTTCTCCAATAAATTTTATTCAAACAGCCCTCCCCAATTTTCTCCTAATCCCTAGTAAAAGCTGACCTTCCCTTTGTCTCTTTGGATTTGCCTATGGATTACCATAGTTTACATTTTTCTTTTCTTTTCTTTTCTTTCCTGATGACCTTGGGTGCTTTTTTGGTTTTTTTAAACATCTTTATTGAGTACAATTGCCCCACAATGGTGTGTTCGTTACTGCTTTATAACAAAGTGAATCAGCTATACATATACACATATCCCCATATCTCCTCCCTCTTGCGTCTCCCTCCCACCCTCCCTATCCCACCCTTCTAGGCAGTCACAAAGCACAGAGCTGATCTCCCCATGCCATGCAGTTGCCCCCCACCAGCCATCCATTCTACATTTGGTAGTGTATATATGTCCATACCACTCTCGCACTTGGTACCAGCTAACCCCTCCACCTCCTCGTGTCCTCAAGTCCATTCTCTATGTCTGCATCCTTATTCCTGTCCTGCCCCTAGGTTCTTCAGAACCATTTTTTTTTCTTTTTTTAGATTCCATATATATGTGTTAGTATACGCTATTTGTTTTTCTCTTTCTGACTTACTTCACTCTGTATGACAGATTCTATGTCCAAACACCTCACTACAAATAACTCAATTTTGTTTCTTTTTATGGCTGAGTAATATTCCATTGTATATATGTGCCACATCTTCTTTATCCATTCATCTGTTGATGGACACTTAGGTTGCTTCCACGTCCTGCCTATTGTAAATAGAGCTGCAATGAACATTGTGGTATGTGACTCTTTTTGAATTATGGTTTTCTCAGGGTATATGCCCAGTAGTGGGATTGCTAGGTTATATGGTAGCTCTATTTTTAGTTTTTTAGGGAACCTCCATACTGTTCTCCATAGTGTCTGTACCAGTTTACATTCCAACCAACAGTGCAAAGGGTTCACTTTTCTCCGCACCCTCTCTAGCATTTATTGTTTGTGGATTTTTTGATGAAGGCCACTCTGACCACTGTGGGGTGATACCTCATTGTACTTTTGGTTTGCATTCCTCTAACAATTAGAGATGTTGAGCATCGTTTCATGTGCCTCTTGGCCATCTGTATATCTTCTTTGGAGAAATGTCTATTTATCTACCACCTAGTTTTTGATTGAGTTGTTTTTTTGATATTGAGCTGCATAAGTTTTTGTTTTCTTGGAGATTAATCCCTTGTCGGTTGCTTTGTTTGCAAATATTTTCTCCCATTCTGAGGGTTGTCTTTTCATTTTGTTTATGTTTGCCTTTACTTTGCAAAAGCTTTTAAGTTTAATTAGGTCCCACTAATATATTTTTGTTTTTATTTTCGTTACTCTAAGGGGTTGGTCAAAAAAGATCTTGCTCTGATTTATTTCTAAGAGTGTTTATCCTATGTTTTCCTCTAAGAGTTTTATAGTGTCCCGTCTTACATTTAGGTCTTTATTCCATTTTGAATTTATTTTTGTGAATGGTGTTAGGGAGTGTTCTAATTTCATTCTTTTACATGTAGCTGTCTGGTTTGCCTAACATCACTTATTGAAGTCTGTCTTTTCTTCATTGTATATTCTTGGCTTTTTTCATAGTTTAGTTGACCATAGGTGCATGGGTTTATCTCTGGGCTTTCTATCCTGTTCCACTGATCTACATTTCTGGTTTTATGCCAGTACCATACTATCTTGATTACTGTAGCATTGTAGTATAGTCTGAATTCAGGGAGCCTGATTCCTCCACCTCAATTTTTCTTTATCAAGATTGTGTTGGCTTTTCAGTTTCCATACAAATTGTAAATTTTTTTGTTCTAATTCTGTGAAAAATGCTATTGGTAATTTGATAGGGATTGCATTGAATCTGTAGACTGCTATGGGTAGTATAGTCATTTTCACAATATTGATTCTTCCAGTCCAAGAACATGGTATGTCTTTCCATCTGTTTATGTCATCTTTGACTTCTTTCCTCAGTATCTTATAGTTTTCTGTGTACAGGTATTTTGTCCCTTAGGTAGGTTTGTTCCTAGGTATTTTATTCTTTTGTTGTGATGGTAAATGGGATTGTTTCCTTAATTTCTGTTTCTGATCTTTCATTGTTAGTGTATAGGAATGCAAGAGATTTCTGTGTATTAATTTTGTATACTTCGACTTTAACAAATTTATTGATAAGCTCTAATAGTTTTCTGGTGGTCTCTTTAGAATTTTTGACATATAATATCATGTCATCTGCAAACAGTGACAGTTTTACATCTTTTCCAGTTTGGATTCCTTTTATTTTTTTTATTCTCTGATCACTGTGGCTAGGACTTCCAAAACTACATTGAACAAAAGTGGTGAGAGGGGACATCCTTGTCTTGTACCTGATCTTAGAGGAAATGCTTTCAGTTTTGCACTATTGAGAATTATGTTTGCAGTGGGTTTGTTGTATATGACCTTTACTGTGTTAAGGTATATTCCCTCTATTCCCACTTTCTGGAGAGTTTTTATCATAAATGGGTGTAGAATTTTTTCAAAACCTTCTTCAGCATTTATTGAGATGATCATATGGCTTTTATTCTTCAGTTCTTTAATGTGGTGTATCACATTGATTGCTTTACTTATGTTGAAGAATCCTTGCATCCTTGGGATAAATCTCACTTGATCATGGTGTATGATACTTTTAATGTGTTGTTGGGTCTGTTTGCTAGTGTTTTGTGGAGGAGTTTTGCATCTATGTTCATCAGTGATATTGGCCTATAATTTTCTTTTTTTGCAATATCTTTGTCTGGTTTTGGTATCGGAGTGATGGTGGTCTCATAGAATGAACTTGGGAGTGTTCCTCCCTCTGCAATTTTTGGAAGAGTTTGAGAAGAATAGATGTTAGTTGTTCTCTAAATGCATGTTAGAATTTACCTGTGAAGCCGTCTGGTCCTGGACTTTTGTGTGTTGGAAGATTTTTAGTCACAGTTTCAATTTTCATTACTTGCAATTGGCCTGTTCATATTTTCTATTTTTTCCTGGTTTAGTCTTAGAAGGTTGTACTTTTCTAAGAATCTGTCCATTTCTTCCAGTTTGTCCATTCTATTGGCATATAGTTGCTGTAGTAGTCTCTTTTTATCCTTTGTATTTCTGTGGTGTCAGTTGTAACTTCTCCTTTTTCATTTCTAATTTTATTGATTTGAGTCATCCCCCTTTTTTTCTTGATGAGTCTAGCTAAAGGTTTATCAGTTTTGTTTATCTTCTCAAAGAACCAGATTTTAGTTTTACTGATGTTTGCTATTGTTTTTCTCATCTTTATTTCGTTCATTTCTGGTCTGATCTTTATGATTTCTGTCCTTCTACTAACTTTGTGTTTTGTTTGTTCTTCTTTCTTGAGTTGCTTTAGTCATAAGTTTAGGTTGTTTATTTGAGATTTTTCATGTTTCTTGAGGTAGGATTGAATTGCTATAAACTTCCATCTTTGAACTGCTTTGCTGCATCCCATAGGTTTTGTGCGCCATGTTTTCGTTGTCATTTTTTTCTAGGTTTATTTGATTTCCTCTGATTTTTTCATTGATCCATTGGTTATTGAATAGCATATTGTTTAGCCTCCATGTGTTTGTGTTTTTTACATTTTTTTCCCTGTAATTGATTTCTAATCTCATAATGTTGCAGTCGGAAAAGATGCTTGATATGATTTCAATATTCTTAAATTTACAGAGGCTTGATTTGTAACCCAAGATATGATCTATCCTGGCAAATGTTCCATGTGCACTTGAGAAGAAAGTGTATTCTGCTGCTTTCAGGTAGAATGTCCTGTAAATATCAATTAGGTCTATCTGGTTTAATGTGTCACTTAATGCTTGTGTCTCCTTATTAATTTTCTGTCTGGATGATCTGTCCATTGTTGTAAGTGTGGTGTTAAAGTCCTCCACTATTATTGTGTTACTGTTGATTTCCCATTTTATGGCCATTAGCATTTGCCTTAGGTATTGAGGTGCTCCTATGTTGGGTGCATAAATATCTACAATTGTTATATCTTTTTCTTGGATTGATCCCTTGATCATTAGTAGTGTCCTTCCTTGTCTCTTATAACAGTCTTTATTTTAAAGTCTATTTTGTCTGATATGAACATTGTTACTCCAGCTTTCTTTTGATTTCCATTTGTATGGAATATTTTTTCCATTTCCTCACTTTCAGTCTGTATGTATCCCTAGGTCTGAAATGGGTCTCTTGTAGACAGTATATATAAGGGTCTTGTTTTTGTATCCATTCAGCCAGTCTATGTCTTTTGGTTGGAGCATTTAATCCTTTTACATTTAAGGTAATTATCAATATGTTATGTTCCTATTGCCATTTTCTTTACATTTTAGGGTTTGTTTTGGTATGCCTTTTTTTTTTCTCTTCCCTTCCTCTTTTGTTCTCTTCTCTGTGTTTCTCACCTAGAGAAGTTCCTTTAGCAATTGTAAATCTGGTTTGGTGATATTGAATTCTCTTAGCTTTTGCTTGTCTGTAAAGCTTTTGATTTCTCTATTGAATCTGAACGAGACCCTTGTTGGGTAGAGTAATCCTGGTTGTAGTTTTTCCCTTTCATCACTTTAAATATATCCTGCCTCTCCCTTCTGGCCTGCAGAATTTCTGCTGAAAAATCAGCTGATAACTTTATGGGGTTTCCCTTGTATGTTATTTGTTGATTTTCCCTTGTTGCTTTTAATATTATTTTTTGTATTTAATTTTTGTTGTTTTGATTATTATGTGTGCCAGTGTTCCTCCTTGAGTTTATCCTATATGGGAGTCTCTTCAGTTCCTGGACTTGGGTGACTATTTCCTTTCCTATATTAGGGAAGTTTTCAACTATGATATCTTCTATATTTTCTCAGGCTCTTTCCCTTTTTCTTCTTCTTCTGGGACCCCTATAATTCAAATGTTGTTGAGTTTAATGTTGTCCCATAAATCTCTGACTGTTCTCATTTCTTTTCTTTCTTTTTTAAAAATTTTTATTGGAGTATATTTACTTTACAATGTTGTGTTAATTTCTACTGTACTGCAAAGTGAACCAGCTATACATATACATATAGCCCCTCTCTTTTGGATTTCCTTCCCATTTAGGTCACCACAGAGCAATGAGTAGAGTTCCCTGTGCTATACAGTAGGTTCTCATTAGTTGTGTATTTTATACATAGTGTCATTAGAGTATATATGTCAATTCCAATCTCCCAATTCATCCTACCCCTCCTTCCCCCCTTGGTATCCATATGTTTGTCTCTATGTCTGTGTCCCTATTTCTGCTTTGTAAATGAGATTGTCTATATTATTTTTTTCAGATTCCACATATGTGTGTTAATACACGACATTTGTTTTTCTCTTTCTGACTTACTTCACTCTGTATGATAGTCTCTAGATCCATCCACATCTCTACAAATGACCCAATTTTGTTCCTTTTTATGGCTGAGTAATAGTCTATTGTATATATGTACCACATCTTCTTTATCCACTCCTCTGTTGATGGACATTTAGGTTGTTTCCATGTCCTGGCTGTTGTAAATAGTGTTGCAATGAACATTGTGGTGCATGTGTCTTTTTGAATTATAGTTTTCTCTGGGTATATGCCCAGTAGTGGGATTGCTGGGTCGTATGGTAGTTCTATTTTTACTTTTTTAAGGAACCTCCATACTGTTCTCCATAGTGGCTGTATCAATTTACATTCCCACCAACAGTGCAAGAAGGTTCCCTTTTCTCCACACCCTCTCCAGCATTTATTGTTTGTAGATTTTGCAATGATGGTCATTCTGACTGGTGTAAGGTGATATCTCATTGTAGTTTTGATTTGCATTTCTTTTCATTCTTTTTTCTTTATTCTGTTCTGCAGCAGTGATTTCCACCATTCTGTCTTCCAGGTCACTTATCCATTCTTCTGCCTCAGTTATTCTTCCATTAATTCCTTCTAGTGTATTTTTCATTTCAGTTATAGTCTTGTTCATCTCCGTTTGTTTGTTCTTTATTTCTTCTAGGTCTTTGCTAAACTTTTTTTGTATCTTCCCGATTCGTGCCTCCATTCTGTTTCTGACATCTTGGATCATCTTTACTATCAAAACTCTGAATTCTTTTTCAGATAGATTGCTTATGTCCTCTTCATTTAGTTGTTCTTGTAGGTTTTTATCCTGCTCCTTCGTCTGCAACATATTTCTTTGTCATCTCATTTTTTAAAGCTTATTGTGCCTGTAATCTCCTATCTGCAGGCTGCAGGATCATAGTTCCCCTTGCTTTTGGTGTCTGCCTCCTGGTGGGTGAGTTTGGTCCATTGGCTTGTACTGTTATACCCTTGATAGGGAGTGTGGTTGGTGTTGTGTTGATCAGAGCCTGCCCTAGATATTGAGTGCTGCCTCTCCTTTGCTCTTTGGTTGTCTCTACCTTGTTAGGGATGGGGCCTGTTCCTTGATTGTTGGATACTGAGCAGGACCTCCCTTTTGCTCTGTGGTTGTCACTGCCCTATCAGGGGCAGGGTCTGCTCCCTCGTTGTTGGAGTAGAGGCCCCCAGATCTTCTTAGTTGTGTCTCTGATCTGCGGTGTGAGGTAGGTGGGGTTGGAGCACTCTCACTGGGATGGAAGCTACTGAGTATTCCTCCTCCGGAGCTATTCACCTGTGAGTGTGCTCTGTTGTGTCACCTTTCACCTGTTGTGCAAGCTCTCAGATTATGCTGACATTGGTACTACTCTAGGCCCCACCTTAATTGTGGGTATTCTGGCAATTTGTCCTGGTGTCTCTCAGATGTTGCTTTCACCAGGTCACCAGAGTAGATGCACTGAAGTCAGGTTCCAGGATTGCAATAATCATGGATCTGGACTTGTTGTGGGTGTTATGGGGGCAGCTCAGACTTTAGCCTGGCCTAGCCCACATGTGTATGGGTCCACAAAATCTACAATTGCTGAAGCTAGGTCCATCTTTGCTGTGGGAGCACTTGTCCATTCAGATGTTTTGTAGGTGCTGAGTTTTTCCAAGCCAGTAATGCGGAAGTCAATTCATGGTTTGTGCAGCTATGAGGAGAGATTTCAGCTTTTCTTCCTTAGTTGCATGGCCCCTGGGGCTCAGCTGTGGTTTTAGCCCCACCTTTGTGTGTGGACCACCCACAGGGTCTGCTCCTGAGGCTGCCTGGAGCACTCAGGTCTGCCCCAGTGAGGACAGGGTGTGGAGATGGCATAGCTGCTGAGGTAGTTGGATCCCCAGCGGTGACAGGTGCATGGGGGAGTGAACAGCCAAGAGAGATCTGACCCTGTCGGTGATGAGGAGTGTGGGGAGGCTGGTGGCCACAAGCGTGAGAGATCTGACCCTGGTGGGAGCCTTTCCTAGCTCCTGGCTACAGGCACGGGATGGACAGCCCTGGCCAGGGCCTTTTGTCATACCTGGTGACAGACACGTGAGGGCCAGCCCCAATGGAGGCCTTTCCTAGTGCCTGGTGGCCATGGGCTGGCGAGTGGAAAGAGAGGCTGCAATGGAAGCTCCACCTCCTGTGTGTCATTCAATAATGGTGTCTTGCTTCTATGGCAGCCTGGGTTTCTTCCACAGGCATTCCCGGTTGTGGATTTCCTCACTTCTGTTCCCTCAGTCTGTCTCCTCTCACCCAGCAGCAGTCCTCTCCCTGGGTTTGCTCTCCAATCCCCATGTTCCAGCACCCAGCCCCCATGCATATTGGTGGACACACATCCCAGGCTGGGGCACATAGGACTGTGACACAGACCATCTGTGTAGGTCTCACTGTGTCCTGCTTGCCACAGACTGGCCGTTTCCCTTTCTTCTGACAGCTCCAGAAGCTCTCCTTCTGTCCCACCTGATTTCCCCATCAGTGAGGAGGTTTCCCTGGATGCAGGAACCTCTCCACTCCTTCAGCTCCCCACCCGGCGGCACAGGCCCCACCCCACCTCCTCTTCTCTTCTTTTTCCCTTCTTCTTTCTTTCATCCTACCTAGTTACACAGGGATCTTTCTTGCCCTTTCTGGTGTCCAAGGTCTTCTGCTAGTGTTCAGCCAGTGCTCTATGAGAACTGTTCTATCTGTAGATGTATTCTTGAGCATTTGTGGAGAGAGATGAATTCCACATCCTCCTACTCCTCCACCATCTTGCTTTCCTCCAAGAAAAATATTTTAATATAAGTTCTATTTTTATCCAGGAGTGAATAAATATTATACTTTAGATAATAATAAAATTTTAAACTAAATTCGAGTTTTTAAAGAATAGGGAACATTTTAAAGCAATTTAAAGATTTTAAGTTTTTAATTTTAAAAAGGTTACATTTTAAGGAGGTGACTATCTATAAATAATACCTTATATCCTACTGATTTAAAATGTTTACATATATTCAAATTCACAATTTCTAAAAATACCTTAAGAAAGTTAATATTCTATAAGAAATATGAATGGAATTTACCTCATTAAAATTATTTTTAGCTCTTTATTTAATCTTGAAGTTTTATCTTAAATACCTCCCAACACTGTAATTATCTTTTGAATCCAAGTCATATCTAATAACTTCTACCTTCTTCTCTATCTTCATTATGCACTTACTTTCTGTGTACAATGTACTTAATTTATCATATACATTCATATTCATTAATTATTTGTTCTGCATAATTTAGCGCTTAAATTGAACCATTATGTAAGTTGAATATACGATACTGCCTGGTTCATTCTACTTTGTTGTAAAATTTTCAGGGCCTGGATCCTATTTGACATTTATTTTATACTACCCAGGACTTTAATGTAACTCAGTTGACCCTTGACAAATATATTGATGCAGTGATTACCAGGCTCCTAGACTCCAAAGCACTGGATAGTTAGATAAGAGGAAAAGGTTTTCCTTGGCTGATACTCTTCCCACTGGGTCTGAGTTCTGCCACAATGTCAGTTAGCATAGATCCTTTCGTATACTTGGCTATTGAGTAGGATTTTTCAAGTATATTTTTGTAAAATTCCTGTTATAAAATATTGGATATTCCCCTATTCAAGACTTAGGATAATGTGGACAACTACACAGAATGATCTCTGTTTTTGGAGGGGATGTGGACAAGTAAACAAGTGTTTTAACTGCTGTGATGTGGAGATAGAGTGTTGGTGGGGTATTGTGTAAATGACATGAACCCTACCCTTGCCTCCTCACCTCTCCTTTCTGATAGAGTACTCTCTGTTTCCCATCCTAATACTTCTTTACTTTGATGTTTTCTTTTAGATCTGAATGGTACAGGTCCCAAAAAGGTGGAGCAGGAAAGAATAGGTCAAGAAAGAAAAAAATACAAGATTGGACAGAAAATTAAGGCAGTTGGGTGATAACCTCTGAGAGGTATTTGGGGTGATTTCTGGTCACACTGACAGGGAAATATAGTTATAGGCAGAGAGGGAAAGGCCCTTCCTTTTTTCACTTCATCTCAAGACCAGAAAATGGAAAACTCCCTGGAAACATTGAAACCAGTAGATTCGATTTGTAATTATTTTCACAGAAGAGTCAGGTGCATGCTTCCTATCTCTTTTATAGGTTTCTTTTTGCTTTTTTCTTTTCAATAACTGGTATAATCGAGCCTTCCCCATCCTTTCCACCACTTCCCAAATTGACCTCTTTGAACAGGGTATAGATTCTTTGAAAAGGGGTTTATTGGTTACATAGATTTTCTGTCTCTTACTCCTCAGGGTATGTAGTGGTGTTTTATATTCCCTTTTTTCTTCCTTTTTTGCTTGCTTGTTTTATTCCTGTTATTTTCTCATAAAGAAAAATATTTTTCTGTTTCTAGCTTACCTTTCTCCCCCCAAACAGTTTTGAGCAGATTTTTCCCCCCAACATTATACCTCTGGTATGTTTATCCTCTGTGGTAAAATACTTATACTGCCTGCATGGGAAAATACATACATGTAAAGTAAACGAAGGTCTTTGTCTTTAAGTCATGAAAATAATCAATGTGCTTTAGAATTCTGATGGAGTATGCCTCAAGTTTGGTAAGGAAAACATGTACTTATTTTTTTTTAGATTTCCATTTTTAGGTGTAACACTTTGTATTACATTGAGGAGTATTAATAAGTTAAGGCTATGAAGTCCTCATGCTACAGAGGCTTAATAATAATCATAAAGAGACACATTATTTAAAGAGAATTAGAGTGAATTCAGATATGGGAAGGTCAAATTTTTTTGACCCTGCCCCATACTTCACTTCTCTGCCAGGTATCTTTTATTATCTTCTTAAGGCACGAGAGTTTTGGATGGATATAATTTTTATAAATGTTCTTCTCTGATTTCCTTTGTTCTTGTAGCTTCCAAACAAATTGCTTTATAACAATGGTTTCCAAACATGGAACCCTGTTTCACTTGATCATCCAGTCAAAATTCGCTTGTTCAAGGATAGCTGACTCATCAACAGTAGATGGAGTCCAAGGCCAGGTTCCCTAGCCCCCCATAAACTCTTATTTATTTATTTATTTTGAATTTATTTATTTATTTTTTTTATACAGCAGGTTCTTATTAGTTATCTATTTTATACATATTAGTGTATATATGTCAATCCCAATCTCCCAATTCATCCCACCACCACCACCCTATAAACTCTTGACTATTAGGAATCATCTTTATCTTGTTCACAGCTGTGTCCTTGGTACTTAGCCTAGTGTATTGCACACAATAGGATTCTCTGTTTACAAAATAAATAAATAAATAACTATAATGTTAAGAAATGTACTGGAAACTTTAATTCAGGGGCTAGAGGGCCAACAAATAAGTTGGTTTAGGTGGAAGAAGTGCAAGACCAGGAAATAGAAAATTTGAGAGTTCATCCTGGGTTTGCTCCTTAGTCTAATAATAATAATGTCAGTGATACAAGTGATGATGATGATGATGGTATCTCACAGTTATCCCACACTTAAAACTGATTAATCCTGGACTAAGTGCCATACACTGTCTTATTTAATTCTCACAAAACTCTATAAGTTAGATACTATAGATATTCCATTTTACAGATGAGGAAAGGGAAGCTTAGGGAAGTTAAGTAACTTGTCTAATGCCATATACTACAGAGTGGTGGAACTCTGGACCTGGAAAAGGGTTAATCAATATAACTGAAAGTCCAAAGCTTAGAACTCAACTTCAATTTACCTGCAATTTCTCATGGTTTCCCAACTTTGTGGTTAATTTCATCCTCAGTCCAGCTTCCATTATGGTAGTAAAATTGTTGTCAGTAGTTACATAAGGCTACAAGTCTCCTTTGTCACTTACTACTAGAAGAGAGAACCCTTTTCTTTTCCAGACATCCTCAGTAAATGTCTCTTTGTCCTCAATTGAGTCATGTGTTCAGGCCTGAATCAATTACTATGACCATGGGAATAAACTCAATCAGGGTCAAGCTAGAAGTACAGTTAGCTTCTCTCAAGCTACATGAATCCCAGCTAAATTCTGGGAAGGCAATCAATAGTTATATATCACACACTTATAGACATAAAATATTGTTTTAATAGTCTTATTTATTAAATATATAGACTGAAGACCTCCCTTAAGTAGAACAATGTAATTTTTAAAAATATTTATTTATTTATTTTTGACTGAATTGGGTCTTTGTTGCTGCACGCGGGCTTTCTCTAATTGTGGTGAGCAGAGGCTACTCTTCCTTGTGGTGCACGGGCTTCTCACTGCAGTGTCTTCTCTTGTTGCAGAGCATGGGCTCTAGGCACGTGGGCTTCAGTAGTTGTGGCACACGGGCTCAGTAGTTGTGGCTCGCAGGCTCTAGAGCACAGGCTCAGCAGTTGTGGCTTGTGGGCTCTAGAGTGCAGGCTCAGTATTGTGGCACACAGACTTAGTTGCTCCGTGGCATGTGGGATCTTCCCAGACCAGGGCCCAAACTCATGTCCCTTGCATTGGTAGGTGGATTATTAACCACTGAGCCACCAGGGAAATCCCAGAACAATGTAATTTTATAAAAATTAATTAATTAATTAATCTTTTAACACAAATATGTTTTATTTTTCCTTAGCTTTATTGAGATAAAATTGACGGATAACATTGTGTAAGTTTAAGGTGTACAACGTGTTGATTTGGTACACTTGTATATTGTGAAATGATTACCACAGTAGTATTAGTTAACATCTCCACCACCTCACATAATTACCATTTTCTTTTTTGTGGTGAAAACATTTAAGATCTACTTTCTTAGCAAGTTTCAAGTATATAATATTGTCAGCTATATAAATAGATTTTTGTTTACTTAATGAAGGACATTGTATGGAGTTGAATAGAGTGTCTCTCCAGAATTCCAAAATTCTTGTTCATCCAGAACCTCAGAGTGTGAGCTTATTTGGAAATGTAGTCTTTGCAAGTGTAATTTGTTAAATTAAGATGAGGTCATACTGCATTATGGTGGAAACTAAATCCAATAACTGGTGCCATGTGTTATAGTCTGAATGTGTTTGTGTCCCTGAAAAACTCATGTGTTGAAATTCTAAAGCCCAATGTGGCAATATTAGAAGGTGAGGCCTTTGGAAGGTACTTAGGCCATGAGGGTGAAACCCTCATGAATGGGATTAGTTCCATTATAAAAGAGACTCCAAAGAGCTAGTTGGTCCCTTATACCATGTGAGGTAATAATAGTAAGTTTGAAACCTGGAAGGGAGCTCTCACCTACCAGACCATGCTGGCACCCTGATCTTGGACTTCCAGCCTCCAGAACTGTGAGAAATAAATGCCTGTTATTTATAAGCCACCTAGTTTCTGGTATTTTGTTATTGCAGCCTGGCTGGACTAAGACACCATGTGAACACACAGATAAACAGAGACATACAGAGGGAAGAAGGCCATGTGACAGTTGAGGCAGAGATTAGAGTTATGCTGCCACAAGCCAAGGAACATCAGGAGGTACAAGAAGCTGCAAGAGGCAAGGAAGAATCTTTTCTTAGAGCCTTCAGAGGAAGCCAACACCTTGATTTAAGACTTTTAAGCTAAAAAACTGTGAGATAATAAATTTCTGTTGTTTTAAGTCATCCAGTTTATGTGCTTTGTTGTGGAAGCTCTAGGAAACTAATACGGATTCCATGGACAGATATATCAGACAGATGGTGTAATGGAAAACTATATATGCACAGTCTAAAACTGACAAAGCACTAACATCCATAATGTCCAAGACCCTCCATCAAATCAATCAGAAAAAAAAAAAAACAATAGAAAAAAAAAATGAACACAAGATAAGAGCAGGCAATTTACAAAAAAGGAAACTAAAAGTCTAACATCTGAAGAGATGCCACAAATCATTAATGGTCAGAAATGAATTGAAATAAGATATCACTTTTCACCAATAGCCTGGCAATAATTAAAAGATAGATGTGCCAACTCTTGATCAGTATGTGAGGATACAAGAACCCTTTTGCTCTGCTGGAGGGAGTGTGAACCAGGGCAGCCATTCAGAGAACACTATGGCAATAGTTACCCAAATTAAGTATATGCATGCATTTTAACCAATAAAATCTGTTCCTGAATATATATATAAACACAAAGAAAATTTTTTCATTAGCCCATAAGGAGACATATATAAATGGAAATGTTATTGCAACATTATTGTTGTTTTGGGAATAGGAAGCAACCTGGGTGGCTATCATGGGGAATATATACATAGGTAAAATGTGGTGTATATCATGGATTATCATGCAGCAATTAGGAGGAATGAATTAGAAGTACATATAGCAATGAATGGATCTTTAAAATATGCCTGTAAAAAAGGAAGAGTAAAAATTAAATATATCACAAAATTCATTTATTTAATTAAAAATATTGCTTACCAATCAGAGCACATTTTAGAAGAATACATACAAAAAGAGGATACACATTAAACACAATAGAATGATCATCTATTAGAATGATGGGTATGGGGCTAAAAGGAAATCAAATAAACAAATAAGTAAAATAAGACAGAGCCTTATATGGATCAGTTGTAATGTGTAATAAAATAAGAAACAAGATTAACTCAACCCTGCTCACTTGACATTTAAAAATGAAAAGTTCAATTGTTGAAGAAATGATCACACCAAGTTACCAGGTATTTTCCTGCCATGGTTCATTTTTTCAAAAGATACAATTAAAAACTGACCTAACTGTAAAATAAAAGGCAACATACATTATTTCCTTATTGTAGTGTTTCCTGGTTTTCCCTTTGTTTCTCAGTCTTCTTTACTTACCTTTCATCTTCTGTCACCCTTCCTTCTTAAATGTTAGTATTCCTCAGGGTTACATTCTTAGTCCTTATTTCTTGCTCTACAAATATTTCCTGAAAATTTGATTCATGTGTTCATGTCTATGGCTTCAACAACTGAATCTGTCTCTAGCTTCCACCTTCACCATGGCTATTAATTACCACCTAAATTTTCCATAGTTTCTCTAAACTCAACAGTCTGATATTAAATCCATCTTCCCTTTTTAATTGCCCTGTAAACTTCACCTTTTAAAATTATATTATTAACCCAGTAGCTCAAGCTAATTCTTTTTTTTTTTTTTTTTTGGCTGTGTTTTGTCTTCATTGATGCACGAGCTTTCTCTAGTTGTGGTGAGTGGGGCTATTCTTCATTGTGGTGCGTGGGCTTCTCACTGTGGTGGCTTCTCTTGGTTGTGGAGCACGGGCTCTCAGTACGTGGGCTTCAATAGTTGTGGCATGTGGGCTCAGTAATTGCGGCATGCAGGCCCTAGTGTGCACGGACTTCAGTAGTTGTGGTGCATAGGCTCAGTAGTTGTGGCTCGCAGGCCAGTCTCAGTAGTTGTGATGCACAGGCTTAGTTGCTCTGCAGCATGTGGGATCTTCCCAGACCAGAGCTCGAACCTGTGTCCCCTGCATTGGCAGGTGGATTCTTAACTGCTGCGCCACCATGGAAGTCCAGGAAACTTCTTAAACTCCTCTCTGTTCCCAATTCCATATGTCATATACAATTTATTGTACTTGAGAAGTGTCTTGAAACCTAGCTCCTCTTTGTATCTCCAGAGCAACAGAAAGACACTGAAGGGGTTTCAGCACCAAAGAAATATAGGTAGAAATATAGGTGGGTCAAAAAGGATCTTGCTGTGATTTATGTCATAGAGTATTCTGCCTATGTTTTCCTCTAAGAGTTTTAGTGCCTGGCCTTACATTTATGTCTTTAATCCACTTTGAGTTTATTTTTGTGTATGATGTTAGGGTGTGTTCTAATTTCATTCTTTTACATGTAGCTGTCCAGGGTTCCCAGCACCACTTATTGAAGAGGTTGTCTTTCCTCCACTGTATATTATTGCATCCTTTGTTAAAATAAGGTGACCATATGTGCGTGGGTTTATCTCTGGGCTTTCAATCCTGTTCCATTGATCTATATTTCTGTTTTTATGCCAGTACCATACTGTCTTGATTACTGTAGCTTTGTAGTATAGTCTAAAGTCAGGGAGCCTGATTTCTCCAGCTCCATTTTTCTTTCTTAAGATTGCTTTGGCTATTCGGGGTCTTTTGTGTTTCCATACAAATTGTAAAATTTCTTGTTCTAGTTCTGTGAAAAATACCATTGGTAATTTGATAGGGATTGCATTGAACCTGTAGATTGCTTTGGTTACTGAGTCATATGGTAGTTTTATTTTTAGTTTTTTAAGGAACCTCCATACTGTTCTCCATAGTGGCTGTATCAATTTGCATTCAACAGTGCAGGAGGGTTCCCTTTTCTCCAAACCCTCTACAGCATTTATTATCTATAGATATTTTGATGATGGTGATTCTGACTGGTGTGGGGTGATACCTCATTGTGGTTTTGATTTGCATTTCTCTAATGATTAATGATGTTGAGCATCTTTTCATGTATTTGTTGGCCATCTGTATGCCTTCTTTGGAGAAATGTCTATTTAGGTATTCTGCCCATTTTTGGATTAGTGGGCATATACCCTGAGAAAACCATAATTCCAAAAAAATACATGTACCACAATGTTCACTGCAGCACTATTTACAATAGCCAGGACATAGAAGCAACCTAAATGTCCATCAACAGATGAATGGGGAAAGAAGATGTGGCACATGTATACAATGGAATATTACTCAGCCATAAAAAGGAACAAAATTGAGTTATATGTAGTGAGTTGGTTGGGCCTAGAATCTGTCATACAGAGTGAAGTAAGTCAGAAAGAGAAAAACAAATACCGTATGCTAACTCATATATATGGAATTAAAAAAAAAAAAAAGTACTTATGAACCTAGTGTCAGGGTGGGAATAAAGATGCAGATGTAGAGAATGGACTTGAGGGCACGGAGGGGAAGGGGAAGCTGGGATGAAGTGAGGGAGTAGCACTGACATATATACACTATGAAATGTAAAATGGATGGCTAGTGGGAAGCTGCTACATAGCACAGGGAGATCAGCTCTGTGCTTTGTGATGACCTAGAGAGGTGGGATAGGGAGAGTGAGAGGGAGGCTCAAGAGGGAGGGGATATGGGGATATATGTATGCATATAGCTGATTCATTTTCTTGTACAGCGGAAACTAACACAACATTTTAAAACATTTATACTCCAATAAGGATGTGAAAAAAAATGATTACTCTGAATGTAGTGATAGGAATTTATTGAAGGATTGGAAGTATGGAGACAATTTGAGAGTTATCGATGGAGTTTCATAAAGAGATTATGGATGCTTAGACTAAGGTGGTGGAAGTGGAGATGCAGAGAAGTGAATTATTTTCATAGAAATTTTGGTGCTGGAATAGACAAACTTGATGATGAACTTGGTATTAGTGGTCAGGAGGGTAGGAAGACCTGTGAAAAGTGGCTCTCAGGTATCTGTCATCAACAACTAGGTGGATGTTGTGCAATTTTCTCAGGAGAGAATTAGGGAAAGAGAAACAGTTTTCTAGGGGGAAGGATTGTGACAGCAGTTATGGATATTTTATATTGGAGGAATTTTGGCAAGGAGAGGTTTCTACTAAACTTTGTCTTTCTGCATTGTATGGTAATTATCTACTTGCAGTCAAACTTTGCCAATAGATTCTGATTACCTTGAAAGGAGGGCCCAAGACTTATTTATTTAATTATGTTTAATGCTTAGTGTTGAAGCAGGCCCACTGTATGCAGTTGATAAATATTAATGAATAAAATGAGGCTTGACTCCTAACCAAATCCAATTGGTGATCAGTTGCAACAAGCTTCCAATTTGAATGAAAACAAGTGGGGCACATTGGTTTTTATCACGTTAAATTAACTGATGTCACAGTTGTTAGTTTAGAATAAAGCATGCTTCTCATAAGGCACTAATTTCCTCCAAATATGAAAAGACTTTATTAAATAATACCAGTGGAGGCTCTCCTTTCACTCCCTGGAAAGAAATAACTTAAAAAGTATCTAACAATAGGAACTGTATGTTGGGAGGAAAAGAATAAGAAAAAACAAAGAATAGAAAAAAAGGAAATCATGTATCTCTGTCTCTAAAAAGGAATTCTTCAAAAATGGCTGCCAGCAAAGTTTGAAAAAGATTCATCAGTCATTTAATAAAATGTTTATTATTTCATTCAAAATATCCTTGTGATTTACTACCTCAGTTATATATTTTCCTTGTAATGTTTTTCTCTTCCTTTAACCTTTTTAAAAAATATTTTATGTAAACATTCTAAGATATTATACATCCCTTTTATAATTTTATATTATTTTTTTCATGTAGTGACTGCTTTACTTTATTTAAAGTTTATTATGTGAGTTAAGAGAGACAAATGTTTCCTGGTTATTGTCAATTGCCATTTTGAATTTAACTTTGCCTATCAACCTACACTTAATTAAAATATTTTATCACAACTTTGTTTCAGTTAAATGGTGTAATGTCCTGGGAGCTTCCTTATTTAAAAGTAGTCATTTCTGTGTCATTGTAGGACTGAAATATAGTCTGTAATTTACTATATGTGAAATAACATTTATTTCCTTCCTAGAAACTTTCTGATTCTTACAAAAGTTGTTTCTCACAAAGTTGTAAGAAATTAGTCAGGTTTATTGAATTATTCCAAATTCTATAATTTCAGCATGTAGAATTTATAAGTATTAAAAAACAAATATTTTCTACACGGTCAAACAGCTTGGATATTTCTTAAAATAGAATTTTTCTTTCAAAATTTCCACAAATATAGATAATTAAACTATTTTTTTGTACTTTTTCAGTACGATACTCCGATAGGAAATATATTTTCATCATTTTTTGAACATTTAAGTTTCTATTTTCCTCTGTAATATTTTGGAGTATGGTTTTAATAGATGACATTACCTTGTGGAGTACAAAGAATGTATTAGTTAGCTACCAAATAGCTCTATTTTTAACTGCTTCCCCTCTGAGTCTAAAAACATTTAAAACTTTCTCTCAAAATTTATCTGAAATGTGGATCATAATCATTGTAGCTCATAGTTAATGTGTAGTAACAACTGATAGCTTGTATTCTGAATTGTTGGTAAATTTCATTTACCCTGACAAATTTCCCAAATTAATCTTTTATTCCTCAATTATGTATGTACATATAGTGTGCATGGATGGATAGATAGATGGATAGCCAATAAAACAAAATGCATAGCAAAATTTTGATTGTCTTAATTGGGTCATTTGTCCAACAAATATTTATTAAACATCTTCTATTTGTCAGTCATTTTCCTACATGCTGTTTATGGTGGGTAAAAATATAGACAGATATTCTGCTCTCTTAGATTTTGCATATTGGTGAAGAGAGTGAGACAATAAACAGGTAAAAGAATGGAAATGCAATTTCATTGCATCATCCAAAGGAAGTAAAAAGGAGATTTAGTAATTTTTGACTATTAGAGCAGAGAATGGTGGATATCACACTAAGGGGACTTCTCAATAAAGAAGAAATTTTAAACTTAAATTTGGTTGATTAAAAAAAAAAAAGAACTAACCTGCAAAAATCTCAGGAGAAACAAACTAGGCAGAGAAAACAACAAAGTTCCAAGGCCAGCTTGGCTGGATTTTATTTGGGAGGAGACATAAGGCCAGGAGTGTTAGGTAGACAGAGAGCTAATTAAGAATATTTTGTCTTCTCAATTGAAATACACTTGCAATAAATCACAAACCAGTCACTCAATGTGTAATTAATTTTAAACTATGCATTGAACTGATCCTTTGGGAGATAGAGAGGTTTAAAACTACCCTTTTAGAGTTTACAAAATGGAGTGCCAAGTAATAAAATCTTTTAAGAATAATTATTTTCCAGTATTTCAATCCTACAGAAATGGGCAGAAAATAATAATATAATTGATGTCCACCAAACTTAAGAGACTTAACCTGCTCACATTTTAACAGTATTTCTTCAGATTTCTTTTAAGAAATAAAGTGCTACACATATACTTGAACTCTTTTTGCACAACCTTGTTTGTGCTATTCTCTTCCCTTTTAAGACATTTTCATATGCTTATTGACCATCTGGATACCTTTTTTTATAAACTAATTATTGCTGTGAAGTTAGTATGTACCCTTCCCTTCATATTTTCATAAACCTTTACATATGGTGAAATACAGACAAGGAGAAAAAGACAAAACCCCAAAATGTATGGACTAATAATTTATCACAAAAGGTCATTTAAGTATTAGCCAAGCAAAGAAAGAATAGTGCTAAGGCAGAGAAGTACCTGTGGTGTCCATGCTGTTCATTATTCTCTCCTTTTCCCCAAAAGTACATGCTATTATGACTGTAATAATTATTGCTTCCAAGCTGATCTTTATCATCTTCTCATCCATAGTTTGCCTTTGCCCATTTAAAAAAATTATGTAAATGGAATAATCTAGTATTAGAGTTAGTTTCTCACTTCTTTTGCTCCAGGTATTTGTGAAATTTGTCCATGCTGTTACATGTCATTGCAGTTAATTTTAATTGCTGTAAACATTTTTTGGTATCCATGTAACAACATTTATCCATTCTAATGTTGATAGATATTTGGATGGTTTTCAGCTTTTTGACTATCACAAAGAATTATGCTACATACATTCTTGTACATATCTCTTTGTGCATAGCTATTGTCATTTTTGCTGGGTGTATACCTAGGAGAAGAATTGTTGAATTATAGGATATTTGTATCTCAAGCCTCAGTAGAAAGTTCTGAACTGTTTTTTAAGTTGTTTGTACAAATTTACAATCCCACAGCAGTTTAAGCCTTTCTCTTCTTCCACTTGCTCATCTACACTTTGTTTTTCAGCTATTTCAACTGTAGCCATTCTGGTGGGTGTGTAGTGTGATGTCTGTTTGGTTACAATTTGTATTTCCCTGTGACTAATGATATTGAAAGCATTATCATATGCTTCTTAACCATTTGGATATACTCTTTATGAAGTGCCTGATTGAGTCTTTTGTCCAATTTTTAAATTGGGTTGTATTTTTGTTTTTGTTTTCTTCCAGTTTTATTGAGATATAATTGACATACAGCACTATATAAGTTAAGGTGTACAGCATAATGATTTAACTTATATACATCATGAAATGATTACCACAATGTTTAGTGAATATCCTTCATCTCATATAGATGCAAAATAAAAGAAAAAAAAAATTCCCAACACAATCCCAAGGAAAAAGAACAAAGCTGGAGGTATAATCCTTCCAGACTTCAGACTATACTACAAAGCTACCATAATCAAAACAGTGTGGTATTGGCACAAAAACAGACATATAGATCAATGGAACAGAATAGAGAACAGAAAGAAACCCACACACTTATGGTCAATTAATCTGCAACAAAGAAGTCAAAGGAGACAGGAATATATGATGGAGAAAAGACAGTCTCTTCAACAAGTGGGGTTGGGAAAGCTGGACAGCTACATGTAAGTCAATGAAATCATAATGCTCCCTCACCCAGTATACAAAAATAAACTCAAAATAGTTTAAAGACATAAATATAAGACATGACACCATAAGACTCCTAGAAGAGAACATAGGCAAAACATTCTCTGTTATAAATCATAGAAATATTTTCTTAGATCAGTCTCCCAAGGCAAAATAAATAAAAGCAAAAATAAACAAATGAAACCTATTCAAACTTAAAAGCTTTTGTATAACAAAGGAAAGTGAAAAGACAATTTACATAATGGGAGAAAATATTTGCAAATGATGTGACTGATAAGGGGTTAATATCCAAACATACAAACAGTTCATACTCCTCAATATTGAAGAAAAAAAATCAACCCAAACAAAAAATAGGCAGAAGACTTAACTAGACATTTCTCCAAAGAATACAGACAAATGACCAACAGGTACATGAAAAGATGCTCAGCGTCTCTAATTATTAGAGAAATGCAAATCAAAACCACAATGATGTATCACCTCACACAGGTCAGAATAGCTATCATCAAAAATGTCTACAAATAATAAATGCTGGAGATGGTGTGAAGAAAAGGGAACCCTCCTGCACTGTCGGTGGGAATGTAAATTGTTGCAGCCACTATGGAAAACAGTATGGATATTCCCTTAAAAACTAAAAATAGAGCTGCAAAATGATTCAGCAATCTCTTTCCTGGGTATATGTCCGTAAATGACAAAAACTCTAATTCAAAGAGATACATGCACCCCAATGTTCATAACAGCATTACTTGCAATAGCTGAGACATGGAAACAGCACAAGTGTCCATCAAAATACAACTGGATTCAGAAGAGTGGTATATATATACAATGGAATATTACTTAACTGTAAAAAGAATGAAATATTGGCATTTACAGCAATATGGATGGACCTAGAGAATATTATACTTAGTGAAGTAAGTCAGAGAAAGATAAATATTATATGATATCACTTATATGTGGAATCTAAAAAATAATGAAAATGAATCTATAAGCAAAATAGAAACAGACTCATAGACATAGAAAACAAACTTAAAATTATCAAATGGTAATGGAAGGTGGGAAGGATAGCGTAGGAGTGTGGGATTAATAGATACTAACTACTATATGTAAAATAGCTAAGGAATAATTATTTACTGGATAGAACAGGGAATTATATTCAAACTCTTACAATAACCTATAATGAAAAATAATCTGAATAAAAATATAATATATATAACTTAATAACTTGGCTGTACATCTGAAACTAACTATTGTAAATCAACTATATTTCAACCAAAAAAAAAGAAGAAAGAGAATCCTAAATGTGTTCTCAGTATATTGAAAAATATTTTCCTTGTGATGAGAGATCTTGGGATTTCCTCTCTTAACAACTTTCATATAGAACATAGAGCAGCGGTAATTATATTAATCATGTCTCACATGACATCCCTAGTACTTATCTATCTTATAACTGGGAGTTTGTACCTTTTGATCACCTTCCTCACCATACAAAGATATTACATTATCATTAACTATATTCTCCACATGGTACATTTCATCCCTGTAACTCATTTATTTTGTAACTGTAAATTTGTACCTCTTAATCTCTCTCACATATATCACTCATTCCCCCACCCCATTGCTTCTGTAAACCACCTGTTTGTATCTATGACTTTGTTTTTGTTTTGTTATGCTTGCTCACTTTGTTTTGTTTTTGTTCATTTGTTTTGTTTTTTAGATTCTACATATAAGTGAAATAATACAGTATTTTTCATTCTCAGTCTGGCTTATTTCACTTAGCATAATATTCTTTAAATCCATCCATGTTGTCACAAATTGGCAAGATTTCCTTCTTTTTAATGGTTGAGCAATATTCCATTGTATATATATACCACATCTTTATCCATTCATCTATTGATGAGCACTTCAGTTGCTTCCATATTTTTGCCATTGTGAATAATGCTGCAATGAACATATATGAATATATCTTTTTGATATAGGATTTTTGTTTCCTTCGGGAAATTACCCAGAAGTGGAATTGCTGGGTCATAAGGTAGTTCTATTTTTAATTTAAGAGTGTGTGATTAATAGATACTAAGTAGAGTAGAGGAACCTCCTCAATGTTTTCCACAGTAGCTGCACAAATTTACATTCCCACCAACAATGCATGAGCCTTCCCATTTCTCCATATTCATGCCAACACTTGTTATCTGTTGTCTTTTTGATTACAGCCATTCTGACAGGTGTGAGGTGTTATCTCATTGTGATTTTGATTTGCATTTTCCTGATGATTAGCAATGTTGATCATCTTTTCATGTGCCTGTTGGTCATCTGTATGTCTTCTTTGGAAAAATGACTGTTCAAGTTCTCTACCCATTTTTATATTGAATTATTTGTTTGTTTGATATTGGGTTGTATGGGTTCTCTATATTTTGGATATTAACACCTTACCAGATATGTTGCTTGTAAATGTCTTCTCATTGGGACCAGCCTTTCCCACGAGTGGCTGGCAGCCTCCGCATAAGGCATGGCCTGGCAGCCGATGGGCTGAGAATCAGCCCTGACTACCAGTGCACACATGGTTGTCTTTTTGTCCCTATTAACGTGTCAGATTCTTCACATATTTTAGATACAAAACTTTTATAAGTTACGTATATATTGAAACTATTTTATTCTACTCAGTATTTTTAAAATGATTCAGTTATACCTATACATATATCCATTCTTTTTTTAAAAATAAATTTATTTATTTTATTTATTTATTTTTGGCTGAGTTGGGTCTTTGTTGCTGCGTGCAGGCTTTCTTTAGTTGCAGCAAGCAGGGGGTACTCTTCATTACAGTGTGAGGGCTTCTCATTGTGGTGGCTTCTCTTGTTGCGGAGCATGGGTTCTAGGCGCACAGTATTCAGTAGTTGTGGCACATGGGCTCAGTAGTTGTGGCTTATGGGTTCTAGAGTGCAGGCTCAGTAGTTGTGGCACACAGGCTTAGTTTGCTCCATGGCATGTGGGATCCTCCCGGACCAGGGCTCGAGCCCTTGGCCCCTGCATTGGCAGGCAGATTCTTAACCACTGTGCCATCAGTGAAGTCACTCTACTCAGTCTTTTTATTTTCTTAATAGTGTCTCTTGATGTAGTCCAAATTATTAATCTTTCCCTCTATGGTTAGTGCTTTTATGTTCTGTTCAGGAAGAATTTTCATACCCAAAATTGTAAAGATATTCTTCTATATTATCTTCTATAAATTTTATTGCTCTTCTTTCATATATAAACATACAACTCATCTGCAATTGATTTTTTAAATTTTGTGATCAGTGTGAGGTAGATGCAAAGTTGTTCTTTTTTAATTTATTTTTTGTTTTTTTTTCTGTATTGATAGCTCATTCTCCTAGCATTATATAGTGAAAAGACTTCTTTCTTCCACTACTCTGCAGTATCATCTTTATTGTAAATCTAATGCCCTGATACATGTGTGTTAGTTTGTGTGCTTTTCATTCAGTCCAATATGTCTATTTTCTATTCTTATACTCAGATCACATTATCTTATTATAGCTTTATAACAATTTTTGATATTTTGTAATGCAGATCCTCTCTCCTTGTTTTTCTGTTCTAAGATTGTCAAAATAATTCTCAGCTTACACAAACACACACACACAGATTTTGAGTGGGATTGCTCAAAAACTATGGATACATTTGGGGATACTTTTGCGGATATTTGACATCTTTAGAATAATTAATTTTTAAATTCACAAATATATTCTTTTACATATATATATATATATATATAACCTAAACTACAGGGTCTCTTTGAAATTCCTTCTCCCTTGGTCCAGTAATTTTTAAAAATTAAAAAAAAGTGAAACAGTAAAAAATAATTTTTATTTCATCTTCCCTATGACAATGCATATATTAATTTTAAATTTTTTCTTCCAATATTTCTAGTTTTCCCCAGTGGGATGATTGATTTGGATAAGTTGAATATCAATCTATTCACAGTTTATAGTATTTCCAGAAACTTGAATATCTACTATTTACCATAACCTAATCTAGAAATTTGTGATCATATCATTAAAAAACTAGTTCTCTGCATATGCAGAATTTACAATCTTGTTTAATTATGGAACTTATATATTTAAATCATATGAAATGGTTTTGTAACAAGGTGTTAAATGTTATGGAAAAATAGAGGAAAATAAGGGATTTGGGAGAACATGACCACTGCTTTCACAACTTTTATTTGAATTCCATAATAATCCTGGAATATAGGAGAGCATTCATAGACATAAACTAATGCCCAGAGATATAAGTGGTTTGACTAAGGTCACAGATTTAGGGGCTAACTATGAATTGGCAGAAATTATCACTCAAGCCTATTTCTGTTCTTAACATTTCATTGTCTCCCCTGACTTTGAAGATAATCATTGAGCATGCTAAATATCTTTCATATAAAATGTTCTTTCTTCCATTGAAATCATGACCATGTAACTGTAGTATAGGATATGGAAAGTTATTATAATTTTAATAATAAATATTGAACTTCAGGCATAATCAGATGAAAGATTAGTCTATTTTGGGGAAAGGGGCTAGAAAAAGGAACACATGGCTTCAAATCTTGGCTTTGACATTCATTAGCTACATGGCCTTGGGAAAATTATTTAAGCTCTCCAGAATTATATTTCCTCATGTCTAGAATAATACACCCCACCTTAACATGTGGCTATATGAATTAAATGAATTATATTATTATAAATAAGACATGAAAATCATTTCTGTATAATAATGAATTTGTCTGGCCTTTATCCCTGGTTCCTGGGAGGTAGAAACTAAACCCTTGTAATTTCCCTAGTGATAGGAGTATCTTTGTTGTTCTTGGTGGGCCCTGATAGTTTATGTTTATGGTGGGCCCCTAGATATTTTAAGCTAGTGAGATGACTCAGGATGGAGGCAGGTTATACCAGAAAGACCTTGAGCCACATGATTTTAGCTTGACCTCCAGGAAGGAGAGAGGGGCTGAATATTGAATTCGACCTCATGACCAATGATTCAGTCAATAATGTTGATGTAATGAAAACCCAATAAAAACTAAACTCGGGGCTCAGGTGAGATTCTCTGTGTTTTGTATTGTATTGTTTGGTGCTTTGGGTGTATTGTCACACATTGATGTGTTTGGAGGGTGATATGTCCTGACTCCAAGGAGAGAGAATGATGAAAGCTTTACATTTAGGCCTGCCAGAGCTCACCATCTGTGTCTCTCCCCTTGCCTGATTCTGATTTATATCCTTTTACTACAATAAAACAGTAATTATGCATAGTGATTTTCTGAGTTCTGAGATGTTCTAACAAACTATTAAACCTGAGGGAGTAGTGGAAACCCCCAAATTTGGCCTTCTGGTCAGACCTCTGAGGATCTCTGTAGCTATCTGGGGACCTCTGAACTTGTGCTGGTGTCTCAAGCAAGGATAGTCTTGTGTAGGACTGTCCTCAGAACTTGTGAAGTTTGGCCAAACTCTGGGTAGTTGGTGTCAGAAATCATCATAATCACCTAGTATAGTGCTCAACAAATAATAGGTGTTAATTAACAGTTATCATCATTAGTAATCAAAAATATAATTTCTTATATTCTTAATATTATAAGAATAGATGCTCTGTCACAACCACATATGGGGTATTTAAGTTTAGTGATGCATATGATTTAGTGAACAATTAATGAATTTGTTGAAAATAATTTTTGTACAGTCAAAATGTACAGTCACTGAGTATTTTTACATCGATCCTCTTAAGTGATTTGGTTGACTAAAGTTTGAAAACTGCTACTCTATTATGTCATATTGTATTGATAACAAGAGCAATTCTTCCTGGATTACTTTCTTCTAATCTACGTTTTAAAAGGCTCTTTAAATTCACTTCAAGTCCTCAAAATTCACTGAAAGCCTTCCGTGTTAAGCATAGTGCTTAGAGATGCAAAGTCAAATAAGACAAGATCTCTTATCTAGTGGGAGAGGCAGGCATATTAATTAACAATTGGACTGTAATAAGTGTTTTAGCATAGTTACAAAGTAAAATGTTGTGGGAATACAGGGGAGGAAAATATTAATGTCAAATATTAAACTCTCTTAACATAGAATTTAATTATTGACATAATGCACATGTTACAAGTGAAATTCCTTTATAAATTGTTGTTGAGAATTTCCTCTCTTTACTATTGTAAAGTGATCAATCTGTGATTCCCAGGTAGTCTGTTTTCCTAGAATATTTTTACTCCTATTTATTTTATGTTTCTTTGAAAAATCTTTGTGGAAAGATCCTTATGACTCCAAATTATATTTTACAAGTATTATTTCACTCCAAATAAGTGTTAGGGGAAAGGGATATAAAAATCATGCAATGGATAAGAGTTATCATTCCATGATTTGAATCTGAAATAGTTTCTTACTGATGAGGAGAAAATTAAACATATATAACCTTGCCATTATATTTAAGGACATCTGTCTTTGTTTACAACAGACTGGTTTAAGATGGAATATGTCAAACTTAAGGGGAAGGGAGATCAAAAGCTGCAGTGTTTATGGTGTAGCCATATTCTTGCAAATGGAAATGGGAAAGCAACAAAACTAGAAAAATCTCTTTCATAGAACATCTGGAAAATATACTTGACAATGCTGATCAATTTTGTGAAAATACTGGGAATTCAGGACAGAAATGAATCTGCAGAACTCAAGGCACAGGGACTAGTGGAGTCCAGCCAACATCATGATTACAAAATTTCCAATGAACAAGTTTAGGGACAGATGACAAAGGGCCTTGACTTCCAGGTTACATAGTTCTAATTCTCATAGGCATTACTCTTTCTGTGGAGGCAGGAGAAATGACTGAGCAAACAATCTGCTTGCTTGATTGAGTTTGAGTGAGAAAACATAAACAAATCAAGTGTACCCTCTAGGTACCATCAGTTAGGTTGGTAGAACCTGAAGGGGGCTCTCTAGTGATGTTTCCAGTTCCCAGTAGGGATGTCCTGGTGATGGTCCAGAAGTAATATGGGTTAATGGAAAGATTCCTTATGCTGCTACCACCCAGACACATGACCTTGAACAAATCACTTGATCTCTTTCTGCTTTAACTAATGGTAACAATAATACTTATTGAGTACTTTTTTTGATCCAGGCTTTGGTTATCTTCTCCACTTGACTGAGCTCACTTAATCATGGCAACAACCCTGTAAGTTTTCCTTCTCTACTTTTTTTTTCCAGATGGAAAAGAGAGGTTTAGGTAAATAAAATATGACTTGTTCAAAACACAGATTCTAAGGAAAAGACAAAGAATGAGAGGTTACATCTCCTCAACCCCGAGTCTGCTCCCAACCATGTTGTTAAGTGACTTCATCTGTATAACCTACTTAGCTGTGCTTTTGTGAAGCTCAGTGAGATAATATATGCTCAACTTGGTGTCCCAAACATAAGTTACCTATCCTAGCAAGAAGACCTGAAGGTTATTCAGTTTAGCCCACAAAGTTCTGTCAAGGGGCTTCCTTACTACCATCCTCCTACCTGTCCTAGGGGCCCCTCTTTGGGTTTATGGATGTTCTGGGGTGTTGGATTTGGATATGTTCTAGGAGCCATGTAAAGTCATCATTCCTGGTGGTCAGACAAATCCCTTCCTACACCTAAATAATACATTTAGTGTGGTCTTTGGCTGGGTATATTCACCTGCTTTGTTTCAAGCCAAAGATTTTATTCCTCCTCAGATTCCCAGATCCCATCTGATCATCAAAGTGACTTGCTCCTCCTCTCTGATTCTCTCACTAGACCTTCTTTTTTATCACATGAATCCTCATCCCCACCAAAACGTTCGATTTTCATTTGCTTTGATGGTCAGTTAAACTTAGATTTAGAATTAATATCAAACAAAAAATGTTTTATTTCTTTGAAATAAAGAATAGCTCAAAATTCAAATACTCTTAGGAAGTGTGGGGAAATATATGCATTCTATCTTTCTAATGCATCACAGAAAAGAAAGATGAGCAAAACAGTTGTTTCTATAATAAAGCAGGTTGAATTATTATACCCTGTCACATATGTGAATGTTTCAAAAACTGAAAAGTGATCCAGCAATGTAAAGAAATGTAAAAATAATTAATTGACCCCAAGACTTGTTGAGTGCTACTGAAGTACTCTGATTAGTGATATTTTCTAAATGTCTTCATCCAAGTGAATCACAGGAGTTGTTAGGCAAGTAACGGGCACACACACCTAGTGATTAATTAGAAGAATCCTTAATAATAATGCATACTTTTACAGGTGAGTATATTGGTTAAGAAGTGTACAACATAGGATAATACTCAATGGTATACCCAAAATTTATACTTATTAACTCTTTATCAACTTATTTAGAAACTGATTAGTACAATGGCACTAATAGCATTAGACTGTTTCACTGGATTTTTTGAGTGAGGATGAAGTACTTCTTCAAAAGAAAAATGTTTAACTGAAAATATATTGAAAACAAAATATCATTTTTGCCACAGATGTTAAAAATGGAATAATCAAATATAAAATGAAATAAATATTCATGAGCCATGATTCATCTCCCTCACTAGATAGGAAACTGATATGCCTCTATGGTAACAGCAAAACTGCCTTTCAGGAATGAGCACTTCTGTGTGTATGTGTTTTCATGAACATATAATTTCAGAAGCATATGATTAGGAATAAGAAAGAAACTGAAATGAGCTGTCTGTAGGATCAAATGAGGTAAAGGAAAACAATGAAACAAAGGAAATATCTAAGCAGAAATATGAAGAAACAAGTGGGAGGTGGTCAAGACATCATGTATTTAAACAAGAAGAAAGAGAAATTCATGAAGTGTAGGGGTTTCAATTCTCCATTATGAACAATGGGGTTTCTCTCTCAAGTCTGTGAGGTAGAGAAAGAAGGTACAAGAATGGTGGTTGAATTACTCAGGGCCACATAACTAACAGCAGAGTTTCAGCTTTGTCCCATGATATTAGAGAAGAATTTCATGGCCATAGCATTACTGGTTTGGTTCAGGAGAGAAGTAAAGGGGTGAAACAATTGGATTTGGTAGGATTGGTTGGGCCACCTAGACTATAGGTAAATGGGTGGAGGCAAAGAAGCATTTCTCGTACTTCGAATCTCTGAGGTAGTATTGGGTAAATGAGGGTTTGGTAGGCTTTGGAATCATAAGGCAATGTAACAGCACTCTCTACATCTTCCATGGAAGAGTCCAGAAAAGTTTATGCAGCAGGGACTCTGACAGCTGAGGGAAGGCAGCCAGTAGGGAAGAGGAAGAATGGGCTCCTATTCTTCACCCATCTCCCCAGCAAACATCTTCAGATTTGAAGAAATGCTCAGGTCCTTTCATTGGGAGAATCCTCCACTAGAGGGATAAGGAATTCAAGAGGAAGATCCAGATTTTCTGGGACTCCAGTCTCTGATGATCTTTTTGTTGCCACTGATGGTCCTAAAAGAATTGGCAAGAGGTTTTGTTGTAGAAATGCTGATTCCAACCTTAGTGCCTTGTTTCTTTTCCCTTACATTACTAGCAAAGTAAAGAGCATAGCACCAAGGCATATTGGTGTTAAAAAACCTGAATTGTTTTAGATATTTCTACTTTCTTTTTTTTTTTTTTTTTAATTTATTTATTTATTTTAGCTGTGTTGGGTCTTCATTTCTGTGTGAGGGCTTTCTCTAGTTGCAGCAAGCGGAGGTCACTCTTCATCACGGTGTGCGGGCCTCTCTTGTTGCGGAGCACAGGCTCCAGACGCACAGGCTCAGTAGTTGTGGCTCACGGGCCCAGTTGCTCCCCGGCATGTGGGATCTTCCCAGACCAGGGCTCAAACCCGTGTCCCCTGCATTGGCAGGCAGATTCTCAACCACTGCACCACCAGGGAAGCCCTCTACTTTCTTTTTTTAAAAAAAGGAAACAATTGCATGAAGATGATTTCCTGAATGGTTTGCTAGTCTTTTATTGGGCAAATTTAAAATTTATTGAATTATTGCCTCTGTATTACTTAAAATATAAAATACTGCTGGAAAGTTTATAATAAAGTACTACTCAGAAATGTATGTATTCACTTCAGCACCATCAAACTCCATTGTTCTTGGTGTCTCCAGTCTAGAGTCTCTAAGGACTAAACATCTGGTCTCCTGAGGAAGTTAGATAGTGGTATTAATCTGGCTGTGCAAGATAAGAAGGCGGATGAATAGGAAGAAGGGTTTCTGATTACTCCATATGCAGATATTTCAACTAATTTCCATGCCTCACTAGGGCCAACCAATATGCCTAGTGTCTCAAGTTCCAAATCTCCAGTGATCTACAGAAAAGCCTGCTTTTCAGCTTTGTCTCCAACTATAAGTTCCTAGGTTTCAAATTCTTTTTACTGGTAAGTCAGTTGCCACCTCACTATTTGCTTTTCCCATATTACCATTTGTTGACGTTTTCCAGTTACTCTCATTTCCACTCATTATTCCTTTGTTCTTAGGATTTATAATCTTTTTAAAAAGCAGTATTGACATTTTAATATGTATTATTTCCATTAGGAGCAGAGATAAACACAATTTGACGTCTGACTGGAAACCTTAACTGATGTTTTACACACTGTAATATGGAGGATTAAATGAGAAAAGCTGAGACAAATATTTAGAAAACTTTTTGCTGGATTATTTTTGTCTCTGAATACCTCTGAATTGTGTAGCAGGCAGCACTCATCTCTCACTTTTCCATTACCAGTCATTCTTTAGTCCTTGAACTCTGTGGCCAATCTTTTTTTCTCAGTTAGGGAAATATCAGGAACCCCGGATCAAATATTTTTCTTGAGCCCCAGAGCCAGGTATATCTGACTGCCTTCAAGGCTTCTCCACTTAGAATTCCCAGAGGCAATTCAAAACTAAAATTTTCTAGCCTGGCTCACCTCCATCCAATCTCACCCCCAAACTCTTCTCTTGCTTTATTTGTTACTTCAGCAAACAGTACCAGTTTTCAAAACAGATAACTGGTACTCATCCATATCTCTTATCACTCTCACCTCCTCCGATCCCAACAAGCAACCAATCCCTAGCTCCTCCTAATCCCTTTGCTTATTGTTGCTCAACTCTTTCCTCTGTGCTCTTTGCCTCTACCTTTCCAACTTCCTCCGTTTCTTCCTTAGATTCCAGCAATAGCTTCATCCTAGCTAGTCTCTCTGTCTTTAGGTCTTTTCCACTTCAGTTGATTTTCCACATTAGTCAGAATGATCTTTTAAAAGCATAAGTTTGATTTTTAAATTTCCTTATTTGAAACTCTTTAATAGCTCTTCACTGTTCTAAAAATAAAGTTCAAATTTCATATAATAATCTGGTCCCCTTTTATCAAGTGTCCAGTCTCAATTTTCATCACTTTTTTTAGTTCCCTGAATATGCCATGTTCATTTTCACTGCTAAGTTTTTAATGTGCATTTTTCTTGTCTTCCTGGAACATCATCTTTCCTTCCTCTTTCCAGCATAATCCAGGTAGCAGTTGTTGAGTTAAATCTTACTTATCTTTAAGACTACATTTAGAGGTAATATCTTCTGGGACAATTTATCTGATATACTCTCATACAAGAGTAGTTATTTTCCCCATGTATTTCATTAGCTCTCTGTTTATTAATTTTGGTATTTATCACCTTGTATTTTGCATCTCCCATTAGACTGTAGTTCTTTGAATGCAGGGACTGTATCTTGTTCATTATTGTATCCCTGGTACCACCATTTTTAGCATTATAAAATGTTTATAATGCTTATAAATGTTTATTAAATGAATTAATGACATAACATAAGTACCTGGTTCAGTGGCATCCTCTTTATTACTGGTCTTGTTCTGATCACATATTCTGGTCCTGTTGTCTATTTCCTCCCTCCCTCCCTCCCTTCTTTCCTTCCTTCCTTCCATCCTTCCTTCCTTCCTTCCTTCCTTCCTTCCTTCCTTCCTTCCTTTTCTTCTTTACCTCATGTTCAAGCTATTAATTTCTAGTTTTAATTATTTGCTTCTCAGTCTTGAGCCTTATTCTCTGGGTCTGGGCCTTTATCAAATCTCAGGACCAGGCTTTGTCTGCTTGCTGAGGTTTCAATTATAGATTAATTGTTCAACAGAATTTATTATGCGTCTAGTGTGAGTTAGGTATAGTGCTCCTTTGGCGATAAAGCACTGAACAAGATTGGCTTAATCTCTTGGCAATTGTGACTAATACTTCTGTGAACATTGGAGTGCATATATATTTTCTAATTAGTGTTTTCCATTTCTTCAGATTTATACCCAGGAGTGGAATTGCTGGATAATATGGTATTTGTATTGTTAGCTTTTTGAAGGACCTCCATACTATTTTCCATAGTGGCTGCACCAATTTACATTCCCACCAACAGTGGACTGGGGTTCCCTTTTCTCCACATCCATGTAAACATTTGTTAGTTGTGGTCTTTTTGGTAATAGCCATTCTGACAAGTGTGAGATGATATATCATTGTGGTTTTGATTTGTATTTCCCTGACAGTTAGCAACGCTGAGCATCTTTTCAAGTGCCTGTTGACATCTGTATGTCTTCTTTGGAAAAATGTCCACACAGGTCTTCTGACCATTTCTTAATAGAGCTCTTTTTTTTTTTTTGATATTGAGTTGTATGAGTTGTGTGTATATTTTGGATATTAACCCTTTATTGGACATATCATTTGCAAATATTTTCTCCAATTTTGTAGGTTTTTTTGTTTGTTTGTTTTATTGATAGTTTCCTTTGCTGTTCAAAAGCTTTTAAGTTTAACTAGGTCCCATTTGTTTACTTTTGCTTTTGTTTCTTTTGCCTGAGGAGAAAGATCCAAAAAATTTTTGGTAAGACTATGTCAAAGAGTATTGCCTGTTTTCATACAAGAGTTTTATGATTTATGTTCTTACATTTAGGACTTCAACCCATTTTGAGTTTATTTTTGTATGTGGTGTGAGAAAATGTTCTAATTTTATTCTTTTACATGTAGATGTCCAGTTTTCCCAGCACAATTATTAAAGATATTGTCTTTTCCCCATTCTATATTTCGCCTCCTTTGCCATAGATTAATTTACTGTATGTGTATGGGTTTATTTCTAAGCTCTCTATGTGTTCATTGATCTATGTATCTTTTTTTTTGTGCAAATACCATACTGTTTTGTTTACTGTAGATTTGTAATATTGCCTGAAGTCAGGGAGTGTGATGCCTCCAGCTTTGTTCTTAATCAAAAGAATTGTTTTGGTTTTTAGGGTGTTTTGTGGCTCCATACAAATTTAAAAATTATTTGTATTAGTTCTTTGAAAAATGTCATTGACATTTTTCTAGGGATTGCATTAAATCTGTAGATTGCTTTGGATAGTATGGATATTTTAACAATATTAATTCTTCCAATCTATGAACATGGGATATCTTTCCATTTCTTTGTATCATATTCAATTTCCTTTGTCAATGTCTTAGAGTTTTCAGAGGATAGGTCTTTCACCTTCTTGGTTAAGTTTATTCCTAGGTATTTTGTTCTTTTCATGTGATTTTAATTGGAGTTCTTTTCTTGCTTTCTTTTCTGATAGATCACTATTAGAGTATAAAAAAGCAAAAAAAAAATCTATATATTAATCTTGTGTCCAACAACTTTACTGAATAAATTAATTAGTTCTTATGGGTTTTTGGTGGAGACTTAGGGTTTTCTACATATAATATCATGTCATCTGCAAATAGAGACGTTTTATTTTTTCCCTTCCAATTTGAATGACTTTTATTTCTTTTTCTTGTATTATTGCTGTGGCTAGGAATTCCAATAATATGTTAAATAGAATTGGTAAGAGTGGGAATTCTTGTCTTGTTCCTGATTTTAGAGGAAGAGCTTTCTGCTTTTCAACATTGAGTATGATGTTAGCTACAGGTCTGTCATAAATGGCCTTTATTGCATTGAGATATGTTCCCTCAATACTCATTTTGATGAGAGTTTTTACCATGAATGGATGTTGAATTTTGTCAAATGATATTTGGCTATTGAGATGATCATGTGATTTTTATCCTTCCTTTTTTAAAAGTGGTGTATTACATTGATTCATTTGCGGTATTGGACCATCTTTGCATCCATGGAATAAATCACACTTGATAATGGAGTGTGACCCGTTCTACAAATTGTTGAATTCAGTTTGCTAATATGGATTTTTCATCTACCTTCATCCTAGATATTAGCCTGTAATTTTGTGTGTGTGTGTGTGTCTTGGTCTGGTTTTGATATCTGGGTAATTGTGGCCTCCCATAATGAATTTGGGAGTGTTCCCTCCTTTTCAGTTTTTTGAATAGTTTGAGAAGTATTGGTATTAACTCTATATGTTTTGGAGAATTCCCCTGTAAAGCTGTATGGTCCTGGACCTTTGTTGGGAGTTTTTTGATTACTGATTGAATATTAGTGATTTGATTTGGTCTGTTCAGTTTATCTATTTCTTCCTGATTCAGATTTGGAAGATTGTATTTTTCTAGGAATTTATCCATTTATATTAGATTGTCCAATTTGTTTGCATATAAACATTTGTAGTCTTTTCTCATGATTTTTGTATCTCTGTGATATCAGTTATAACCTCTCCTCTTTTATTTCTTATTTTGTTTATCTGTGTCCTTTTTCTTTTTTTCCTTAATGAGTCTGGCTAAAGTTGTATCAATTTTGTTTATCTGTTTAAAAAAACAGCTCTTGGTTTCATTGATCTTTTATTTTGCTTTTGGTCTCCATTTTATTTATTTACTCTCTGATCTTTATTATTTCCTTCTTTCTGCTGATGTTGGGCTTTGTCTTTTATTTTTTCTAATTCCTTTAGATGATAAGTTAGGTTGTCTATTTGAGTTAGGCCTGTATTGCTATAAACTTCCATCTTAGAACTGCTTTTCCTGTGTTGCATAGATTTTGGAAAGTTGTGTTTTTATTTTCATTTATGTAGAGGTATTTTCTGATTGGCTCTTTGATTTCTTCATTGACTCATTTTTGTTTGTTTGTTTTACTAGCTTATTGATTAGTCTCCACGTGTTTGTGTTTTTCCCATTTTCCTTCCTGTAATTGATTTCTGGTTTCATACCATTGTAATCAGAAAAAAAAAATGCTTGATATAATATATAGCTTATTAAATTTGTTGAGACTTGTTTTGTGGCCTAGCATGTGATGTATCTTGGAGAAAGTTCCATGTGCTTTTGAGAAGAATGTGTATTCTAATGTTTTCAGATGGAATGTCTTATAGATATCTACTAAGTACAACTGGTCTAATGTGTCATTTAAGGCCAATATTTCTGTATTGATTTGCTGTCTGGATGATCTGTCCAATGATGTAGTGTTCCCTAATGTTATTGTATTATTGTAAATTTCTATCTTTACACATGTTATATTTGCTTTGTATATTTAGGTGCTCCTATATTACATGCATATATCTTTGTGAATGTTATATCTTCTTCTTGTACTGATCCCTTTACCATTATATAATACTCGTGTTTGTCTTTTGTTATAGACCTTTTTAAAAGTCTACTTTGTCTGATACGATATTGCTACCACAGCTTTCTTGCCATTTACATTTGCATGGCATATACGTTTCCATCTTCTCACTTTCAGCCCATTTGTCTTTAGTTCTGAAGTGAGTGTCTTGCAGGCAGAATATCGATTTTTTTTTTTTTTTTTTTTTTTGTCCAATCAGCCTCCTTATGACTTTGGGTTGGAACATTTAGTCCATTGACATTTAAAGTGACTATTGATATGAGTGCACTTATAGCCATTTTGTTATTTGTTTTCTGGTTGTTTTTGTAGTTCTTCTCTGTTCTTTTTTTTTTTTTTTTTCCCCTCATGATATATTAGTTTTCTTTAGTGGTATGCTTGTGTTCTTTTCCTTCTAGTTTTTGTATATCTGTGTTGGTTTTTGATTTGTGGTTACCATGGAATTCATATATGTTGACCTATAGTTCTATCTACTTATTTTAAACTGATAGTTATTTAAGTTCAAACACATTCTAAAAGATCAACTTTTTTACTCAACTCCCCCATGCTTTGTATTTTTTGATCTAATATTTATATCTTCTTGTTGAAACTTTATCTATTTATCTTATAGTTGATTTAAATTTTTTTGTCTTTTAACTTTTGTACTAGCTTATTTAGGTGGTTGATTCACAATCTTTATTATATATTTTCCTTTACTAGTGGGTTTATTTTCCTTTCCTATAAATTCTTACTTGTTGTTGTAGACTTTTCTTTTACACTTAAAGATCCTTTAACACTTCATGTGAGTTTGGTTTAGTATTGAGGTACTTTTTAGTTTTTGCTTGTCTGAGAAGCTCTTTATCATTCTTTTAATTCTGAATGATAACTTTGCTGAGTAGAGTATACTAGGTTTTAGATTTTTATTTCCTTTCAGCACTTTAAATATATCATAACACTCCCTTCTGTCTTGCAAAATTTCAGCACAAAAATCAGCGTTCCTTTTTATGTGGCTCTTTTTCTCTTGCTGCCTTTAAAATTTTCTGTTTATCTCTAACTGTTCCCCTTTTATATGATATATATTTTGTGTGGGTGTCTCTGGCTTTATCTTATTTGGAACTCTGGGTGATTCCTGAACCTGGAAATCTATTTCCTTCTTCACCTTTGAGGAGTTTTCATCCATAATTCATCAGATACACTTTCTACTAATTTCTCTCCCTCTTCTCCTTCTGGAACTCCCATAATGTGAATGTAAGTACACTTGATGTTGTCCCAGAAGTTCCTTAAACTATCCTAATTTTTTAAAAAAATTGTTTTTCATTTTGCTGTTTGATTTGGTGATTTCCATTGTTCTATCTCCTGGTTTGCTTATGTGATTTTCTGTATTACCTAGTCTGCTGTTGATTCCTTACAGTGTATTTTTCTTTTTTAAAAAATTTTTATAGGAGTATAGTTGATTTTCAATCTTGTCTTAGTTTCAGGTGTACAGCAAAGTGAATCAGTTATACATATACATATACATATATCCACTCTTTTTTAGATTCTTTTCCCATAAAGACCATTACAGAGTACTGAGTAGAATTCTCTATTCGATACACTAGATCTTTATTAGTCATATATTTTATATATAGTAGTATGAATATGTCAATCCTAATCTCCCAATTTATCCCTCCACTCCTTATCCCCTGGTAACTATAAGTTTGTTTACTACATCTGTAACTCTATTTGTATTTTGGAGATAGGTTCATTTGTACCTTTTTTTTAGATTCCACATATACGTGATTTCATATGATATTTGTCTTTCTTTGCCTGACGTACTTCACTACAATAAACTTTGAGCCTCATGTACTTTATCGAATTCTGGTTTTCTCTGGATATATGCCCAGGAATGGGATTGCTGGATCATATAATAGCTCTATTTTTAGTATTTTAAGGAACCTCCGTATTGTTCTCCATAGTGGCTGTACCAATTTACATTACCACCAACAGTGTAGGAGGGACCCTTTTCTCCACACACTCTCCAGCATTTATTGTTTGTAGTTTTTTTAGATGATAAGCATTCTAACTGGTGTGAGGTGATACCTCATTGTAGTTTTGATGTGCTTTTCTCTAATAATTAGTGATACTGAGCATCTTTTCATGTGCTTTTAAGCCACCTGTATGTCTTCTTTGGAGAAATGTCTATTTAGATCTTCCATCCATTTTTCAATTGGGTTTTTTAGATATTGAGCTACATGAGCTGTCTGTACATTTTGGAAATGAATCCCTGTTGGTCGTTTTATTTGCAAATATCTTCTCTCATTCTGAGGGTTGTCTTTTAGTTTTGTTTATGGTTTCCTTTGCTTTGCAAAGCTTTTAAGTTTAATTAGGTCCCATTTGTTTACTTTTAATTTATTTTCGTTACTCTAAAAAGTGGATCAAAAAAGGTCTTGCAGCGATTTATGTCAAGAGGTGTCCTGCCTATGTTTCCCTCTAAGAGTTTGTATTAACTGGCCTTACATTTAGGTCTTTAATCCATTTTGAGTTTATTTTTGTGTATGGTGTTAGGGAGTATTCTAATTTCAATAAATTACATGTAGCTCTCTAGTTTTCCCAGCACCACTATTGAAGAGACTGTCTTATCTCCACTGTATATTCTTGCCTCCTTTGGCATAGATTAGGTGACCATAGATGCATAGGTTTATCTTTGGACTTTCTATCCTGTTCCATTGATCTATATTTCTGCTTTTGTGTCAGTACCATACTGTTCTGATGACTGTAGCTTTGTAGTTTACTCTGACGTCAGAGACCCTGAATTCTCCAGCCCTGTTTTTCTCTCTCAAGATTTGTTTGATTATTCTTGGTCTTTTGTGTTTCCATTCAAATTGTATAATTTTTTTTTTGTAATTCTGTGAAAAATGCCATTGGTAATTTGATAGGGATTGCACTGAATCTGTAGATTACTTTGGGTAGTATACTCGTTTTCACAATATTGATTCTTCCAATCCAATAACATGGTATATCTCTCCATCTGTTTGTGTCATCTTTTATTTCTTTCATCAGTATCTTTTAGTTTTCTTATTACAGGTCTTTTGCCTTAGGTAGGTTTCTCCTTAGGTATTCTATTCTTTTTGATGTGATGGTAAATGGGATTGTTCCCTTGATTTCCCTCTCTGATCATTCATTGTTAGTGTTGAGGAATGCAATAGATTTCTGTGCATTAATTTTGTATCCTGCAACTTTACCAAATTCATCCATGTGTTCTAGTAGTTTTCTGGTAGCATCCTTAGGATTTTCTATGTATAGTATCATGTCAGCTGCAAACAGTGACAGTTTAATTCTCTTTTTCCAATTTTGATTCTTTTTCTTCTCTGATTGCCATGACTAAAACTTCCAAAACTATGTTGAGTGTAAGTGGTGAAAGTAGACATTCTAGTCTTTTTCCTGGTCTTAGAGGAAATGCTTTCAGGTTTTCACTGTTGAGAATGATGTTTGCTGTAGGTTTGTCATATATGGCCTTTATTATGTTGAGGTATGTTCCCTCTATACCCACTGTCTGGAGAGTTTTTATCATAAATTGTTGTTGAATTTTGTCAAAAGCCTTTTCTTTATCTATTGAGATGATCATATGGTTTTTACTCTTCAATTTGTAGATGTGGTGTATCGCATTGATTGATTTGCATATATTGAAGAATCCTTGCATCCCTGGGATAAATCCCATTTGATCATGGTGAATGATCCTTTTAATTTGTTGTTGAGTTCTGTTTGCTAGTATTTTTTTGAGGATTTTTGCATCTATGTTCATCAGTGATATTGGCCTGTAATTTTTTTGTGTGTGTGTAGTATCTTCGTCTGGTTTTCATATCAAGGTGTTGGTGGCCTCGTAGAATGAACTTGGGAGTTTTCCTTCCTCTGCAATTTCTTGGAGGAGTTTCAGAAAGATGTCTTTTAACTCTTCTCTAAATATTTGATAGAATTCACCAGTGAAGCCATCTGGTCCTGGACTTTTGTTTGTTGGAGGAGTTTTAATCATAGTGTGTGCTTCAGTCTTGGAAGGTTGTACCTTTTTAATAATTTGACTGTTTCTTCTAGGTTGTCAATTTCATTGGTGTATAGCTGCTTGTAGTAGTCTCTTATAATCCTTTGTATTTCTGTGGTGTCCATTGTAACTTCTCCTTTTTCATTTCAAATTTTATTGATTTGAGTCCTCTCCCTTTTTTTCTTGATGAGTTTGGCTAAAGGTTTATCAATTTTGTTTATCTTCTCAAAGAACAAGCTTTTAGTTTCACTGATCTTTGCTATTGTTTTCTTTGTATCTATTTCATTTGATTTCTTTCCTTCTATTAACTTTAGGTTTTGTTTTTTTCTTTTTTCTCTAGTTGCTGTAAGTGTAAGTTTAGGTTGTTTATTTGAGATTTTTTTTTCTTTCATGAGGTAAGACTGTATTGCTATAAACTTCCCTCTTAGAAATGCTTTTGCTGAGTCCCATAAGTTTTGGATCATTGTGTTTTCATTTTCATTTATTTCTCTGTATTTTTTTATTTCCTCTTTGATTTCTTCAGTGATCTATTGCATATTTAGCAATGTATCATTTAGCGTCCATGTGTCTGTGTTTTAACAGTTTATTTTCCTGTAATTTATTTCTAATGTGAAAGTATTGTGGTTGGAAAAGATTCTTTATATGATTTCAATTTTCTTAAATTTACCAAGGCTTGATTTGTGACCCATGATATGATCTATCCTGGCAAATGTTCCATGTGCACTTGAAAAGAAAGTGTATTCTGCTGCTTATAGATTGAATGTCTTATAAATATCAGTTAAGTCTATTTGTTTTAATGTGTCATTTAAGGCTAATTTAAGGTTAATTTTCTGTCTGCATGACCTGTCCATTGGTGTAAGTGGGGTGTTAAAGTCCCCTACTATTATTGTGTTACTGTCAGTCTCCCTTTTTATGGCTGTTAACATTTGCCTTATGTACTGAGGTGCTCCTATGTTGGGTTCACATATATGAACAATTTTTTATTTTCTTCTTGGATTGATCCCTTGATCATTGTGTAGTGTACTTCCTTGTCTCTTGCAATAGTCTTTATTTAAATTCTATTTTGTCTGATATGAGAATTGCTAGTCCAGCTTTCTTTTGATTTCCATTTGCATGGACTATCTTTTTCCATCCCATCATTTTCAGTCTGTATGTATCCTTAGGTCTGAAGTGGGTCTCTTCTAGACAGCTTATTTTTGTGTATATTTAGCTAGCCTGAGTCTTTTGGTGGAATATTTAATCCCTTTACATTTAAGGTAATTATTGATACATATGTACCTATTGTCATTTTCTTAACTGTTTTGGGTTTTTTTTTTAATGTCTTTTTTCTTCCCTTCCTCTTTTTTCTCTTCTCTTGTGTTTCATGCCTACAGATGATCCTTTAACATTTGTGGCAAAGCTGATGTTGTGGTACTGAATTCTCTTAGCTTTTGCTTGTCTGTAAAATGGTTGATTTCTCCATTGAATCTGAATGTGATCCTTGCTGGGTAGAGTATTCTTGGTTGTAGATCTTTCCCCTTCGTCTCTTCAAATATATCATGTCACTCCTTTCTGGCCTGCAGAGTTTTTGCTGAAAAATCAGCTGATAACATTATGGTGGTTCCCTTGTATGTTATTTGTTTTTTTCCCTTGTTGCTTTTAATATTTTTTGTCTTTAATTTTTGTTAGTTTGATTAATATGTTTTCCTCCTTGGTTTTATCCTGTAAGGGACTCTCTGAACTTCTGGGACTTGGTTGACTATTTCCTTTCCCATGTTAAGGAAGTTTTTCACTATAACATCTTCAAATATTTGCTCAGGCCCTTTCCCTTTTTCTCCTTCTTCTGGGACCCCTATAATGCATATGTTGGTGCATTTAATGGTGTCCCAGAGTTCTCTGAGACTGTCTTCATTTCTTTTCATTCTTTTTATTTTTCTTTTCCATAATAGAGATTTCTACCATTCTGTCTTCCAGCTCACTTATCTATTCTTCTGCCTCAGTTATTCTGCTATGAATTCCTTCTAGTGTATTTTTCTTTTCAGTTATTGTATTGTTCATCTTTATTTGTTTGTTCTTCTGTTCTTCTAGGTATTTGTTAAACATGTCTTGTATCTTCTCTATCTATGCCTCCATTTTTTTTGCAAGATCTTGGATCATCTTTACTATCTACTCTGAATTCTTTTTTCAGATAGATCGCTTAGCTCCTCTTCAGTTAGCTGTACTTCTAGGTTTTTATCTTGCTCCTTCATCTGCGACATATTTCTTTGTCATTTCATTCTGTGTAAATTTCTTTGTTTGTGGTCTCCTTTCTGCAGGCTGCAGGATCATGGTTCTTCTTGCTTCTGGTGTCTTCCCCTTGATGCGTGAGGTTGGTCCAGAGGCTTGTGCTGTTATCCTCTTGATTGGGGGTTTGACTGGTGTTGTGGTGACCAGAGACTGTTTTAAATATTGAGTGGGGCCTTCCCTTTGCTCTGTGGTTGTTACTTCCCTGTCAGGGGTGCGGTCTATACCCTAGTTGTTGGCGTAGAGGTCCCTAGATCTGTTTCATAACTGTGTTTCTTATGTGCAGTGCAAGGTAGGTAGGATTGGAGCACTCCCACTGGGAGAGAAGCCACCGAGTATTCCACCTCTGGAGATGTTCACCTGTTAATGTGCTCTGTTGTGTCTCCTTTTCCCTCTTGTGCAGGCTCACAAAGTACACTGTTGTTAGCACTGCTCTTGGTCCCACCTTAACTATGGGTATGCCGACAATTGGCCCTGGCAACTCTCACACATTTTTTTCATGAGGCCACTGATGCAGATCCACTGAGATCAGGTCCCAGGACTGTAGCAGTCGTGCACCTGGACCTGCTGTGGGAGCTATGGAGTCAGCTCAGACTTTGGCCTGGCCCAACCCCCATGTGTGTGCCCACAAAGCCCACAGCTGCTAAAGCCATACCCATCCCAACTGCAGAAGCATTTGTTGTCCTTTTGGACATTTCACAGGTGAATGAATTTAGGAAGCCATCAGCAGAGTGGTAACTCCATGGTTTGTGCAGCCGTGAGGAGTGATTTCACCTCTTCTTCCTTAGTCACATGGCTCCAGGGGCTTAGATGTGGCTTCAGCCCCACCTCTGCATGTGTCCCTCCCACCAGAGTCTTTTCCAGAGTTTGCCAGAACACACAGGCCTGTCAGGCAGGAAGAAGCCAAGGCAGTGATTGAGGCAAGTGGGCTGCCCAGGTAGGAGGGTGTTAGGGTAGCAATTGGAATGCAAAAGCCCATTAGGCGGCAGTTGGGGTCGTCCAGTTTGGGGGGGTGGAGTGGAGGAGGTGATGGCAGGGGTGCACAAGCCAGCTCTGGCAGGAGTCCTCCCTAATGCCCATGGAGGCAGGGACCAGCATGTGAGAAGAGAGGCTACAATGAAAGGCTACACCCTTTACACATCACTCAACAATGGTGCTTCACTTCTGTGGTAGTCTGAGCTTCCTCCAGGCATTCCCAGTTGTGGAGATCCTCACTCCCATCCCCTCAGGCTGTCTCCATAGCCAATAGCAGTCCCCTATCCAGTTCTGCTCTCCAAACCCCATGTTCCAACCCCCAGCTCCCTGTGTGCCCTGGTGGATACCCGTCTCAGGCTGGGGTGTGTAGGGCTGTGGCACAGACCATGTGTGTAGGTCTCACCCTGTCCTTCCTGCCACCAACCTGTTGCTGGGCTCTCCTCTGAGCCCCTGAAGCTCCCCTTCTGTGTCAGCTGATCTCCTGGCTGGTGAGGAGGCTTCCCCAGATGTGGGAACTTATCTTCACCTTCAGCTCCCTGCCAGGAGTGCAGGTCCTGTCCTGCTTCCTCTCCTCTTCCTTTTCTCTTCTTTTTTCTTTCATCCTACCTGGTTATATGGAGATCTTTCTTATCCTTTTAGGTGTCCAAGGTTCTCTGCTAGTGTTAAGCAGGTGCTCTGTGAGAATAGTTCCATTTGTAGATGTATTCTTGGTGAGTTTGTGGGGACAGATGAGCTCCATGCCCTCCTAGTCTTCCAGCATCTTGAAAAAGACTGTTACAGTGTATTTTTCATTTCAGTTATCATATTCTTCAACTCTGACTAGTTATGTTTTATATTTTCTATTTCTTTGCTAAAATTCTCACTGTGTTCATGTAATAAGCTAGCATTCATTTTACTATTGTTTTGAACTCTTTATCTGGTCAATTATTTATCTGTTTCATTAGGTTTTTTCCAAGGTTTTTTTTTTTTTCCTCTTTGAAACACATCCTCTGTCTTTTCATTTTGTTTAACTTTCTCTGTCTCTATGAAATTAGTTAAGTAGTTACCTATCCCTTTTGAAAGGGTTTCTGTGTGTGGGAGCATCGCTACGCAGTCTGCATGTGCCTGGTGGCTTTGATGGGAGAGCTGGATCTGAAGTGCATACTTGCCATGTCTTCCCCCAAGGTGTGCTGGCAGCCATCACCTTGCTGGGAGGTAGTGCTGGAAATGGAGGGGCTAGAGCCAGCATCAGGTGTGAGTCAGGTCTTCTTCTCTGCTCAATGACAGGCACCACCCTATGGGGGAAGGGTTGGGCCCCAAGGGTTTGGGGCAGAAGAACTGAGGAAGTTGGGTTTCTCTGGTGTGTGTGATGACAGTCTCTATCTTGGTTGGGGTAGTGGCAGGTGCCTGAGAGCTTGCAGCTGCACTTCTCTGCTAGTTTCACTTTTGCTGCATTGTGCAGGTCTTTGTTAGAGACTGGGTCAGGGCCAGAGGGGTTAGTGCCTCACTAGTAAGCTGCTTTCATTTCTGCCAGCAATGTTGGTATTTGTCCTGGAGTTAGTTTCACTCCAAATGTGGGCAGTGATGTGCACATTAGCAAAGGATGCCTCCACCATTTTTAGATGCAAGGTCAAGTCTGAGCGCTGGTTCCATTCCCTCTGTGTGCATTTACTCTCCTTGGCAACGGCAGCCTCCAGCCTAGTGGAAAACAGCACTGGAGCAAGAGTTGCTGGAGCAGGCACCTGGAGCAGGTGCCAGGTGCAGGCTGTAGTGTGTGCTGTGGCAGTTCCGGAAAGCCAGCCAGATCACCATGTAGTTTTTATCTGCTGCCTCTGTGCTGTGGCCTGGAGCAAGGAAGTTTGTGCACACACAGGGACGTGTGTGCTGGTAACGGCTGCCTTTGCCTTGGTCAGAGGCAGGGTTGAGTCTAAGTTGGCTCCATTCCCTCTAAATATGCTCACTCTCCTTTGGTAATGGCAGTCTATGCCCTATTGAGAGCAGTGCTGGAGCAAGAGGAGTGGAGCAGGCACCCAGTGTGGGCTGGGGTGTGCACTGGGGTGGTCTGGTAAACCACCAGAGACCCAGGCACTTTCTAATCTGCTGCCTCCAAGCTGTTACCAGGAGTAAGCAGGCATGTGTACATGTTGTTGAAGAGTGAAGTCTCAATTTCTTACAGCCCTCCAGTAAGTCCCACTGGTTTTTAAACCAGCTGAGGGGAATTGTCTTTCTGGTGCTGGACCCCAGGGCTGGGGTGTCTAATATGTGGCTCAAGATTCTTGCTCCCCAGGGAGGATCCCTGAGCCCATGATATCCCCCTCCACTTCTGTGTCCCCTACTATGGGTGCAAATTCTGACCACTCCCTTTTCTACTCTTACTATCAGATTCCATGTGGGTCTTTCTTTGTAGCCTTGGTTGTATAAGAGTCTTTCTGACAGTCTCCAAGTTGTTTTCAGTAAGAGAGCAACTATGGTGCTGTACATATAGTTGTATTTTCGACGTATTCATGGGGGGATGTGAGCTAAGAGTCCTCTTACTCTGCTATCTTGATCTCCACCCCCAATAGATAAGCAGTTTGGAATTAAGACATGTGAAAGAAATAATTAAGGTGATATTACAGATATTACAGGTTGAGACAGTGGATACTTTAGATGGGACAATCAGAAGGAGATGTTACATTAGACAAAACCCAAAGAATGAAAGGGAGTTAGCAATCTTGGAGTGGAGTGGAAGGTAGAAAGACATTTCAGCAGAGAATGTTTGATGCAAATGCCATGAAATATGATATAACTTGATCCATTGGAAGAACCAAAAGAGGTCACTATGTAAGGAAGAGGAAGAGTGGTGTTTTCCATATGTAGATTATTGGACCAAGTCATAAGGAATTTGGATTTTATCTGTACTGCACTGGGAATTCTTTGAAGGATTCTTATCAGGGAAATGAAAAGATTTTCCACCTAGCTACTTTCTGAGGAATGGATTAGAGTTGGGGCCTTAGGACAGGGCAAGAATGAAAGTGACTATGTATGAAAATTGATCATAAATTGGATGGTTGTGCTAGATAAGATAAGGCTTCTCAGAGACCAAGCCAAAGCACAAACTCCTCATTGTGTGCATAAGACCCTTTCTGGTCTAATTCCTGACTACCCCTTTACCTTGAGCTCTCAACTCTTCCTCTACTGAACTTCTGTCCCTTCACACTGAACCTCCACCAAGTTCTTGATGTCTCTGACTGAACCACCTTAATTATTTTAAATTGCATATTGTGTCCATTATACCTTCTTTCTGTGTACCTTCCAGGCCTTTGGGTACCTGCTATCCCTGTTGTTCATCCTGATGCTTCTTGAGATGCAAGCTTGCTGAAATAAAAATAAGAAAAGAAAAAGATTTTAAAACATATGGGAAAATAAGAATCACCTGTGTAACATTCTAGTAAAATTAATATTCAAGTCATTTTAGGGATTTGTCAATTTCTCTGTTATTCTCACCCCTTCTCCTTTTGGTGAATTCTGAATGTCCCTATTTATTATGTTTAATAAGAAGCAAGAGGAGGTGGGACAGGCTGTCTGACAAAACAAAGATGCAAAGAAGTCTTGTAATTGATCGCATTTACATTCCTAGAAAGAACATATTTCCAATTTAAAGTGGCCTCTGGAACATGAGAAATGAAAAGAATAAACAACTCACTGATGTAATCTACAAAGACTATTTTGTTTCTCATTTTATTCAGCACATTTAAGGGTCTCTGAGTAATATATATAAACTAACATGGGGTGAATATCCATATATAACCAGGTAATAGTTTTTATTTCAAATAGGCAACATGGCTTCCTTTAAAGAAAAAACAAAAACAAAAACATATTTCAGTCTGTATTTTTACCTGAATTTTACATGAAATAATAAAGAAATTTCTCTACTTTTAAAAAAATACTGAATTTCACAGATGGTGGTACTCAGCCATTGTGAGGTGGTTATTATGGGAATGTTTTCTCTTGTCAGAATGTTCCAGAACCTCAATCATGGTACTCAAAGCCCTTCCCAATGGGTCCAACCTAACTGTCCAGGCACTTAAGCCTCTTTATCCATTATTGCCTAATGCCCCTCCCTAATCTGAGAACACTAGATCACTTAAGTTTATTTCCTCTCATCCACTATCCCTTGTCATGCTTACAATTTACTCACTAAGTTTGTTTAAAATGCAGATTATGATTCAGTAGATCTAGAGAAAAGCCAAAGATTCTTCATTTTGCTAACAATCTCTGTGGTGATGAGGATGTGGCTGGTCTGTGCTAGAAATTTTCAGTAGCAAGGATTAGGTACCCTAACTATTTTTGTTTCTGATCATACCCTCCAAGTCCGCAGATTCTTTCTACACGGAACCTCTATACATGGGACAACTCCAACTCATTCTCATATCTTGAGGTCAAATCTTACCTCCTTTATGTGAAGGATCTTTTCATGTTAAGAGAGAAAATTCATAGCTTCCTACTTTAATGGGTTTCCCTTACCCTTAAAATAAAATGCAAAGTTCTTACCAGGTCAACCCCTTTTCCTACCACTTTCCTCTTGCTCACTCCACCACACTGGTCTTGGTCTACTGTAGCATACCAAACAAGCTCTAGTTTTAGGGATTTAAAAAAATGCTCTTCCTGTCACATGTCCTCATGGCTTGATCCCTCATTTTATTCAGGCCTTTAATCAAACATTGCATCCTCAAACAGGCTACTGCATTGAGTTTACTTCTATGCAAAGCTGCCTAAAAGAGATTGAAATGGAGCCCAAAATCCAGCCTCTGTTTTGTTTGCTAGGCCAGACTAATTTAGATTAATCTCATGTCAGAGGGCTGGAGGGGTAGAGAGACAAATCAGAAAACTTGCAGTAAACCTAATGTGAGAAAATGAGAGGTTGGATTCTGACAATTGCCATGGAAACAGAGAGCCGCAGTGGTTCCCAAGAAGGGCTGCATATGCCTAAAGGAAAATCCGCCTTTTTCTTTCTTTCTTTTTTTTTTTCTTTAGACTTTAGAGTTTAATTTTTATTGGGGTATAGTTGCTTTACAGTGTTGTGTTGGTTTCTGCTGTATAACGAAGTGAATCAGCTATATGTATACAAATACCCCCTCCCTCTTGGACCTCCTTCCTACTTGCCCAACCATCTAGAACATCATAGAGCTGAACTCCCTGTGCTATACAGCAGGTTCCCACTAGCTATCTGTTTTACACATGGTAGTGTATATACGTCAATCACAGTCTCCCAATTCATCCCACCTTCTCCTTCCACCCCTGTGTCCACAAATCCATTCTCTACCTCTACGTCTCTATTCTTGCTCTGCAAATAGGTACATCTGTATCATTTTTCTAGATTCCACATATATGCGTAAATATACAATATTTGTTTGTTTGTTTTTAAAGTTAAAATTTTTATATAAGATGAGTTCGCACAGCATCTAATATGGACAATCTTTGGTATTTCCATTGCCCTGTCTGATAAAAAGATCTGCTTGCATCAATAAACATTTCCTTCACTTACCTCCTCTCTTCCAGAATAAAATAAGTCATCAGTTCACAGCTATGCTGTCAGAATTGGTACATTATTTTTTTTTAACATCTTTATTAGAGTATAATTGCTTTACATTGTTGTGTTAGTTTCTGCTGTAAGACAAAGTGAATCAGCTATACATATACACATATCCCCATACACATTCCCTAATCCACACCTCTAGGTGGTCGAAAAGCACTGAGCTGATCTCTCTGTTCTATGCGGCTGTTTCCCACTACCTATCTATGTTACATTTGGTAGTGTATATATGTCCAAGCCACTCTCTCACTTCGTCCCTGCTTACCCCTCCCCCTCCCCGTGTCCTCAAGTCCATTCTCTATGTCTGCATCTTTATTTCTGTCCTGTCCCTAGGTTCTTCAGAACCTTTTTTTTTTTTTTAACATTCCATATATATGTTAGCATACGGTGTTTGTTTATCTCTTTCTAACTTACTACACTCTGCAGGACAGATTCTAGGTCCATCCACCTCACTACAAATAACTCAATTTCATTTCATTTTATGGCTGAGTAATGTTCCATTGTATATATGTGCCAAATTTCCTTCATCCATTCATCTGTCGATGGACACTTAGGTTGCGTCCATGTCCTGGCTATTGTAAATAGTGCTACAATGAACATTGGGGTACGTGACTCTTTTGGAGTTATGGTTTTCTCAGGGTACATGCCCAGTAGTGGGATTTCTGGGTCATATGGTAGTTCTATTTTTAGTTTTTTTAAGGAACCTCCATACTGTTCTCCATAGTGGCTATGTCAATTTACATACCCACCAACACTGCAAGAGTGCTCCCTTTTCTCCACACCTTCTCCAGCATTTATTGTTTGTAGATTTTCTGATTATGGCCATTCTGACCAGTGTGAACTGATGCTTCATTGTAGTTTTGATTTGCATTTCTCTAATGATTAGTGATGTTGACCATCCTTTCATGTGTTTGCTGGCCATCTGTATATCTTCTTTACAGAAATGTCTATTTAGGTTTTCTGCCCATTTTGGATTGGATTATCTGTATTTTTGAAATTGAGCTACATGAGCTGCTTGTATATTTTGCAGATTAATCTTTTGTCAGTTGCTTCATTTGCAAATATTTTCTCCCATTCTGAGGGTTGTATTTTGGTCTTATTTATAGTTTCCTTTGCTGTTCAAAAGCTTTTAAGTTTCACTAGGTCCCATTTGTTTATCCTTTGTTTTTATTTCCATTTCACTAAGAGGTGGGCCAAAAAGGATCTTGCTGTGATTTATGTAATAGAGTGTTCTGCCTATGTTTTCCTCTAAGAGTTTGATAGTGTCTGGCCTTACATTTATGTCTTTAATCCATTTTGAGTTTATTTTTGTGTATGGGGCTGGGAGAGTTCTAATTTCTTTCTTTTACATGTAGCTGTCCAGTTTTCCCAGTACTACTTATTGAAGAGGCTGTCTTTTCTCCATTGATACTCTTGCCTACTATATCAAAGATAAGGTGACCACATGTGCATGGGTTTATCTCTGGCTTTCTATTCTTTTCCATTGATCTATCTTTCTGTTTTTGTGCCAGTAACATACTGTTTGATTACTATAGCTTTGTAGTACAGTCTGAAGTCAGGGAGCCTGATTCCTCCATCTCCGTTTTTCTTTCTCAAGATTGCTTTTGCTATTCAGCGTCTTTTGTGTTTCCACATAAATTGTGAAATTTTTTTCCCCAGTTCTGTGAAAAATGCCATTCGTAGTTTGATAGGGATTGCATTGTATCTGTAGATTGCCTTGGGTAATATAGTCATTTAGACAATGTTAATTCTTCCAATCCAAGAACATGGTATATCTCTGCATCTGTTTGTATCTTTAATTTCTTTCAATAGGGTCTTATAGTTTTCTGCATACAGGTCTTTTATCTCCTTAAGTAGGTTTATTCCTTGGTATTTTATTCTTTTTGTTGCAATGGTAAATGGGAGTCTTTCTTAATTTCTCTTTCAGATATTTGATCATTAGTGTATAGGAATGCAAGAGATTTCTATGCATTAATTTTGTATCCTGCAACTTTAACAAATCCATTGATTAGCTCTAGTAATATTCTGGTAGCAACTTTAGGATTCTCTGTGTATAGTATCACATCATCTGCAAAGAGTGACAGTTTTACTTCTTCTTTTCAAAATTGTATTCCTTTTATTTCTTTTTCTTCTCTGATTGCTGTGGGTAAAACTTCCCAAACAATGTTGAATAACAGTGGTGAGAGTGGGCAACCCTGTCTTATTGCTGACCTTAGTGGAAAGGTTTAAGTTTTTCACCATTGAGAACGATGTTGGCTGTGGGTTTGTCATATATGGCGTTTACTATGTTGATGTAAGTTCCCTCTATGCCCACTGTCTGGAGAGTTTTTATCATAAATCCGTGTTGAATTTTGGCAACAGCTTTTTCTGCATCTATTGAGATTATCAAATGGTTTTTTCTTTCAGTTTGTTTATATGGTGTATCACATTGATTTGCATATATTGAAGAATTCTTGCACCCTGGGATAAACCTCACTTGATCATGGGGTATGATCCTTTTAATGTGCTGTTGGATTCTGTTTGCTAGTATTTTGTTGAGGATTTTTGCATCTATGTTCATTAGTGATATTGGCCTGTAGGTTTCTTTTTCTGTGACATCTTTGTCTGGTTTTGGTATCAGGCTAATGGTGGCCTCGTAGAATCAGTTTGGGAGTGTTCCTCCCTCTGCTATATTTTGGAAGAGTTTGAGAAAGATAGGTGTTAGCCCTTCCTTAAATGTTTGATAGAATTCGCCCTTGAAGCCATCTGGTCCTGGGCTTTTGTTCGTTGGAAGATTTTTAATCACAGTCTCAATTTCAGTGCTTGTGATTGGTATGTTTATATTTTCTATTTCTTCCTGGTTCAGTCTCAGAAGGTTGTGCTTTTCTAAGAATTTGTCCATTTCTTCCAGGATGTCCATTTTATTGGCATATAGTTGCTTGTAGTAATCTCTCATGATCCTTTGTATTTCTGCAGTCATTTGTTACTTCTTCTTTTTCTTTTCTAATTCTATTGATTTGAGTCCTCTCCTTTTTTTCTCTTGATGTGTCAGGCTATCGGTTTATCAATTTTGTTTATCTTCTCAAAGAACCAGCTTTTTGTTGTATTGACCTTTGTTATAGTTTCCTTCATTTCTTTTTCATTTATTTCTGATCTGATCTTTATGATTTCTTTCCTTCTACTAACTTCGGTTTTTGTTGTTCTTCTTTCTCTAATTGCTTTAGGTATAGGGTTAGGTTGTTTATTAGAGATGTTTCTTGTTTCTTTAGGTAGGATTGTATTGCTATAACCTTCCCTCTTAGAACTGCTTTTGCTACATCCCATAAGTTCTGGGTCATCGTGTTTTCATTGTCATTTATTTCTAGGTATTTTTTTATTTTCTCTTTGATTTCTTCAGTTATGTCTTGGTTATTTAGTAGTGTATGGTTTAGCCTGTATGTGTTTGTATTTTTTACAGTTTTTTTTTCCTGTAATTGATATCTAGCCTCCTAGCATTGTGGTTGGAAGATACTTGATATGATTTCAATTTTCTTAAATTTACTAAGGCTTGATTTGTGACCCAAGATGTGATCTATCCTGGAGAATGTTCCATGAGCACTTGAGAAGAAAGTGTAGTCTGCTGTTTTTGGATGGAATGTCCTATAAATATCAATTAAATTCATCTTGTTTAACGTGTCATTTTAAGCTTGTGTTTCCTTATTTATTTTCCTATTAGTTGATCTGTCCATTGTGAAACTGGGTGTTAAAGTCCCCTACTATTATTGTGTTACTGTCGATTTCCCCTTTTATGGCTGTTAGCATTTGCCTTATGTATTGAGGTGCTCCTATGTTGGGTGCATAAATATTTACAATTGTTATATCTTCTTCTTGGTTTGATCCCTTGATCATTATGTAGTGTCCTTCTTTTTCTCTTGTAATAGTCTATATTTTAAAGTCTATTTTGTCTGATATGAGGATTACTACTGCAGCTTTCTTTTGATTTCCATTTGCATGGAATATCTTTTTCCATCCCCTCACTTTCAGTCTGTATGTGTCCCTAGGTCTGAAGTGGGTTTCTTGTAGACAGACAGCATATACACGGGTCTTGTTGTTGTATCCATTCAGCCAGTCTACGACTTTTGGTTGGAGCATTTAATCCATTTACATTTAGGGTAATTATCGATATGTATGTTCCTATTCCCATTTTCTTAATTGTTTTGGGTTTTTTCTTTTGTAGATCTTTTCCTTCTCTTGTGTTTCATGCCTAGAGATGTTCCTTCTTAACTTTTGCTTGTCTGTAAAGGTTTTAATTTCTCCATTGATTTTGAATGATATCCTTGCTCGGTAGAATGATCTTGGTTGTAGGTTTTACCCTTTCATCACTTTAAATATGTCCTGCCACTCCCTTAGGGCTTGCATAATTTCTGCTGAAATATAAGCTCTTAACTTTACAGGGATTCCCTTGTATATTATTTGTTGTTTTTCCCTTGCTGCTTTCAATATTTTTTCTTTGTATTTAATTTTTGATAGTTTGATTAATATGTGTCTTGGCATGTTTCTCCTTAGATTAATCCTGTATGGGACTCTCTGTGATTCCTGGACTTGATTGACTATTTCCTTTCCCATATTAGGGAAATTTTCAACTATAATCTCTTCAAATATTTTCTCAGTCCTTTTCTTTTTCTCTTCTTCTTCTGGGACCCTCATAATTCGAATGTTGGTGCGCTTAATGTTGTCCCAGAGGTCTCTGAGACTGTTTGCAATTCTTTTCATTCTTTCTTCTTTATTCAGCTCTGAGGTAGTTATTTCCACTATTTTATGTCCAAGTCAGTTATCAGTTCTTCTGCCTCAGTTATTCTGCTATTGATTCCTTCTAGAGAATTTTTAATTTCATTTATTGTGTTGTTCATCATTGTTTGTTTGCTCTTTAATTCTTCTAGGTCTTTATTAAACATTTTTTGTATTTTCTCCATTCTATTTCCAAGATTTTGGATCATGTTACTCTCAATACTCTGAATTATTTTTCAGGTAGACTACTTATTTCGTCTTCACTTTTTGGTCTCGTGGGTTTTTACCTTGCTCCTCTTATGCTGCATATTTCTCTCTCTTCTCATTTTGCTTAACTTATAGTGTTTGTGGTCTCCTTTTCTCAGGCTGCATTTTCACAGTTCCCGTTATTTTTGGTGTCTGCCCCTTAGTGGGTAAGTTTGGTTCAGTGCATTGTGTAGGCTTTCTGGTGGACGGTACTGGTTCATGTGTTCTGATGGATGAGGCTGGGTCTTGTCTTTCTGGTGGCAGGACCTTGTACGGTGGTGTGTTTTGAGGTGTCTGTGAACTTATTATGATTTTAGGCAGTCTCTCTGCTAATGGGTGGGGTTTTGTTCCTCTATTGCTAGTTGTTTTGCATGGGGTGTTCAGCATCCCCCCCGCACCCCCTGTCCCCACCCATAAAGAGGCTTCTTAGTGTTTGAAAACTTTTCTTCCTTCACAGCTCCCTCCCCAAGATCCAGGTCCAGGCCCTATTCTCTTGTCTCTGTTTTTTCCTTTTTCTTTTACCATACCAAGGTGTGTGGGGAGTTTCTTGCCTTTTGGGAAGTCTGAGGTCTTCTGACAGCCTTCAGTAGATGTTCTGTAGGAGTTGTTCCATATGTACTTGAAGTTTTGATGTATTTGTGGTGAGCAAGGTCATCTCCAAGTCTTATTCCTCTGCCATATTGAAGGTCCTCTCTCACAATATTTGTTTTTCTCTTTCTGACTTACTTCACTCAACATGACAGACTATAGGTCCGCCCACATCTCTACAAATGACCCAATTTCGTTCCTTTTTTTGGCAGAGTAATATTCCATTGTATGTATGTACCCTCATCTTTATCCATTCATCAGCCAGTGGACATTCAGTTTGCTTCCATGTCCTGGCTATCGTAAATAGTGTTGCTATTAACATTGGGGTACATAAGTTTTTGAAGAATGTACCATGGGGTACATGGTTGTCTCAGGATACATGCCCAGTAGTGGGATTGCTGGGTCATATGGTAGTTCTATTTTTAGTTTTTTAAGGAACCTCCATACTGTTCTCCATAGTGGCTGTATCAATTTACATTCCCACCAACAGTGCAAAGCGTTCTCCTTTTTCTCCACATCTTCTCCAGCATTTATTATTTGTAGATTTTTTGATGATGGTCATTCTGACTGGTGTGATGTGATACCTCATTGTAGTTTTGATTTGGATTTCTCTAATAATTAGTGACATTGAGCATCTTTTCCATTGCCTCTTGGACATCTGCATGTCTTCTTTCAACAAATGTCTATTTAGATCTTCTGCCCATTTTTTGATTGGCCTGTTTGTTTTTTGATATTAAACTGCATGAGCTGTTTGTGTATTTTGGAGATTAATCCCATCAGTTGCTTTGTTTACAAATGCTTTCTCCCATTCTGAGAGTTGTCTTGTCATCTTGTTTATAGTTTCCTTTGTTTTGCAAATACTTTTAAGTTTAATTGGGTCCCATTTGTTTATTTTTGTTTTTTATTTTCATTACTCTAGGAGGTAGGTCAAAAAAGAGCTTGTTGTGATTTATGTCAAAGAGTGATCTTCCTATTTTTTCCTCTAAGTGTTTTATAGTATCCAGTCTTACATTTAGGTCTTTAATCCATTTTGACTTCATTTTTGTGTATGGGGTTAAGGAGTATTCTAATTTCATTCTTTTACATGTAGCTGTCTAATTTTCCCAGCACCACTTCTTTAAGAGACTGTCTTTTCTCCATTTTATAGTTTTGCCTTCTTTGCCATAGCTTAGGCGACCGTAGATGTGTGGGTTTATCTCTTGGCTTTATCCTGTTCCATTGATGTATATTTCTGTTTTTGTGCCAGTACCATACTGTCTTTTTTTTTTTTTTTTTTTTGGCTGTGTTGGGTCATCATTGCTGTGGGAGGGCTTTCTCTAGTTCCGGCTAGCAGGGGGTTACTCTTCATTGTGGTGCATGGGCTTCTCATTGTGGTAGCTTCTCTTGTTGTGGAGCACAGGCTCTAGGCATGCGGGCTTCAGTAATTGTGGTGCATGGGCTCAGTAGTTGTGGATCGCATGCTCTAGAGTGCAAGCTCAGTAGTTGTGGTGCATGGATTTAGTTGCCTCATGGCATGTAGTATCTTCCCGGACCAAGGATCAAACCCATGTCCTCTGCATTGGCAGGCAGATTCTTAACCACTGCACCACCAGGGAAATCTAGTACCATACTGTCTTAATTACTATTGCTTTGTATTATAGTCTGAAGTCAGGAAGTGTGATTCCTCCAGCTCCATTTTTTTCCCTCAAGATTGTTTTGGCTATTTGGGGTCTTTTGTGTTTCCATACAAATTGTAAAATTTCTTGTTCTAGTTCTGTGAAAAATGCCATTGGTAATTTGATAGTGATCACACTGATTCTGTAGATTGCTTTGGGAAGTATAGTTATTTTCATAATATTGATTCTTCCAATCCAAGTACATTGTATATCTCTCCATCCGTTTGTGTCATCTTTTATTTCTTTCATCAGTTCTTATAGTTTTTTGAGTATAGGTCTTTTACCTCCTTAGGTACGTTTATTCCTAGGTATTTTATTCTTTTTGGTTGCAATAGAAAGTGGGATTGTTTTCTTAATTTCTCTTTCTGATCTTTTTTTGTTAGTATATATGAATGCAAGAGATTTCTGTGCATTAATATTGTATCCTGCAAATTTACCAAATTCATTCATGAGCTCTAATAGCTTTCTGGTGGCATATTTACGATTCTCTATGTATAGTATCATGTCATCTGCAAGGAGTGACACTTTTACTTCTTCTTTCCAATTTGGATTCCTTTTATTTCTTTTTCTTCTCTGATTGCCCTAGCTAGGACTTCCAAAACTATGTTGAGTAAAAGTCATGAGAGTGGATATCCTTGTCTTGTTCTTGATCTTAGAGGAAATGATTTCATTTTTTCACCATTGAGAATGATGTTTTCTGTGGGTTTGTCATATATGTCCTTTATTATGTTGAGGTAGGTTCCCTCTAGGCTCACTTTCTGAAGAGTTTTTATTATAAATGTGTGTTGAATTTTATGAAAAGCTTTTTCATCTGTTGAGATGATCATATGGTTTTTATTCTTTAATTTGTTAATATAGTGTATCACATTGGTTTGCATATGTTGAAGAATTCTTGCATCTCTGCAATAAATCCCAGTTGATCATGGTGTATTATCCTTTTAGTGTGTTGTTTAATTCTGTTTGCTAGTATTTAGTTGAGTATTTTTTGTCTATTTTCATCAGTGATATTGGTGTGTAATTTTCTTTTTTGTGATATCTTGGTCTGATTTTGGTATCAGGGTGATGGTGTCCTAATAGAATGAGCTTGGGAGTGTTCTTTTCTCTGCAATTTTTGAAGATTTTGAGAAGGATGGGTGTTAATCTTCTCTAAGTGTTTGATAGAATTTGCCTGTGATGCCATTTATTCCTGGAATTTTGTTTTTTGGAAGATTTTTAATTCCAGTTTCAATTTCATTATTTGTGATTGGTCTGTTTATATTTTCTATTTCTTCCTGGTTTAGTCTTGGAAGGTTGTACTTTTCTAAGAAAATTTCCATTTTTTACAGGTTGCTCACTCTCTTCACATATAGTTGCTTATAGTAGTCTATTATGATCCTTTGTGTTTCTGTGGGGTCCATTGTATTTTCTCCTTTTTCATTTCTAATTTTATTGATTTCAATCCTCTCCCTTTTTTCCTTGATGAGTTTGGCTAAACATTTATCAATTTAGTATATCTTCTCAAAGAACCAGCTTTTAGTTCCATTGATATTTTGCTATTATTATCTTTGCTTCTATTTCACTTATCTGTGCTCTGATTTTTATGATTTCTTTCCTTCTACCAAGTTTGGGTTTTGTTTGTTCTTTGTCTTGTTGCTTTAGGTGTAAGTTTAGGTTTTTTATTTGAGATTTTTCTTGTTTTTTGAGGTAGGATTGAATTGCTATAAACTTCCCCCTTAGGACAGCTTTTGCTGTATCCCATAAGTTTTGGGTCATGTTTTTTTGTTACTATTTTATGTTTCTATGTATTTTTTTATTTCCTGTTTGATTTCTTCAGTGATCTCTTGGTCATTTGGTAGTGTATTGTTTAGCCTCCGTATGTTTGCGGTTTTTACTGTTTTTTTCCTGTAATTGATTTCTAATTTCATAGTGTTGTGTTTGGAAAAGATGCTTGATATGATTTCAATTTTATTAGATTTAATGAGTCTTGATTTGTGACTCAAAATGTGACCTATCCTGGGGAATGTTCCATGTGCACTTGAGAAGAAATTGTATTCTGCTGCTTTTGGATGAAATGTCCTATAAATATCAATTAAGTCTATCTGGTCTATTGTGTCATTAAAAGCTTGTGTTTCCGTATTTATTTTCTGTCTGTATGATCTGTCCATTGGTGTAAGCGAGGTGTTAAACTCCCCCAGTGTTATTGTGTTACAGTCGATTTCCCCTTTTGTGGCTGTTAGGATTTGCCTTATGTATTGAGGTGCCCCTATCAGGGGTGCATAAATATTTATAATTGTTATATATTCTTCTCAGATTGATCACTTGATCATTATGTAGTCTTCTTCCATTTCTCTTGTAACAGTCTTTATTTTAAAGTCTAGTTTATCTCTGAGTTTTTATGAGTATTACTATTCCAGCTTTCTTTTGATTTCCATTTGCGTGGAAGATCTTTTTCCATCCCCTCACTTTCAGTCTGTACATGTCTGTAGGTCTGAAGTGGGTCTATTGTATATATAATGGTCTTGTTTCTGTATCCATTCAACCAGTCTGTGTCTTTTGGTTGGAGCATTTAATCCATTTACATTTAAAGTAATTATCGATATGTATGTTCCTATTACCATTTTCTTTATTGTTTTGCATTTGTTTTTGTGGGTCTTTTTCTTATCTTGTGTTTCCCAACTAGAGAAGTTCCTTTAGCATTTGTTGTAAAGCTGGTTTGGTGATGATGAATTCTCTTAGGTTTTGCTTCTCTGCAAATCTCTTGATTTCTCTGTCAAATCTGAATGAGATCCTTGCTGGGTAGAGTTATCTTTGTTATAGGGTTTTCCCTTTCATCACTTTAATTATATCCTGCCACTCCCTTCTGGACTGCAGAGTTTCTGCTGAAAAATCATTTGATAAAATTATGAGGGTTCTGTTGTATGTTACTTTTTACTTTTCTCTTGCTGCTTTTAATATATTTTCTTTGAATTTAAGTTTTGTTAGTTTGATTAACATGTGTTGTCATGTTTCTCCTTGGGTTTATCCTGTATGGGACTCTCTGTGCTTCCTTGACTTGGGTGGCTATTTCCTTTCCCATGTTAGGGAATTGTTTGTCTATAATCTCTTCAAATATTTTCTCAGACCCTTTCTCTTTCTCTTCTTTTTCTGAGACCCCTATAATTCAATGTTGGTATGTTTACTGTTGTCCCAGAGTTCTCTGAGACTGTCCTCATTTCTTTTTTCTTTTTTCTTTATTCTGCTCCTCATCAGTTATTTCCACCATTCTATCTTCCAGCTTACTTATTCGTTCTTCTGTCTCAGTTATCCTACTTTTGATTCTTTCTAGTGTATTTTTTTTCATTTCAGTTATTTTGTAGTTCATCACTATTTGTTTGTTCTTTAGTTCTTTTAGGTCCTTGTTAAACATTTCTTTTATTTTCTCCATCTGTGCCTCCATTGTATTTCTGCCTCCATAGGTGCACTTGCAGGGGTCAGTGCAGCTGAAGGATACCTTGGATGGGAGCGGTGCTCAGCCTGCCATGACCCGCATGGACTTTGGAGGCTTTGACAGGGTCAGGGCTCAGGCCCGAGATCTGGGGAGCCATAAGAGGCCTTGGTGGTGGGGGGTAGGGGTGCTCAGGCCCAGGCCTTGTGAAGCCGGAAGAGGCCTTGGCAGGGGGTCTCAGGCCCAGGACTCACCGCTGGAAGGGACACCAGGCTTTGGTGTTTCAGGTGCGGTACCCCAGCAGGCTTGCCAGGGCCTGAGTTGGTGTGGGAGACACTGGTCACATTCCCCTCCAATCCCCCATTCTTTCAAAAGTCCCTCTCTGTCACTGCTGATCCCCTCGCCGTGAGTGCACTCCTCCAAGCATGGGAACCTGTCCCTTCCCCCAGCCTGCCCTCAGGGGTGCTGGTTCCATCCTGCCCCCACTTTTCTTCCCCCCCTCCTTCCCTCCCAAGTACTACCTGATCATGTGGGGATTCCTCCCGTCCCCGTAGGTGTCAGAGGTCCCACACCAACACCTAGTAGGTGCCCTAGTTGTGAGGAGGTGTGAACCCTGCATACTCCTTCTCCACTCCCTGCCTTTTTCTAATGTGCTCAAAAGATATTAAATAGGCCAGCAACTTCCCAGATCTCAGAGTGACCTTCATTGACAACCCAGTTTAGAACAGAAACCCACTCACTATTTCTCTCCTCTTACTCTGCTTTGATTTTCTTCAAAATATGATGACTTGGATATTTTATTATATACCTTATCCGTTTGTTTCTGTTGTTTGTCTCTGTAATTTTTAATGTCAGCTCAGTGAAGGAAGAGACTTTTTCTCTTTTGTTTACTGCAATGTGCCTAGCTCCCAGAACTAGTATATGATATAAAATAAACATTCACTTAAATATTAATTGAATTAATCAATGACTGAATACTCAGAGCTTCCATGAAACAGAATAAGGAGGTATAAGACAAATATAGGCTCAAGTCCTAACTTTACTACTTACTAGCTATGTGAAATTAGGCAAGTTACTTATCTTCTCTGATAATGTTTCTTCATCTGTAAATGGGAATAATAGTAATATAGGACTCGTTGAAGGGTGTGAAGACAATTACATGGGATAATGAATGTAAAGTTCTTGATTTATTGACTGGTACATAGCATTTATAGCACTCTATTGCCGCTATTTATTTTTTGTGTATTCCCCCTTGGCTATGAGCTCCATGAAAGCTCTTATTACAGCACTTAGTGTACAATAGGCACATAGGAAAATTTATTTTCAATAATTCATTCACAAATATTGTGTATTGAATGACTACTCTGTGCTCTACCTTTCTTTGACACTGGGGATACACCATAGTGAGTACAGACATGGGCCCTCATGTAGCTTCTGTGCAGTGAGGAAGATAGAAATAAAAACAAACATGAAAACTTCTACAGTTTATAGTACTGTTAGAAAGAAAGAAATAGGGAACTGTCATAGAATGATCATAAAGGAACTATGTTCTTAACATTTTTGGGGGTGTGTAAAGATTATGGGAAATATTTGTATTTGTTTATTTAAATATCCAATGTTATCACACTGTATTTTATTAAGAATATCCTCTTCATCAATGACACAAAGATGGATATTGTAGATATTTGCAATCATCTCTGAAAAATTTCTCAGTTAGATGAATCCTGGTCAGTGGAAGAAGGTGGAGTGATGTTTATGGAGTTGTCATTTTCAGCTCTAGCCTTCTAAAGTGACCAATTCTTTGACTTACCCAGATCTCCTGTGGGAAAGTGTTGTGATGTGCAATGTAGGACTATCTCCAGGCTGTGTCAGGGTTCTGAAGCAAAAAGAAGGCACACTTAGTAGGTTTAACTAAACAGAAGTTAATGAGTAGAACAATCACCGTGGTGTGGGTGGAGTTAAATGAATGATCAAAGACTATTGAAGTATTAGGGACTGGCTATAAGGGAAGCTATTGCTGCTCAAAGGATTGAAAGGGCAAGAGGAGAAAATGTGATGCTGGATCTGGGAGGACTTGGATCCAGGGAGGACTGACTGTAATGGGAGCTCTACCTTCAAATGCAGGCAGTAGAGTGGCAAAGCAGGTAAGAGGGGTCAGAAATGCCTAATTAGTATTTCTCCTTCTATCTTCCAGTTTTCCTGTGGACAACTCTTATTAGCCAAACCAAAATGGAAGCCAGAGGATAAAGAAGCTTGGATGATAAAGTCCATAAAAGACAACTCCCTGTGGCAGAGAGCATGGTGGTGAAGGGAAGATAGTGGATCTGGCGGTAAGGGTGGGGGGCAATGGACAGCAACTGTCCCACAGCATTCTTCCACCAAGTTGCCCCTGCTTCCCCATGATGTCTATTTTAACTGGTGTGAATCGTCTCTCTTGATCATCACCCCAAGTCTGAAAGACTGCTTGCAAATGGAAAGCACAAGGATGAGTCTCCTTAGGTATCCTTATGATGACATAAGGGTTCTGATATTTTTTTCTTTGTTGGCAGATTTTTGTAGGCATGAGAAAAACATATATGGAGCATAATTAGAAAACTCTGAGAGCGACTGGTAGGGAGCTACTCTAGTGGATATTGTGAAACATGGGAAGGGCAAAGTCCCCAGGATGAAGAGAATTGTAAGACCTTTGGATATGGTTGTATCCTATATATAAGATGGTAGACTTCCAGGAAGTGAGGGGCGAACTTCCTGAGTATGCTGCCTAGATCTTTCTCCTTTTTAAAGTGATATTTACTTACATTATTACTTCTTTACTTACCCTCATCTTACCACTCCCTTTAATGGTCACACTGGTCAAACTATCTTACACCTTTCTTTTCCATTCCTTCCCTATGTTCTTTTAGGAAGAACTATCTTCCATAATTCTCTTTGTTGACTGATATGAAAATATATTATTTTTAAAACCCATGCAGTAAACTACCTCTGTCATTGTCATACTCTGGCCACTCCTTATATATAAGCTAACCAATTTTTATCTTTCTTTCTTCTCCAGATTAATTGGGTTTGATATTATTGAAATAATCTAGAAGATAAAAGAGGATTTTTTGTTAAATGTTCAAAATGGACAAAGATTTAAAGTGTTATTCTTTGAGATGTGTTGAATAACTTCCATCATACAATAAATACACAATTTAAAAATCAGTTATGACAATGTTTTCAAAAACATATTATACCACTTTAATACAACAAAAGTAAAGTAATACTGTGGGAGTAATACTGTGAGCAAAATCAACTTGTTATGGCAGCCATTGATTATATTTTTAGCAATGGGGCTATATGTATATAAATTTATGCATATCCTAGTTAAGCCTGGCTTCATTGCCTTATGTTATGGTTGACATGCCATTGAATGTTAAAGACACTCACTATACTACCCTTTATAACAGTTGGAAGATTTGCTCATTTACACTGGCATATCAGCCCTGTTTTGCTCTCAACATTTAATGAGAGGCAGTCATTTGAATAACTTCCATAAGACTAAAGCCTGAATTTCCAAATGTTGCATATAACTGTTCATTGGATTTGTGTTTCCTTCTAGTAGAGATGTTTTTCTAATGGATTTTTCCTGCAGCTGGTTGTATTCATTGAGCAATGGTAGAAATCTATATAATTATCCTTTTTTTCCCTATAAAAATTGATGATTTCATAAATTAAAAACTTTAAAGGGAAATACATTTTAATATTAATGTATAATTTAACTTGAATCCACATGCAATCTGTTCTTAATAACTGGCTCATTCTTCAGGAAGGGAGATGCAATGATTCCACCAGTTATAATAGACAAAATTTCATTTAGGACAATTCAGTTGATGAAATGGAGACTTTTCATTGCTTGGCCCATTCAAAATCTTCCATTGCCTAAGGCCATAATTAGAAATAAGACCATGGAAATTCATTCCTTTTCCCTTTCCTCCCCAAATTATGCTATATTCTCATGGCACATTGTAGGGTAAGCAAGAGGGAATAAAAGTAATGTATATGGGAAACTGTAGTCTCATAATCCTATACAATTTTTATTTGTAGTTTTCAAATAAAATGGACTTTTCCATGGTATATTAAAATTATTGCTCTAGACTATGCCTACCAAAAAAAATGCAAAATATGTAAACAATTTAGTTTAACAATCATTTTCCAAGTTCTCCTGTTGAATCATATGTGTATGAGTCTCATTAGAAAAAATGCTGAAGAACTTTTGCCTGAGAAGTTTTTTGATTCAAATGAAATTATATTTACCTCATTTGTCAAATCTATTTAAATTGAGGTAATTTTTCATATTATTAATTCTGACACACTAACATTGGAGAATCAGGGTCACAAGATTAAATTCTTATGTGATACAGTGATTCAGCCATAGCATAATATATAGGGCACTTACTACATATTGCTCAAATCATACTCTTAATACATTTTGTAACATAAACAATTTACCTGCCTCTTAGTGTCTCCTATTTCAGCATATTCTGCATGGTTTTTTATTAGACAACACTTTATTTGTCAATTTTGTTTTTCAGAGCGGTTCATTTATTTATTAATTCAAGCAATAAACACCTATTAAGTGCTTCCTGTGTGCTAGACACTGAGATGAATGCTGGGGATCCAAAATTGTGTATAACACATTTCTTGCTTTCCATTGCTTCCACAATTCAGTGTGGGACACAAATAAGTGAGGAATCATTTGATTACTGGGAGAAGTGCTATATTCTCCTAGATAAGCCCTATAGAAGGAAGATGTGCTTCACTTTTCCTGGGGAATATGTCCTGGAGGAGAAAACATAACAGCTGAAATTTAAGGGATACATGAGAACTGCAATGAACTAAAGCAGATGAGCATTACACCACTAGAGGGAAGAAAATGTTAAAAAGCATCAAAAAGAAAAAGCTATATCTTACTAATTTCAAGATTCCTCACTTACAGTTTATTTTACTTTTTAAATTAATTTTTATTGGAATATAGTTGATTTACAATGTGTTCATTTCTGCCGTGTAACAAAGTGAATCAGTTATACATATACATATACACACATTTTTTAGATTATCTTCCCATATAGGTCATTAGAGAGTATTGAACAGAGTTCTCTGTGCTATATAGTAGGTTCTAATTAGTTATCTATTTTATAACTGCCATACACAAAAATAAACTCAAAATGGATTAAAGGCATAAATGTAAAACTGGATTCTAGAAAACTCTTAGAGGAAAACATAGACATAACTCTGACATAAATCACAGCAAGATCTTTTTGGATCCACCTCCTAGAATAATGAAAATAAAAACAAAATTAAACAAACAGGACCTAATAAAACTTAAAAGCTTTTGAAACACTGGTTGAGAGAGACCTTCAAGATGGTGGAGGAGTAAGATGTGAAGATCACCTTCCTCCACAAAAATACATCAGAAATACATCTATATGTGGAACAACTCCTACAGAACACCTACTGAATGCTGGCAAAAGACCTCAGACTTCCCAAAAGGCAAGAAACTCCCCATATACCTGGCCGTGTGGCTGACAGGGTCTTTGTGCCCCAGCCAGGTATCAGGCCCGTGCCTCTGAGGTGGGAGAGCCAAAATCAGGACATTGGTCCACCAGAGATCTCCTGGCTCCATGTAATATCAAATGGTGAAAGCTCTCCCAGAAATCTCCATCTCAATATTAAAACCTAGCTCCTCTCAACAACCAGCAAGTTACAGTGCTGGACACCCTAGATCAAACAACTAGCAAGACAGGAACACAAAAGCACCCATTAGAAGAGAGGCTGCCTAAAGTCATATTAAGGCCACAGACACCCCAAAACACACCAACAGATGCTGTCCTGCCCACCAGAAGGGCAAGATCTAGCCTCATCCACCAGAACACAGGCACCAGTCTGCTCTACGAGGAAGCCTACACAACCCACTGAACCAAACTTACCCACTGGGGGCAGACATCAAAAACAATGGAAACTATGAACCTGCAGCCTGCAAAAAGGAGAACACAAACAGATAAAGAAAAGCAAAATGAGAAGACAGAGAAACATGGAGCGGATGAAGGAGCAAGGTAAACAACAACCAAATAAAAAAAAATGAACAGGAAATAGGCAGTCTACATGAAAGAGAATTCACGCTAATGAGAATAAAGATGAACCAAAGTCTTGGAAATGCAATGGAGAAAACAAAGAAACGTTTAACAAGGACCTAGAAGAACTTAAGAGCAAACAAACAATGATGAACAACACAATAAATGAAATTAAAAATACTCTAGAAGGAATCAATAGCAGAATAACTGAGGCAGAAGAACGGATAAGTGAACTGGAAGACAAAAGAGTGGAAATAACTACAGCAGAGCGGAATAAAGAAACAAGAATGAAAAGAAGAGAGGACTGTCTCAGAGACCTCTGGGTAAACATTAAATGCAGGAATATTTAAATTATAAGGGTCCCAGAAGAAGAAGAGAAAAGGAAAGGGACTGAGAAAATATTTGAAGAGATTTTAGCTGAAAACTTCCCTAATAAGGGAAAGGAAATAGTCAGTCAAGTCCAGGCAGTGCAGAGTCCCATACAGGAAAAATCCAAGGAGAAACACGCCAAGACACATATTAATCAAACTATCAAAAATTAAATACAAAGAAAAAATATTAAAAGCAGCAAGGGAAAAGCAAAAAAGAACATACAAGGGAATCCGCATAAGGTTAACAGCTGATCTTTCAGCAGAAACTCTGCAAGCCAGAAGAGAGTGGCAGGACATATTTAAAGTGATGAAACAGAAAAAACACTACAATCAATATTACTCTACCCAGCAAGGGTCTCATTCAGTTTCGACGGAGAAACTAAAACCTTTACAGAGAAGCAAAAGGTAAGAGAATTCAGCACCACCAAACCAGCTTTACAACAAATGCTAAAGGAAATTCTCTAGGCAGGAAACACAAGAGAAGGAAAAGACCTACAATAACAAAAACAAAACAATTAAGCAAATGTTAATAGGAACATATATATTGATAACTACCTTATGTAAATTCATTAAATGCTCCAACAAAAAGACACAGAATGGCTGAATGATACAAAAAGAAGACCCATGCATATGCTGTCTACAAGAGACCCACTTCAGGACTAGGGACCTACTGACTGAAAGTGAGGGAATGAAAAAAGATATTCTATGCAAATGGAAATCAAAAGAAAGCTGGAATAGCACTTCTCATATCAGACAAAATAGACTTTAAAATAAAGACTATTACTAGAGACAAAGAAGGACACTACATAATGATCAAGAAATCAATCCAAGAAGAAGACATAACAATTGTAAATATTTACGCACTCAACACAGGAGCACCTCAATACATAAGGCAAATTCTAACAGCCATAAAAGGGGAAATCGGCAGTAATACAATCATAGTAGGGGACTTTAACACCCCACTTTCACCAATGGACAGATCATCCAAAATGAAAATAAATAAGGAAACACAAGCTTTAAATTATACATTAAACAAGATGGACTTAAATAGATATTTATAGGACATTCCATCCAAAAACAACAGAATACACTTTCTTCTCAAGTGCTCATAGAACATTCTCAAGGATAAAAAATATCTAGGGTCACAGATCAAGCCTTGGTAAATTTAAGAAAATTGAAAGCACATCAAGTATGTTTTCTGACCACAATGCTATGAGACTAGATATCAATTAAAGGAAAAAAAAATCTGTAAAAATACAAACCCATGGAGCTTAAGAATACTCTACTAAGTAACCAAGAGATCACTGAAGAAATCAAAGAGGAAATCAAAAAATACCTAGAAACAGATGACAATGAAAACACAACAACCCAAAACCTATGGGATGCAGCAAAAGCAGTTCTAAGAGGGAAGTTTAAAACAATAAAATCCTACCACAAGAAATACGACAAATCGCAAATAAACAATCTAACCTTACACTTAAAGGAACTAGAGAAAGAGGAATAAACAAAACCTGAAGTTAGTAGAAGGAAATAAATCATGAAGATCAGAGCAGAAATAAATGAAATAGAAAAAAAGAAAACAACAGAAAAGATCAATAAAACTGAAAGCTGGTTCTTTGAGAAGATAAACAAAATTGATAAAACACTAGCCAGACTCACCAGGAAAAAAAGGGAGAAGACTCAAATCAATAAAATTAGAAATGAAAAGGAGAAGTAACAACTGACACTGCAGAAATACAAAGGATCATGAGAGATTACTACAAGCAACTATATGTCAATAAAATGGAAACCTGGAAGAAATGGACAAATTCTTAGAAAAGCACAACGTTCTGAGTCAGAACCTGGAAGAAATAGTAAATGTAAGCAGAACAATCACAAGCACTGAAATTGAGACTGTGATTAGAAATCTTCCAGTAAACAAAAGCCCAGGACCAGGTGGCTTCACAGGCGAACTCTATCAAATATTTAGAGAAGAGCTAACACCTATCCTTTTCAAAGTCTTTCAAAATATAGCAGAGACAGGAACACTCCCAAACTGATTCTATGAGGTCACGATCACCCTGATACCAAAACCTGACAAAGAAGTCACCAAAAAAGAAAACTAGAAAAAAAAAAAAAAGAAAACTAGAGGCCAATATCGCTGATGAACATAGATGCAAATATCCTCAGTAAAATACTAGCAAACAGAATACAACAGCATATTAAAAGGATCATACGGGGGGTGGGGTCTGGGCAAGATGGCGTAAGAGTAAGACGTGGAGATCACCTTCCTTCTCACAGATACATTAGAAATACATCTACATGTGGAACTGCTCCTACAGAACACCCACTGAACACTGGCAGAAGACGTCAGACCTCACAAAAGGCAAGAAACTCCCCACGTACTTGGGTAGGGCAAAAGAAAAAAGAAGTAACAGAGACAAAAGAATAGGGACGGGACCTGCACCAGTGGGAGGGAGCTGTGAAGGAGGAAAGGTTTCCACACACTAGGAAGCCCCTTTGTGGGCGGAGACTGCAGGTGGCAGAGGGGGGAAGCTTCGGAGCCACAGAGGAGAGTGCAGCCACAGGGGTGCGGAAGGCAAAACAGAGAGACTCCTGCACAGAGGATCGGTCCTGAGCAGCACTCACCAGCCCGAGAGGCTTGTTTGCTCACCCGCCGGGGTGGGCAGGGGCTGGGAGCTGAGGCTAGGGCTTCAGTCGGATCACAGGGAGAGGACTGGGGTTGGCAGCAGGAACACAGCCTGATGGGGTTAGCTCACCACAGCTAGCCGGCAGGGAGGCCGGGAAAATGTCTGCAGCTGCAGAAGAGGCAAGAGACTTTTTCTTTCCTCTTTGTTTTGCGGTGCATAAGGAGAGGGGATTCAGAGCACCACCTAAATGAGCTCCAGAGATGGGTGCGAGCCGCACCTATCAGCGCGGACCCCAGAGATGGGCATGAGACGCTAAGGCTGCTGCTGCTGCCACGAAAAAGCCTGTGTGCAAGCACAGGTCACTCTCCACACTGCCCCTCCCGGGAACCGGTGCAGCCCGCCACGGCCAGGTTCCCGTGATCCGGGGACAACTTCCCTGGGAGAATGCATGGCGTGCCTTGGGCTGGTGCAACGTCACGCCGACCTCTGCCGCCGCAGGCTCATGCCTCATTCATATCCTTCCCTCCCCCCCGCCTGAGTGAGCCAGAGCCCCCGAAGCAGCTGCTCCTTTAACCCCGTTCTGTCTGGGCGGGGAACAGATGCCCTCAGGCGACCTACACGCAGAGGCGGGTCCAAATCCAAAGCTGAACCCCGGGAGCTGTGCGAACAAAGAAGAGAAAGGGAAATCTCTCCCAGCAGCCTCAGAAGCAGTGGATTAAAACTCCACAAACAACTTGATGTGCCTGCATCTGTTGAATACCTGAATAGACAATGAATCATCCCAAATTCAGGAGGTGGACTTTGGGAGCAGGCTATATTAATTTTTCCCCCTTTCCTTTTTTTGTGAGTGTATATGTATATGCTTCTGGGTGAGATTCTGTCTGTATAGCTTTGCTTTATAATAGCTCTATTTTATTTTATTTTATTTTATCCTCTTTCTTTCTTTCTATTTTTTCTCCCTTTTACTCTGAGCCATGTGGATGAAAGGCTCTTGGTGCTCCAGCCAGGCATTAGAGCTGTGCCTCTGAGGTGGGAGAGCCAACTTCAGGACACTGGTCCACAAGAGACCTCCCAGCTCCATGTAATACCAAACGGCGAAAATCTCTCAGAGATCTCCATCTCAACATCAAGAAACAGCTTCACTCAACAACCAGCAAGCTACAGTGCTGGACACCCTATGCCAAACAACTAGCAAGATAGGAACACAGCCTCATCCATTAGCAGAGAGGCTGCCTAAAATCATAATAAGGCCACAGACACCCCAAAATACACCACCAGACGTGGACGTGCCCACCAGAAAGACAAGATCCAGCCTCATCCACCAGAACACAGGCACTAGTTCCCTCCATCAGGAAGCCTACACCACCCACTGAACCAACCTTAGCCACTGGGGACGGATACCAAAAACAACGGGAACTACGAACCTGCAGCCTGTAAAAAGGAGACCCCAAACACAGTAACATAAGCAAAATGAGATGACAGAAAAACACACAGCAGATGAAGGAGCAGGGTCAAAACACACCAGACCTAACAAATGAAGAGGAAATAGATAGTGTACCTGAAAAATAATTCAGAATAATGATAGTAAGGATGATCCAAAATCTTGGAAATAGAATAGAGAAAATGCAAGAAACATTTGACAAGGACGTAGAAGAACTAAAGAGGAATCAAGCAACGATGAAAAACACAAAAAATGAAAGTTAAAATACTCTAGACGGGATCAATAGCAGAATAACTGAGGAAGAAGAACGGATAAGTGACGTGGAAGATAAAATGGTGGAAATAACTACTGCAGAGCAGGATAAAGAAAAAAGAATGAAAAGAACTGAGGACAGTGTCAGAGACCACTGGGACAACATTAAACGCACGAACATTCGAATTATAGGGGTCCCAGAAGAAGAAGAGAAAAAAAAAGGGACTGAGAAAATATTTGAAGAGATTATAGTTGAAAACTTCCCTAATATGGGAAAGGAAATAGTTAATCAAGTCCTGGAAGCACAGAGAGTCCCATACAGGATAAATCCAAGGAGAAACACGCCAAGACACATATTAATCAAACTGTCAAAAATTAAATATAAAGAAAACATATTAAAAGCAGCAAGGGAAAAACAACAAATAACACACAAGGGACTCCCCATAAGGTTAACATCAGATCTTTCAGCAGAAACTTTGCAAGCCAGAAGGGAGTGGCAGGATATACTTAAAGTGATGAAGGAGAAAAATCTACAACCAAGATTACTCTACCCAGCAAGGATCTCATTCAGATTTGATGGAGAAATTAAAACCTTTACAGACAAGCAAAAGCTGAGAGAGTTCAGCACCAGCAAACCAGCTTTATAACAAATGCTAAAGGAACTTTTCTAGGCAGGAAACACAAGAGAAGGAAAACACCTACAATAACAAACACAAAACATTTAAGAAAATGGGAATAGGAACATACATATCGATAATTACCTTAAATTTAAATGGATTAAATGCTCCCACCAAAAGACAGAGACTGGCTGAATGGATAAAAAACAAGACCCATATATATGCTGTCTAAAAGAGACCACTTCAGACCTAGAGACACATACAGACTGAAAGTGAGGGGATGGAAAAAGATATTCCATGCAAATGGAAATCAAAAGAAAGCTGGAGTTGCAATTCTCATATCACCCAAAATCGACTTTAAAATAAAGACTATTACAAGAGACAAAGAAGGACACTATATAATGATCAAGGGATCGATCCAAGAGGAAGGTATAACAATTGTAAATATTTATGCACCCAACATAGGAGCACCTCAATACATAAGGCAAATACTAATAGCCATAAAAGGGGAAATTGACAGCAACACAATCATAGTAGGGGACTTTAACACCCCACTTTCACCCATGGACAGATCATCCAAAATGAAAATAAATAAGGAAACACAAGCTTTAAAAGATACATTAAGCAAGATGGACTTAATTGATATTTATAGGACATTCCATCAAAAAACAATAGAATACATATTTTTCTCAAGTGCTTATGGAACATTCTCCAGGATAGATCATATCTTGGATCACAAATCAAGCCTTGGTAAATTTAAGAAAATTGAAATCGTTTCAAGTATCTTTTCTGAACACAATGCTATGAGACTAGATATCAATTACAGGAAAAGATCTGTAAAAAATACAAACACATGGAGGCTACACAATACACTACTTAATAACGAAGTGATCACTGAAGAAATCAAATGGGAAATCAAAAAATACCTAGAAAGAAATGACAATGGAGATACGACGACCCAAAACCTATGGGACGCAGCAAAAGCAGTGCTAAGAGGGAAGTTTATAGCAATACAAGCCTACCTCAAGAAACAGGAAACATCTCGAATAAACAACCTAACCTTGCACCTAAAGCAATTAGAGAAAGAAGAACAAAATAACCCCAAAGCCAGCAGAAGGAAAGAAATCATAAAGATTAGGTCAGAAATAAATGAAAAAGAAATGAAGGAAACAATAGCAAAAATCAATGAAACTAAAAGCTGGTTCTTTGAGAAGATAAACAAAATTGATAAACCATTAGCCAGATTCATCAAGAGAAAAAGGGAGAAGAATCAAATCAATAGAATTAGTAATGAAAAAGGAGAAATAACCACTGACACTGCAGAAATACAAAAGATCATGAGAGATTACTACAAGCAACTCTATGCCAACAAAATGGACAACCTGGAAGAAATGGACAAATTCTTACAAATGCACAACCTGCTGACGCTGAACCAGGAAGAAATAGGAAATAGGAACAGACCAATCACAAGCACTGAAATTGAAACTGTGATTAAAAATCTTCCAACAAACAAAAGCCCAGGACCAGATGACTTCACAGGCGAACTCTATCAAACATTTAGAGAAGAGCTAACACCTATCCTTCTCAAACTCTTCCAAAATATAGCAGGGGGAGGAACACTCTGCAGCTCATTCTACGAGGACACCATCACCCTGATACCAAAACCAAACAAAGATGTCACAAAGAAAGAAAACTACAGGCCAATATCACTGATGAACATAGATGCAAAAATCCTAAACAAAATACTAGCAAACAGAATCCAAAATCACATTGAAAGGATCATAGACCATGATCAAGTGGGGTTTATTCCAGGAATGCAAGGATTCTTCAATATACACAAATCAATCAACAAGATAAACCACATTAACAAACAGTGAAAAACCATATGATCATCTCAATAGATGCAGAGAAAATTTCAATAAAGTTCAACACCCATTTATGATAAAAACCCTGAAGAACGTACCCATAGAGGGAAATTTTCTCAACATAATAAAGGCTATATATGACAAACCCACAGCCAACATCATCCTCAATGGTGAAAAACTGAAACCATGTGCACTAAGATCAGGAACAAGACAAGGTTTCCCACTCTCACCACTATTATTCAACATAGTTTTGGAAGTGTTAGCCACAGCAATCAGAGAAGGCAAAGAAATAAAAGGAATCCAAATCGGAAAAGAAGAAGCAAAGCTGTCACTGCTTGCAGATGACATGATACTATACATAGAGAATCCTAAAGATGCTACCAGAAAACTACTAGAGCTAATCAATGAATTTGGTAAAGTAGCAGAATACAAAATTAATGCACAGAAATCTCTTGCATTCCTATACACTAATGATGAAAAATCTGAAAGTGAAATTAAGAAATCACTCCCGTTTACCATTGCAACAAAAAGAATAAAACATCTAGGAATAAACCTACCTAAGGAGACAACAGACCTGCATGCAGAAAATTATAGGACACTGATGAAAGAAATTAAAGATGATACAAATAGATGGAGAGATATACCATGTTCTTGGATTGGAAGAATCAACATTGTGAAACTGATTCTACTACCCAAAGCAATCTACAGATTCAATGCAATCCCTATCAAACTACCAATGGCATTTTTCACAGAACTAGAACAAAAAATTTCACAATTTGTATGGAAACACCAAAGACCCGGAATAGCCAAAGCAATCTTGAGAACGAAAAACAGAGCTGGAGGAATCAGGCTCCCTGACTTCAGACTATACTACAAAGCTACAGTAATCAAGACAGTATGGTACTGGCACAAAAACAGAAATATAGATCAATGGAACAGGATAGAAAGCCCAGAGATAAACCCATACACATATGGTCACCTTATGTTTGATAAAGGAGGCAAGCATATACAGTGGAGAAAAGACACCCTCTTCAATAAGTGGTGCTGGGAAAATTGGACAGGTACATGTAAAAGTATGAAATTAGAACACTCCCTAACACCATACAAAAAAATAAACCCAAAATGGATTAAAGTCCTAAATGTAAGGCCAGACACTATCAAACTCTTAGAGGAAAACATAGGCAGAACACTCTATGACATACATCACAGCAAGATCCCTTTTGACCCAACTCCTAGAGAAATGGAAATAAAAACACAAATAAACAAGTGGGACCTAATGAAACTTAAAAGCTTTTGCACAGCAAAGGAAACCATAAGCAAGACCAAAAGACAACCCTTAGGATGGGAGAAAATATTTGCAAATGAAGCAACTGACAAAGGATTAATCTCCAAGATTTACAAGCAGCTCATGCAGCTCAATAACATAAAAACAAACAACCCAATCCAAAAATGGGCAGAAGATCTAAATAGACATTTCTCCAAAGAAGATATACAGATTGCCAACAGACACATGAAAGAATGCTCAACATCATTAATCATTAGAGAAATGCAAATCGAAACTACAATGAGATATCATCTCACACCGGTCAGAATTGCCATCATCAAAAAATCTAGAAACAATAAATGCTGGAGAGGGTGTGGAGAAAAGGGAACACTCTTGCACTCTTGGTGGGAATGTTAATTGATACAGCCACTATGGAGAACAGTATGGAGTTTCCTTAAAAAACTAAAAAATAGAACTACCATACGACGCAGCAATCCCACTACTTGGTATATACCCTGATAAAACCATAATTCAAAAAGTGTCATGTACCAAAATGTTCATAGCACCTCTATTTACAATAGCCAGGACATGGAAACAACCTAAGTGTCCATCATCGGATGAATGGATAAAGAAGATGTGGCACATATATACAATGGAATATTACTCAGCCATAAAAAGAAACGAAATAGAGGTATTTGTAGTGAGGTGGATGGAGTTAGAGTCTGTCATACAGAGTGAAGTAAGTCAGAAGGAGAAAAACAAATACAGTATGCTAACACATATATATGGAATCTAAAGGAAAAAAAAAAAGGTCATGAAGAACCTAGTGGCATGACGGGAATAAAGACACAGACCTAATAGAGAATGAACTTGAGGATATGGGGAGGGGGAGGGGTAAGATGTGACAGGGTGAGAGAGTGTCATGGACATAGATACACTACCAAATGTAAAATAGATAGCTAGTGGGAAGCAGCCGCATAGCACAGAGAGATCAGGTCAGTGCTTTGTTACCACCTAGATGGGTGGGAGGGAGGGAGATGCAAGAGGGAAGAGATATGGGAACATATGCATATGTATAACTGATTCACTTTGTTATAAAGCAGAAACTAACACACCATTGTAAAGCAATTATACTCCAATAAAGATGTTAAAAAAAAAATCATACACCATGATCAAGTGGGGTTTATCCCAAGAATGTAAGTATTCTTCAGTATATGCAAATCAATCAATGAGATACACCATATTAACACATTGAAGGATAAAAACCATATGATCATCTCAATATATGCAGAAAAAAACTTTGACAAAATTCAACACCTATTTATGATAAAAACTCTCTAGAATGTAGGCATACAGTGAACTTACCTCAACATAATAAAGGCCATATATAACAAACCCACAGCCAGCATAATTGTCAATGGTGAAAAACTGAAACTATTTCCTATAAAATCAAGAAGAAGACAAGGTTGCCCACTCTCACCACTGTTATTCAACATAGGTTTAGAAGTTTTAGTCACAGCAATCTGAGAAGAAATAGAAATACAAATTGGAAATGAAGTAAAGTTGTCACAGTTTGCAGATGACATGATACTATACATACAGAATCCTAAAGATGTTACCAGAAAACTACTAGAGCTAATCAATGAATTTGGTAAAGTAGCAGCATACAAAATTAATGCACAGAAATCTCTTGCATTCCTATACACTAATGATGAAAAACTTGAAAGAGAAATTAAGGAAACACTCTCAATTACCACTGCAACAAAAATAATAAAATACTTAGGAATAAACCTACATAAGGAGGCAAAAGACCTGTATGCAGAAAACCATAAGACATTGATGAAAGAATTCAAAGATGATACAAACAGATGGAGAGTTATACCATGTTCTTGGACTGTAAGAATAAACACTGTGAAAATGACTATACTACCCAAAGCAAACTACAGATTCAATGCAATCCCTGTGCAGCTACCAATGGCATTTTTCACAGAACTAGAACAAAAAATATCACAATTTATATGGAAACACAAAAGACCCCGAATAGCCAAAGCAATATTGAGAAAGAAAAACGGAGCTGGAGGAATCAGGCTCCCTGACTTCAGACTGTACTACAAAGCTATAGTAATTAAGACAGTATGGTACTTTAAAAAAACAGAAATATAGATCAATGGAACAGGATAGAAAGCCCGAGATAAACCCACACTCATATGGTCACCTTTTTTTTGATAAAGCATGCAAGAATATACAATGGAGAAAAGACAGCCTCTTCAATAAGTGGTGGTGGGAAAACTGGACAGCTACATGGAAAAAATGAAATTAGAACACTCCCTAACACCATACACAAAAATAAACTCAAAATGGATTAAAGACCTAAATGTAAGGCCAGACACTGTCAAACTCTTAGAGGAAAACATAGGCAGAACACTCTATGACATAAACCACAGCAAGATCCTTTTTGATCCTCCTCCTAGAGAAATGGAAATAAAAAATATAATAAACGGGATCTAATGAAAATTACAAGCTTTTGCACAGCAAAGGAAAACATAAAGAAGATGAAAAGACAACCCCCAGATTGGGAGAAAATATTTGCAAATGAAGCAACTGACAAAGGATTAATCTCCAAAATTTACAAGCAGCTCATGCAGCTCAATATCTAAAAACAAACAACCCAATCCAAAAATGGGCAGAAGACCCAAATAGACATTTCTCCAAAGAAGATAGATTGCCAACAAACACATGAAAGGATGCTTAACATCACTAATCATTAGAGAAATGCAAATCAAAACAACAATGAGGTATCAGATCACCCTAGTCAGAATGGCCATCATCAAAAAATCCACAAACAATAAATGCTGGAGAGGGTGTGGAGAAAAGGGAACCCTCTTGCCCTGTTGGTGGGAATGTAAATTGATACAGCCACTGTGGAGAACAGTATGGAGGTTCCTTAAAAAACTAAAAATAGAACTACCCTATGACCCAGCAATCCCACTACTGTTCATATACCCTGAAAATACCATAATTCAGAAAGAGTCATGTACCACAATGTTCATTGCAGCTCTATTTACAATAGCCAGGACATGGAAGCAACCTAAGTGTCCATCAACTGATGAATGGATAATGAAGATGTGGCACATATATACAATGGAATAGTTCTCAGCCATAAAAAGAAACGAATTTGAGTTTTTTGTAGTGAGGTGGATGGACCTAGAGTCTGTCATACAGAGTGAAGAAAGTCAGAAAGAGAAAAATACCGTATTCTAACACATTCATATGGAATCTAAAAAAAAAAAAAAAAGTTCTGAAGAACCTAGGGGCAGGACAGGAATAAAGATACAGACATAGAGAATGGATTTGAGCACATGGGGAGGGGGAAGGGTAATCTGGGATGAAGTGAGACAGCGGGCTGGACATATATACACTACCAAATGTAAAATAGCTAGTGGGAAGCAACCGCATAGCACAGGGAGATCAGCTCGGTGCTTTGTGACCACCTCGAGGGGTGGCATAGCGAGGAGGGGAGGGAGAGGCAAGAGGGAGGTGATAAGGGGATATATGTATATGTATAGCTGTTTCACTTTTTATAAAGCAGAATGTAACCCCCCATTGTAAAGCAGTTATACTGCAATAAAGATGTTGAAAAAAAAAAACTTAAAAGCTTTTGCATAACAAAGCAAACCATAAACAAAGTCCAAAGAAAACTCACAGAATAGGAGAAAATATTTGCAAACAAAAAGCAACCAAGAAGGGATTAATCTTCAAAATATACAAATGGCTCATACAACTTAGTATCAAATAACAAACAAACAAAAAACCCAATCAAAAAATTGGCAGAAGATCTAAATAGACATTTCTTCAAAGAAGACATACAGATGGCCAAGAGGCACATGAAAATGTTCTCAACATCAGTAATTATTAGAGAAATACAAATCAAAACTACAATGAGCTATCACCTCACACAGGTTAGAATGGCCATCATCAAAATTCTCCAAACAATAAATGCTAGAGAGAGTTAGGAGAAAAGGGAATCCTCCTACTCTGTTGGTGGCCATGTAAATTGGTACAGCTACTATGGAGAACAGTATGCAGGTTCCTTAGAAAGTTAAAAATAGAGCTACAATATGAACCAGCAATCCCACACTTAGGGATATATCTGGAGAAAACCATAATTTGAAAATATACATGCACCCCAATATTCATTGCAGCAGTATTTACAATAGCCAGGACATGGAAATGACCTAAATGTCCATTGACAGAGGAATGTATAAAGAAGATGTACAATGGAATATTACTCAGCTTTAAAAAAGAACAATATAATGCCATTTGCAGCAACATGGACAGACCTAGAGATTGTCATACTGAGTGAAGTATGTCAGAGAAAGACAAATATATGATTGTTTATATGTGGAATCTAAAAAAATATACAAATGAACTTATTTACAAAATAGAAATAGTTGCAAATGTAGAAAACAAACTTATGGTTACCAAAAGGGGAAGTGGGGGAGTGATAAATTGGGAGAATGGGATTGACATATACATACTACTTCAGTTAATTTTTTTAGCCCTCCTCAAACTGGCACATTTTTGGCCTAACCATATCTCCTCCCACTTCCCAACAGTCAGCTTTTGCTCAGAAATTACTCTTCATTTGCCACTTTTTATTTTCAGGCTCTATGGCAAAAGCTCCATGGCAGCTTTTAGGCAAAGCTGCCTTTAATGTGTCCTCTAATCAAATTTGACCCTCAGGACAAGCTCAGAGCTCACTTTCCTTTTGAAGATTTCCATATAGAATTTTACCTTCACTGAGCTTCTCTTTTTGGGAATCACATTTGCACTCAAGGCAAGCACACCTTAAAAACACATAACTAATATATCTGGCTTATTTGGCAATTATCATTTTTTTCTGAGTAACTTGGGGAGCAGCATAGTTTTGATCTGAATCCTGGTGATGACAATTTTTAGTACATGGTCTTAGGTATATATTTGCCTTCCTTGTAAAATGGGGATAGTAAAATATATCTTGAAGAGTTTTTATGAGGATAAAGTGAAAAAGGTATATATTTCATTGCCAACACTGGAGTCCATTCTAACGTATCTGAAAAACTAAAATATCTATCTAATTCCTGTCCTCCATGTCTCTCTTCTTTTTCTAAATTCCAGTCTCTATATTCAGACAAAGTGATCTCTTAAAAAATATAAATGTGATAACATGCCTCCCCTGCTTAACTTTGCTATAACAAGGTTGCAATTAAAAGGAAATTCAAACTCTTTTATCATGACTGACAAGGTCAACCTTGAACTTGACCCATACCTGTGGCTCCAACCTCATTTTGGACAACCCTCTCCTTTGTTCACTATTCTCCAGACTTCTTCACTATTTCAGGCTTCTTGTTGGCACTTGATTACCCAAGTTCCTGCCCTAGGGCCTTTGTACTTATTGTTCCCTCTGTGTTGGAGCATTCTTCCTCCAGAATCTCTCATTGATGACCCCATCCATCCTTCAGCTTCATTATAAGTGCTGTTTCCCCAGTGAAGCTTAGACTGGGTATCAAATAAGCCCCCATTCTTCTTATCTTATTATTTCCACTTATTTCTTTCCTGCTTATTTCTTTCTCAGCACTTGACATTTTTGTATTTCACCTCCACCAATGCATATATTTGTTTTTACTTGTCTAATGTCTGTGTCCCAACAAAAATATGCACAAGATCTGTAAGAACAGAACTATGTCCCTTCTTTTCTAATGTATACCCAAACCCAGAATTGTGCTGGACACATGGCAAAATCTTCCTAAGTATTTGCCCAATGAATAAACGTTAAAAATAAATATAGTAATAGCTAAACTATCTGGACTACAGGTATTCTATAGACAGATTATTTATGAAACTTCAGCAGTGCTTTTTAAAAGAAAATCCTACATATTTTTATTTTTAAAAAAATGAATTTTTTTTCTCTTTTCTTTTATTGACGTATAGTTGATTTACAAAGTCATGTTAGTTTTAGGTGTACAGCACAGTGATTCAGTTATATATATTATATATACATATGTGCATATATATATTTCTTTTTCAGATTCTTTTCCCTTATAGGTTATAACAAAATATTGAGTATAGTTTCCTTGCTATACAGTAAGTGCATGTTGGTTATCTATTCTACATATTGTAGTGTGTATGTGTTAATCCCAACCTCCTAATTTATCCCACCCTCTCTCTCCCCTTTGGTAACAATGAGTTTGTTTTCTATGTCTGTGAGTCTATTTCTGTCTTGTAAATAAGTTCATTTGTTTTTCTTTTCTTTTCACACACACACACTGTATTTTATTTTTACAAGAGATAAATAAACTGACACCAAGCATTGTAAATGGATGACCACAACAAAAGCAACAATGATTGCAATTACCAAACATGAAACACACTCATACTATGTCATAATATTGACATACCGTCCAGTAATCCTCCACTGTAACAGCTCTTTTACTTTGCAGTGAAAACTGATTTGTATATTTTTTGCCTCTGAGTCCTCGTGGGATATTTTTTTTTTCATTCAAACAGAAAGTCACAAAAATTATAATCATCCTCATCAGTTCACTCAGTCCCATGTAATTTTTTTTATCTTGATCTTCTGTTAGCACTTTTATGAATTCATCAGTTTTCCATTAGAGTTCTGAAAATGCCTATTCATTCAGTTCAGCAGTGTAGTCAGCTACCAGAAACCTGTACTTGTCAGAGTCTTTTCCATGAATTCCTTGAAGATGAAACCCTATTATAGGAACATTTTTGCAAAAGCATCAGAGAACACCCAGAACTGTCTGTAAATGACAAATGACTTAAAAGTGACCACAGTTAAAGATTTGATGAAAGTTCATAATAATGCAATTGACAAGGAAATTTAGTTATTTCTGAGATATACATTTTAAAGTAATAACTAAAATTATGACTTATAACATTATACCAGAATATATAAGATTTTTAGAAATTTCATGTAATCTCTGAAACTTTTATATTAACATATTTCCATACAAATAACCCAAAGAAAGTTTAGTATTAGTTGATTTTTTTTTGGTTGTTTTTTTATACTGCAGGTTCTTATTAGTCATCAATTTTATACATATCAGTGTATACATGTCAATCCCAATCGCCCAATTCAGCACACCTCCACCCCCACCCCACTGCGGTTTTTCCCCCTTGGTGTCCATATGTTTGTTCTCTACAGCTGTGTCTCAACTTCTGCCCTGGAAACCAGTTCATCTGTACCATTTTTCTAGGTGCTACATACATGCATTAATATATGATATTTGTTTTTCTCTTTCTGACTTACTTCACTCTGTATGACAGTCTCTAGATCCATCCACGTCTCAACAAATGACTCAATTTCGCTCCTTTTTATGGCTGGGTAGTATTCCATTGTGTATATGTACCACAACTTCTTTATCCATTCATCTGTTGATGGGCATTTAGGTTGCTACCATGACCTGGCTATTGTAAATAGTGCTGCAATGAACATAGGGGTGCATGTGTCTTTTTGAATTATGGTTTGCTCTGGGTATATGCCCAGTAGTGGGATTGCTGTATCATATGGTAATTCTATTTTTAGTTTTTTAAGGAACCTCCATACCGTTCTCCATAGTGGCTGTATCAATTTACATTCCCACCAACAGTGCAAGAGGGTTCCCTTTTCTCCACACCCTCTCCAGCATTTGTTGTTTGTAGATTTTCTGATGATGCCCATTCTAACTGGTGTGAGGTGATACCTCATTGTAGTTTTGATTTGCATTTCTCTAATAATTAGTGACGTTGAGCATCTTTTCATGTGCTTCTTGGCCATTTGTATGTCTTCTTTGGAGAAATGTGTATTTAGGTCTTCTGCCCGTTTTTGGATCGGGTTGTTTGTTTCTTTAATATTGAGCTGCATGAGCTGTTTATATATTTGGGAGATTAATCCTTTGTCCGTTGATTTGTTTGCGAATATTTTCTCCCATTCTAAGAGTTGTCTTTTCGTCTTCTTTATGGTTTCCTCTGTTGTGCAAAAGCTTTGAAGTTTCATTAGGTCCCATTTGTTTATTTTTGTTTTTATTTCCATTACCCTAGGAGGTGGAACAAAAAAGATCTTTCTATGATTTATGTCAAAGAGTGTTCTTCCTATGTTTTCCTCTAAGAGTTTTATAATGTCCAGTCTTACATCAGGTCTTTAATCCATTTTGAGTTTATTTTTTTCTATGGTGTTAGGGAGTGTTCTAATTTCATTCTTTTACATGTAGCTGTCCAGTTTTCCTAGCACCACTTATTGAAGAGACTGTCTTTTCTCCATTGTATATCTTTGCCTCCTTTGTCATAGGTGAGTTGACTATAGGTGCATGGGTTTTTCTCTGGGCTTTCTATCTTGTTCCATTGATCCATGTTTCTGTTTCTGTCCCAGTACCATATTGGCTTGATTACTGTAGCTTTGTAGTATAGTCTGAAGTCAGAGAGTCTGATTCCTCCAGCTCCGTTTTTTTCCTTCAAGACTGCTTTGGTTATTCAGGGTCTTTTGTGTCTCCATACAAATTTTGAGATGATTTGTTCTAGTTCCGTAAAAAATGCCATTGGTAATTTGATAGGGATTGCATTGAATCTGTAGATTGCTTTGGGTAGTATAGTCATTTTCACGATGTTGATTCTTCCAATCCAAGAACATGGTATATCTCTCCATCTGTTGGTATCATCTTTAATTTCTTTCAACAGTGTCGTATAGTTTTCTGCATACAGGTCTTTTGTTTCCCTAAGTAGTTTTATTCCTAGGTATTTTATTCTTTTTGTTGCAATGATAAATGGGAGACTTTCCATAATTTCTCTTTCAGGTTTTTCATCATTGGTGTATAGGAATGCAAGAGATTTCTGTGCATTAATTTTGTATCCTGCAACTTTACCAAATTCATTGATTAGCTCTAGTAGTTTTCTGGTGACATCTTTAGGATTCTCTATGTATAGTATCATGTCATCTGCAAAGAGTGACAGTTTTATTTCTTCTTTTCCAATTTGTATTCCTTTTATTTCTTTTTCTTATCTGATTGCCATGGCTAGGACTTCCAAAACTATGTTGAATAATAGTGGTGAGAGTGGACATCCTTGTCTCATTCCTGATCTTAGAGGACATGCTTTCAGTTTTTCACCATTGAGAATGATGTTTGCTGTGGGTTTGTCATATATGGCCTTTATTATGTTGAGGTAGATTCCCTCTATGCCTACTTTCTGGAGAGTTTTTATCATAGATCGGTTTTGAATTTTGTTAAAAGATTTTTCTGCATCTATTGAGATGATCATATGGTTTTTATTCTTTAATTTGTTAATATGGTGTATCACATTGATTTATTTGCGTATATTGAAGAATCCTTGCATCCCTGGAATAAATCCCACTTGATCAGGGTGTATGGTCCTTTTAATGTGCTGTTGGATTCTGTTTCCTAGTATTTTGTTGAGAATTTTTGCATCTATATTCATCCGTGATATTGGTGTGTAATTTTCTTTTTTTTGTAGTATCTTTGTCTGATTTTGGTATCAGGGTGATGGTGGCCTTATAGAATGAATTTAGGAGTGTTCCTTCCTCCTCAGTTTTTTGGAAGAGTTTCAGAAGGATGAGTGTTAGGTCTTCTCTAAATGTTTGATAGAATTCACCTGTGAAACCATCTGGTCCTGGACTTTTGCTTGTTTGAAGATTTTTAATCACAGTTTCAATTTCATTACTTGTGATTGGTCTGTTCATATTTTCTGTTTCTTCCTGGTTCAGTCTTGGAAGCTTATACTTTTCTAAGAATTTGTCCATTTCTTCCAGGTTGTCCATTTTATTGGCATAGAGTTGCTTGTAGTAGTCTCTTAGGATGCTTTGTATCTCTGCGATGTCTGTTGTAACTTCTCCTTTTTCATTTCTCATTTTATTGATTTGAGTCCTCTCCCTCTTTTTCTTGATGAGTCTGGCTAATGGTTTATCAATTTTGTTTATCTTCTCAAAGAACCAGCTTTTAGTTTTATTGATCTTTGCTATTGCTTTCTTTGTTTCTATTTCATATATTTCTGCTCTGATCTTTATAATTTCTTTCCTTCTGCTAACTTTGGGTTTTGTTTGTTCTTCTTTCTCTAAGTTCCTTTAAGTGTAAGGTTAGATTATTTACTTGAGATTTTTCTTGTTTCTTGAGGTAGGCTTGTCGAGCTATAAACTTCCCTCTTAGAATTGCTTTTGCTGCATCCCATAGGTTTTGGATCATCGTGTTTTCATTGTCATTTGTCTCTAGGTATTTTTTGACTTCCTCTTTGATTTCTTCAGTGATCTCTTGGTTATTTAGTAACATATTGTTTAGCCTCCATGTGTTTGTGTTTTTTAAGTTTTTTTCCCTGTGTTTCGTTTCTAATCTCATAGCATTGTGGTCAGAAAAGATGTTTGATATGATTTCAATTTTCTTAAATTTACTGAGGCTTGATTTGTGACCCAAGATGTGATCTATCCTGGAAAACGTTCCATGCACACTTGAGATGAAAGTGTAATCTGCTGTTTTTGGATGGAATGTCGTATGAATATCAATTAAATCTTTCTAGCCTATTGTGTCATTTAAAGCTTCTCTTTCCTTATTTATTTTCATTTTGGATGATCTGTCCATTGGTGTAAGTGAGGTGTTAAAATCCCCCACTATTATTGTGTTACTATCGATTTCCTCTTTTATAGCTGTTAGCAGTTGCCTTATGTATTGTGGTACTCCTATGTTGGCTGCATATATATTTATAATGGTTATATCTTCTTCTTGGATTGATCCCTTGATCATTATGTAGTGTCCTTCCTTGTCTCTTGTAACATTCTTTATTTTAAAGTCTATTTTATTTGTGATGAGTATAGCTACTCCAGCTTTCTTTTGATTTCCATTTGCATGGAATATCATTTTTCATCCCCTCACTTTCAGTCTGTATGTGTCCCTAGGTCTGAAGTCGGTCTCTTGTAGACAGCATATATATGGATATTGTTTTTGTATCCATTCAGCAAGCTTGTGTCTTTTGGTTGGAGCATTTAATCCATTCACGTTTAAGGTAATTATCGATATGTATGTTCTTATTACCACTTTCTTAATTTTTTGGGGTTTGTTTCTGTAGATCCTTTTCTTCTCTTGTGTTTCCCACTGAGAGAAATTCCTTTAGCATTTGTTGTAGAGCTGGTTTGGTGGTGCTGAATTCTCTTAGCCTTTGCTTGTCAGTAAAGCTTTTGATTTCTCCATCGAATCTGAATGAGATCCTTGCTGGGTAGAGTAATCTTGGTTGTAGGTTCTTCCCTTTCATCACTTTAAGTATATCATGCCACTCCCTTCTGGCTTGTAGAGTTTCTGCTCAGAAATCAGCTGTTAACCTTATGGGAGTTCCCTTGTATGTTATTTTTCATTTTTCCCTTGCTGTTTCAATAATTTTTCTTTGTCTTTAATTTTTGTCAATTTGATTACTATGTGTCTTGGCATGTTTCTCCTTGGGTTTATCTTGTATGGGACTCGCTGCGCTTCCTGCACTTGGGTGGCTATTTCCTTTCCCATTTTAGGGAAGTTTTCCACTATAATATCTTCAAATATTTTCTCTGTTCCTTTCTCTCTCTCTTCTCCTTCTGGGACCCCTATAATGTGAATGTTGTTGCGTTTAATGTTGTCCCAGAAGTCTCTTAGGCTGTCTTCATTTCTTTTCATTCTTTTTTCTTTAGTCTGTTCCACAGCAGTGAATTCCACCATTCTGTCTTCCAGGTCTCTTATCCGTTCTTCTGCTTCAGTTATTCTGCTATTGATTCCTTTTAGTGCAGTTTTCATTTCAGTTATTTTATTGTTCATCTGTTTGTTTGTTCTTTAATTCTTCCAGGTCTTTGTTAAACACTTCTTGCATCTTCTCGATCTTTGCCTCCATTGTTTTTCCAAGGTCCTGGATCATCTTCACTATCATTATTCTGAATTCTTTTTCTGGAAGGTTGCCTATCTCCACTTCGTTAATTGTTTTTCTTGAGTTTTATCTTGTTCCTTCATCTGGTACATAGCTCTCTGCCTTTTAATCTTGTCTATCTTTGTGCGAATGTGGTTTTTGTTCCTACAGGATGCAGGATTGTAGTTCTTCTTCCTTCTGCTCTCTGCCCTCTGGTGGATGAGGCTATCTAAGAGGTTTGATGGGAGGGACTGGTGGTGGGTAGAGCTGACTGTTGCTCTGGTGGGCAGAGCTCAGTAAAACTTTAATCCACTTGACTGTTGATGGGTGGAGTGGTGTTCCCGCCCTGTTGGTTGTTTGGCCTGTGGCAACCCAACACTGAAGCCTACCTAGGCTCTTTGGTGGGGCTAATGACAGACTCTGGGAGGGCTCAAGCCAAGGAGTACTTCCTAGAACTTCTGCTGCCAGTGTCCTTGTCCCCACAATGAGCCACACCCCCCACCCACCTCTGCCAGAGACCCTCCAACACTAGCAGGTAGGTCTGGTTCAGTCTCCCCCAGGGTCACTGCTCCTTACCCTGGGTCCCCATGCACACACTACTTTGTTTGTGCCCTCCAAGAGTGGAGTCTCTGTTTCCCCCAGTCCTGTTGAAGTCCTGCCATCATTTCCCACTAGGCTTCAAAGTCTGATTCTTTAGGAATTCCTCCTCTCGTTGCCAGACCCCCACGTTTGGAAGCCTGACGTGGGGCTCAGAACCTTCACTCCAGTGGGTGGACTTCTGTGGTATAAGTGTTCTCCAGTCTGTGAGTCACCCACCCAGCAGTTATGAGATTTGATTTTACTGTGATTGAGCCCCTCCTACCGTCTCATTGTGGATTCTCCTTTGTCTTTGGATGTGCGGTATCTTTTTTGGTGAGTTCCAGTGTCTTCCTGTCAATGATTGTCCAGCAGCTAGTTGTGATTCTGGTGTTCTCGCAAGAGGGAGTGACAGCATGTCCTTCTACTCTGCCATCTTCTGTATCTTTTTTTTTTTTTTTTTTTTAGATTCCACATATAAGCAATTATATACTTGTCTTTCTCTGTCTGGTTTACTTCACTTTGTATGATAATCTCTAGGTCCAACCATGTTACTGCAAATGGCATTATTTCATTCTTTTGTATGGCTGAGTAATATTTCATTGTATATATATACCACATCATCTTTATCCATACGTCTGTTGATGGATATTTAGCTTGTTTCAATGTCTTAGCTATTGTAAATAGTGATGCAATGAACATTGGGGTGCATGTATCTTTTCAAATTATAGTGTTCTCCAGATATATGCTCAGGGGTGGGATTTCAGGATCCATCTGCAATGGTAAGTCTATTTTTAGTTTTTTAAGGAATCTCCATACTGTTCTCCATAGTGGCTGTACCAATTTACATTCCCATAGTGTAGGAGTGTTCCTTTTTCTCCACACCCCCTGCAGCATTGTTATTTGTAAACTTTTTGACAATGGCCATTCTGACCAGAGTTAGTGTAACAGGGATGACCCAAATCTGACTACATGTTGGATCTGTTTCTTTTACTTTAAACTTTGCTTTCTGCTGCTTGTGTTCACTAAAAGTATATTGTCTATACATACTGGTGTGCCTCGGGGAAGCCTGCCCCTGTGCCTGAATGTTAAACGAAAGCACCTTTGTTCAGGGAAACATCTGGACCCTGTCCACCTGTGGATTGCTACAAGAAAGAATAATTTAACACATCTCCTCCCTGAGGCTGGCCATTCCAGGTGATATTTGCAAAACGTATGACCTTTTTATTTTACTTCCTCATCTCCTCCCCCTCTCTGTGTTATAAATGAACCTGGCATCCAAACCCAGATAAGATGGTTATTTTGAGACTTCAGTCTGCCATCTTCTCTGTCTACTGGCTTTCTGAATAAAGTCATATTCCTCGCCTCAACACCTCACCTCTGATTTATTAGCGTGTAGTGTGGCAAGCAGAGTGACCTTGGACTTGGTAACATTAGGTGATACCTCATCGTAGTTTTGATTTTCATTTCTCTAATAATTAGCCATGTTGAGCATTTTTTTCATGTACCTGCTGGCCATCTGTATTTCTTCTTTGGAGAAATGTCTATTTAGGTCTTCTGCCCATTTTTTGCTTGGGTTGTTTTTTTGTTTTGCTTTGTTTTGTTATTGAGCAGTATGAGATGTTTGTATATTTGGAAATTAATCCCTTGTCAGTTGCATCATTTGCAAATATTTTCTTCTAATCTGTAGGTTGTCTTTTTGTTTTGTTTATGGTTTCCCTTGCTGTGCAATTCAAGGTTAATTAGGTCCCCCTTTTTTTTTTTAGAAGTCATCTTTTCATGGTAAGAACAATGCAAATTGCTTCTGGAAAGAAAAGTTAGAATTTCTTTTAAAATTTCACATGTTAAATAATAATTAGAAATAAAACTTAGACAGAAACATAAGGAAATTAGGACCACTTGACAAAACAGTTTAGTGATAAATGTGTAAACCTCAGGTTGTTTTAATATTTTTAGTTAGCTATGTAAACTTAGACTGAGTCTTGTCTGAGTTATGAAGGCCATTTTTTTTTGTATTGATGAATATGATACAAATGGGTATAACTTTCAGAATTCTCTCTTGCCTGCCTACCATGCCAAAGACTGTGCTGGGCATAAAGAAATGCATATAGAGAAAACAGCTGAGTCAGTCTGTCTCCAGAAGGATCTACAGCCTGTGGTAATGGTTTTCCACCTTCAAGAGGCCTTAGTCCCATCTGGATAATGTGTTTAAGCATGGAGTTTTGGACCTCACTCCCAGGGATTCTGATTCAGTAGGTCTAGAGTGGCACCTTAGGATCTACAATTTTAACAAGCTTCCTAAATAATTCAGATAAAAGTTCTCTTTGGATCCTAATTTGAACAATGCTGATTTAGCTGGAAAGACCCACAACAAAGAAAAAAATTACCATCTTGTGCAACAAGAACTATGACAAGACCAGCACAAGGTGTGAAAGCTTAAAAGAAGGTATTCTCACCCATGTTTAGAGAAAATTACTAAACCAAGTCCTAAAGGGTAAATAGAAATTAGTCAAGACTGGGAACCATGAAGTCAGGGTATTTCAGGCACAAGGAGATGCATGTGAATCTCTTCAATAATGAGAGAAATGTGATCCTGGGAAGAATAAGTAAATGTCAATAGCTGCAGTGAGTGTGGTTGGTGGGGATGAAGCAGAGAGGCCAGCAGGTTATATGATGTCTTGCTACACTAGGCTAGGAGTGTGATTTCATTGACTGGGCAATGACAGTAATATGACCACATTTGAATTTATACATACACAAACACACACACTACTGTATTTATAGAATTCTAGATGAAAAGCAGACAGTGGATGGGTGGTATGTAATATGAGATTCAGGGAAACCAGTTACTGAGGTTTTCACAGTTATGTAGGTGAGAGGTGGGCAGGAATGTGAAATGATAAAACAGGGAAGCCAGGAAATGAACAGATGTGAGGGATATTGAGGAGGTAGAATTGACAGAATTTAATATTTGCTTATTGTGAAGGATGAGAAGGACAAAGGAGCAGGATGGGTCCTGTAGCTTGACTAGGTAGATACATTGTAGTCATTAATAATTAATTAATGACAATTAAATTAATTATTAATAAAGATAAACAGTCATTTTATCACCTGCTAGTAACAATACAAAGATGAGAAACTGGGGCTCTAGGAAAAAGAAAATGTTTCAAGGATGTATTACAACATCAGTATCTATTAATATTAGTCTTTACATTTCTAAATGAAATTTTAAAGTAAATTTAAAGACCTAAGGGGTTTAAAAATAATCTATAAATAATATTTTATATCTTATTGAAGGCTCAAATTATATGTTATCTATTTAACTCAGCAGCTGCACTTACTTCATAAAGAAGCAAAACATAATAGGACAAAACTAAAGAATCACTCCAAGAAATGTCTATACTCCCAGTCCTCTCTTCATTTAAAGGGTCAAAAGAGATTGATCTTTGTAAATTTTCATGCTGTTATATAGTGGTAAAGTGATAAGTATGACAAGAATTCAACCAGCAGAAAGAGACACCTTGGCCCACCTGCCTTGGCTTAAGATCAAACACTGTATGATTAATTCTGGCCAATAAGTAAAGAGTACAAGTGCTTGTGTCACTTCTGGGCTAAACTGCAGATGAGTAACTGTGATCTCTGGGTGATATCTTTCTCTGTAACTGTTGAGAAAGCAGAGTCACAAGGTGGACATAGCTGGATCACTGAGTCTGTGCCTGGAGGCCAGAGGTTCGGGAGAATCACCTGGCTTCCATCAGACTTCATATTTGTGAAAAATAAACTTTAGGGTTGTTCAGCCCTTGAGATTTCAGGGTTAATTTGTTACCATGCACAACTTAAACTATCCTGACTAATATAGTAGGAAATTATTTACTGATATAGGAGGTAGGAAAATGACAAGAGTCCTAGAGGCAGGCCCTACACTAGTGAATGTGAGTGAAGCATGGAGCTGACTTATGCAGACCAGACAAGCCATGTTTGAATGCTACCTCAGTTGATCATCAACAAATGCCTAGATTTAACCAGTGTTAAAAGAGGTAAGTGGAAAGAATTCGCTTTAGGATCAACCCTTCCTTTCACAATTAGGGATATCATGACTCAGTTACATTTGCTTCCTAGCAGAATACTGTACTTCAGGCACAGCTATAAGCCCTACAAGAGGATATGGTTGGGTGTGTCTAGGATAAGTCTAGTTGCTCTCTGTAATTAAAAATTCTCCAGATTGTGTGAGTAAGCACAAAATAAGTTGTCTTTTTGGAGTTACTGAAACACTTGGTTGCACAGGAATAATATTCACTTTAGACTGGGCTAAGGTATGGCTCAAAAGATGGATTAAAAACAGGGTAGAAGGGGTTTCTTCAGCTCAAATGAACAGAAAACCATATTGGAAAAGTATTCCCTTTGTATGCAAAGAAGAGAGTTAGTTGAATTATTTTCTGTAGCTAGAATAAAAGCTAAGCCACATCTAGAGCACATAACAGTGTGGTTAAATTGATCAATACATATTTAAATTCTATTTGCATTTAGCTAGAATCCAGCATCCTTTGTGTTTCCTGTGATTGAATTATTGCAATACTATGACTTTCTTTAGGCCTAGTGAAAAATTAATAGTTTAATTCCTTATGAGTATTATTAATATTAATATAATGACTAAGAATAACACATATATATTACTTGCCTGTGGCCTGTTGTATAATGTCAGTACTGACTCTAGTATTTAGATGAGGAATTATGTAAATTTTAAAATATTAAAACCATTTCAATAATCATTTTACACACAGACTTCATGACATAAAGTCTTAACAGGATATAAAATGCTTCATTAAGTGTTATCTAACATGTCTAAAGGAAACTCTCTATGCAAGAATTCTTTTCTTGAGAAGCTTATGTTTGATTATAGTCCTAAATGATTAATATCCACACTTAAGAGATGAGAAAGTGGGAAGAAATTTAAGGCCTGACTTTAGTATAAAGATGTACTTTAAACATATAAAATAATTCACAAACCACAAAGGGGAAGTTATAATTGACAGAGGAATTTTATATTACAAGTACCTGTTTAATCTTGGGATATCTGTTATATAGGTGTTCTCTTCTTAAAGTCCTGTTTGGACCAAAGTGGTCCATACTCATCTACTCTGAGAAAAATGCAAAAAAAGTCAACTGAAGTAAAATACAAAATGACCTAGAGTATAATCAGGGTCCCCCAAGGTGAACAAAATTACCTCATTTGGGGTGAGGTGTGTAAAATGACAACACATTTAAACGTATCTGTCTGACTCTCTGGAAAGGAAATACTTAACAGAATAGAAAAAGTAAATTGAAATAATTAAGGCACTGCTTGTAATATATTTTTTATTAGTAACAAAGAAAACAATGTAAGCAGTACAGAAAGTAATCCTTATTTCATGTATATAATAACTTCAAACAGATCTTTCAAAGATTATTTTGACCAGCAACCCACAAGTATATTTGAATTTACGCCCTTAGCAAATCTAGCTGGGTCTGTGAAAATAAAAAGGTACAATGGCAGGAAGGAGAGAGAACAAGGAGTTTTAGTACTCTAAATAAGTGGTTTTCTGTGTCTGGAAATTGAAAATTGATTCAAGAACTCAGATAACATACATAACATAGAAATGTTGTAGTTCAAATCATGGTCTCCAAGGAAAAAACATCTTTATAAAACCATAGATTATGTGCTGAAAGGTTTTACTCTGTGTTAGCCTCAGTTTTTTTTAGAAGAGAGGCTGAATATGTTTTGAAAAACAGGTGATATTCCTCAGTCCTACCCTGAAAACTTCCTCATCTTTATCGACAATTTTTAAGTACAAATCTTGAAAACACTTGACAAGGACTTTATTTGCAAGATTTCTGAGTAATGTTAGAAAACAACACCATTTTCCCTGTAAGTTCTCAAAAAGCAAAGTTAATGATTATATCCAAATACAACTGGGATTGCACATGGAGGCTTTTAGAGTTTGTTTTCTCTATTTTCTCTTGGGCCATTGCACTTTGGCCTTCACTATTATAAAAAATATTAAATTGCATTTAAGGGAAAACATATCAAACCAGTCTGTTTTTGAGAATGGTAGTTGATCTCTATGTTGTGCATTTATTCTCCTTCTGTTGCCTCTATCGGAATGTAAAACAAGTGTCACAGAGCTTCAGAACAAAGGTAAACAAATCCTTGAATTACCCACAGAATGTGCCAAGTGTGGAACATCTGCTATCGGGAGGCAGAATCACAGAATGTAGTCAAACAGAAATAGAATATTCAAAACAAGGCATGAGCAGCAGGGCTGGCCTAGTAAAATAGGAAGGAATAGCAAATTTGACTTAAATGCTCTTTCTCACCCATAGATGACTCCTGCAGATTGCTATGTCTTTATAGGTTAGCCAATGCCTTCACAGTGCCCTTTGGTGAGCCATAATCCTCCATTGCAATTTTCCAGTGAGAATACTCAGTTGCAGCATAGTCCATCTAAACATATCTATCTTTATTCTATTCTCAAAGTGGTCATCAGTGTCTTTAGATTTGTGCCTCACAATTTTCAAGGGACCCATTTACATTTTAACAGGAAGTTTTGAGAGACCTATGATCTCAGTTCAGAGAAGAGACTCAAATAGGGGAGAAGGATCAGGAATATGCTCCCTGTCTGCTGTCTATGCCACTCATTTCACAATTGGCCCATCAACTAGGGCTAAAGCATTCCAGATCTTATAGGACTGTTTTAGATTTTATTTTTATTCTTTATACTTTGTCTGTAGTGGACACTGTGATGTGCTGCCCAGATTGCTTCTTCAGAATGATGACATTCACACCATTTGCTACGGGGAGTACTGGCTGCAAAGGACTCACAGCTGTGTCTCCCTCTGAGAACTGTCTTCAACCTGAAGGAGCTGCTTCACCCAAGATGATACATCCTCCCCAGGGACAACCTCCAACCAATGACTGATCTATTGTGGGGGTTCAAAGACCTCATTGCCTCACTTAAAGGCAACTCTGGAGAGTTGTCCCTGCCCCAGAGCACTCGGTGGACCTGGCCGAGGGCTCTGTTACAAATGCATTGCAGTTCAACTTCTCTCTCCCACCAGTTCTGCTATCCTCATTTCATTACTGATGCTGTTCCTGAGAACACTCCTCAATAAGGTTTTCACAAGCATATCACCATGTCAGGGTCTATGATCTAAAACAATTTTTCATGTAAATATATATACCATGAGGGCAGAGACTGTGTTTTATCTTTTTATCTATTAGAACTAGAAGATTTGCCAGATTCTTCCAGCAGCACTGTGGTTATGAATTGCAAGTATTTGGTAAAACTTTCTTAGGCCTGAGGAACAGAACATAACTGCCTGATCTTATCTGCTCATACCTTTGAGTTGCTGAAAACCAGGAGAAAGGGAAGGAGGGAAATTCCTCTTTCACTGATAATGCTACTTTTTAATTTCTCACAACATGTATCTGATTTAGACATATATAATGTTTTCCATCTGAATTGTATTCTGTACATGTTTGTACATGCCTAAAGTTTTATGTATGTATGTATGTATGTGTGTGTGTGTATCGATCTCTCAACCACTCTTTATATTCAGAATGTAGTTTGAACCTCTATCCACTACCTCCAATTCATTTTGCCTGAGTTCTCTGGTTTGGATTGACATATCAAACCAAGGGTGTTAAATATCTGGGTCACCTTAGATTTCAGTGCCCTTACAGATATAATTAATTGATCATGGCTCCCAACACTGTCACTCATTTTGCAATTGGCAGCAGCCCCTGGTGCACGCAAGTGGCTTCTTTAGCAGAATTGAGTTTTAGTCCAGTCTTGATTATTTCCTATTCTTCTGTCAAGGAAAGCAGATGTCCATATTCATACTGTCATTAATGCAAAATTGAGATAGTAACTACATTCACACTACATTTAGGAACTTTTCCAGGCACTCTAGAATTTGTTCCTTTCCATGACTTTTCAGCTTCAACTTCCAAGTGTCATCTTTTGGATCATAGTCTGGGTCTCTCTTCTACTCTGCCTGCTGGTGACAGGGGCAGGCTCAGGCCAGTTGGAGAGACAGAAGATTTGCCATGAAGCTAATAAAGTGTAACCTGCAGGGGCTCTTAGCTGGTGCCTTCCAAAGCCCTGAGAGGAGTATTTTTCTTTTTTAATTTCAAAATTAAGATATTCTAAGTACAATTTGTTAAGTCTTCTGTATCTTTCCAATTCTACTTTCCCTATAAAGTACTTCTCTTGTCAGGTGGTATTGGAGTGACCACAAGCATTACTGGAATTCATTAATGAAAAGTTGACTTAAAGATACATTTAATTTGGGTTCAGTGACTTAAAGTCATTTTCATGTATAGCAAAGTTATTGCTAGTATGCTAATACAAGAATAGTTTCCATAAATACTTCCTCAATTTATCAGACAGGATAAGTTATAAGTGGAGGATTTTGTCCTTTTCAGTGCCTCACCACAACAGAAGTGTACACAACAATGTGACATTCACAGTGATAAGACATAAAGTAGAAATTTTCAGAATTTCTGTATTTGCAGGGCACACACTGGTAGCAATACTATAAACACAGTACATATGTGTGTGAAGTCACATGATTTATGCAACCTAAGCATCAATAATAAAAGACAACTTTTGATTAAGCATGATAGAGAAAAGACTGAATTATCATTCTATTCTCTTTTTGTCAAAATTTTTAATACCATTGTCACACAAAGAAAGAGCATGCAGCCAAAAAATATGAATATTATAAGAAGTGTGTCAGCAGTTAATTAATAAAGATATGCTTTTTTGATTTTATATTTGTTGTATTTGTCAAAATTTAAAAATTTGTAATTTTTTTGGTGATTTCCTTCCTCATTCTAAATAAACATTTCCTTTATACTTAACTATATATTTGTATTCTTTTCCTTAAAGAGTCTCCAGCCTAATTGTATGATCTTTAGGCCCCATAAAACATAGGTCCATCCCTGGGGGACTCAGAAATCTCTTTGCACAGTGTGGCTGTATGTTTTTAAGGAACAACAAGAGCATGTTCCACCTGGAGCCAAGTAAGCATGGTTCCTTTCTTGTCAGTTCTAAACATGAGAACGGAATTTTAGGGCAGAAAGAGACTAAAGATGTAATCTAACATAATCTCATTTTTCAGGTGATGAAACTGAAGTTGAAAGTGATCATGGCTTTATCAGGTCTCTAAGCCTGTGGAGAAGTGAACAGGAAGTTGCCACAGTGCCCTAGAACAATGGAAATAGCACCCAAATTCTTGAGAGTGTCCTGAAGAGAAAGTTCCAAAAGTGAACTTCAACTGCTTAACAGTTGTGCTGAGACAGAAGAGCAGAGAGGTAGATCCCTCAGAAAAGAAGAACACATTTCTAATCAGGGACAGTGTTCCTGTAGAAAGAGGAACTCATGTTTTTAAGAAATGTTAGGAGTTAATTTCTTAATCACCCCCTGAGAAATAATCTTAAAGACCTTGATCTTCAGATTATGGGGAGACTTTTATTTCAATCACTAGGTTTATTGTGTGGTGCAATAGCTCCTGAACATAAAACTATAATCTCACTCTTGAGAAACTCTACTATCTAAGCACTTTTACATTTATTTCATTTGACATCTGTCTCTCTTTATGTCTCTTTCTATCTCTTTGTCTCTCTCCACACTGTCACCCTTTGGAGTAGGTAAGGCACTGTTATTGGTGAAGAAATTTGAAGTCTTAGTAGCTAACAACAGGGCAGAACTGGGACTAGAAAGAAGACCTCCTGATCCTCTTGATATAAAGAGAAGTGTCTTCTCTTTATATCATAGGGTCTCCAGAATTAAAAAAAGAATTCTTATTTTATTTGTTTTCATTAACCTGACAAAAGTAGATTTAGCTTTATGTGAGAGCATATAATTTCCCACCTGGTAAGATTGAAAAGATACCAATCTTTCCCAGATGCCAGAATTTTACTATCAATAGCTCATTCCTTTTATATTCAGCTTTAATATCCTTCTAACATCAGAGGTAAACTCTGGAGAATAATTCCCAATGTCTTTGTGTGAATGAATTTGTATGCTTTATTTATTTCTTAGTTAAGTAAGATAAGGAAAAGGGGAGTATCATGACTTCCATTTTCTCTCATAATTACAGTTTTTGATATTTATAAATTATCTAATTGAGTTACTATACTATAATTTACTTTTATTTTTCTTTATTACTGAATATTTTATAACTGGAAGAAGACATGTTAATGATTAGACTGATGATTTTCAGAACCACATCATTTGGTCAATGTAGCAAATCAGTCATTATGCAATGTTTCTATCAATATAAAAAGCGATTTTCTTTGATTTTCATTCATGTCGAGAATTTTCTTGTCAATACTTGTAGTCATCATAGCAACTCTCATTTGTATAGTTTTTATGTAATGAGATAACAAAACCTTAATGCTTTTACAATCTCACATGGTCCTTCATGATAACCCTGTGGAATGATCAAGGAAGAGATTAGTGTAACATTTGGCTGCCAAGGGAACAGGCCCAGAGTAAGTAAGTTCTTTGTCCACAGCAAGGAAGTGGCAAGACTGGGACTCTAAACTGTGACTTTAAGGCAGTCACTCTTAAGGTGTTGTGGTTTACTTACTGACCCCTTTACATTTTCTTTTTTTTTTTTTTGGCTGTGCCTCGCGGCATACGAGATCTTAGTTCCCTGACCAAGGATGAAACCCATGCCGCCTGCAGTGGAAGCGAGGATTCCTAACCACGGGACCAGCAGGGAATTTCCACCTCCTTTGAATTTCTGATAAAAACCATAGGCTCTACACAACAAAAGTTTTGTGGAGTTACTAAACACTCAATTCTATTCAGCTAGAGTGACTCAAAATAGGATACATGGCTCACAAAATTCAGTGAAAGTGCTCAGTATTACAGAGAGTATAGATCATCAGTAAATGTGAAAATTGGTAAGGCAACTCTGCAAAGCAGATCCCATCTCTGAAACATTAGATTAAATGAGGGGAGGAATCTTCCTCATTTATGATAGGTTGAAAATGTTCCTACAATACAGCTTTCTTCATTTTATCTACTTCAATACCATTGAAAAGAACAAGAGAAAACTTGTTCTTATGAGTTTGAAAAGTTCTTATTTTTCACTTTACAATGTGCAATCTCTAGGAGAGCTATCACCATTGATTATCTGACACATATATTTTACTATCTCCTGTTGTAATCAGTACACTGACTTCAGTAACAGATTGTAATTGGATCTTGTTATAAGGCAGATTAAGGCTTTAAATTTTTTGATTGATGATTTTACTTATTGCTACTATTTTGAAATACTTGTAACAATTTATTACATTTTTTATCTTTTCATTGACCACTCTTGCTATGGGTAAGATCCAAATCAAAAGCAGAAGGAAATAAATACAGAATGTATTATCTGTATCATGTTTAGAAATGCCAAGTTCCCTTGAATTAATATGTTATTCTCTAGGTCCCTAATTTCATGTTACAAACTTTTTTTTTTTGTTTGATATTTCCTGGCCACAAATGATTCTGTATCTTATCTACTTTACAAATCTTACTCTTTTTTTCAAGAGTAGGGCCTTCAGGTATCTTTTTCATTATTTGCAATTTGTTTGCATATTTGTTTGACCTAGTAAATATATATATATATATATATATATATATATATATTTATATATATATACACACACACACATATATATATGTTGCAGAATTGCTAACCCATACCCCAGTGAGAAACAAATTTACTAGAGTAATGTGTTTTTGTATACAGTTCTTTTTATCTTTAACCATACAGTATCCAGTCTAATCACTGTTTTCCAAAGTTACTTAGGTCAGATCCTTTCTTCCCCACTCCCTCCTGTGTTATTCATTTATAATACATTTAAATTCATTTGTCACAGACTGCCTTCTATCTTGGATTCCCCTATATCTTGTTTTACTTCAAAAATTACATACAGTAAAATTTACCCTTTGTGGAATACAGTTCTATGGAGGTTGACAAATATATGGAGTCATGAATCTACCATGACCCTTCCTGAAAGAGCAGTTTCATCATCCTCAAAACTCCCTTATGCTGCCCCTTTGCAATTTATTTCTCCCTCCACTCCCCAAACACCTAGCAACCACTGATTTTTCCATTTTATAGCTTTGCCTTTTCCAGGATGTCATATAAATTGAAACATAAACTATGTGGTCTTTCACTTAGCAAAATGCATTTAAGATTCATCCATGTTTTTTCTTGAATCAATAGTTTATTCCTATTTAAATGCTGAGTATTATTTTATTGCCTAGATGTAACACAGTTTATTTATCCATTCACCAATTTTAAAGGACATCTGAGTTGTTTCTGGTTCTTGGCATTTATAAATAAAACTGTTATAAATGTTCACAGACAGGTTTTTGCGTGAATAAAATTTTCATTTCACTAGAGTAAATGCCTGGTAGTGTTTTTGCTGGGTCATATGGTAGGTGTATAGTTAATTTTATACGATACTTCCAAACTGTTTTTCCAAAGTGGAAACCAACAAAAATGCCTGGAGCATTTTTCATTGCCACTAGAAATATATGAAAGCACCAGTTACTTTCCATTCCCTCTTGCACTTAGAATTGTCAGGCTGTTTTTGTTTTTGTTTGTTTGTTTGTTTGTTTTCTTTTTTTGCCATTTTAATACGTATACAGTGGTCAAAATTTTACCATATTATATATATAGGTTTTCTCTGTGATCATATTGAGATAAATCCCCCCCACACCCAATATATACCTCTTCCTTCTGATGGTGAAATATGTTTAGAAAAACTTTCTGTGCTTTTTTTTTGTTCATTTATGTTTTATAGGTATAACCTGTCTAACCTAATCAACAACTTATCATATGTTGATAGAATTCACTAGCTTGAGAACATAGAATCATACCCTTCATAAAGGAAGTCAATATGAAGATTAAATGTAAAAAAGAATGTGAAAACACTGTAAATTGTGAACAGTTACACAAGTAATTGATTGTTATTCCAGTTAGTCATTCAATCTTAATATCCTTATATTGTATGAGACCATACAAGGAAATGTCAACCGGCTGAAAGCATAGTTTAGTAAGAGTCAACCAGGAGGGTAAGGATAAGTTCTTTAAACATCTAGCATGCAATGTTTCGGAAACTCTTGTATCAGAATTTCCTGGAGCATGAGAGGCAATACACAAAAGGACAATGAATAGACTATATACAAAAATATAACTCTGGTCCACAATGTGTAGCAAACAGGCTAGCAAACCAACCTAGTACCTAGTCCAGGAAGTCAGACTACTGTCTATATCAAACAGTCCAGGAAGCCAAACAATAATCCCCATAACAATTGGTTTCAGGTGGTCAGGACTTGATTAATAACTGACCTAACTTTTGCCCCTGCTTCTAACTTAAGATCAGTGGGAGAAAGTCAAACCTCTAACCAGTCACATAGGATGTGCTACTTCTACTTAGCCTGCCTGCAGCTTCCTCAGGCCGACAGCCTCCAATCAGGCCACATCTTAATTCTCAGGCTTTTGGGGATGCTATAAAAAAAAAAAATACCATAGACTGTGTGGTTTAAACAATAAACATTTATTTTTCACAGTACTGAAAGCTGGGATCAACGCTCAGGCAGGTTCGGAGTCTGGTGAAAGCCTGCCTCCTGATTCACAGATAGCTTACTTCTCCCTGTGTCTTCATGCAGTAGAAGGGGTGAGAAAGCTCTCTGGGGTCTGTTTCATAATAGCTTCACCCTTATGGTCTAATTACCTTCCAAAGTTCCCACTTCCTAATACTGTCATATTCTGGGTTGGGATTTCAATATGGGAATTTTGGGTGGGACACAAACATTCAGTCTATAACAACTGAAGTCTCCCTTTTTTTCCCTCCCACTATAAAGGCTTCCTGCTCTTCTGCCTGTCTCTGTTAAATGTGAGAAATGGGGCTGATTCCCTTGCTATAGCAAGCTCTGAATAAATAGACTTTGCTTTTTCTCATTTCTCAAGAGCATTTATTTCCTCTGGTGCTTTTTAAAAACGTATATTCCTAGGCCCTCCTCCAGACTGACTGAATCAAATTTACTGGAGGAGAGGCCCAGATGTCTGCATTTTAAAGAAGCTCCTCAGGGCAATTCTTTTGCACATGAAATTTGAGAACTACTGCACCTAGTGGCACTCCATAGATCTTCCTCTTAAATTTTGTCTTGTTTAATATTCTTACAAACATTTGGATGATGACATGGATATGGTGATCAGATTTGTGGTTGTCATAAAACTAGGAAAGTTAGCTAATGTAGTAGATGTTAGAATTAAAATGAATTTTGGCCTAAAAATCTGGAAATATGGATACCACATTGTGTTAAATTTCAATTTTATGTATGTGTACTCGTGTGCATAAGTACATGTAAAAGCTGGACAAGGATTGATTCATGATAGAGCTTTAAAAATTTAGTGTAATGAACAGATTTATAACCACAAAGTCTATTAAGAGAATTAATATTTTTGTTGGATCCTGTGCTTGTTAGGTTATCCAGAATATTACATCTGGTTTGGGCTTCACATTTTAAGAAAAAAACAGTGTTTAAGGAATAAGGCTCAAAATAGCTCAGACAGCTGAGACTGGTTAGTCATCCTTTAACAAAGGTTCAAACTTCTGATATGCTATGCACAATCCAGACTTTAACATTCATATCAATTATCGATTCTTTCATAATACTTCTGTAAAATTTTCTAAAAATGATTTTACTTAAATTCTATCCTTAAGAAAGTTTGAAAAGAACTTTATACAATCATGTAATTCTACAGGCAGGATGTAAATATATAAAACAAATTTAAAGTGTATTTTTAATAAGAAAATATTCAGGATTTTATAAGATTGACAGCAGGAGACTCGAGTTGTGCATCTGTTATAGCTCTGTACTCTTCTCTCAACAGCCAAATGAATCTTATTATAGAGGTTTTGGATTTTCAAACTTGTCTCCTAATCTAAGGTTAAAAACATATGCAGCCTCCTATTTGGTTTTCATTTTATTTCATTCATTCACTTATGCATTTATTTATTTTTGGCTTCTTACTTCTGTTAGATAGAGAGAACTTCCGACTGTGTGTGTTATACAATGACTAACAAGCTATAGTCTTCTTCACTAAAGAAGCTCTAAACTAAGGAGGAAGACAAGACTTTCAACCACATGACTGACACATGATGAGGAGGAGGATGTTTGTGCATACGTAGTATCTTTGATCATCCTTAGTCTAACCTTGTACTGTTCAATAGAGTAAACCAGCCACATATGGCTACTGAGCACTTGAAATGTGGTTGGTTCAGATTGAGACGAGTTGTGAACACAAGAATTTGGGGACTTAAAAAAAGAAATTATCTCATTAATATTTTTATTTACATGTTGAAATTATAATATTTTGATGTATGAGATTAAATAAATGTTATTACTTTCTCCTATTTCTCTTTTTTATTAATTTTTATTGGAGTACAGTTGCTTTATAATGTTGTGTTAGATTCTACTGTACAGCAAAGTGAATCAGCTATACGTACACATACGTTCTCTCATTTTTTGATTTCCTGCCGATTTAGGTCACCAGAGCACTGAGTAGAGTTCCCTGTGCTATACAGTAGGTTCTCATTAGTTATCTATTTTATACATAGTATCTAGAAAAATGGAAATAATAACAAAAGTAAACAAATGGGACCTAATGAAACTTAAAAGCTTTTGCACAGCAAAAGAAATCATAAACAAGATGAAAAGACAACCTTCAGAATGGGAGAAAATATTTGCAAATGAAGAAACTGATGAAGGATTAATCTTCAAATATGCAAGCAGCACATGCAGCTCAATATCAAAAAAACAAACAACCCAATCCAAAAATGGGCAGAAGATGTAAATAGACATTTCTCCAGAGAAGATATACAGATTGCCAATGAACACATGAAAGGATGCTCAACTTCACTAATCATTAGAGAAATGCAAATCAAAACCACAATGAGGTATCACCTCACACTGAACAGAAGGGCCATCATCAAAAAATCTACAAACAATAAATGCTGGAAAGAGTGTGGAAAAAAGGGAAGCTTCTTGCACTGTTGGTGGGAATGTAAACTGATACAGCCACTATGGAGAACAGTATGGAGATTCCTATAAAAACTAAAAATAGAACTACCATATGACCCAACAATTCCACTACTGAGCATATACCCCGAGAAAACCATAATTCAAAAATAGTCATGTACCACAATGTTCATTGTAGCTCTATTTACAATAACCAGGACATGGAAGCAACATAAGTGTCCATAGACAGATGAATGGATAAAGGAGATGTGGCACATATATTCAGTGGAATATTGCTCAGCCATAAAAAGAAATGAAATTGAGTTATTTGTAGCGAGGTGGATGGACTTAGAGTCTGTCATACAGAGTGAAGTAAGTCAGAAACAGAAAAACAAATACCGTATGCTAACATATATATCTGGAATCTAAAAAAATGGTTCTGATGAACTTAGGAGCAGGACAGGAATAAAGACACAGATGTAGAGAATGGACTTGAGAGCACGGGGAGGGGGAAAGGTAAGCTGGGATGAAGTGAGAGAGTAGCACTGACATAATTACAATACCAAATGTAAAATAAATAGGTAGTGGGAAGCAGCTGCATAGCACAGGGAGATCAGCTCGGTGCTTTGTGACCACCTAGAGGAGTGGGATAGGGAGGGTGGGAGGGAGGCACAAGAGGGAGTGTATATGGAGACATATGTTTACATATAGCTGATTCACTTTATTATACAGGAGAAACTAACACAACACTGTAAAGCAATTATACTACAGTAAAGATGTTAAAAAATAGTGTATATATGTCAATCCCAATTTCCCAATTCATCCCACATACCCTCTTCCCCCTTGGTATCCATACGTTTTTTCTCTACATCTGTGTTTCTATTTCTGCTTTGCAAATAAGTTCATCTATACCATTTTTCTAGGTTCCACATGTAGGCATTAATATATGATACTTGTTTTTCTCTTTCTGACTTACTTCACTCTGTATGACAGACTCTTCATCCACCCAGGTCTCTACAAATGACCCAATTTTGTTCCTTTTTATGGCTGAGCAATATTCCATTGTATCACATGTCCTTTATCCTTTCCTCTCCTGATGGACAATTAGGTTGCTTCCATGTCCTGGCTATTGTAAATAGTGCTACAATGAACATTGGGGTATGTGACTCTTTTGAAGTTATGGTTTTCTCAGGGTACATGCCCAGTATGGAATTGCTGGGTCATATGGTAGTTTTATTTTTAGATTTTTAAGGAACCTCCATACTGTTCTCCATAGTGGCTGTATCAATTTACATACCCAACAACAGTGCAAGAAGGTTCCCTTTTCTCCACACCCTCCCCAACATTTATTCTTTGTAGATTTTTTGATGATGGCCATTCTGACTGGCATAAGGTGATTCCTTACTGAAGTTTTGATGAGCATTTCTCTAATAGTTAGTGATGTTGAGCATGTTTTCATGTATTTGTTGGTCATCTGTATTCTTCTTTGGAGAAATGTCTATTTAGATATTCTTTTGATGGGGTTGCTTATTTTTTTTTGATATTGAACTGCATGAGCTGTTTGTATGTTTTGGAGATTAATCCCTTATCAATTGATTTGTTTGCAAATATTTTCTCCCATTTTGAGGGTTGTCTTTTCATCTTGTTTATGTTTTCCTTTACTGTGCAAAAGCTTTTAAGTTTCATGAGATCCCATTTGTTTATTTTTGTTTTTATTTCCATTTCTCTAGGAGGTGGGTCAAAAAGGACCTTGCTGTGATTTATGTCAAAGAGTGTTCTTCCTATGTTTTCCTCTAGGAGTTTTATAGTGTCTTGCCCTACATTTAGGTCTTTAATCCATTTTGAGGGGTTTTTTTTGGTATGGTGTTAGGGAGTGTTCTAATTTTATTCTTTTACATGTAGCTGTCCAGTTTTCCCAGCACCACTTATTGAAGAAGCTGTCTTTTCTGCATTGTATATTCTTGCCTCCTTTATCAAAAGTAAGGTGACCATATGAGCATGGGTTTATATTTGGGCTTTCTATCCTGTTCCATTGATCTATATTTCTGTTTTTGTGCCAGTACCATACTGTCTTGATTACTGTAGCTTTGAATTATACTCTGAAGTCAAGGAGTCTGATTCCTCCAGCTCTATTTTTCTTTCTCAAGATTGCTTTGTCTATTCAGGGTCTTTTGTGTTTCCATACAAATTGTAAAATTTTTTGTTCTAATTCTCTGAAAAATGTTATTGGTAATTTGATAGGGATTGCTTTGAATCTGTAGTCTGCTTTGGGTAGTATAGTCATTTTCACAATATTGATTCTTCCAATTCAGAACATGGTATAGCTCTCCATCTGTTTGTGATCTCTTTAATTTCTTTCATCAGTGTCTTATAGTTTTCTGCATACAAGTCTTTTGCCTCCTTAGGTAGGCTTATTCCCAGGGATTCTTTTCTTTTTCTTGCCATGATAAATGGGATTGTTTCCTTAATTGATGTTTCTGATCTTTCATTGTTAGTGAATAGGAATGTGAGAGATTTCTCTGTATTAATTTTGTATCCTGCAACTTTACTAAATTCATTGATTAGTTGTAGTAGTTTTTTGGTGGTATCTTTAAGATTTTCTATGTATAGTATCATGTCACCTGCAAACAGTGACAGTTTTACTTCTTTTCCAATATGGATTCTTTTTATTTCTTTTTCTTCTCTGATTGCTGCAGTGAGGACTTCCACAGGTATATTGAATAACAGGGGTGAGAGTAGATATCCTTGCCTTGTTCCTCATCTTAGAGGAAATGCTTTCAGGTTTCGACTCTTGAGTATGATGTTAGCTGTAGGTTTGTCATATATGGCCTTTATTATGTTGAGGTAGGTTCCCTCTGTGCTCACTTTCTGGAGAGTTTTTATCATAAATGGATGCTGAATTTTGTCAAAAGCTTTTTCTGCATCTCTTGAGGTGATTGTATGGGTTTTATTCTTCACTTTGTTAATGTAGGTAACCAATGGATCACTGAAGAAATCAAAGAGGAAATCAAAAATACATTTTTTTCCTGTAATTGATTTCTAATCTCATAGTGTTGTGGTCAGAAAAGATGCCTGTTATGATTTCAAATTAAATTTACCCAGGCTTTATTTGTAACCCAAGATGTGATCTATCCTGGAGAATGTTCTCTGTACACTTGAGAAGAAAGTTTATTCTGCTGCTTTTGGATGGAATGTCTTAATATCAATTAAGTCTATCTGGTCGATGTGTCATTTAAGGCTTGTGTTTCCTTATTACTTTTCTTTCTGGATGATCTATCCATTGGTGTAAGTGGAGTGTTAAAGTCCCCCACTAATATTGTGTTACTGTCAATTTCCCCTTTTATGGTTGTTTGCATTTGCCTTATGTATTGAGGTGCTCCTATGTTGGGTGCATAAATATTTCCAATTGTTATATCTTCTTGACTGATCCCTTGATCATTATGTTGTGTCCTTCCTTGTCTCTTGTAAATGTCTTTACTTTAAAGTCTGTTTTATCTGGTATGAGTATTGCTACTCCAGCTTTCTTTAGATTTCCATTTGCATGGAAGATCTTTTTTCACCCCCTCACTTTCATTCTGTATGTGTCCCTAGGTCTGAAGTGAATCTCTTGTGGACAGCATATATACAGGTCTTATTTTTGTATCCATTCAGCCAATCTGTGTCTTTTGGTTGGAGCATTTAATCCATTTACCTTTAAGGTAATTATTGATATGTATGTTCCTATTTCCATCTTCTTAATTGTTTTGGGTTCCTTTTGGAGGTCTTATTCTTCTCCTGTGTTTCCGATATAGAGAAGTTCCTTTAGCATTTGTTGTAAAGCTGGTTTGGTGGTGCTGAATTCCCTTAGGTTTTGCTTTTCTGTAAAACTTTTGAGTTCTCTGTCGAATCTGAATGAGATCCTTGCTGGGTAGAGTAATCTTGGTTGTAGGTTTTTCCCTTTCATCACTTTCAATATGTCCTCCCACTCCCTTCTGGCCTGCAGAGTTTCTGCTGAAAAATAAGCTGATAACTTTATGGGGATTCCCTTGTGTTATTTGCTGGTTTTCCCTTGATGTTTTTAATATTTTTTCTTTGAATTTTTTTTTTTTAGTTTTTTTAATGTGTGTCTCAGTATGTTTCTCCTTGGGTTTATCTTGTATGGGACTTTCTGCACTTCCTTGACTTGGGTGGCTATTTCATTTTCCACGTTAAGGAAGTTTTCAACTCTAATCTCTTCAAATATTTTCTCAGACCCTTTCTTTTTTCTTCTTCTGGGGCACCTATAATTTGAATGTTGGTACATTTAATGTTGTTCCAGAGGTCTCTGATACTCTCCTCCTTTCTTTTCATTCTTTTTTCTTTATTTTGCTCTGTTGCAGTTATTTCCACCATTCTATCTTCCAGCTCACTTATTTGTTCCTCTGCATCAGTTATTCTGCTATTGATCCCTTCTAGTGTATTTTTCATTTCAGTTATTATGTTGTTCATCACTGATTGTTTGTTCTTTAGTTCTTCTAGGTCTTTTTAAACATTTATTGTATCTTCTCGATCTGTGCCTCCATTCTATTTCCAAGATCTTCTATCATCTTTACTATCATTACTCTTAATTCTTTTTCAGGTAGATTGCCTATTTCCTCTTCATTTATTTGGTCTTGTAGGCTTTTACATTGCTCCTTCATCTGCAATCTATTTCTTTGTCACCTTATTTTGTCTAACTTACTGTGTTCATGTTCTCCTTTCCACAGGCTGCAGGGTTGTAGTTCTTCTTGCTTCTTTTGTCTGCCTTCTCGTGGTTGAGGTTGATACAGGGACTTGTGTAAGCTTCCTGTTGGGAGGAACTGGTGCCTGCATTCTGGTGGGTGGAGCTGAGTTTTGCTCCTCTGTTGGGCAGGGACACATCAGGTGGTGTGTTTTGGAGTGTCTGTGAGCTTAGTATGACTTTAGGCAGCCTGTCTGCTGATGGGTGGGGCTGTCTTGCTGTTTCTTAGGCATGAGGTGTTCAGCACTGGAGCCAGCAGGCAACGGGGTGGGGCCAGGTCTTGGTGTCAAGTTGGATATCTCACGCTTTTCTGAGTCAGTTTCTTGGTACAGCTCTTCTCCCCTTTTCTCTCTCCAGATCATGGGTTTGGGTCCTCAAGGATGTCACATGCACAGGTGTTTCCCAGCTATGTCTTGGAGCAGAGCAAAGAGACTCAGCTGTTCTTGTCCTGGTCTGACAGCTACCTCTCCTGTTTCTTCAAAATTTTTAAACTCTGGATCCTAAAAAAAATTAAATTACAGATTTAATTGTCTTAATATGCCAATTTTAGTGCCTCTTCTTTTAGCAACACTAATGTTTATGAGCCCAGGTTCCAGTATTAGATAGACTCATGTTTGCATTCCAGCTCCTCTCTTTACTAGGGCAGTTGAGAGGCTTGAATGAGAAGATGATAGCAATAGCAATAACAATAAAGATAAGGATCATTAGCACATAAAGCAGCATTTAATAAGTGCCAGACACAAATAAATGCTTTAGTTACGTTAATTCATTGAGTTCTCACAAAGACCCTTTAGGTAGTTTCTATTATTATCTCCTTCTTAAATGTGAGGAAATTGAATCATACACAGATTGTGTTAAAATGTGTTTGTTGGGGAAGCTGGTAAAATAGTCTTGTTCAGGCCTCAGAGGCAGAAGCAGGCCTCTGACCAACCTGTGACACTGCCTGGGCTGCGCCCGTGCTTACACACCTAACAATTGCTGCTAGCAAGTCAAGTGGCGATTACAATAAGAAAAGGAGTGGGTCTTGGAGTTTCTTGAGCCCTGGGGATCTGGCCAGTCCCCCCGGGGTCTGGAAAATCCTGTGACCCACATGGTGAAAACAACAGCATTGTTAGAGAGAATCCAGAGCTGCATTTTTGCATGCAAACTGATGATATCAGTTTGTGGCCTGGGATTATAAGCGGGAACTCCCAGAACTGCAATTTGAAGTCTCACCCATGGGGTGGACGCACCGCCTGGGACCTTTCCCAACTAGGGCTCCAGATTGCTGTCACTCAGGACTTCCCAGCTGCTGTTTGGATCTGGAAGTGGGTGTCAGCCCAATTCAGTGATGTATGCTTTGTTATATACTCTGTCAATATTCTTATTCCTTTTCTTCCAATAATTGTATATTGAAATTGATATAATATTCTTTTTCTTTCCCTTCTAATGATTTTATATAGAAATTAAGTTAAATCACCTTCTATTAAAGATTTGATTGAAGCTGTTTATTTATGTGAGACGAGTGGTTATTTTGCCAGCAAATCAAATGAACCTTAAAACCGAAAGCAGGCTTTCAGCAAAACAGTGTTAAAGTTCTTAGAACAGGTGCTGATAATTATTTTTATTATTAATAGTTCTGTTATATTCCTACTTCTCGGGGTGAACAGGATGTTGAGAAAAGTGGCTGAGGAAGCCTTACCTGGTGCAGCGGTGAATGACATCAGTTCATGGACTGGCAAGGTGTATGAAGAGAGTGGGTTGAGTTAAGAATTTGCTATAGTAGATATCATATTTAACAAATGCTTACAACAGTGTTTTTCAACTGGGGGTGATTTTGCTTGGTGTATTTGACAATATCTTGAGACATTTTTGTTGTCAAAACTGAAGAGATACTATTGGCACATTGTAGGTATTGGCCAAGGACACTGCTAAACTTTCTATGTTGCACAGGACAGGACCCCACAAGAGAGAATTATCTGGTCTCAAATGTTAGTAGTGTTGAGGCTGAGAAATCCTGTGCTGCAGGAAAGAAAAAAAGAAACAGTGGCAGGAGGGATGGAAAGATGAAAGGAATAAAGAAAGGGAGGAAGGAAGAAAGGAAGGAAGGAAGAGAGAGAGAGAGAAAGAGAGGGATGGAGGGAGGGAAAAAATATACATTCATTTTTCTAGTCCTGTCATGTTTTTCTTGGAAAGATGACAACAAAGCCGTATTATGATTCACAGTAATATTACTATAACAAATGTTTAAGCACAAATTTATTATTTCTATATAATTTTTAGCAAAAGTAGAGTTGGAGCTGTGAGACAAGGTCCATCGCTAATGACTTTTCTACTCTCTGTGGAGTGATAAACCTAGGCAATTTTTTCCTGGCCAATAAAGTAATCAGTTCATCTGATCTTGTGGTCTTTTTTTTTTTTTTTTTAATGTGCTTTTAGAGAGTAAGCAGTGCATCATAAACCAACCTTCTCTCTCCCTCAATACACTACTCTTTTTCTGAGCATAATTTTGAAGATTTCATCAATGCAGAATTGTACTATCTTTCTTTGATTTGGGTGAGATTTGAGAGTAAATTCTGGACTGGAAAGAGATTGACATAAGGGTTTAGTTGTGACTCATTAATTTATTCCTCTTTAGTGAGTTTTGTATGTTAACTTCAAATGATGACAATTTCTTAGGTCTGGAAGGCCATCTCCCTCTGAGGACCAATGTCTGAAAGCATAGATGGCCCTGAAATAATTTCTCAAAAGAAATAAAAAATAAGGCTGTTTTGGCTATGAGTGAGTGCTTAAGGACTTTATAAAATGTGAAGATGTAAGCCCTAAGGAAAATTCATTGTTTATAATGGTTACATTTACATACTCTGTAATCTTTTTAGCAATAAAACTCAATAATAATTTATGAATGCTATTTCAAGGAGAATAGATCATTATATTGCTTTTTTCTTTATATGTACAACTCTAATTGAAAATTAGGGATCAATCATATTAAAACACATGGATGTTTTACTGGCTTTGTTTTTCAGGTGTCACAGATTTCATTCGTATAAATGTGTAGCTCAGTACTAATATGAAATTAATAAGTAGAAACTTCCATCCTAGTTTACTAGGTTGCTTTTCTAATGTCAAACACTGGTGTTTAACTTATTTAAAGGCCAGTCATGAGACAGAGAGCTGAAATGAAACCCACCAGAGATGGCAGATGTTTTGTGAAACATTTTGCAGTGGCACCACATAGTAAACATAGTAAGTAAGCAAATACATTATGAGTCATTTATACTTTGAAATAATAAGCAGTTCTTACCAAAACAGTGAGGTTGATCTGTATGCACTGACAAAGTAAGAACTTCAAAAACATTGTTAAATTGAAAGCACAAGTTGCAGAGCAACTTGTAAAAATGATTTATTTATGAAAACAACCCTGAAGATACATATGTGTAAGAACACACATAGGTATGCATAAGTATTGAATAGGAAAAGAACAGAAGGCTGAGCACAAAGCCATGGGCAGTGGAGAGGCATAGGACTTGTGGTTGTAGGTGTTAAGTGCAAAGGAACTCTGGATTTATTACTGAATATATCTACTTTTATTTGAAATTTTTATATAAGAATATAATCATGTATTATTAACATTAAATAATGAAAAATAATATCTATAGCAATGAAACATCTTCTTTACGTTTTTTTTGTTTTCATAATCTCCCATGTCTGTTTTCACTTTAGGAGGGCAGACATTTGCACGTTTGCACAAACACATGCACACATAAACACACAAAAATCTTTTGTATGTCCAGAAATTAAGGCTCTCATGGAAATCTTCATTTGCTTGTTGGAAAATTTGAGTGCAAAGCTGTTTGGGAGTGCATTCCTCAATCAAACTGGCTGGGAAGGAGCTTCTGCTTGCATAGGGAACTGTATTTAAAGAGAACAATTTTTTTTTCTGCATGAATGTTAAGTTGTGCTAGAATGGTTAAAAAAGCTGAGAAGTTGGCACAACTGCAGTTAATTATTGAGGAAAAATGAGACTTAAAATGTTGCAGTCTTATGATTCGTCCTTTTATTTAGTCCTGTATGTCCTGACTTCACTCCCCTTAGAGTAATTTGGGATTCGGAACTTGGACTTGGGTTCAGGTACTCCTCATGCCTGGAGGGCTTGTTTGCTGATTCCCAAAGTGGTAACATTTTGCTTTTGAACCTGACAATTAAAAGATCATAAAAAGTACTCAGTCGTGAGACAGAATATCTTCAGATGACTTTCAAGTCATTTGAAAGAGAGTACTATATTCTTGATAAGTGAACACTTAGAAACGTGGTTATTTATTTATGTCTCTCATAAATTTATGGCTTTTAAGCTTATACTTGATACTTGGCAGCAGTGCATAAGATTCACTGAACTGATGAGTTTTCTCTCCTTTCCTCTCTATCCATAAAGGGTAGAAAAGAGCCCTGCTGTTGCTTCCTAAGTCCTTTGTGAGAGGCAGACAAGTGGTGTTAGTGAAACATGCAATGGAAAAGTAGCTAAAACCTATATCCTTGTTTTAGGCTTATATGACCATGGAAATATTACCTAATCTTTCTGAGTCTAAATTTCCTCATCTTTAAGGTGGGATTAAAGCATTGTTTATCTCACATGGTATTGGGGTAATAAGTGAGATCTGTGTGGAAGCATTTAAGGAGGAACTCCTCTTGTATGTCTCTATATGTGTATTCAACAGATTGTTTTGCAATTATCCCTTTTGAGTTGTTTCTCCCACTGAATTTTAAACTCTTCAAGGGCTATGTCTTATTTACGGTCTTTTTGCATTCTTAGCCTGACACATAGTAGCTATTTAATAAATGTTTCCTGAAAGATTGTCAATAACTGAAATATAATTTATGGAGCCTCAAAGTTGTTGAGGATTATAAAACTCCAATGGAACAATTTTGCAGTGGTGCCATTTAATTTTCTCTACAAAGGGAGTACAGGAGTACTAATTTCCTTTCTCTGGATTTCTTACTTCCTAGGAGAACTTGGCATAGTATGACTTGACAATGGTGAAAGAGGAATACGAAATTATTACCTTACTTCATTTGTATTTATTTAGTTCAGTGGTTATAGTGCTTTCCAATATTTTTCATATCATGGCATGCATAGAAAATGACAATGTTTGTCAAATTGGGTACTTGGATGAGGCTCTATACAGTGCCTAAGGCCGTGGACTCTGTATACCCTGTGCTCTGCCCAGCCATCTTAAGGGCTGAGAAAGAGCCATAAACTATATTTTGTCACTTGTAACCATTTATGACAAAGCAGTTAAGAAACTCTGGGTTACAGCATGTACTGGGTTGAATAGTGTCCCTCCTCCCCAAATTCCCATCCACACAGAGCCTCAGAATATGTCCTCATTTGGAAACAAGGTCTTTGCAGACTTTAGTTCAGATAAGGTCATACTGGATTAGGGTGAGCCCTAAATCCAATCGCTGGTATCCTTACAGGAAGAAGAAAAACACAGGGAGAACTCTGATGGTGGACGTCGTCAGAGATTGGAATGATGCACCTACAAGCCAAGGAACACCAAGAATTGCTGACAATCCCCAGAAACTAAGAGAGAGGCATGGAACAGATTCTCCCTCAGAGGCTTCAGAAGGAACCAAAGTTTCTGGCACCTTGATTTTAGATTTCTGTCCTCCAGAACTATGAGAGAATATATTTCTGTTGTTTTAAGCCACCCACTCTATGGTAGTTTTTTATGGCAGCACTAGGGATCCACTGTAAAACACAATACAAAATAAACCAAGATTATGGATGTGTTTTAAAACACAAGTCCAAGTTTGCTGCTGTTTACCTGGCCATGTACAAACAACAGAGAAGAAATCAGTGCTCCTTCTCATTACAATAATTTTTGAAATACATTTCATTAGACACTCAATAAGATCCACCAGATAAACCCAGTGTTGTTGTGAAAATGCCTTAGATAATTGTTTCTCAAAGTGTGGTCCTCAGCAGCATCAGTGGCATATGAGAACAAGTTAGAAAGGCCTCTCCTAGACCAGTGGAATCAAAAATCAAAGATAGGGCCCAAGCACTCCAGCAGATTCTTAAGTTTTGAACTTCTTAGAAAATTGGTATATCCTTTGCAATAGGAAAGAGGGATTGAACTCAACTTTGCTGAAACAAAAGATGGGAGCATTTTTAAGTGCTGGGTGAGCTAGTGAAAAAGCACTGGATGATATTATGGGGAGTTTGGTCAATGTGATTAGGCCATCTGTGTTTGCTAACTGGCACTATCAAAGTTAGGCTCCTACCCTCCCACAGAGACTGGGATAGAAGAGTGTTATTTTCCTTGATGATTAGGGTTCAAAGCATGGCTCCCAGGTTCTTGAGAAAGACTTTACTGGGTTGTGAAACTGACAAGAAGCTGGGAGATTATTTACATCTCAAAAGGGCAAAGTAAGAATTTACAGTCACAAAAGTTTTCTAAAGTAAATGCTCTAAGAGAGGTCAAAGACCTAGTCAGGAAGAAACCTGTCTAGGTGGAGGGGAACATTAAAGTGGTCTTGGTCAGTTGTCTTCTGCATTTTTCCCCACATAAACATCAAAATCAACTTGTCAAGTTGCATAAAGACCCTGTTGCATCTTTTATTAGGATTCTTGAATTTGTAAACTTAATTTTGAAAGTACTAATTTTTTTTTTCATCAAGGAGCATGGTTCTTCCATTTTTTCAAGTTTCCTTTCATATTTTTTTTAGTAAGTTTTGATGATTTTTTTATTTGTGTCTTATACAACTCTAATGAAGTTTATTCCTAGATATTTGATATCTTGGGGATGGTATATATTTTTCCAAATGTCATTCTGTTGTATTGAAAAGTTATTTATTTTTTGTTGTTCCTTTTACTGAACTCTCATTATTTCTAAATATTTTTATTAATTATCTTTAATTTTCTAGGGAGATAGTCATATCCGAAAATAATGGCACAGTGACATTCCATTCCAATGTTATGCCCCTTATTTTATAGGTGAAAAAGAAGTCAAGGAATAGAGAGATTGAACTTGTCCATTTTTAGTAAATGATAGATCTGGGATTTTAAGTATCTCTGTCTAACTCCAGAGTGTTTCCTTATGCTATACTAACACACAATTGTTTCTTCAGGCTTTGTTTTTCCAGATACATTGGTCAGTGTTCAAGTTTTTATTTCACTGTGTATGTTAGATGTGATATATTTATGAGACTCTCTGCAAAAATAACACAATGTAGTTGCATATATTGTCAATGAATCCTGATAATTGATTAGAAATAACAACAAAAAAGTTATAATTGTTAGGTTCCTGAAATAGGAGACTAATCTTACTATTATAATTTTTTTTCACTCAGATAGCTTCGTGGTTTGTTGGGTATATTGTTAAGTATTTGATGATTGATTAACACATCACCACCACCACCCCTTCCAATATAACTACTAATGCACATGAAATTAACATATTTATTACAAATATTGAAGCCTTTATAATATGGGTTGTGGGAGGATTGAACAGAAATATTCAGCTTGCCTTCAGGTTTCTTTAATATTTTTTTGTAGGCTGATTGCCTTGATGACTAACATGCTGTAACTATGCTGTTATTCATTACATATTGTTGAAATGTACATCTGCACTGCATTTTCTTTTTTCCTTTGTTTCTGTGTTTCTAAAGTGCTGAGTTCTGCTAAAAGTTTTGGATTGAAATCAAATCTGGGAAGCTTTGGCAATGTTGCTAAAATAATATGCCAGTATACTATCCTTTAACAAAACAAGTATAGAGGGTTGATTGATTTACGAAGCAATTTGTTGCATCATTACTTGTCTTGATTGTATACAAATAGTTTTTTTCTCCCTATTTTGAAAGAACTATTTTACTTCTAATATTTTTTTTGAAATCTGATATCTTAGTTGGCAACAGGACTAAATCACACAAAAGTTTTTATGCATAATCCTTCTGAAATCCAAGTAGATGTTTATTAATTTTCAGATACTTTAATTGTATTCCTTAAATACAACATTTAACTAAAATCCACTTCTTTTGCCTGACTGGATCCTCTGTAAGATCAAAGCTGTGTTTTCTGTTGCCCAGTCTAATCTAAATTGATGCAGCCATAATTATATTTTTAAATCATATGTTAAAAAATTCTTCCAGAGTCATAGTGAGGTCTTTTGTTGCATTTTAGAGTTTAGTTTGTAGACTAGTCTTTAATTTCAAATGAGTGTTATTCCCAGAATGAAATTATAATTACCCTTTTATTGGAGTTCCCTGGTTGCCTAGTGGTTAGGATTCTGGACTTTCTCTGCTATGGCCAGGGTCCAATCCCTGGTTGGGGAACTAAGATCCTACAAGCCATGTGGTATGGCCAAAATATTTACCCTTTTATCTAGCTTGTTCCCTGACTTTCTTCCATGGTTGAAATTTTTAACATTGGTCATGTGGCTATGATGAAACTCTAAAATATAATACTGCAGTTCATAAAAGACAAGCTACTTCTCTTCTTGCTATATGCTGAGGCTCCCTTGTCTCTGTCATTGAATGAATATTAAAATTAATAGAAACCTTTAGAATTCAATATACATGTCTTGGCTTTTGTTTATTTACCTTCATATATTAGATAAGGCTAGAAAAGAGCAAGCTGGACTGGAACCAAGGAATCTGTGTTAATACAGATCTCAGGAACTGATCTGGTTGATTTCCTGAAGTCGATCAAGATCAATTCAATAAAAACAGCAAAGTCAAGCCAGTAATTTGTTATCAAACAAACCTTAGAAGAACAATGTTGATCCTAAACATCTTCCCTTTATATCTGGTTGGACACTGTAAGGCATGTGCTGTTATTGCCATTTCACTGAGAATAAAGTAAATCTAATGAAATTAAAGGACTTGTCTAATATCACATGTGTGAGAAGTGATGGAGCCGTGGTTAGAACCCAAGTTTGACTCCAAAGCCTGTACTCTCTTTTCCTATGTCACATCAGAGCTTTGACTACTTGTTTCTTCTCTCGAATGGAATACCTAGCAAGTGACTTTCTTACTTTTTCAAAATATAAAATTAAAATAAATTAAAAAGTCTTTGAATGATTTTTAGAAAAATGTTTATATCTAGGTCTGTAATATAAAGATATAGTTTGACAACATCCAGAAACCTTGTCAGAATGTTCTCAGTTCTAAGGTCTGAGTCACTGTCAAGAATAAAAATATGAATTTCAGGTTTGATCTGTATGGGTATCACAATATGGTTCCGTGATCAAATCAGTGGATGATGGAAAAATAGACACTTCAGTTCGTTCTGTATAGAATCGGATACATTCTTCAAGAGTCAGTAATGCCATTTGTTTTAGGCGATAGCTCCCAAAGATTCCCAAACATTTCACCTTCAACTGTTATTTCTTGAAAACATGCAATTTTTGTTTATTTTAAAGTGAATGAAGGGCCTAAAAAAATCTATTTTTTCCATAAACTATTTCATCAAATATTACCTTAAAAAGTGGCAATTTTCTTTTTAGCTAGAATATAGAGTATTTTTGAGAAGATAATCCAGAATGAAGAAGCAGATAAGACAATCTGTGCAACCTTTTCTTGGGAAGATAATTTTACTGCTTAGTAACCATCTGGGTTGCATGACAGTTGAGCTAAATGGACATCAATATATTTTTCTGAATTGTCACAAATTTTTGTAAAAAAACAGACATCACAACGGTTATAGGCTGATTATTTTACACCATTTCAAGGTTTTTGTTCCTCTGTACAGTCAAAGTACACAGCATTTTCATGAGTCATTCATAGATTCCCTAGTTATTGAGCTTTATTTCTCAAATATATGAATGACTTTTGTAGCTACCAGTGTGTCAGGTATTGTATTTCTTCATTGTATACATTTTGAAACATTTAACATTTTATTTATTTATTTTTTTGAATTTTTATTTTTGACTATCAAAGATCAGCTCTGGAGACATGCATATATTTGATTGTTAGTTGAATTTTAGACTCATATTCGTTTGTGGGGCAATTGAAGGTATGCTTGTGTGTGTTCAGGGGGAGGTCTATGAATATGTTGGATTAAGGTCACATGTCGTGCTTTAGTTGATGTTTTCCTTTTTCTCCTATTTCAACATAATCTCAGAACATATTCTAATTTCTCCAAATATAAGAAGAAAACCTGGCCAAACAAATCCTTTGGACTGGAAGAACTTTATTAGAAGAGATGGACTGACTAAGTTTCTATGAAAGCAACTATTTAATTGAACAGTTGCCTTCTCCCCTTAGCAAACACTTTCTGCTTGTCTCTAATTTTTAACTTGTTCCAGCAATTTTATGGCAGTCATTGAACTACAAGGCACTAATTCATTGAAGCATTTTATGTGATAATGCTAACTCTTGAAAATAAGCCTTTCTCTTAAAAAAGTCTTTAATCTTTACCAAATTAACAAATATGAGAGTGGAAATACCACATGAAAGAGTTATAACAATTTATTGCCATTGGACACCTTTGTTAATAAATGCTGAGAGGAAAAATACTTTTATTCATAAGAGAAAATATAATTTAGTGTCATCAGGTTCTAATATAAGAGTACAAATGAGGCATGACTTTTTTTGAGCCTTTAAAAACATTTTCTGGAGAGAAGCTAACAGATAGAATTTGCTTTGAATGTTTGTGTAATGAAGTTTATGAAAGTAAAAGAAATCCAGGTATTTGTATACATGGACATTTCTATTCAGAAGTATGCTAGGTAATCAGTGGGCTAAAAAATACAAGTCAAGGTAAGTAGAACAGTGGGAAGAGAGGTAAGAATCCAGTGGGTCCTAAATGTAGGTCCTTGTAGTTCTAGAAATTAGGCCTTTTCTGAATAGCATTTACTTTTTTAATATTTTTTATTGTTGATTCCTGCTACTTGGAAAAGAGGCAAAAGACAGTCTGTTTAAAAATGACAAAATCATCTCTTTCACTCAATACATCTCTTACATAAGAAGCAAAAAGAAAGAGGTATTTTTCTTTAAACTGAGAGTTCTGGAGATTCTTTCCAAATGTGATTTCAACAATAAGCAAGGACTGTCTTAGTCCTTTAAAGATAAAATTGGTATTGTCAAAAAATGTGCTGGCATTTTTTCTACTTGTTAAATGCCAAGAAAACACTAAACACTCTTTCACCATCCAAATTCTCACTGACTGCTATCTAAAGTAAGCAATAGACAAAAAATTTCCACTCTCATGGGGCCCTGTATGCTGGAGAAGATCCAAAAACAGCCACCAACTGTTCATGATTACACTTGTTACAAAATCAGCTATTTCAGACCTAGTGACAATTTTGATTTCAACAATACCTTTTACATTGAACAATATCACTGAGAGGGTGCTCACAATAGTTAAAGTAGGTTTCAATTGTACCCATGTTGCAGAGTATGTGAGAATTATATACCATAGGTCTTGCTGTATGTATTTGGTATAGGGAAAACAAACGAATGGTATGAGCTCTTGGAGGCCTTTTGGGAGTGGAACAAATGAAGGTGTAGATGCTGCGTGAACACTTCAGAGAAGGGAGGCAACTTAGTTTAATCATTAAATGAATACCTTTGAAATCAGGCAGCCTGAATTCCAGCACTACCATATTTTAATGTATGATATTGTGCAAGTTACTTATTTTCTCATAATCTCAACTTCTTCCCCTGTAAGATGGCCTTATAAGAGTTACTTATCTCATAAGAATGTGTTGAAAGTGAGGTTGTTTATGCTTGCACAGAAATGACTCTAAAATTATCATCATCATTATTGAGACATCTAGAAGATTATTTTAAATGCTACAGTCAAAAAGGGTAAATCTCATTTGTGTAGCCTCAGTTCATAGACTACCAGAAATATACTTTATTTTAGGTTCTCTACTTGAGTAAATACACCTGTAAATACAGATGTAAATTGATTCCTAACTTTGACTATCATAGTGGACTCCAGCTCAGTTGTTTTTGATAAGGAACTCTAGAGAACAAAAAAAGGAATTTATTGATTCAACCCAAATGAGGATAAGTAGAATACAGGTACATGATTTATGAGTTATGTTGTATGTATTAATACATAGACTATGCTTTATGTTGGTCTAGTAAATATTTTGTTTTTTGAAACAAAATGATTGAAACCTGAAGGGTGGCTCTTTTGATGATTTTTTTTTTTTTTTTTTTAAGATTTTAGGCTGAATGGGAAGATCTGGGAGTAGGCAGAAGTTTTGGAACCTCTCAAACAATGCTACTTCATTAGGCAACGCTTTGCTTAAGCTCCAGATGTTAGATGGAAATACAACAGAAGTAAGAAAGGGTGCAGAGTCTCTAGGTCCTTCCTCCTTCCTCCTTTTTGAACCTCAATATGCTTCATGTTCCTCAGCTTTAGGCCTTGATATCTACAAATCACACTCAAAAGTTTTACTTCTTATAAGAAAATAATGAAATAAGGATGATGATCATAGTTGAAATAGCTTTGACATTGTTCCTCTAGAAAAAGAAAAAAACAAAAATGGGAAAAGAAAGACACTCTGCTCTTTTCTAACTTTAACATTTTCTATTTTCAAATTGTTCGCTGTTTATTGGTTGCTTAAGCAGTTGTCTAAAATTAAGACAAACAATTTGAATGTTCATATTCATATAAGACATATCCTCTTCTGTTTTATACCTCTAGAGTTTCAGAAAACATTTAAATCACAAAATCTTATTTGACTTAATTTTCTTTTCTCCCTATAAAATAACCCATTTTTTTGTTATGGAAATATACAAGTTTATGGGAGAAACTTTCTAAAATAGACCTCATGTCAATATGGCTGATTGATCTGGGAAAACTCCATTCTATAATTCAGACATAGATTATGTTGATCAGTAGGCTACAATAATATAGAAGTAATGGAGGATGGCAGATTAGTGTTGCAGGGCTCTAAGCTCATTTAATTATTCAGGAGGACAATAGACATATTGATCAACTTTAAACCTTGTTAAGTATCCATGTTAAAAAATTAAAGTTAGCTATTTAAGTAATAGAAAGTGAGAATACCCACTCTTTCCAAGTAGTGGTTGTTATGGATTTGAGAGCACAATAAAGATACCCCCAGTTGAGTGGTGCTTGGGGATGTTAGAGTTCCATCCCCTCCAGATGCCACAAACATTTCAAGAAAAATGAAGATATATGTATATTGTGAAAAGCTTAATGCCAATAAATTCAATAACTCAAAGTACTCAGCTTACCAAAACTGATTCATGAAAAGATAATCTAAAAAAACCTATTAAAGAAGTGAAAAATGTAAAGAATAGAAAATATATAATTTCTGAATAAGTGGGTAGTTTGGAAAAATTAAAAACAGTAGCAGAGGAGTTGAGGAAAGAAGATTAAAGAGCGCGAGGAGATCTCACAGACCAGTGGAATAAAGACCTTTTGCATATGAAGATCAGGTGACAAGTTAACTGGCTACCAGCCTCCAAAGCAATACGCTCTTTCATGTCACACAAAAAGAAGTGTTAAGAATTGCCCTTTGAGACTCTGAAGACTAAAGCCATGTGGATGAAAGGCTCTTGGTGCTCCAGCCAGGCATCAGGGCTTTGCCTCTGAGGTGGGAGAGCCAACTTCAGGACACTGGTCCACAAGAGACCTCCCAGCTCCACGTAATACCAAACGGCGAAAATCTCTCAGAGATCTCCATCTCAACATCAAGACCCAGCTTCACTCAACGACAAGCAAGCTACAGTGCTGGACACCCTATGCCAAACAACTAGCAAGACAGGAACACAGCCTCATCCATTAGCAGAGAGGCTGCCTACAATCATAATAAGGCCACAGACACCCCAAAATACACCACCAGAAGTGGACGTGCCCACCAGAAAGACAAGATCCAGCCTCATCCACCAGAACACAGGCACTACTTCCCTCCACCAGGAAGCCTACGCAACCCACTGAACCAACCTTAGCCACTGGGGACAGATACCAAAAACAACAGGAACTACGAACCTGCAGCCTGTGAAAAGGAGACCCCAAACACAGTAAGATAAGCAAAATGAGATGACAGAAAAACACACAGCAGATAAAGGAGCAGGTTCAAAACACACCAGACCTAACAAATGAAGAGGAAATAGGTAGTCTACCTGAAAAATAATTCAGAATAATGATAGTAAGGATGATCCAAAATCTTGGAAATAGAATAGACAAAATGGAAGAAACATTTACCAAGGACATAGAAGAACTAAAGAGGAACCAAGCAACAATGAAAAACACAATTAATGAAATTAAAAATGCTCTAGATGGGATCAATAGCAGAATAACTGAGGCAGAAGAAAGGATAAGTGACCTGGAAGATAAAATGGTGGAAATAACTACTGCAGAGCAGGATAAAGAAAAAAGAATGAAAAGAACTGAGGACAGCTTCAGAGACCTCTGGGACAACATTAAATGCACCAACATTCGAATTATAGGGGTCCCAGAAGAAGAAGAGAAAAAGAAAGGGGCTGAGAAAATATTTGCAGAGATTATAGTTGAAAACTTCCTTAATATGGGAAAGGAAATAATTAATCAAGTCCTGGAAGCACATAGAGTCCCACACAGGAAAAATCCAAGGAGAAACACACCAAGACACATACTAATCAAACTGTCAAAAATTAAATACAAAGGAAACATATTAAAAGCAGCAAGGGAAAAACAACAAATAACACATAAGGGAATCCCCATAAGGTTAACATCAGATCTTTCAGCAGAAACTCTGCAAGCCAGAAGGGAGTGGCAGGATATACTTGAAGTGATGAAGGAGAAAAACCTACAACCAAGATTAATCTACCAAGCAAGGATCTCATTCAGATTTGATGGAGAAATTAAAACCTTTACAGACAAGCAAAAGCTGAGAGAGTTCAGCACCACCAAACCAGCTTTGCAACAAATGCTAAAGGAACTTCTCTAGGCAAGAAACACAAGAGAAGGAAAACACCTATAATAACAAACCCAAAACATTTAAGAAAATGGGAATAGGAACATACATATCAATAATTACCTTAAATGTAAATGGATTAAATGCTCCCACCAAAAGACACAGACTGGCTGAATGGATACAAAAACAAGACCCATATATATGCTGTCTACAAGAGACCCACTTCAGACCTAGAGACACATACAGACTGAAAGTGAGGGGATGGAAAAAGATATTCCATGCAAATGGAAATCAAAAGAAAGCTGCAGTAGCAATTCTCATATCAGACAAAATAGACTTTAAAATAAACACTATTACAAGAGACAAAGAAGGACAGTATATAATGATCAAGGGATCGATCCAAGAGGAAGGTATAACAATTGTAAATATTTATGCACCCAACAAAGGAGCACCTCAATACATAAGGCAAATACTAACAGCCATAAAAGGGGAAATTGACAGCAACACAATCATAGTAGGGGACTTTAACACCCCACTTTCACCAATGGACAGATCATCCAAAATGAAAATAAATAAGGAAACACAAGCTTTAAATGATACATTAAACAAGATGGACTTTATTGTTATTTATAGGACATTCCACCCAAAAACAACAGAATACACATTTTTCTCAAGCGCTCATGGAACATTCTCCAGGATAGATCATATCTTGGGTCACAAATCAAGCCTTGGTAAATTTAAGAAAATTGAAATCGTATAAAGTATCTTTTCCGACCACAACGCTATGAGACTAGATATCAATTACAGGAAAAGATCTGTAAAAAATACTAAAAAATGGAGGTTACACAATACACTACTTAATAACGAAGTGATCACTGAAGAAATCAAAGGGGAAATCAAAAAATACCTAGAAACAAATGACAATGGAGACACGACGACCCAAAACCTGTGGGATGCAGCAAAAGCAGTGCTAAGAGGGAAGTTTATAGCAATACAAGCCTACCTCAAGAAACAGGAAACATCTCGAATAAACAATCTAGCCTTGCACCTAAAGCAATTAGAGAAAGAAGAACAAAAAAACCCGAAAGCTAGCAGAAGGAAAGAAATCATAAAGATCAGATCAGAAATAAATGAAAAAGAAATGAAGAAAACAATAACAAAAATCAATGAAACTAAAAGCTGGTTCTTTGAGAAGATAAACAAAATTGATAAACCATTAGCCAGACTCATCAAGAGAAAAAGGGAGAAGACTCAAATCAATAGAATTAGAAATGAAAAAGGAGAAGTAACCACTGACACTGCAGAAATACAAAAGATCATGAGAGATTACTACAAGCAACTCTATGCCAATAAAATGGACAACCTGGAAGAAATGGACAGATTCTTAGAAATGCACAACCTGCTGAGACTGAAACAGGAAGAAATAGAAAATATGAACAGACCAATCACAAGCACTGAAATTGAAACTGTGATTAAAAACCTTCCAAAAAACAAAAGCCCAGGACCAGATGGCTTCACAGGTGAATTCTATCAAACATTTAGAGAAGAGCTAACACCTATCCTTCTCAAACTCTTCCAAAATATTGCAGAGGGAGGAACACTCCCAAACTCATTCTAAGAGGCCACCATCACCCTGATACCAAAACCAGACAAAGATGTCACAAAGAAAGAAAACTACAGGCCAATATCACTGATGAACATAGATGCAAAAATCCTCAACAAAATACTAGCAAACAGAATCCAACAGCACATTAAAAGGATCATACAACATGATCAAGTGGGGTTTATCCCAGGAATGCAAGGATTCTTCAATATACACAAATCAATCAACGTGATACACCATATTAACAAACTGAAGGAGCAAAACCATATGATCATCTCAAGAGATACAGAGAAAGTTTTCGACAAAATTCAACACCTATTTATGATAAAAGCCCTGCAGAAAGTAGGCATAGAGGGAACTTTCCTCAACATAATAAAGGCCATATATGACAAACCCACAGCCAACACCATCCTCAATGGTGAAAAATTGAAACCATTTCCACTAAGATCAGGAACAAGACAAGGTTGCCCACTCTCACCACTATTATTCAACATAGCTTTGGAATTGTTAGCCACAGCAATCAGAGAAGAAAAATAAATAAATGGAATCCAAATCGGAAAAGAAGAAGTAAAGCTGTCACTGTTTGCAGATGACATGATACTATACATAGAGAATCCTAAAGATGCTACCAGAAAACAACTAGAGCTAATCAATGAATTTGGTAAAGTAGCAGGATACAAAATTAATGCACAGAAATCTCTTGCATTCCTATACACTAATGATGAAAAATCTGAAAGAGAAAATAAGAAAACACTCCCATTTACCATTGCAACAAAAAGAATAAAATATCTAGGAATAAACCTACCTAAGGAGAAAAAAGACCTGTATGCAGAAAATTATAAGACACTGATGAAAGAAATTAAAGATGATACAAATTGATGGAGAGATATATCATGTTCTTGGATTGGAAGAAACAACATTGTGAAAATGACTCTACTACCCAAAGCAATCTACAGATTCAATGCAATCCCTATCAAACTACCAGTGGCATTTTTCACAGAACTAGAACAAAAAATTTCACAATTTGTATGGAAACACAAAAGACGCCGAATAGCTAAAGTAATCTTGAGAATGAAAAGTGGAGCTGGGGGAATCAGGCTCCCTGACTTCAGACTATACTACAAAGCTACAGTAATCAAGACAGTATGGTACTGGCGCAAAAACAGAAATATAGATCAATGGAACAGGATAGAAAGCCCAGAGATAAACCCACGCCCATATGGTCACCTTATCTTTGATAAAGGAGGCAAGCATATACAGTGGAGAAAAGACAGCCTCTTCAATAAGTGGTGCTGGGAAAATTGGAAAGCTACATGTAAAAGTATGAAATTAGAACAGTCCCTGACACCATGCATAAAAATAAACTCAAAATGGATTAAAGACCTAAGTGTTAGGCCAGACACTATCAAACTCTTAGAGGAAAACATAGGCAGAACACTCTGTGACATAAATCACAGAAAGATTCTTTTTGACCCAACTCCTAGAGAAATGGAAATAAAAACACAAATAAACAAATGGGACCTAATGAAACTTAAAAGCTTTTGCACAGCAAAGGAAACCATAAACAAGACCAAAAGACAATCCTCAGAATGGGAGAAAATATTTGCAAATGAAGCAACTGACAAAGGATTAATCTCCAAGATTTACAAGCAGCTCATGCAGCTCAATAACAAAAAAACAAACAACCCAATAAAAAATGGGCAGAAGACCTAAATAGACATTTCTCCAAAGAAGATATACAGATTGCCAATAAACACATGAAAGAATGCTCAACATCATTAATCATTAGAGAAATGCAAATCAAAACTACAATGAGATATCATCTCACACTGGTCAGAATGGCCATCATCAAAAAATCTAGAAACAATAAATGCTGGAGAGGGTGTAGAGGAAAGGGGACACTCTTGCACTGTTGGTTGGAATGTAAATTGATACAGCCACTATGGAGAACAGTATGGAGGTTCCTTAAAAAACTACAAATAGAACTACCATACGACCCAGCAATCCCATTACTGGGCATATACCCTGAGAAAACCATAGTTCAAAAAGAGTCATGTACCAAAATGTTCATTGAAGCTCTATTTACAATAGCCAGGACATGGAAGCAACCTAAGTGTCCATCATCAGATGAATGGATAAAGAAGATGTGGCACATATATACAATGGAATATTACTCAGCCATAAAAAGAAATGAAATGGAGGTATTTGTAATGAGGTGGATGGAGTTAGAATCTGTCATACAGAGTGAAGTAAGTCACAAAGAGAAAAACAAATACAGTATGCTAACACATATATATGGAATCTAAGGAAAAAAAAAAAAGGCCATGAAGAACCTAGTGGCAAGACGGGAATAAAGACACAGACCTACTAGAGAATGGACTTGAAGATATGGGGAGGGGGAGGGGTGAGATGTGACAGGGTGAGAGAGTGTCATGGACATATATACACTACCAAATGTAAAATAGATAGCTAGTGGGAAGCAGCCACATAGCACAGGGAGATCAGCTTGGTGCTTTGTGACCACCTAGAGGGGTGGGATGGGGAGGGTGGGAGGGAGGGAGATGCAAGAGGGAAGAGATTTGGGAACATATTGTATGTGTATAACTGATTCACTTTGTTATAAAGCAGAAGCTAACACACCATTGTAAGGCAATTATACTTCAATAAAGATGTTTAAAATAAATAAATAAATAAATAAATAAATAGCTAGTGGGAAGCAGCCGCATAGCACAGGGAGATCAGCTCGGTGCTTTGTGACCACCTAGAGCGGTGGGATGGGGAGTGTGCGAGGGAGGGAGATGCAAGAGGGAAGAGATATGGAAACATATGTATATATATAACTGATTCACTTTGTTATAAAGCAGAAACTAACACACCATTGTAAAGCAATTAGACTTCAATAAAGATGTTTAAAAAAAAAAAAACCAAATGTCAGAGAAAATGACCAAAAAAAAAAAAAAACAGTAACAATCCAATAGATTGCAGAAAAGGAAGAAATATAAGCAAAAAATCATAAATAAAAGACAAAATTGATAGAAGGAAATTTATCAGAAACTAGATTACATAAGAAAAGAAATTAAATTATATAGTGCACTATATACATATATATATAGACATATATGTATATATAAAGGAATATAAGTTAGAAATATTGAAAATACAGAAATAAAAAAAAGATTTGCTAGCCAAATACTAAACAAAAGAAAGCTGGTATAGCAATATTAATATCAGGCAAAATAGAATTTAATTAATAAGAATTAATAGCAACCATTAATAGAAATGATATCAGCACATAATGACAAAAGAAAAATTTCACTAAAAGTATAAAACAATTTCACTTACATGAAATGACAACACAGTCTCAAAATATAGAAAACAAATATTTATTTTATTGCAAGGAAAAACATTTAAATCCATAATTATAGTAGAAGATTTTTATATACTTCTCTCATTAGGCAAAAATTAGTACAGGAACTGAAGATTTGAAAAATGTATTATTGTACTTGATATAAGAGATATATATGAGCCCAATTAGTAGAAAACTTATACTCGTTAACAGCACATGTGAATAATTTATAGTTATTTTCCAAATACTAGACCAAAAAGTATGTCTTAAGGAATTCAGGAGAATTGTTATAAAAACATTCAATATCATAAAGTTAATTTGGAAAAATAAAATGGATGAAAATGAAAATCTAAACATAAGTCATTATCTCATCATCTAAATATAAATATTATTAATATCTGATATATAGATATTAGCGTTTTTATGCAATTTGTGGCCGAGACTACTACATGTTTCCAGAATCCATTCTCCTCGCTCACATTTTCCCTTTAGTAATAGACCATCGCTCCTCTCCCAAGTTTTATTTTTTTTTTAATTATTAGCACCTTTAATTATTATTTATTTGTTTATTTTTTATTTTTTGGCTGTGTTGGGTCTTCGTTTCTGTGCGAGGGCTTCCTCTAGCTGCGGCAAGTGGGGGCCACTCTTCATTGTGGTGTGCGGGCCTCTCACTATGGTGGCCTCTCCTGTTGCGGAGCACAGGCTCCAGACGCGCAGGCTCAGTAGTTGTGGCTCACAGGCCTAGTTGCTCTGCGGCATGTAGGATCTTCCCAGACCAGGGCCTGAACCCATGTCCCCTGCATTAGCAGGCAGATTCTCAACCACTGCGCCACCAGGGAAGCCCCTCTCCCAAGTTTTAAGTGGACATATGGCTTCCCAGGTAAAGACTATTTTCAGCTCCCCTTGCATCTTTACTCCTGTGTGATATATGCGAGTTAGCTGATGAGCTAACTTCGGCTGTAAAGTTGCAGATAATACCCTAGTTAGGGATCTGTGAACCCCTGAATGCAGTTTGCAACAGTGTAGGTGTGTGGTGTGTGTGTGTGTGTGTGTGTGTGCATTTTTCTGAGGTGAGGGACCATAACTTGCATCAGATTTGTGAACCTCTATTTTCAAAAATAAAAAAAAAACTGTGCCCTAGAGGATCATGGAACATCAAGATAGGAGAAATATTTGGGTTCCTGAAGGACTTCATGGGTTCTAGTTGACTTCATGTCTAGGTATATGTGGATGTTACATGAGTGAAAAAATAAGCCTCTATTTTGTTTAAATCATTGTGTTTTGTGGTTTCATTGTTACAGCAGTTCAGTTTGTACCCTAAGAAATAGTGAATATTTAATTTATTTTATTCTAAATATAATCATAAAGCTATATTTTAGAATCTGATTTTAAAATTACTGTAACATGAACCATTCTCTACATTGTTATGTTGCATACAGTTCCATTATATAGAGACCATAATTTAAAGATATTCCTTTTGTTAGAAACAGGCTGCTTCCAATTTTTCTGTGGTAAACATTGCTGAGTTTATAAACATTGCTGAGTTGCTAAATCATTGTTCACATTTGTGATTATTTCTTTAGAATAAATATGTGGAAACAAAATGGCATTTTGATTTGTTAAAGGCCTGCTGCTATTTACTTCATTTTATATTAATGTCACTAAACATTCTGTCATGTAGCTAGTTTTATCCCATACCATCAATTAGATATGCTCTAATTTATGCCCCAATGCTTACCCCACTCCATCAGTTTATCTAAAAGTAACTTAAAACTGGCACAAGAATCCTAAGTATACAGCACAATAATTTCCCCACCAACTCAGAAGAGTGAAATCACATTTTCTCTAAGAAATAAATTAATGTCATTTTCTTGATCCAACATGTTATATTATCTACTGTCCTTATTGTTTTAGTGTTTTATATTTAAAGTTAAGATTCTTTTATCATGAAATTTCTTAGAAATATAATTAAGCTATTCTTTGCTAATGCAGAATATTTAGGAAAAAAAACATAAACACCCTTACAATTTTAGCCCCTTCTATAATTAATTGTTAAACATTAGCAGTAAGTTTGTTAAAATGTATTTAGTGTATAAAAACATATCTACCTCAACTGCAGATTCAGTAAGAAAAATCATAAGAGAAAATGTTAAAAAATAACTTGGAATTTCTTTTAAGTTTTTAAAAATAAGTATTTTTTCAATTTTTATGTTTAATTAAAATGGTTCTGCATATTTTATCATATTTAGATAAAATGGAACCAAAACAAGGGATGATTATTGCATTTTAATAATTATTAAAACATCAGTTTCTTATTTTAAATAAAGTACTATGTCTGAGGGATCTCTTTTCATTTTAATAAATTTAGAATGTGGGTATGGGAAAAAGGAATTGGAAAATATTGACTCAAGGAGCACAATGGGAGAACAGAATTGCTCACTTTCTTCTTTACAGTCTTCAACAATAAATAGCTACTAGTGACCTTCATAACAATCAAATTAAAAAAGATTAAAAATGGCAGAAACCGTAGAGATTTTCTTGCAAGATTTTTTTTTTTTGGCAAGCATGGAAAATGGGGCTTGTACTAAGATGTTTAATAATAATGAAATTAGTTAAAATTGAATCCTAAATTTAAAAATCTGGTCACTAGTTCTTTCATGAATTCAATCATTTATTCAAGGAATAATTGAAAAGCATTGTTCTGTAGGAGAGACAATGTCCAGAAATAACTATAGTTTAGGGTAGAAATTATGAATGTCATATATAAGAGGAAGAGAACAGCCCACACTGAGGGGAAAAGAGAAGTGATGTTTGCAATGCACTTTGGAAGACAGGGAGCTTTTAAATACACCAGAATTTGAGATGAACAGAATGTGCAAAATATTTTTGAAAAAAGAGTGGGAACTACATGGGAACACTGAGTTACTCAGGTGAAATGTCTTTTTAAAAATATTTATTTATTTTATTTTATTTATTTTCTTATTTTTTTGGCTGTGTCGGGTCTTAGTTGCGGCACATGGGATCTTCGTTGAGGCATGCAGGATCTTTCGTGGCAGCACGTGGGCTCCAGGGCACGTGGGCTGTGTAGTTTGTGGCATGTGGGCTCTCTCATTGAGGTGTGCAAGCTCAGTAGTTGTGGCACGTGGGCTTAGTTGCTCTGTGACATGTGGGGTCTTAGTTCCCTGACCAAAGATGGAACCCGTGTCCCCTGCATTGGAAGGCAGATTCTTTACCACTGGACCACTAGGGAAGTCCCCATGTGAAATGTCTTAATTCGCCATAGACTAGGTGGTTTATAAAAAAGAGAAATTTATTTCTCATATTTCTGAGGCTGGAAATCCAGGATCAGGGTGCCATCACAGTTGGATTCTGGTGAGATCCCTCTTCTGATTTGCAGACTGCTGACATCTGGTTATATTCTCATATGGAGGCAAGCAGAAAGAGGAAGCAAACTTTCTTGTGAATCTTATAAGGGCATTAACCCCAATCATGTGGGCTCTACTTTCATGACTTCATCTAATCTAATTACCTCCCAAAGGCCCCTCTTCCTAATACCGTCACATCGGGCATAGGGTTTCAATATATGAATTGGGTGGGACACAAATATTCAGTTCATGAGGGGAATGTGGTAGATGTGAGAGGAGCAGTGAGGAAGGAATTGGGGCAAAAAGTATTCAGCCAGATTATGGAGGGCTTGAATGTCAGGTTAAGGATTCTGGCTAAGTTCTATGAGTGCTTTCAGGAATTCTACCCTATTATTGCTATTACCTGACATATTCTACTAAAAAACAAACCAAAATACATGAAAAGATATTTTATTCCTTTATTTTTATGTTTAGCAATTTTGCTTTCTAAATTATGACAAACCAATGGGACAAAGATTGGTTTTAAACACAATATCCAGACAAATGATACAGATGAACTTATTTGCAAAGCAGAAATAGAGACACAGACATAGAGAACAAACATATGAATACCAAAGGGGAAAGGGGTGGTGGGATGAACTGGGAGATTGGGATTGACATATATACATTACTATGTATAAAATAGTTAACTAATGAGAACCTACTGTATAGAACAGGGAACTCTACTCAGTGCTCTGTGGTGACCTAAATGGGTAGGAAATCCAAAAAAGAGCAGAGATATGTATATGTATAGCTTATTCACTTTGCTGTACAGCAAAAACTAACACAACATTGTAAAGCAACAATACTCCAACAAAAATTAATATAAATAAATAAATTAAATAACTGTGAAACTGTATAACAAAATAAAACAATATCCACAATATGGAAAATAAGGCTGATAAATAATGGAGTTATGGTTTTAAAGTAAATGTGATTGAAGGAAAGATGGCAAAATAAGTAGGAGGAAGAGACTAAGCTGAAGACATTTACGGGAAATTTTTGACAGCAATGAAATATCAAATATTTTTTGAACACATTATATGTTAAGATTTGTACAAGGTACTGACTGAGTTATTTAAAATGATTTTTTAAGGTATGAGCTCCCTCATGTATATATTCCCCACTAAGGTAGTCAGTCTGAGGTAAAATTGGAAATTAGACAATCACTCAGCACCAAATGTCAGAAAGAGTGTGGACTTCCCTGGTGGCGCAGTGGTTAAGAATCCGCCTGCCAACTCAGGGACACGGGTTCGAGCCCTGGTCTGGAAAGATCCCACATGCCGTGGAACAACAGACAAATAAACAAATAAAATAAATTAATTAAAAAAAAAAAAGTGTGGTGTTTGGTGTACTGACTTTGGGTTTATGCCAGAGTTCTGGCACAAAGTTGTATGATTGTGGGAAGTCACTGAAATGTTCAGATCTTCAGTTGTCCTTATACTTATCTTTATAACCTTATATAGGGCAAAGACTACCTGTTATACCTCCCTCCTGGGTCATTGGCACTCTCCAATACAATAATGCAGGGGAAAATGAATTTAATCTCATTATTCTTGTTCCTCTAAGAATTTCATCTCTCCCCAATTGCATATCTTGGGTTCTACTCCTTGATCCTACTGTCCTTTGGTTGACACAATCATTTTGGAAAATATTTCCATTAAAATATTAAAGACTGAGAAGTCCTGAAGTTCTGAGCATATAAATTGTAATGGTGTAATTTCAATCACCTTAACAGGATAAGTACTTTATCTTCTTGGTTTTAATCTCTCCACCTGTATGATTAAATAGTTTGCAAATTGATTACACAGAAGAATCACCTGATGAGCTTTCAAAAATATAAATTCCTGGGCCCAATCCCAGACCAATCAAATCAGAACTATAGAAAACAATCATGGAAGGTAAGAATATTTAAAATGACTAATGAAAGGCTGCAGTTCTATTTATAATTACAGACATAGATTTTGTCTATAAAACAGTAGAATTATACAGTGCCAGTTTTTAAAAGCTCTCTAGATTTTCTAGATGCACTGTTTCACTTATTTTCTCTGATTCTCACTTAAGGTTGTTGTGCTTAACTTCAAATGGAAACTAGGCTGTTGCCTAGTACACATCATACACTCCACATAATATCTTTATTAAGAAGAATAATAACGATATTCATAGCAGTAATAATAAAAAGAAAAATAATAAACATATTTGATCAGTACAGTGTGGCTATTTTGGGGATAATAAGGTGCAATATAATATCAAATTAGTGGAGGAGCTTCAAGATGGTGGAAGAGTAAGACTTGGGGATGACTTTCCTCCCCAAAAATACATCAGAAATACATCTACATGTGGAACAACTCCTACAGAACACCTACTGAATGCTGGCAGAAGACCTCAGACCTGCCAAAAGGCAAGAAACACCCCACGTACCTGGGTAGGGCAAAAGAAAAAAGAAAAAACAGAGACAAAAGAATAGGAAAGGAACCTGCAACAGTGGGAGAGAGCTGTGAAGGAGGAAAGGTTTCCACACACTAAGAAGGCCTTTCGTGGGTGGAGACTGCAGGTGGCGGAGGGGGGAAGCTTTGGAGCCACAGAGGAGAGCACAGCCACAGGGGTGCGGACGGCAGAGTGGAGAGATTCCCACACAGAGGATTGGTGCTGAGCAGCACTCACCGCCCCAAGAGGCTTGTCTGCTCACCCGCCAGGACAGGTGGGGGCTGGGAGCTGAGGCTTTGGATTCAGAGGTCAGATCCCAGGGAGAGGACTGGGGTTGGCTGCGTGAACACAGCCTGAAGGGAGCTAGTGCATCACAGCTAGCTGGGAGGGAGTCCAGGAAAAACTCTGGACCTGCCGAAGAGGCAAGAGACTTTTGCTTGCCTCTTTGTTTCATGGTGCGCGAGAAGAGGGGATTAAGAGCGCTGCTTAAAGGAGCTCCAGAGACTGGCGCGAGCCATGGCTTTCAGCGTGGACCCCAGAGACGGGCATGACATGCTAAGGCTGCTGCTGCTGCCACCAAGAAGCCTGTGTGCAAGCACAGGTCACTATCCACACCTCCCATCCCGGGACCCTGTGCAGCCCACCACTGCCGGGGTCCTGTGATCCAGGGACAACTTCCCCGGGAGAACACATGGCACGCCTCAGGCTGTTGCAACGTCACTGTGGGCTCTGCTGCTGCAGGCTCACCCTGCACTCCTTACCCCTCCTTCCCCCTGTCCTGAGTGAGCCAGAGCCCCCGAATCAGCTGCTCCTTTAACCGGTCCTGTCTGAGGGAAAAACAGATGCCCTCAGACGACCTACACACAGAGGCAGGGCCAAATCAAAAGCTGAACCCCAGGAGCTGTGAGTACAAAGAAGAGAAAGGGAAATTTCTCCCAGCAGCCTCAGGAGCAGCAGATTAAATCTCCACAATCAACTTGTTGTACCCTGCATCTGTGAACTACCTGAATAGACAACGAATCATCCCAAATTGAGGAGGTGGACTTTGGGAGCAACCCAAATATATATATATATTTTTCCCTTTTTCTCTTTTTCTGAGTGTGTATGTGTATGCTTCTGTGTGTGATTTTGTCTGTGTAGCTTTGCTTTTACCATTTGTCCTAGGGTTCTGTCTGTCTAGTTTTGTTTTTGTTTTTTTTTGGTATAGTTTTTAGTGCTTGTTATAATTCGTGCATTTTTTTTTTTTTTTTTTTGGTTTGGTTGCACTCTTCATTTTTCTTTCTTATTTTTTTATTTTATTACATTTTAAAACTTTTGTTAAATAATTATTTTTTATTTTAATAACTTTATTTTATTTTATTTTATCAGCTTCTTTATTTTTTTCTCCCTTTTATTCTGAGCCATGTGGATGACAGGCTCTTTGTGCTCCAGCCAGGTGTCAGGACAGCTGAGCCTCTGAGGTGGGAGAGCCAAGTTCAGGACATTGGTCCACAAGAGACCTCCCAGCTCCACATAATATCAAATTGGGAAAATCACCCAGAGATCTCCATCTCAATGCCAAGACCGAGCTCCAATCTACAACCACCAAGCTACAGTGCTGGACACCCTATGCTAAACAACTAGCAAGAAAGGAACACAACCCCATCCATTAGCAGACAGGCTGCCTAAATTCAGAATAAGGCCACAGACACCCCAAAACACATCACCAGACGTGGACCTGCCCAGCAGAAAGACATGATCCAGCCTCATCCACCAGAACACAGGCACTAGTCCCCTCCACCAGGAAGCCTACATAACCCACTGAACCAAACTTAACAACTACGGACAGACGCCAAAAACAATGAGAATTAAGAACCTGCAGGCTGTGTAAAGGAGACCCCAAACACAGTAAGTTAAGCAAAATGAGACGACAAAGAAACACACAGCAGATGAAGGAGCAAGGTAAAAACCCCGCAGACCTAACAAATGAAGAGGAAATATGCAGTCTACCTGAAAAAGTATTCAGAATAATGATAGTAAAGATGATCCAAGATCTTGGAAATAGAATGGAGAAAATACAAGAAACGTGTAAAAAGGACCTAGAAGAAATAAAGAGCAAACAAACAGTGATGAACAACACAATAAATGAAATTAAAAATACTCTAGAAGGGATCAATAGCAGAATAACTGAGGCAGAAGAACGGATAAGTGACCTAGAAGGTAAAACAGTGGAAATAACTACTGCAGAGCAGAATAAGTAAAAAAGAATGAAAAGAATTGAGGACAGTCTCAGAGACTTCTGGGACAACATTAAACACACCAACATTTGAATTATATGGGTACCAGAAGAAGAAGAGGAAAAGAAAGGGACCGAGAAAATATTTGAAGAGATTATAGTTGAAAACTTCCCTAATACGGGAAAGGAAATAGTTACAAGTCCAGGAAGCACAGAGAGTCCCTTACAGGATAAATTCAAGGAGAATATAACTATCAAAAATTAAACACAAAGAAAAAATATTAAAAAAAGCAAGGGAAAAAAACCAAATAACATACAAGGGAATCCCCATAAGGTTAACAGCTGATCTTTCAGCAGAAACTCTGCAAGCCAGAAGGGAGTCGCAGGATATATTTAAAGTGATGAAGAGGAAAAACCTACAACCAAGATGACTCTACCCAGCAAGGATCTCATTCAGATCTGAAGGAGAAATTAAAAACTTTACAGACAAGCAAAAGCTAAGAGAATTCAGCATCACCAAACCAGCTTTACAACAAATGCTAAAGAAACTTCTCTAGGCAGGAAACACAAGAGAAGGAAAACACCTACAATAACAAACCCAAAACATTTAAGAAAATGGTAATGGGAACATACATATCGATAATTACCTTAAATGTAAATGGATTAAATGCTCCAACCAAAAGACATAGAGTGGCTGAATGGATCCAAAAAAGACCCATATATATGCTGTCTACAAGAGACCCATTTCAGACCTAGGAACACATACAGACTGAAAATGAGGGGAAGGAAAAAGATATTCCATGCAAATGGAAATCAAAAAAAAGCTGGAGTAGCAATTCCCATTTCAGACAAAATAGACTTTAAGACAAACACTATTTCAAGAGACAAAGTGCACTACATAATGATCAAGTGATCAATCCAAAAAGAAGATATAAAAATTTAAAATATTTATGCACCCAACATAGGAGCACCTCAATACATAAGGCAAATACTAACAGCCATAAAAGGGGAAATCGACAGCAACACAATCATAGTAGGGGACTTTAACACCCCACTTTCACCAATGGACAGATCATCCAAAATGAAAATAAATAGGGAAACACAAGCTTTAAAAGATACATTAAACAAGATGCACTTAATTGATGTTTACAGGACATTCCATCCTTAAACAAGAGAATATACTTTCTTCTCAAGTGCTCATGGAACATTATCCAGGATAGATCATATCTTGGGTCACAAATCAAGCCTTGGTAAATTTAAGAAAATTGAAATCGTATCAAATATCTTTTACGACCACAATGCTATGAGACTAGATATCAATTATAGGGAAAAATCTAAAAAAATACAAACACATGGAGGCTAAACAATACACTACTTAATAACCAAGAGATGACGGAAGAAATCAAGGAGGAAATCAAAACATATCTGGAAACAAATGAAGATGAAAACACAGCAACCCAAAACCTATGGGATGCAGCAAAAGCAGTTCTAAGAGGGAAGTTTATAGCAATACAATCCTACCTTAAGAAACAAGAAACATCTCAAATAAACAACCTAAGCTTACACCTAAAGCAATTAGAGAAAGGGGAACAAAATAACTCCAAATTTAGCAGAAGGAAAGAAATCATAAAGATCAGGCCAGAAATAAATGAAAAGGAAAAGAAGAAAATGATACCAAAGATCAATAAAACTAAAAGCTGTTTCTTTGAGAAGATAAACAAAATTGATAAACCATTAGTCAGACTGATCAAGAAAAAAAGGGAGAAGACTCAAATCAGTAGAATTAAAAATGTAAAAGGAGAAGTAACAACTGACACTGAAGAAAAACAAAGGATCATGAGAGATTGCTACAAGCAACTATATGCCAATAAACTGGACAACCTCGAAGAAATGGACAGATTCTTAGAAATGCACAACCTTCTGAGACTGAACCAGGAAGAAATAGAAAATATGAACAGACCAATCATAAGAACTGAAATTGAAACTGTGATTAAAAATCTTCCAACAAACAAAAGCCCAGGACCAGATGGCTTCACAGGCCAATTCTATCAAACAGTTAGAGAAGAGCTAACACTTATCCTTGTCAAACTCTTCCAAAATATAGCAGAGGGAGGAACACTCCCAAACTCATTCTACGAGGCCACCATCACCATGTTACCAAAACCAGACGAAGATGTCACAAAGAAAGAAAACTACAGGCCAATATCGCTGTTGAACATAGATCGAAAAATCATGAACCAAATACTAGCAAACAGAATCCAACAGCACACTAAAAGGATCAAACACCATGATCAAGTGGCGTTTATCCCATGAATGCAAGGATTCCTCAATATATGCAAATCAATCAATGTGATACACCATATTAACAAATTGGAGGAGAAAAACCATATGATCATCTCAATAGATGCAGAGAAAGCTTTAGACAAAATTCAACACCCATTTGTGATAAAAACCCTCCAGAAAGTAGGCATAGAGGAACTTACCTCAATATAATAAAGGCCGTATATGACAAACCCACAGCCAACATCATCCTTAATGGTGAAAAACTGATTTCCACTAAGATCAGGAACAAGGCAAGGTTGCCCACTCTCACCACTATTATTCAACAAAGTTTTGGAAGTTCTAGTCACAGCAATCAGAGAAGAAAAAAATAAATAAATAAAAGGAATCCAAATCAGAAAAGAATTGAAACTGTCACTGCTTGCAGATGACATTATACTATATAGAGAGAATCCTAAAGATGCTACCAGAAAACTACTAGAGCTAATTAATGAATTTGGTAAATTCACAGGATACAAAATTAATGCACAAAAATCTCTTGCATTCCTATACAATAATGATGAAAAAATCTGATCGTGAAATTAAGAAAACACTCCCATTTACCATTGCATCAAAAAGAATAAAATATCTAGGAATAAACCTACCTAAGGAGACAAAAGACCTGTATGTAGAAAATTATGACACTGTTGAAAGAAATTAAAGATGATACAAATAGATGGAGAGATATAACATGTTCTTGGATTGGAAGAATCAACATTGTGAAAATGTCTATATGACCCAAAGCAATCTACTGATTCAATGCAATCCCTATCAAACTACCTCTGGCATTTTTCACAGAACTAGAACAAAAAAATTCACAATTTGCATGGAAATACAAAAGACCCCGAATAGTGAAAGCAATCTTGAGAAAGAAAAACAGAGTTGTAGGAATCAAGCTTCCTGACTTCAGACTATAATACAACGCTACAGTAATCAAGACAGTATGGTACTGGCGCAAAAACAGACACATAGATCAATGGAACAGGATAGTAAGCCCAGAGATAAACCCACACACATATGGTCACCTTGTCTTTGATAAAGGAGGCAAGAGTATACAATGGAGAAAAGACAGCCTCTTCAATAAGTGGTGCTGGGAAAACTGGACAGCTACATGTAAAAGAATGATATTAGAACACTCCCTAACACCATACACAAAAATAAACTCAAAATGGATTAAAGACCTAAGTGTAAGGCCAAATACTATTAAACACTTAGAGGAAAACATAGGCAGAACACTCTATGACATAAATCACAACAAGGTCCTTTTTGACCCACCTCCTAGAGTAATGCAAATAAAAATAAAAGTAAACAAATGGGACCTAATGAAACTTAAAAGCTTTTGCACAGCAAAGGAAACCATAAACAAGATGAAAAGACAACCCTCAGAATGGGAGAAAATATTTGCAAATGAAGCAGCTGACAAAGGATTAATCTGCAAAATTTACAAGCAGCTAACACAGCTCAATATTAAAAAAACAAACAACCCAATCCAAAAATGGGCAGAAGACTTACGTAGACATTCCTCCAAAGAAGATATACAGATTGCCAACAAACACATTAAAAAATGCTGAACATCACTAATCATTAGAGAAATTCAAATCAAAACTACAATGAGGTATCACCTCACAGCAGTCTGAATGGCCATCATCAAAAAATCTACAAACAATAAATGCTGGAGAGGGTGTGGAGAAAAGGGTACTCTCTTGCCCTGTTGGTGGGAATGTAAATTGATACAGCCACTATGGAGAACAGTATGGGGGTTCCTTCAAAAACTAAAAATAGACTTACCATACGACCCAGCAATCCCACTACTGGGCATATACCCTGAGAAAACCATAATTCAAAAAGGCTCAGGTACCACAATGTTCATTGCAGCTCCATTTACAGTAGCCAAAACATGTAAACAACCTAAGTGTCCAACAACAGATGAATGGATAAAGAAGCTGTGTCACATATATACAATGGAATATTACTCAACCATAAAAAGAAATGAAATTGAGTTATTTGTAGTGAGGTGGATGGACATAGAGTCTGTCATACAGAGTGAGTCAGAAAGATAAAAACAAATACTGTATGCTAACACATATATATGGAATTTAAAAAAAAAAAAAAAGGTCATGAAGAACCTAGGGGCAAGACAGGAATAAAGTCGCAGGCCTACTAGGGAATGGACTTGAGGATACGCGGATGGGGAAGGGTAAGCTGGGACAAAGTGAGAGAGTGGCAGGGACATATATACACCACCGAATGTAAAATAGATAGCTAGTGGGAAGCAACCGCATAGCACAGGGAGATCAGCTCGGTGCTTTGTGACCACCTAGAGGGGTGGGATATGGAGGGTGGGTGGGAGGGAGATGAAGAGGGAAGAGATGTGGTGATATATGTATATGTATAACTGATTCAGTTTGTTATAAAGTAGATACTAACATACCATTGTAAAGCAATTATACTCCAATGAAGATGTTAAAAAAATATATCAAATTAGTTATATTATAACCCCCATTGACTGATAAAGCAGAATGGATGAACATATCAGACTTGGCTTTACAGAACCCAGTAGGCCTCAAAGTGTAATTCTGAGGGTTTTATGGTTTTTACTTGTAATATGGAAATTTTAGCCTACCTATGCCTTAATTGTTATGCTTAATGTGTATGATATTGTTATATAATAAGAAATATATATTTGGTCTTCATCTCTGGTTCCTGGCACAGAGCATCAAAACCTTTGAAATTTATTTAGTGATGGGGTTAGAGGAAAGTTCTTTGTTATTCATAATAAGCCCCTTTCAACCACACCTGTCTTTAAGTTAATAAGGTGCCTCTTGGTGGGCTCCTCGATAGCTTCAGGATGGAGGTTGGCTGCCAGAGGAACCAACAATGTGAGTAGAGGATTAGAACTTTCAGCTCTTCCTACCTGACCTCCAGGGAGGCTAGATAGGCTGAAGATTGTGTTAATCCCCAGTGGCCAATGATTTACCCAATCCATGAATTGCTATCTCCATAAAAAGCTAGACAGCAGGATTGGAGAGCTTCCAGGCTGGTGAACGTGTTGAGGTGCAGGAAGAATGGCTCACCCAGAAAAGGCAGGGAAGCTCTGTGTCCCTTCCCCCATATCTTATCTTATACGTACATCTCTTCCGTTTGGCTGTTCATGAATTATATCCTTTGTAATAAACCGGTAATAGTAAATAAACTGTTTTTCTGAGTTTTGTAAGCCGTTCTAGCAAACTATGGAACCTGAAGAGGCAGTCATGGGAACTCTTGGTTTACAGTTATTTTGTCAGAAGTATAGGATATCCAGGATTTGCAACTGACATCTGAAGTGGGGGGTGGGGGCAATCTTGTGGGATTGAATCTTTAACTTGTGGGGTCTCTTCTAACTCCAGGTAGTTAGGGTCAGAATTGAATTGAATTGTAAGATACTCAGTGGTGTCTGGAAAGTTGTTGAATTGATTGATTTGGAAGAAAACCTCCACAGTTTTGGTGTCAAAAGTGCTGTGAGTAGGAAGTGACCTTAAGAGATATAAATAAAAAGACTTGAGATGATGGAAAATACAGAGCCAAAAATCATTATTTGGTGTCATAAAACACGCATTTAGCCTTTAGAGAATTCAGATTATTAAGAAAAACTTGCCCATTAGAAGACTCTGCAAACATAGCCAAAATGTATAGACATTAGTCCTGATACTCAATATTATTAAGTAGCAAAATATGGTTCGTTTTTCTCCTTACTTCTAGGTTTACTTAGAGGAAAAGTAGAGGACATCTTTAAAAAAATAATAAGGTTAGCTCTAATTGGGGCTCTGGTCAGAATAACAAATGGGTTAATTTTTTCACTGATTTTGTTCATTTCAGATTTTAAAAAATCATCGTTTTGGTAAATGTGTTTTACTGGATATTTGTTAGTTAAAAGTGGTTATGAGTTCATGGCTGAAATGAATACTACAACACTTGGGGATTTTAATTTTAAAATTTCAGATAGATTCCATAATTCCTTCAGGCAGTTTTTCTTGGTCTGAGTATAGCATTAACAGGGCTATTATCAGAACATACTGGTAATAAAGTAAAATCACTCAACTCATTAAAGGAAAAGTGCAGATGGCCATTATTAATGATGAGGACAGGGGAAAATAATCATGAAAACTCTGAAGCTTAAAAATAAGTATCAAAATGGCTGTAGTGTTAATTAGAGACATAGATTATATCCACATAAACAAAACTTCAGGTAAAGAATAGAAACAAAACAAAATCATTGTTGATTGTTTTAACCACATCATCCCATCTGGGTAATTGACTGACTTTTGTAATTTTCTTGATAATTCCAAATTACTGAGCTTGATTTAAGAATACCTACCATCACTTTATAACTTATCTGTAAATAAAACATATATATATCTACCAGTTTCCTTTCTCACAGAGTTGGAGCTTAATTAGAATCCTTCAGAGGAATTAACAGAAAACTGCAAAGCTTTTTAACACAAAATTTTAGGTTAAAGCTTTTTCAGAAAAAGAAATTAAGGTAGAGGACCCATGATTTCTTAACCATAACACTTCTACTAATATCTAGGTGAACTTATTAAAACAAAATAGAACAAAGGACAATAATAAAAACAAGCCACATTATTTTCCCAATTAGGTAAATGTATATATCATTATTATTATTTTAAAAGTCATATTTGCCATCTCATATATATGTACAATGCTTCTGTCAGCATTGTCTGGACAAGGTAACCTAAATTCCCCTGCTTTAATGCATATTTGCACCATCAGTTGGTGTTCTCACAGACCATGAAGTTGAACATTAGACCCTAAAAATATCCAGATGCAAAGAAATAAAAGTGTTGAAACATTAGGGGCACGGGGGATGTTTTTATTTTATAAATGTAATTAGAACAAGCTAATTTTACCTCAAAAGGCACAAAGCAGAATTAAAAATAAATAAAAATTTAAAAGAGCAAATTAAGGAGGAAATTCATTCCTCTTATTATTGAACTCTTTTTGAAAATAAAATATTCTGCATCAGATCATTAATAGAAATATAGGTTTGGGCATGTCTGTTATGTAATATTATAAGTAGAGACTTTGCCCACCACCCATTTAAAAGCAAAATAGAGTTTAACACTGAAAAATCATCAATAAGAAGTTCAGAGCCTGATCTTACATTTCGCTTTAAAATGCATAAATTCTATAAAAGAAAGGTAAAATGTCAGCAGGAAAAGCAGTCATAAATGTCTTTACTGGTCTAAGTTTTCTCCTTTCTGGACGAGAACATACAAATCAGAGTCATCCTCAATTTAAAAAAAAAAAAAAAAGGTAAAGAAAAAAAGAAAATGAAAGTTTAAGAAATTCCAAACTTTCACTTCACCTCTTGGATAGGGTTTAATTCCACTCTACCCTGGGTAGGAAAACAACATATTCAGGGAAATGCTTTTCTGAACTTCCCTTATCTACGTAAAGACAGATCCTCCAAAAGGAGCTCAATTGTCGTAAATTCCCTGCCAGGGAATTTCATCAAGCAGGGAAAATTGACTCTACCACAGAAGAGGAAACTAGAAGTGGACACCACACTCACACAAACTTTGTCACAAACTATCATACCTCCCATCTATTCTTCTAATGGCCCATTCATCTTTCCTGAAAATCATTTACTCTCCCCTAGGTTGCCTACAGCCTCCTTCCCTTACCCTAGTAAGAGGCTATATAAGCTCTTGAATCTCATCACTTTTCGGGGTATTCAGTTTTTTTTCCCATGATGTCCCCGTGCACATAAATATTAAAAATTAATAAATGTGTATACCTTTTCTCCTGTTAACTTGCTTATTGTCACTTATTTCATAGATCCAGCTATCAAACCTAGGCAGGTAGAGGGAAAGTCTTTCCTCCTCTGCGTATACAAACTATTATGATTTCAAAATATGATTTTTTGTACTAAGTCCTAAAAATCCAATGTGTGGATTATACCTGTGAATGAAAAATATTGCCTGCCAAATCAGTAAACAAAGGATGTTGCTATCAAGCCATCATATTATAGCTGCCCAGACGGGTGAGCTCTGAGGGAACTCAGGATGGAGACAAATGGGCTGTCCCCTGCCAAGCCCTCAGCCACTACAGTCACCCCCAACTGTGCACCCTGAGGAAATTCAGGATGGAGAAAATCAGGATACTGGCCTCAGATAGCTGAGGTGCATATCAAAGGAATGATTTCAGTGGGCCCAGACTCTTGCATCTTTGCATACATGGAAAAGCACTAAATTCCTTAGCTTGAGATATCCGATTTTCTTTAATTAACAGTAATCTTTTGATGATCTAACTACCTGGTCTTTGTTGCAAAGCTCCTATGTATACTGTCTCCCCCACGCTGCCCTTGTCTCTTCAGAACAGTCTCTCAGAGTTATCTGAGATGCTTCATCCCGGGCTTGAAGTCCTCAGAATGTCCACTGAATAAAACATAATTCTCAAGTTTTAGGTTGTATAATTTTTTAGCCAACAGACCTATAACACATCTCAGTTTGGACTAGCCACATTTCAAGTCTCAATAACCACACGTGGCTATTGGCTACCATATTGACAGCACAGATCTAGAGCATTCTGCTTAAAATTCAGTGCTGTCCCATGCTACCTATGTGATTTAGAGTCTTCACTAATGTTCAGTTTCCTCATCTATAAAATGAGAATAATAAAATTCTTCATCAACTTGACATGAGGATTAAAGAAATTCTGTAAGTAAAGCACTTATCAGACCACCTGGCAAAAAGAAAGCTCAATAAATAAATGTTAGAGTTTTTAAATAATAATTCTATAGCCGTGTTTTGTTTTTCCAATCTCAGTATAAGATTATAACATTACTCCACTATTTTATGTATGTATGTATGTATGTATGTATGTATGTATGTATGTATTTATTTATTTATTTATAATTGATTTACAGTATTAGTTTCAGGTGTACAACATAGTGATTCAAAATTTTTATAGATTATACTCTATTTATAGTTATTATTAAATATTGGATATATTCCCTGTGCTGTGCACTAAATCCTCATTTGTTTTATACAGAGTAGTATGTACCTCAATAAATGTTAGACTTTTGTAGTTATTGTTGTATTAAAAAGAAAGAGCTAATGATATAACTGAATGTGTTGTGAGGAGGTCAGAAATATTTTCTTACAAACTGAGGATACCAAGTTTTGATTGCAGGTTAATCTTTAATCAAAGAACAGGGAATCCTCACACTCCATGTTAAAAATGATGCTTATAATTTTAAGCCAATTTGGAATAAGCAAAAAAAATCATTAATGTCTCCAATGGAAAATTTGTCATTGTTTAGAGCACATCTTCTGAGTTTTCTGAGTCTAGCAGTCTAACATTTCATTGTCTCTGAACTATTTTACAACTTTGTAAACTGTAGATAACTGGTAGCAATGCAAAATAATTCTTGTTCTTAGACATGCAAATAAATTCTGTCTGGTGCAGGTCCAATTGACTCTTCCCCTCTCCTCCCATGGGAAAAAGTCAGTTTTGCATCAATTTGTAAATATCTACATTTCTTTTTTTTTTTTTTTTAACATCTTTATTGGAGTATAATTGCTTTCCAATGGTGTGTTAGTTTCTGCTTTATAACAAAGCGAATCAGCTATTCATATACATATATCCCCATATCTCCTATCTCTTGCATCTCCCTCCCACCCTCCCTATCCCATCCCTCTAGGTGGTCACAAAGCACCGAGTTGATCTCCCTGTGCTATGTGGCTGCTTCCCACTAGCTATCTAGTTTACATTTGGTTTTTCTACAGTTCTTCACTAAGGAAAGTTTATTCCATATAAATTTGTGCTTGTTTGAATTTTCATTTGAACAAATTGTAACATTTACCTGATTTCCTCATTAATAATTAGTTACATAAAATATTTAATATGTGTTCATTTTGTATCTTTATGAGAATCTTGGTTATACCCCTTTTGGAAAATTATCCTTTAACATAGTTATCTAGCATTATATTATCAGATTTATAAGAACGACCATGAACTCTGTCTACAAATTTGCACTTGCCATCTACCTCTACAAGGATTAAATCATGTGCTGCTGTAGCTACTGACTTTCAACAACCCCTGAAAGGAGTTCAGGGTGGAGAGCAAAAATGAGTCACTCTGTGTTCTGGGAAAAACTGGCAGAACAAGTCTTCAGATAGATATTTTCAGGAGCTAATTTTATGAGCCCAATTCTTGTATCTCCTCATATCTAGAAAAGCACTAAAATTCTTCATGGTGATGACTGTTCCTTGTGACTAGCAGAAACCTGCAAAAAAAATATGTGCTTGATCGTATGTACTCCCCCTTCACCAAAATCACATATATACTGACCTTCCTGCCTACTTCTTTGGAGCAGTTTCTCAGAGCAATTTGAAATTCTGTCTCCCAGGCTATAGTCCTCATTTTGCTCCAAATAAAGCTTAACTCACAGCTCTCATGTTGTGCATTTTTCTTTTGTCAACAGCTGAATAAAAATTCCCTAAACTTTAAAGAATTATGATTCCCTCTTTTCTATTCTTGATTTTGGTTGTGATCATACATGGTTAGAATCTTTCTGTGAAAGGTTTTGCGACACAAATAGTGTATAAGCTTTGCCTTTGAAAACACCACAGAACAGGGGGAAATAAATAAATGATTATGAAACAAATTAGTGTTCCGACATAAGTATGTACAAGTTGCTGGAAGACATTAGCTGGCAAAAGTGATGGGTGAAGGTGTTCAGGAGATGCTTCACTTGAGGCAGAAGTCTTTGAACTAAGGTGGGAAGCTGAAAAGGAAAGCTTAGGGTGAAAAAAATGAGAGCAAGTTCATTTTGGGCACATAGTGTGATGTATGTGAATCTTGTATTTCTTCTTTCTCCCTGATTTTATAGCTAAATTACTGAATTAAGAAAATGCCTCCATAAGATTCTTTTGCTTTTATGGCCTACATGCATAAATCTTGCAAGTTCATATAACCTTTTATAGCAATTCAAAACTATTAGGGCTATTTTTTCTGACTTGCATCAGGCTGAATAAACATAGTCTGATCAAGTGGAAATTTGTTATGGTGTCTTTCTCTGCTTTTTAAAGTAATCAAAACAGAGTTCTTGAAGCCTGAGTGTCTCACCTGTGCTGCTTAATGGCTCATTTATTTTGTTTATCTTGCTTTGGGAAAATCAGAGGTAGCTTGACATTTGCATTGCTAATAAATTGCTTGCAAATTACACTGGTAGTTCACTTGGTTTAGATCAGTGACTTACATTTGAACAGGGTTATCTGGTCATTGCTGTTATGATTACATATCTTCAAAGAGTCATGCTTTCTCATGTAAAACAGAGAATGTTGTCCACCATCCTGTTCTACAAGAATTGAGAAATTAGTCACTGTTGTCACTGACCTACTGCACACCCTAGAAAAGAATTCAGGGCAAAGATTAAGAATAAGACACTCTGTGCTCTGGGAAAACTAACAGAACAGGCCCTCAGATAGTTGATATTTTCAGGAGAAATTTTTAGGTACCCAAATTTTTGCATCTTCTCATACTTAGAAAAGCACTAAAATTATTAACTGAGATATCTGATCCTTGTGACTAGCAGTAATCTTTCAGTGAGATCTTGACTGCACTACATATAGTGTCTCCTCTTCTATCTCTTCAGTTTTTCAGAGCTATCTGAGAGGCTGTCTCCCAGGCTATAGTCCTCAGTAAGACACTAAATAAACTCAGTTCACAGCTCTTACATTGCAAATTCTTTTTTCCAAGTTGACGCATATAAGGGGTGTGGGTATGTATGTATATGTGTATATATATATATATATATATATATATATATATATATATATACATATATATATCTCCCTTATATATGACAGATCTTAGTATCCATCTTCATAATTTTCTTCTTCATTCTAAGTCCTTATGGTACCAGGTCTATAAAACATCTCATTTGCACATCTCATTGTTGGATTAGTCATTCTGTTTGGCTTCTGTATTCCAAAAACTGACATGCTGGTAGATATTATCATCTAACTGATTAACCAAGAAGGAAATCCAAGATACTATTTTAATCTATTCTGTCTCTTCTGTCTTATTCAATCAATCACTAAATTCAAAACTTGAATTTTGATTCAAATTTTCATCTGAATTAGTCTTCTTTATTCCCAAGGTCTGTGATCCAGTTTATCCCTTCATCATAATTCACATAGATTTTAATTTATTAACTCTTTCCCCTATCTTTAGTCTATCTCTTCTCTAACTATCCTGTAAACTTGTGCTTCCCAATTACTTTTACTTCATGGATCATGTAGAAAAAAGCAAATTTGTAAAGCATACTAGGATAAAAAAACGAGACTGCTCATTTGGTAGTGACTGGCTCAGGAGGCTTAATCCATCCTGAGGACTGAGTAGAATACATATTTCAAAACACTTACAACCTTGAAGGCACAACAGTGTACTGCTGTATGTTACTGGGAAGCTCTTTGGAGGCATTCAGTACAGGTCTCCCCAAGATGTGCCATTTTGGTATGTAGATCATTTTGAGCTAAAGGAAATCTAAATCCTGCAGGCTAAAGATAAACTACTGCCCCTACCTTAACTACCTAGAAGAATTTAAATTTGAAATTTTTCCCAGAAAAAGAATTATTACTAAAGGTAAATTTTATATACCATTGTGTATTGGCAATGGTAATTATACCATTGCGTATACACAAAACAATGGTATAGTTACCGAATATCTGCCCTTCTTGTCATCCTGTGAATGACTCTCCTGTCCTTGAAGCTCCAGGCTTCTAACCCATTCTTTAGCTCAGGATTGCATATATATCTCATTTTATTTTTCTGTCTTTGAACCTGTTATTTATTGGTTTGGCCAAAAAGTTCATTCGTTTTTTTCCATAGGATGTTATGGAAAAACCTGAATGAAATTTTTGGCCAAGCCAAATATGGGGTCTCTGAACTTCTCATGTGTGTGGGGTTCCCATACATAGAAAATTAAATTCAGTTTTCTCTGGTTAATATGTATCATGTCAATTTGATTATTAGACCAGGTGAAAGAACCTTTGAAAGGTAGAGAAAAATTCTTTCGTCCCTACATCTACTATAAACTAACACCAAGTTAATTATTTAATTACATTTCTACTATATACATTTTAAAATACTACATTGATTCTCCATTGTTAACAGGATAAAATTCAAATTTGTCATTTTATATTCAAGGTTTCTCACAATCAACTGAAGTACATTTTCTAGCACTATTTTTCATTTGCATCCTAGAAGAGTGTTTTGAAACAATTATCTTGATCTTCTCTCTTTCCCATAAAACCTTCACCATTTCTTCTTTGCTCTGAATGCTCTCTATAATTCCAACTACATATCCGAACATCTAGCCTGGGACACCAGAAAACAATTGTCGGCAACATCTTCATAATCTAAAATTGAAAAAAATATATAACTTCAAAATCAGATGCAAGGTTTTTAAGTAATAAGACGTGTTTAGATAAGAGAGTAAGCTAGTTGAGATAGAAAGAAATGGAAGAGAAAAACAAAACTATTAGACATGAAAACCTAAGGAGAAACAATGTGAATAAAGATGTAGTAAGCATTAACAACCAATTATTCAATACTCAATGTGACAGTGACTGTTCTAAGTGGCACACATCTAAGTTAATCTTTATAATAACCTTATTAAGTAAATACTATCATTATTGTCATGATATACATGAGAAAAATAAAACCCAGAGATTAAGTAAGCTGGTGAAAAGAAACAAAGTATAGGTCATTGAAAACTGTCATAAAGAAACATTTAAAAATAGTGGAAGAGAATAAAAAGATTAAAATGATTGATATAAGTAGAAAACTGTGAAGGACCTGAGATTTTAACATTCTTGAAAGTTAACAATTTGGTTGGCCTGTCAGTTTTGTGGATGCTTGCAGAAGGCACAAGATACCTGGTTCAGAGACAAAGGACTTAATTACTTACAGCCTAGCAAGCAGTATGAGCTTTATATTTCTCTTACTTTGACCCAGAAGTCCCTGGAGTGGTTTAGGAGCATGCTGCAAATGCTTTGGGTTTGCAGGACATCTGAAGAATCTTGAATTTAAGTAATCCCAATCTTTTAAAATGGAAACTGCTTGCTCCAGAGGGAGACATTATTCTTATTAGACTAGACAGCTAGCAAATCTGTACAAAAGGAAATTTAATTCCTCTGCTCATAATACAGGCAGAAATATGAGAGATCCTTAGAGAATTGTCTCTCAGTAGTAAGAGAATGTTTACTATGGATGATGAAGGTTATACATTATACTCAATGTATACAGAAGGAAAGAAACAACAAATGAGACAGAAAAATATTAAAATATATGAAGGAAGAAAGCCTTCCTTAAAAAAAATCATAGACTCAAGGGAGATCCAAAGTTGCAGCAATCATAAGACAAATTGAAAACATTGCTAAACAAAAAACTATGATTCTTTATTGGGCCTGTAAGCAGAAAAGCAGGTTGACTTCAGGGAGGAAAATCACACTAACATCTACCTAACTCACAGAAACCTCATAAAGCCAGAGGATACTAAAGTAATATCCACAAAAGCAGAATTAAAAAGTATGATCAAAATATTTATATCTTGCAATTAAAAAATATACATATAAATACCTATCCTTCTCAAACACTTCCAAAAGATTGAAGAGGAGGGAACACTCCCAAAGTTATTCTATGAATCCACCATCATCCTGATACCAAAACCAAGCAAAGACACTACCAAAAAAATAAATTACAGGCCAATAACTTTGATGAATATTGATGCAAAAATTCTCAACAAAATATTAGCAAATTGAATCCAATAACACATAAACAGAATCATACACCATGATCAACTTGGGTTCATTCCAGGGTTGCAAGGATGGCTCAACATATGCAACTCAATCAATATGATACACCACATCAACAAAAGAAAAAACAAAACCACAAGATGACCTCAATAGATGCAGAAAAAGCATTTCATAAAATTCAACATCGATTTATGATAAAAACTCTTGCCAAAGTGGGTGTAGAGAGAACATATCTCAACATAATAAAAACAATTTATGACAAATACACAGCCAACATAATACTCAATGATGAAAAGCTGAAAACCTTCCTTCTAAATTCTAGAAGAAGATAAGGATGCCCACTCTCACCAATTCTATTCAACAGAGTATTGTAAGTCTTAGCCACAGGAATCAGACAAGAAAAAGAAATAAAAGGTATTCAAATCAGAAGGGAAAATGTAAAATTGTCATTATATTTAAGGGACATTATACTCTACCTAGAGAAACAAAGTTTCCACATAACAACTATTAGAACTAATAAGTGAATTCAGCAAGGTAGCAAGATACAAGATTAATATACAGAAGTATGTTGCATTTCTTTAAACTAAAAAATAGTTTTCATAAAGAGAATGTAATAAAACAATCCTGTTTAAAATCACATTTAAAATACCTAGGAATAAAGCTGACCAAGGAGGTAAAAAACTTCTATGCTGAGAACTATGGAACACTGATAAAGGAAATCAAAGATAATTCAAGAAAATGGAAAGATATTCCATATTCTTGGATCAGAAGAACTAATATAGTTAAAAAGACCATACTAAACAAGCAATCTACATATTTAATGTGATCCCTATCAAACTACCCATGACATTTTTCACAGAAATAGAACAAATAATCCTAAAATTTACAAGGAACCACAAAAGACCCAGAACTGCCAAAACAATCCTGAGTAAAATGAACAAAGGTAGAGGCATAACCCTCCCAGACTTCAGACAATACTACAAAGCTACCATAATCAAAACAGGATGGTATTTACACAAAAGAGAGATATAGATCAGTGGAGTGGAATAGAGAGCCCAAAAATAAACTCACACACCTTCAGTCAATCTTTGACAAAGGAGGCAAGACTATAACAAAGGAGAAAAGAGAGTCTCTTCAGCAGGTGGTGTTGGGAAAGCTGGACAGCTGTATGTAAATTAATGAAGTTAGAATATTCCCTCCACACTGTACACAAAAATAAACTGAAAATGACTTAAAGACTTAAATATAAGACATGATACCATAAGACTCCTAGAAGAGAAAATAGGCAAAACATTCTCTGACAGAAATCTTTGCAAGGGACTTCTCTGGTGATGCAGTGGTTAAGAATCTACCTGCCAATGCAGGGGACATGGGTTTGAGCTCTGGTCCGGGAAAATCCCACATGCTGTGGAGCAACTAAGACCATGCTCCACAACTACTGAGCCTGCACTCTAGAGCCTGAAAGCCACAACTACTGAGCCCACGTGCCACAACTACTGAAGCCTGCGTGCCTAGAGCCTGTGCTCTGCAACAAGAGAAGCCACTGCAGTGAGAAGCCTGTGCATCACAATGAAGAGTAGACCCTGCTGACCGCAACTAGAGAAAGCCCGTGCACAGCAATGAAGACACAACACAACCAAAAATAAATAAATAAATAACAGAAATTCTAGCAATATTTTTTAGGTCAGTCTCCCAAGGCAATAGAAATAAAAGAAAAAAAAAGGTGGGGGGGTGGGACCTAATCAAACTTATACGCTATTGCACAACAAGGGAAACCATAAACAAAATGAAAAGACAACTTAAGGACTGGGAGAAAATATGTGCAAATGATATGACCATTAAGGGCTTAATTTCCAAAATATACAAACAGCTCATACAACTCAACATCAAAAAACAACAACAAGAACAACAAAAGAACAATAAAAAATAATGGGTAGAACACCTAAAGAGATATTTCTCCAAAGACGACAGATGGACACCCGGCACATGAAAAGATGCTCAGCATCGCTAATTATTAGAGAAATGCAAATGAAAACTACAATAAGGTATTAAATATTATGAATAATAATATTGTGGCTATGATGGAGATTCTTTACTCTTAGAAGATACACTAAAGTATTTAAGATGAAGCCTCATTATTCCTATAAATAAATAAAGATAGAACAAAAAATATGGATAAAGCAAAGTGATAACATATTATTTGTGAATCTAAGTGAAGACTAAATGACTGTTCAATGGTCTATTATTTTTTTTAAAAATCAAGCAAAGTAAAGGTTAAATGAAAAGGAAAATACACCAGCAAACACAAAGACAAACATCAGAGAGGTTGACCTCAAGACAAAGCATAATCAGCAAGGTAAAGGGTTCCAAGGAAGCTCTGCCATCAATCTTAATGTACCACAGCATAGCATAACATTCATAAAACAAATGCTGCAGGAAATAGAAAGAAATACAATAACACGACAAATGAAGTGGTCAAAAAATACTTAGGAGTATAGAAAGTAAATAGATTATGAATTAAGTAGCTTTAATAAACATACCAAATTTACACCCTGAATTCAGAGAGTAAAGCTTCTTGGAAACTGCATTTGCAAAATTTGACCAAATATTAGTCCTCAATATCAATAAATTCCAATACTAAAAATAGTACAGACCATGAATGAATAAAAATAGGAATAAACATCAAAAATAGGAACCTAAAAGTTAGGAAGACAAACAAACACATGAAAAACCTCTCTGTTAAACAACTTTTGTTTCAGCAGAGGTTCAAAACAGAAATTTAGAAATATCTAGAAAATAAGGATAGTGAAAACACTGGTTATCATATTTTATGGTATATCACTAAATAGCTGTTCAGAGAAAAATAAAACCATTAGCATACACATTACTAAAATATAATATGTCTTGCAAGCATACAAGAGAGTTGACTAAAATTCATTTATAAACCATGAGAAAATTCAGAAACAAGGTCAGTTACAAAAATAACATACAAAAATTTACAAGTTTTTCTATTTACAAACAGTAACCTATTAGGAAACAAAAAATATAATGTTTTAAATAGAGCCAAAGAACATAAAATAAATAAGAATAGGTTTAATAAGGAATGTGTAGAACCTCTATGTAAAAAACATAATTTATTATTTGACTGAGTTGAGGTATGGAGTATATGGAAAAACATTTCTTGTTCTTGAATACAAAGACTTCACATTGTACTGATGTTGATTCCTTCTCTATTAACCTGTGAATTCAATGTTATCCAACATGACAAGAGGGGTCACATTTCACTTTACATGTTTCTGTTTTGCCTTGAATATTTACAGATGAATGAATAGTTACTATACTTCCAAATGAAGAATAAAAATTAAAACAAAATGAAAACAATGGAATCTTGAAGGACTTTTTAGGTGTGAACAAATGTCATAGCTAATAACTAATGCTTATGAAGTGTTTACCATGTTCCAAATTCTGTTCTAGATGACTTAAATGGATGAATTTATGTAATCCAGAGTCATTACCAGTTTTCATAAAGTAAATCACAAACTGTGAGAATGATTATTATACCAAATATTCATACCACTCTACCCTTATCATTTTTATGAGTTAGAAGTATTAGATAGAACCCTACATACAAAATATGCTCATAGACTGTCATTGTGTTAAAAACTAACATAGGCATTTTAAGTCAATTATACTTCAAGAACAACCAAACACATTCATAGAAAAAGAGATCAGATTTGTGGTTACCAAAAGTGGAGAGGGGGTAGGAGTAGGGGGAATTGGATGAAGACATTCAAAAGGTACAAACTTCCAGTTATAAGATAAATAAGTACTAGGGATGTAATGTACAACATAATTAATATAATTAAGTTTGCTGCATGTTATATATGAAAGTTCTTAAGAGAGTAAATCCTAATAAATCCTAAGAATTCTCATCACAAGGAAAACATTTTTTTTCAATTTCTTTAAATTTGTATCTATGTGAGATGATGGATGCTCGCTAAATTTAATATGGCAATCATTTCATGATGTATGTAAGTCAAATCACAACGCTGTACAACTTAAACTTATACAGTGCTGTATGTCAATAATATCTCAATAAAACTGGAGGAAAAAATTAAATAATTAATCAAAAACTTTAGCATTTCAGGTTAACTTAATTAAATCTTAATGGTTTTTGTTTGTTTTAGATTCTTGTATGAAATTTAAATAGGAAACACTTTTAGGTAACATACATGCACAGTCATGGATAGTTATTGTCTAAAAGACGGTAAGAGCCAAGTTATAAAAGATACCACTAGTGGTCATGAGGATAAAGAATGTGGGGTCTGGGGAGGACTGATAGTAGAGATGAGAAGGAAACAAAGGAAAATATCATTACTTCAGTCTTGCTATTTTAATCTAGTATTCCCATAGGTAATTAGAATAAACAATTATTTAATTTGAAATCAACATCTCAAAATACATTGAAGAGATTGGTTGCAAGTGTTTTTTTTTTATTTCTCAGAAATGGTCTTGATCAGTGGAAAGACTTAGGGACTGGTTGGAACTACTGAAAACTGGTTTCTAATCTTAGGCCCATCTCTGAGGAACCTTGAACAAATTATTCTCTGCATGCTTCCTTCTTAATCAAACATGAGGGAATTTACTCTGCAGATATGTGAAACCATAAGGATTTACCTAGAGAGTAATTTTGCAATATTGAATGAATAAAACTAAAACCTAATGCCTTCCCTGCATACAGCCCAGTCACCATGTCAATTTTAAATGGCCATTTGATTTGATCTATCATGGACCATTTTCTATATTCTTTTCTACATTTATATTTCCATTTGAGAGAATAAAATTGATATAAGTGGCAACTTAAAATAAATTATTTGAAGTAAATATTTTGTGGGTTTTTGTCTATATTATCATGTCATATTTCAACTTTAATTTACTGCAATTAGAAATATTTATCTCTTTCCTCACTTTTTTTGTCAAAACATTTGTTAGGACTCAGAAACAAATGATGTACTTTAGGGGAATGGTGTAAAATTTATGAACTAATTTCTATGGTACCAGTTGAAGTCCATGGATAAGAGGCCATTCAAGTATTAAAATAGGGGGAGACCTTCAAGATGGCAGAAGAGTAAGATGTGGAGATCACCTTCCTCCCCACAAATACATCAGAAATACATCTACATGTGGAACAACTCCTACAGAAAACATACTGAACACTGGCAGAAGACCTCAGACATCCCAAAAGGAAAGAAACTCCCCACGTACCTGGGTAGGGAAAAAGAAAAAAGAAAAAACAGAGGTAAAAGAATAGGGATGGGACCTGCACCAGTGGGAGGGAGCTGTGAAAGAGGAAAAGTTTCCACACACTAGGAAGCCCTTTCACTGGCAGAGACAGGGGGGTTGCGGGGGGGTTAGCTTCAGAGCCATGGAGGAGAGTGCAGCAACAGGAGTGCAGAGAGGAAAGCGGAGAGATTCCCACACAGAGAATTGGTGCCAACCAACACTAACCAGCTGGAGAAAGTTCTCTGCTCACCCACTGGGACAAGTGGGGGCTGGGGGCTGAGGCTCCAGCTTTGGAGGTCAAAACTCAAGGGGAGGACTGGGGTTGGCTGTGTGAACACAGCCTGAAGGGGGCTAGTGTGCCACAGCTGGCCAGGAGGGATTCTGGGGAAAAGTCTGGAACTGCCAAAGAGGCAAGAGACATTTTCTTGCCTCTTTGTTTCACGGTGCGTGAGGAGAGGGGGTTCAGAGAACCACCTAAATGAGTTCCAGAGATGGTCGCAAGCTTCAGCTATCAATGAGGACCCCAAAGATGAGCATGAGACGCTAAGGCTGCTGCTGCAGCCACCAAGAAACCTGTGTGCAAGCACAGGTCACTATCCACACATCCCCTCCTGGGAGCCTGTACAGCCCACTACTGCCGGGGTCCTGTGATCCAGGGACAACTCCCAGGAGAACATAAGATGCCCCTCAGGCTGGTGAAATGTCATGCCAGCCTCTGCCACCACAGGCTTGTGCCACATTCCGTACCCTTCCCTCCCCCTGGCCTGAGTGAGCCATAGCCCCCTAATCAGATGCTACTTTAACCCTGTCCTGTCTGGGATGGGAACAGACGCTCTCAGGCGACCTACAGGCAAAGGTGGGGTCAAATCCAAAGCTGAACCAAGGGAGCTGTGCAAAGAAAGAGGAGAAAGGGAAATATCTCCCAGCAACTTCAGGAAGAACAGATTAAATCTCCACAATCAACTTGATAGACCTGCATCTGTGGAATACATGAATAGACAACGAATCATCCCAAACTGAGGTGGTGGACATTGGGAGCAACAATATATATATATATTTTCCCTTTTTCTCTTTTTGAGTGTGTAGGTGTATGTTTCTGTGTGTGATTTTGGCTGTATAGCTTTGCTTTTACCATTTGTCCTAAGGTTCTGTCTGTCCTATTTTTTTTTTTAGTATACTCTTTACAACTTGTTATCATTGGTGGATTTGTTTTTTGGTTTGGTTGCTCTCTTCTTTCTTTCATTCTTTCCTTTTTTTAAAATTATTTTTAAAGTTTTTTTATTTTTAATAATTATATTTATTTTTCATTATAATAACTTTATTTTTTTATTATTATTTTTTAAATTCTTTCTTTCTTTCTTCTCACTTTTATTCTGAGCCCTGTGGATGACAAGGTCTTGGTGCTCCGGTCAGGTGTCAAGCCTGTGTCGCTGAGGTGGGAGAGCTGAGTTCTGGACATTGGTCCACCAGAGAACTCCCAGTTCCACGTAATATCAAATGTAGAAAGTCTCCCAGAGATCTCCATCTCAACGCCAAGACACAGCTCCAATCAATGACCACCAAGCTACAGTGCTGGACACCCATGACAAACAACTAGGAAAACAGGAACATAACCACACCCATTAGCAGAGAGGCTGCCTAAAATCATAATAAGGTAACAGACACCACAAAACACAACACTGGATGTGGACCTGCCCACCAGAAAGACAAGATCCAGCCTCATGCACCAGAACACCAGCACTAGTCCCTCCACCAGGAAGCCTACACAACCCACTGAATGAACCTTAGCCACTGGGGGCAGAAGCCAAAAACAACAGGAACTACGAACCTGCAGCCTGTGAAAAGGAGACCCCAAACATAGTAATTTAAGCAAAATGAGAAGACAGAAACAAACAGCAGATGAAGGAGCAAGGTAAAAACCCAACAGACCAAACAAATGAAGAGGAAGTAGGCAGTGTACCTGAAAGAGAATTCATGCTAATGATAGTAAAGATGATCCAAAATCTTGGAAATAGAATGGAGAAAATATAAGAAACGTTGAACAAGCACCTAGAAGAACTAAGGAGCACACAAACAATGATGAACAACACAATAAATGAAATTTAAAATTCTGTAGAAGGAATCAATAGCAGAAAAACTGTGGCAGAAGAATGGATAAGTGACCTCGAAGATAAAATAGTGGAAATAACTACTGCAGAACAGAATAAAGAAAAAAGAATGAAAAGAATTGAGGACAGTCTCAGAGACTTCTGGGACAACATTAAATGCATGAACATTCGAATTATAGGGGTCCCAGAAGAAGAAGAGAAAAAGAAAGGGATTGAGAAAATATTTGAAGAGATTATAGTTGAAAACTTCCCTAATATGGGAAAGAAAATAGTTAGCCAAGTCCAGGAAGGACAGAGAGTCCCATACAGGGTAAATCCAAGGAGAAACACACCAAGACACATATTAATTAAATTAGTAAAAATTAAATTAAAAAAAATATTAAAAGCACCAACAGAAAAGCAACAAATAACATACGAGGAAATCCCCATAAGGTTAACAACTGAACTTTCAGCAGAAACGCGGCAAGCCAGAAGGGAGTGACAGGACATATTTAAAGTGATGAAAGGGAAAAACATTCAACCAAGATGACTCTACCCAGCAAGGATCTCATTCAGATTCAATGAAGAAGTTAAAACATATACAGACCAGAAAAAGTTAAGAGAATTCAGCACCTCCAAACCAGCGTTACAACAAATGCTAACGGAACTTCTCTGGGAGGAAACACAACAGAAGGAAACGGAAAGAGCTACAATAACAAACCAAAAACATTTAAGAAAATGGTAATAGGAACATACATACCAAAAACAACCTTAAATGTTAATGGATTAAATGCTCCAACCAAAATACATAGACTGACTGAATGGATACAAAAATGAGACCAGTATATATGCTGTCTATAAGAGATACACTTCAAACCTAGGGACACATACAGACTGAATGTGAGTGGATGGAAAATGATATACCATGCAAATGGAAATCAAAAGAAAGCCAGAGTAACAATTCTTCTGTCATACAAAATAGACTTTAAACTAAAGACTATTAAAAGAGACAAAGAAGGACACTACATAATGATCAAAAGATCAACCCAAGAAGAAGATATAACAAGTGTAAATATTTATGCACCAAACATAGGAGCACCTCAATATAAAGGCAAATGCTAACAGCCATAAAAGAGGAAATCAACAATAACACAATCATAGTAGGGGACTTTAACACCCTACTTTGACCAATGGACAGATCATCAAAAATGAAAATAAATAAGGAAACACAAGCATTAAATGATACATTAAACAAGATGGACTTAATTGATATTTAGAGGACATTCCATCCAAAAACAACAGAATACACTTTCTTCTCAAGTGCTCATGGAACATTCTCCAGGATAGATCATATCTTGGGTCACAAATCAAGCCTTGGTAAATTTAAAACTGATATCATATCAAGTATCTTTTCCGACCACAGTGCAATGAAACTGGATACCAATTACACAAAAAAATCTGTAAAAAGTACAAACACATGGAGGCTAAACAATACACTACTTAATAACCAAGAGATCACTGAAGAATTCAAAGAGGAAATCAAAATATACCTAAAAACAAATGACAATGAAAACACGATGACCAAAACCTATGAGATGCAGCAAAAACAGTTCTAAGAGGAAAGTATATAGCAATACAATCCTACCTCAAGAAACAAGAAACATCTAAAAGAAGCAACCTAACCCTTCACATAAAGCAACTAGAGAAAGAAAAACAGAAAAAGCCAAAGTGAACAGAGCAAAGAAATCATAAAGATAAGATGAGAAATAAATGAAAAAGAAATGAAGGAAACAATAGCAAACATCAATAAAAGTAAAAGCTGGTTCTTTGAGAAGATAAAAACAATTGATAAACCACTAGCCAGACTCATCAAGAAAAAAAGGGAGAAGACTCAAATCAATAGAATTAGAAATGAAAAAGGAAAAGTAACAACAGACACTGCAGAAATACAAAGGATCATTAGAGATTACTACAAGCAACTATATGACAATAAAATGGACAACGAGGAAGAAATGGACCAATTCTTAGAAAAGCACAACCTTCCAAGACTGAATGAGGAAGAAACAGAAACTATAAACAGACCAATCACAAGCACTGAAATTGAAACTGTGATTAAAAATCTTCCAACAAACAAAAGCCCAGGACCAGATGGCTTCACAGGTGAATTCTATCAAACATTTAGAGAAGAGCTAACATCTAACTTTCTCAAACTCTTCCAAAATATAGCAGAGGGAGGAAGAATGCCAAACTCATTCTATGAGGCCAAGATCACCCTGATACCAAAACCAGACAAAGATGTCACAACGAAAGAAAACTACAGGCCAATATCACTGATGAAAGTAGATGCAAAAATCCTCAGCCAAGTAATAGCAAACAGAATCCAACAGCACATTAAAAGAATCATACACCATGAACAAGTTAGGTTTATCCCTGGAATGCTAGGATTCTTCAATATACGCAAATCAGTCAATGTGATCCACCATGTCAACAACTTAAAGAATAAAAACCATATGTTCATCTCAATAGATGCAGTAAAAGCTTTTGACAAAATTCAACACCAATTTATGATAAAAATACCCTTCAGAAAGTAGATGTAGAGGGAACTTATCTCGACATAATAAAGTCCATGTATGACAAACCCACAGCCGACATCATTCTCAATGGTGAAAAACTAAAACCATTTCCACTAAGATCAGGAAAAGACAGCGTTGCCACTCTCACCACTATTATTCAACATCGTTTGGAAGTTTTAGTCACGGAAATCAGGGAAGAAAAAGAAATAAAAGGAATCCACATCAGAAAAGAAGTAAAGCTGTCACTGTTTGCAGATGACATGATATTACACATAGAGAATCCTAAAGATGCTATCAGAAAAATGCTAGAGCTAATCAATGAATTTGCAAAAGTAGCAGGATACAAAATTAATGCACAGAAATCTCTTGCATTCCTATACACTAATGATGAAAAATCTGAAAGAGAAATTACAGAAACACTCTCATTTACCATTCCAAAAAGAAAAAGAATAAAATACATAAGAATAAACCTACCTAAGGAGAAAAAAGAGCTGTGCAGAAAACTAAAAGACACTGATGAAAGGAATTAAAGATGATACAAACAGATGGAGAGATATACCATGTTTTTGGATTGGAAGAATCAACATTGTGAAAATGACTATACTACCCAAAGCAATCTACAGATTCAATGCAATCTCTGACGTTTTACTACTGGCATTTTTCACAGAACTAGAACAAAAAATTTCAGTATTGTGTGGAAACACAAAAGACCCCAAATAGCCAAAGCATTCTTGAGAAAAAAAAATGGAGCTGGAGGAATCAGGCTTCTTGACTTCAGACTATACTACAAAGCTACAGTAATCAAGACAGTATGGTATGGGCACAAAAACAGAAATGTAGCTGGAGGGAACAGGATAGAGAGCTCAGAGATAAACCCACACATATATGGTCACCTTAGTTTTGATAAAGGTGGCAAGAATATACAGTTGAGAAAAAACAGCCTCTTCAATAAGTGTTGCTGGGAGAACTGGACAGCTACATGTAAAAGAATGATATTAGAACACTCCCTAACAGCATACACAAAAATAAACTCAAAATGTATTAAACTCCTAAATGTAAGGCCGGACACTATAAAACTCTTAGGGGAAAACATAAGCAGAACACTCTATGACATAAATCACAACAAGATCCTTTTTGACTCACCTCTTAGAGAAATGGAAATAAAAACAATAATAGAAAAATGGGACTTAATGAAACTTAAAAGCTTTTCCACAGCAAAGGAAACCATAAACAAGCGCAAAAGACAACCCTCAGAATGGGAGAAAATATTTGCAAATGAAGGAACTGCCAAAGGATAAATCTCCAAAATATACAAGCAGCTCATGCAGTGCAATAAGAAAAGAAAAAAACAACCCAATCTAAAACTGGGCAGAAGATCTAAATGGACATTTCTCCAAAGAAGATATACAGATTGCCAACAAACACATGAAAAAATGTTCAACATCAGTAATCATTAGAGAAATGCAAATCAAAGCTACAATGAGGTATCACCTCACACCAGTCAGAATGGCCATCAACAAAAAATCTACAAACAATAAATGCTGGAGAGGGTGTTGAGAAGAGGGAACCCTCTTGCACTCTTGGTGGGAATGTAAATTTATACAGCCACTACAGAGAACAGCATGGAGCTTTCTAATAAACTAAAAATAGAACTACCATAAGTCCCAGCAATCGCACTACTGGGAATATACCCTGTGAAAACCATAGTTCAAAACGACTCATGTACTACAATGTTCATTACAGCTCTATTTACAATAGCCAGGACATGGAAGCAACCTAAGTGTCCATGGACAGATGAATAGATTAAGAAGATGTGGCACATATATACAATGGAATATTACTCAGCCATAAAAAGAAACCAAATTGAGTCATTTGTAGTGAGTTGGATGGACCTAGAGTTTGTCATACAGAGTGAATTAAGTCAGAAAGAGGTAAACAAATACTGTATGCTAACACATATATATGGAATCTAAAATGAAAAAAAAAAATGGTTATGAAGAACCTAGGGCCAGGATGGGAATAAAGACACAGACTTACTAGAGAATGGACTTGAGGACACAGGGAGGGGGAAGGGTAAGTTAGGACAAAGTGAGAGAGTGGCATGGACATATATACACTATCAATGTAAAATAGCTAGTGTGAAGCAGCCACATAGCAGAGGGAGATTAGCTTGATGCTTTGTGACCACCTAGAGGTGAGTGGGAGAGGGAGAGTGGGAGGGACAGAGATGCAAGAGGGAAGAGATATGGTGATACATGTATATGTATAGCTGATTCACTTTGTTATAAAGCAGAAAGTAACACACCATTGTAAAGCAATGTTACTCCAATAAAGATGTTTAAAAAAAAAAGAATTAAAATAGAACTTCAAGATGGTGGAAGAGTAAGAGGTGGAGATCACCTTCCTCCCCACAAATACATCAGAAGTTCAACTACATGTGGAAGAATTCCTATAGAACATCTGTTGAACACTGGCAGAAGACCTCAGACTTCCCAAATGGCAATAAAATCCTCACATACCTGTGTAGGGCAAAAGAAAAAAAAAAAACAAAAAAACAAAGACAATAGAATAGGGATGGGACCTGTACATCCGGGAGGGAGCTGTGAAGGAGCAAAAGTTTGCACCCACTAGGAAACCCCTTCAGTGATAGAGACCAGGAGGGGGCAGGGGGTGTGCCACGGAGCCATGGAGGAGAGCGCAGCAACAGGGTGCAGAGGGCAAAGTGGAGAGTTTCCCACACAGAGGATCAGTGCCAACCAGCACTCACCAGCCTGAGATGCTTGTCTGCTCACCCACCGTGGTGGGTGGAGTCTGGGAACTGAGGGTCAGGCTTCAGATGTCAGATCCCAGGGAGAGGACTGCGGTTGGCTGCATGAAGACAGCCTGAGGGGGCTAGTGTGCCACAGCTAGCCAGGACGGAGTCCAGAAAAATGTCTAGACCTGTAGAAGAGGCAAGAGACCATTGTTTTGGGGTGTGTGAAGAGAGGAGATTCCTTCCCCATCTGCCCACAGAAGGCAGAGCGCCACCTAAATTAGCTCCAGAGACGGGTATGAGCCATTGTTATCAGCTTGGACCCCAGAGACGGGCATGAAACAATAACGCTGCTGCTGCAGCCACCAAAAATCCTGTGTGCAAGTGTGGGTCACTATCCACACTGCCCCCCCTGAGAGCCTGTTCAGCCTGCCACTGCCAGGGTCCTGTGATCCAGGGACGACTTCCCTTGGAGAACACATGGCATGCCTCAAGCTGTTGCAACATGACAGTGGTCTCTGCCACCGCAGATCCGCCCAGCATTCCAATTATGACTACTGTACCCCTCTCTCCCCATGGCATGAGTGACCCAGAGCCACCTAATCAGCTGCTGCTATAAGCCCTTCATGTCTGCACTGGGATCAGATATCTGAGGGTGACCTACACACAGAGATGGAGGTGGGGCGAAAACGAAAGCTGAATACCAGGAGATATGTGAACAAAGAAGAGAAGGGGAAATTTCTCCATGCAGCCTAAGGAGAGGCAGATTAAATCCCCACAATCAATTCATGTACCCTGCATCTCTGGAATACTTGAATAGACAACGAATCATCCCAAAAATGACGCAGTGGAAATTTGGGAGCAACTGTAGACCTGGGGTTTGCTGGCTGCTACTGATTTGTTTCTAATATTTATGTTTATCTCAATTTAGTTTTTAGTGCTTGTAATCATTGGTGTATTTGTTTACTGGTTCGGTTGCTCTCTTCTTTTTGCTTTAATTATTATTTTTTCTTTAATTAATTATCATAATTTTTTATGTTAATAATTTTTTAATTTATTTATTTTCTATTTTATTTAATTTCTTTCTTTTTTCTTCTGAGCTGTGAGGATGACAGGGTCTTGGTTCTCCAGCATTGTGTCATGCCTGAGCCTCTGAGGTGGGAGAGCCAAGTTCAGGACATTGGTCCACCAGATACCTCCCAGCCCCACATAATATCAATCAGCAAGAACTCTCCCAGAGATCTCCAGTTGAATGTTAAGACCCAGCTCCATGCAACAGCCAGCAAGTTCCAGTGCTGGATGCCCCATGATAAAAAAGTTGTAAGACAGGAACACCACACCAACTATTAGCAGAGAGGCTGTCTAAAATCATACTAAGTTCTCAGACACCCCAGAACACACCACAGGACATGTCCCTGCCCACCAGAAAGACAAGATCCAGCCTCAACCACCAGAACACAGGCAACAAACCCCTCCACCAGGAATGCTACACAACCCACTAAACCCACCTCACCCACTGGGGACGGACACCAAAAACAACAGGAACTATGAACCTGCAGCCTGCAAAAAGGAAACCCCAAACACAGTAAGTTAAACAAAATGAGAACACAGAGAAATACACAGCAGATGAATGAGTGAGGTGAAAACTCACCAGACCAAACAAATGAAGAGGAAACTGACAGTCTACCTGAAAAAAAAAACTCAGAGTAATGATAGTAAAGATATAAAAAATCTTGGAAATAGAATGGGGAAAATACAAGAAACGTTTAACAAGGACCTAGAAGAACTAAACAGCGAACAAACAATGATGAACAACAAAATAAATGAAATTAAAAATTTCTCTAGAAGGTAATAGCAGAAAAACTAAGGCAGAAGAACAGATAAGTGACCTGGAAGATAAAAGAGTGGAAATAACTTCCACAAAACAGAATAAAGAAACAAGAATGAAAAGAATTGAGGACAGTCTCACAGACCTCTATGACAGCATTAAATGCAGCAACTTTTGAATTATAGGGGTCCCAGAAGAGGAAGAGAAAAAGTAAGGGTGTGAGAAAATATTTGAAGAGATTTTCTAGAAAACTTCCCTAATATGAGAAAGGAAATAGTCCATTAAGTCCAGGAAACACAAAGAGTCCCATACAGGATAAATCCAAGGAGAAACATGCCAAAACACATACTAATCAAACTATAAATAATTAAATACAAAGAAAAAATATTAAAGCAGAAAGGGAAAAGCAACAAGTAACACACAAGGGAATCCCCATAAGGTTAACAGGTGATATTTCAGCAGAAACTCTGCAAGCCAGAAGGGAGTGGCAGGACATATTTAAAGTGATGAAAGGGACAAACATACAACCAAGATTACTCTACCCAGCAAGGATCTCATTCAGATTCGACAGACAAATTAAAACCTTTACACACAAGCAAAAGTTAAGAGAATTCAGCACCACAAAACCAGCTTTACAACAAATGCTAAAGGAGCTTCTCTAGACAGGAAACACAAGAAAAGGAAAAGACCAAAAAGAACAAACTCAAAACAATTATGAAAATGGTAATAGGAACGTACATATTGATAATTACCTAAAATGTAAATGGATTAAATGCTCCAGCCAAAAGACCTAGTCTGGCTGAATGGATACAAAAACAAGACCCATATATATGTTGCCTACAAGAGACGCAATTCAGACCTAGGGTCACATACAGACTGAAAGTGAGGGGAAGGAAAAAGATATTCCATACAAATGGAAATCAAAAGAAAGCTGGAGCAGCACTTCTCATATCAGACAAAATAGACTTTAAAATAAAGACTATCACAAGAGACAAAGGACACTACATGATGATCAAGGGATCAATATAAGAAGAAGATATAACAATTGTAAATATTTATGCACCCAACATAGGAGCACCTCAATACATAAGGAAAATGGTAACAGCCATAAAAGGGGAAATCGACAGTAGCACAATAATAGTAGCACAAAAATAATAGGACTTTAACATCCCACTTTCACCAATGGACAGATCATCTAAACTGAAATAAATAAGGAAACACAAGCTTTAAATGACACATTAGACAGCATGGACTTAATTGATATTTATAGGAAATTCCAGCCTAAAAAAACAGAATACACTTTCTTCTCAAGTGCTCAAGGAACATTCTCCAGGATAGATAATATCTTGGTTCACAAATCAAGCCGTGGTAAATTTAAGAAAAGTGAAATCGTATCAAGTATCTTTTCCGACCACAATGCCATGACACTAGATATGAATTACAGGAATAAACTGTAAAAAATACAAACACATAGAGACTAAACATTACACTACTAAACAACCAAGAGATCACTGAAGACATCAAAAGGAAATCAAAAAATACCTAGAAACAAATGACAATGAAAACCCGATGATGCAAACCTATGGGATGCAGCCAAAGAAGATCTAAGAGAGAAGTTTATAGCAATGCAATCCTACCTCAAAAAACAAGCAAACAAAAAGCTCAAATAAACAACCTAAACTTGCACCTAGAGCAATTAGAGAAAGAAGAAGAAGAACAACAACAACAACAAAAAAACAAAGTTAGTAAAAGGAAATAAATCATAAAGATCAGATCAGAAATAAATGAAAAATAATTGAAGGAAACTATACCAAGATCAAAAAAACTAGAAGCTGCTTCTTTGAGAAGTTAAAGAAAATTGATAAACCACTAGCCAGACTCACCAGGAATAAAAGGGAGAAGACTCACATCAACAGAATTAGAAATGGAAAATGAGAAGTAACAACTTACAATGCAGAAATACAAAGAATCATGAGGGATTACTACAAGCAACTATATGTCAAAAAACCTGGCAGAAATGGACCAATTCTTAGAAAAGCACAACCTTTTGAGACTGAACCAGGAAGAAATAGAAAACATAGACAGACCAATCACAAGCACTGAAATTGAAACTGTGATTAAAAATTTTCCAACAAGCAAAAACCCAGGACCAGATGGCGTCACAGGCGAATTCTACCAAACATTTAGAGAAGAGCTGACACCTATCCTTCTTAAACTCTTCCAAAATATAGCAGAGTGAGGAACACTACCAAACATATTCTACGAGGCCACCATCACCCTGATACCAAAATCAGACGAATATGTCACAAAGAAAGAAAACTAGAGGCCGGTATCACTGATGAACATAGATGCAAAATCCTGAACACAATACTAGCAAACAGAATCCAACAGCACATTAAAAGGATCATACACCATGATCAAGTGGGGTTTATCCCAGAGTACAAGGATTCATCAATATATGCAAATCAATCAATGTGATACACCAAATAAACCAACTGAAGGATAAAAAATCATATGACAGTCTCAATAGATGAAGAAAAATCTTTTGACAAAATTCAACATGCATTTATGATAAAAACTCTTCAGAAAGTAGGCATAGAGGGAACCTACCTTAACATAATAAAGGCCATATATGACAAACTCACAGCCAACATCATTCTCAATGGTGAAAATTTGAGACCATTTCCTCTAAAATCAGGAATAAGACAAGGTTGCCAATGCTAACCACTATTATTCAACATAGTTTTGGAAGTTTTAGCCACAGAAATCAGAGAATAAAAAGAAATAAAATGCATCCAAGTTGGAAAGAAGGAATAAAACTGTCACTGTTTGCAGACGACATGATACTATACATAGAGAATCCTAAAGATGCTACGAGAAAACTACTAGAGCTAATCAATGAATTTGGTAAAGTATTAGGATACAAAATTAATGCACAGAAATCTCTGGCATTCCTACACACTAATGATGAAAAATCTGAAAGAGAAAGTAAGGAAACATTCCCATTTACCACTGCAACAAAAAGAATAAAATTCCTAGGAGTAAACCTATCTAAGTAGACAAAAGACCTTTATGCAGAAAACTATAGGACACTGATGAAAAAAATTAAAGATGATACAAACAGATGGAGAGATATACCATGTTGTAACATTGGAAGAATCAACATTTTGAAAATGACTATACTACCCAAAGCAATCTACAGGTTCAAAGCAATCCCTATCAAACTACCAATGGCATTTTTCACAGAACTAGAACAAAAAATTTCACAATTTGTATGGAAACTCAAAAGACCCTGAACAGCCAAAGCAATCTGGAGAAAGAAAAACGGTGCTGGAGGAATCAGGCTCACTAACTTCAGACTATATTAGAAAGCTACAGTAATCAAAACAATATGGTACTGGCACAAAGACAGAAATATAGATCAATGGAACAGGATAGGAAGCCCAGACATAAATCCATGCACATATGGTCACCTTATTTTTGACAAAGGAGGCAAGAGTATACAATGCAGAAAAGACAGCCTCTTCAATAAGTGGTGCTGGGAAAACTGGACAGCTACATATAAAAGAATGAAATTAGAATAGTCCCTAACACCATACAAAAAAATAAACTCAAAATGGATTAAAGACCTAAATGTAAGACCAGACATTATAAAACCCTTAGAGGAAAACATAGGCAGACCACTCTATGACATAAGTCACAGCAAGATCCTTTTTGACCCACCTCCTAGAGAAATGGAAATAAAAACAAAAGTAAACAAATGAGATCTAATGAAACTTAAAAGTCTTTTCACAGCAAAGAAACCATAAACAAGATGAAAAGACAACCCTCAGAATGGGAGGAAATATTTGCATATGAAGCAACTGACAAAGGATTAATCTCCAAAATATACAAGCAGCTCAATATTAAAAAAACAAATAACCCAATCCACAAATGGGCCAAAGACCTAAATAGACATTTCTCCAAAGAAGGTAAACAGATTGCCCACAAACACCTTAATGTATGCTCAACATCACTAATCATTAGAGAAGTGCAAATCAAAACTACAATAACATATCACCTCACACTGGTCAGAATAGCCATCATAAAAAAATCTACAAAGAATAAATGCAGAAGTGGGTGTGTAGGAAAGGGAACCCTCTTGCACTGTTGGTGGGAATGTAAATTGATACGGCCACTATGGAGAGCAGTATGGATGTTCCTTAAAAAACGAAAAATAGAATTACCGTATGACCCAGCAATCCCACTACTGGGCACATACCCTGAGAAAACCACAATTCAAAAAGAGTCATGTACCACAATATTCATTGCAGCACTATTTACAATAGCCAGGACATGGAAGCAACCTAAGTGTCCATCTACAGATGAATGGATAAAGAAGATGTGGCACATATATACAGTGGAATATTACTCAGACATAAAAAGAAATGAAATTGTGTCTTTTGTAGTGAGGTGGACGGACCTAGTGTCTGTTATACAGAGTGAAGTAAGTCAGAAAGAGAAAAACAAATACAGTATGCTAACACATATATATGGAATCTAAAAAAAAAAAAAAGTTTCTGATGATCCTAGGGGCAGGACAGGAGTAAATATGCAGTCATAGAGAATGGACTTGACACGTAAGGGTTGAAGGGTAAGATGGGATGTAGTGAGATAGTAGCATTGACATATATACACTATCAAATGTAAAATACATAGCCAGTGGGAAGTAGCTGCATAGCACAGGGATATCAGCTCAGTGCTGTGTGACCATGTAGGGTGTTGAGAGTGTGGGCGGGAGATGCAAGAGGAAGGTGATATGGGGATATATGTATACATATAGCTGATTCACCTTGTTATACAGGAGAAACTAATAGAACATTGTAAAGCAATTGTACTCCAATAAAGATGTTTAAAAAAAGAATTAAAATATTATTTATAAATGGGTTCGAATCTGGGTATTTTACGTCTCTTTTCTTGTGGTCTCTTCAATTCTACCACAATAAGATGTCTTCATGTGTTCTTTTAAATCCTTTGATTTTTTTCTGATTTTGCATTTTGGATAATGCACTTAGCTTCTTTTAGGTCCCTAAGACAACTGGATACTATGTGTAACAAGCTAATAGGTGTGATAGCAGTGTGGGTTGCCATGACTTTACTTACATTAAATATATGAATTTGAATTGAGAATCTATATCTGTGTTAAACTATATCTACATTTTAATGGAAACATACACTTTAATATTGGCAGAGCTAAGCTTTTGCTAACTAGGTTTCATTAAATAGGTTAAATATGTTTTTAAACTTAGAAAGAGAAAATTAAACACTAAGATATTTTGAGCAGTAAGATATTTTAATTGAATATTTTCATATGTAATTGTTCTTAATAAATTGAATCTCTGAAAAAAGTATTGACTACATTTTGATGAAATTCAATTTGTTTTTTAATCAATGAGTTTCTGTGTTTCAAAATGTTTCACTTCTTCCAAATATAATATATAGATTCTAGATTCTCTAAGTGTTTCCAGCTGAGCAAGGGAAAATGGAAAACTGGTAAAAACTACCAATCCACTTTCCACTTGTAGTTTTAAGCTTGTACAGTTACATTCTGATTTTCCCTACTTCATGTTTGTTTCTTTTTGAAATTGTTTATGAAAACAGTTTTGGATAAATTCTCATCACTTGATTAAGAAATATGGTCTTTCAGCGACCAACCAATTCTGTCTGATCAGTAAAGGATGACAGCCTTTTTGGCATGATGAACAGTGTATAGCTAATCAGTTGAAAATATCTGGGCTTAACCATCTCACTGGGTTCTCCTGGCATTGAGTAAAACTAGCTCACCTGAACTAGAGGAAGCCCCTTTGACAACTGCCATTATTTCTTTTTCTTATTATCACTATCTTCCTTCTATCTGATGTCAGAGGCAAAGACCCAAGAGTATGCAGCAGGATTTAATGGCAACAGGTACCAACTCATATTCACTTCCTCTTTGAAAATATGATTTGTCTTTCATTCAGTCAATACACAATTATACATGATTTATTGACTACTTTTTTATTTTTTATTTTTTTATATAATGAATGGTATCATCTTAGAAACAAAGGTTGACTACTTCTTATATGCAACATACCACAGTAGATATTGCAGAGAGGAAGATATGAAAAAGTACCTAATTACCCAATTGGTGGGGAGAAAAATACTATCTTGTTTTCTGAAAAATAGGTGTGACAGATTGTAGCAAGTCCTTAATAGAGGCACACAAATTGAATTATGTCATGACAAGAATATTCTGAATAATCAATTTTGACAAAGGCAGCAAGGGAAGACTTCATGATGGAATTGAGTGTTGGAGGATAAGGATTTCAGTGCTCTTCCAGTCTTAGGGTACACTATGAACAATGACACATGGTTCTGAGATTATCAGAAAAATTATGAGTAGTTGGTCATGATATTTACAGTGAGTGGAAGGCTATAGTTGATAGAGATGCTGAAAGGTAGTTTACAGCCAGATGAAGTGCCTTGAGTTCTATGTGAAGAAATTTGGGGCTGAAAGGGAGGTATTGATCCTGAGGAAAAGATGTGGACAACAGAGTTCCAAAGAAATGCCTGCTGAGTGTAGTGAAATTGTGGGTATAATTGTGGGCAAATATTGTATTAATAGAAATTTCTGGGTTTTTTTTTTTCCTGTAATTGGAAGAAAAGCAGAACATGAAGTTTTATGGTCAGCAGACACTGTTGACGTCCATCACATATTGCACAAATGTTGACTTTAAGGGCTTAGGTCTCTGTGCTTCTCTCTCTGAGAGCTTTCTATAGTTCTATAAGAATTTATGTAGTCCATGCACAGGGCAGCCTGGAATGAGGAATTTAATGCCCTTACGGGCAAACTTCAATAAATATGAGATGAGGCTAGGAGGATAAACACTCCAGCTTCCCCATTCATTGAAAGAATATTCTAAATAATTTCTCAGTTGATCCCCAGTGGGATTGAGGCCCACTTGCACATAATGGTAATCCATTGCTTAACGTAAAATTTATTTTTTTCTCTCTTCTTCATCTCATTTCCTCACCCCTTAACTTGTGCTTCCTGAGATCACTACCAAATAAACTATATGCAACCAAGGACCTTGTCTCAGTGTTTGCTTTTGGGTTAACCCAAATTAAGATAGTTTGTATTAGTGCCCTAGAGAGCACACCCTCAGGCTAGAATCCTGGAAATGCATCAATTGTTCATCAGATGGTAACAAAGAACACTATCCTGGTGAATAGGGTGGCTTACAGTAACACAACAATTACTAAGATCCTAACTTCTTGGTGGATTGGGATGATGTACAAGTGGAAGGGGAAGTAATGACTCAGGCAATATCTAGCATGTGGGAAAATGTAGAAGCAATGGTCATTTTATTGATTATGAAATCGGATGGCTTTTATTAAATATCTTAGGAAATGTAGGAAAAAAAGGAATGGCATGCTCAGGTCACTCAACTACTAACTCAGTGCAGTCTGTTATATTTGGAAGATCCCCATGATAGCATATAAAGAAAGTATTTAAAAGTTGAAATTAGCTGACATTAAAACAAGTCCAATTTCTCTTCTAATTTTCCTCTCCTTGATGCCCTGACAAAACACATGCGTTCTAGAGGTTAGGGAGTACACCCTACAGTAATTCAGAGATGGTCAAATTAGTGAAGATTTTAGGGGTCCAATGATTATGCTAGGACAGCTTCATAAGGAAAAACAAGTTATTTCACTTTGTACCTTCTACCACTAAAATCTAGGTGCATTTTTCTGTTGGATTCTTTGTATTTTTGAGGAATATTTGTTTGATTCATTTATCAAGTGACTTTGAATGCTGGCAGTTTTGAGAGAAGCCCAGAGGTTGAGAGGGCCCTGTAGTAGGTTATGGAAGAGAAGTAGTAGTTTATGGAAGAGAAGCAGGTATCTACTTGAAAAACAGCTTCTACTATGCTCTTGGGACCTAGTAGCAACTGAGATCTGAGCCACTGGGCATCAAATTACTGTCAGAATAGAGTTGCCTATTTTGATCTGGGATCTCTGAGATCCACCATGGTCATAGTTTGGGTGGGCACAACAGCAATCCATCATGTGTTTTATCATTTGGAGTCAAGGCTGACTGGATCCAGGATAACATGAAAAAGTGCCAGATGCCTGAACAAGTGGCTCAGTCCTTCATGCCACCCAAACCTGTCAATGCCTCTCTTTCAGCCAACAACTGTTTATTCATGAGTGTTCCCTATGACAAGCTAATAACAGGAAGAAACCCAGACTTAGACCTTCAATAGGTATGCTCAATATTTTGGCATGAGCTGAAAGAATAAACTAGTTTTACAATAAAGCTTCCTTTGTTATCCTAAAGAGCTGCAGTAAAGGAAATCCTTCTAGTGGGACAGATCTGCAAGAGGAACAATTGATTATCAACTTTGTAAGGAGGGAAAAGTTGTCTGATGTAAGGATATACATGTACTCTTGGGCAGAGGTGAAAGGTTTGGTTGTTGACCAGGGCCTCAGCGGAACAACATTGGAGATAAGGGACAAAATAATATGGAGAAAATGTATGTGGATGTATCATTAGGTGTTTGCCCAATGTGTTTAGATGCCCTGAGAAGCCTGCACTGCAGAGGAGGTACTCAACAGCCAGACTGAACAGTATTATTTATGTATCCTTGTTCACCACATTTCTTGCACTATGGGCTTATGAAAAGACAGAATGATAATAATAGAGGTTTAGTATATAAACTCCACAACATGAGCTTCCTGGCATGTCTTTTCTGGTTTCTACTTAATTTAAATCTAGAGTCTTATTAATGCGCTGTAGTATGTGCAGAACACATTTGGCTATGAAGTTTAAAATCTGGCCTGCTTTACAGATTTAGAAAAATGTTTTTGTGCCTTAATGCCTAAGTGTCTTCCTTGTTGACAGAAATTCTTTCCCCATTTTTTTTGCCACAGCTGAGGCTACATATTGAGATCTGTACTCCTGTGTTTGTTAAGGCCTCGTTAAAAGTTAGTTTTGCCCATTTAAAATAACTGCTCACTTTTGGACAATTTTGACCAAATAAAATCAAATTCTTATAGTGTTACCCATACTCACAAAGTCAAAGGTTACAGCTGCTCACCCACATGAACCTGGTAAAAGCCATGTGTACTAGAGTATAAATCAGCTGTAAAATGCAATATAGTGTGTTGGCAATAACTATGTTTGAAAACTTTTATACCCCTGATTGCTAAAGCCCATGGTGCAACCATATATCCTGGCCACATAAATTAATCTCTACAAATGTTATTTTATTCTGCACTTATGAGTCCTTACATATAATTAGCAAATTTCCTGGCTCGAACAATCCAATAGTCAAGTTTTATTTTTATTTATTTAACATCTTTATTGGAGTATAATTGCTTTACAATGGTGTGTTAGTTTCTTCTGTATAACAAAATGAGTCAGTATATATATATATCCCCATATCCTCTCCCTCTTGCGTCTCCCACACACCCTCTCTAACCCACCCCTCTAGGTGGTCACAAAGCACCAAGCTGATCTCCCTGTGCTATGCGGTTGCTTCCCACTAGCTATCTATTTTACGTTTGGTAGTGTATATATGTCCATGCCACTCTCTCACTTTGTCACAGCTTACCCTTCCCCCTCCTCATATCCTCAAGTCCATTCTCTACATCTGCGTCCTTATTCCTGCCCCGCCCCTAGGTTCTTCAGAACAATTTTCTTCTTTTTTAGATTCCATATATATGTGTTAGCATATGGAATTTGTTTTTCTCTTTCTGACTTACTTCACACTGTATGACAGACTGTAGGTCCATCCACCTCATTACAAATAACCTAATTTCATTTCATTTATGGCTGAGTAATATTCCATTGTATATATGTGCCACATCTTCTATATCCATTCATCGATCGATGGACACTTAGTTTGTTTCCATGTCCTGGTTATTGTAAATAGTGATGCAATGAATATTGTGTTACATGAGTCTTTTTGAATTATGGTTTTCTCAGGGTATATGCCTAGTAGTGGGATTGCTGGGTCGTACGGGAGTTCTGTTTTTAGTTTTTAAGGGAACCTTCATACTGTTCTCCATAGTGGCTGTATCAATTTACATTCCCACCAACAAGACAAGAGGGTTCCCTTTTTTCCACACGTTCTCCAGCATTTATTGTTTGTAGATTTTTTGATGATGGCCATTATGACGGGTGTGAGGTGATACCTCATTGTAGTTTTGATTTGTATTTCTCTAATGTTTACTGATGTTAAGCATTCTTTCATGTGTTTGTTGGCAATCTGTACATCTTCTTTGGAGAAATGGCTATTTAGGTCTTCTGCCCATTTTTGAATTAGGTTTTTGTTTTTTTGATATTGAGCTGTGTGAGCCGCTTGTACATTTTGGAGATTACTCCTTTGTCAGTTGCTTCATTTGCAAATACTTTCTCCCATTCTGAGGGTTGTCTTTTTGTTTTGTTTATGGTTTCCTTTGCTGTGCAAAAGCTTTTAAGTTCATTAGGTCCCATTTGTTTATTTTTGTTTTTATTTCCATTTCTCTAGGAGGTGGGCCAAAAGGATCTTGCTGTGATTTATGTCATAGAGTGTTCTGCCTAAGTTTTCCTCTAAGAATTTTATAGTGTCTGGCCTTACATTTAGGTCTTTAATACATTTTGAGTTTATTTTTGTGTATAATGTTAGGGAGTATTCTAATTTCATTCTTTTACTTGTAGCTGTCCAGTTTTCCCAGAACCACTTATTGAAGAGGCTGTCTTTTCTCCATTGTATATTCTTGCCTCCTTTATCAAAGGTAAGGTGACCATATGTGCATGGGTTTATCTCTGGGCTTTCTATCCTGTTCCATTAATCTATATTTCTGTTTCTGTGCCAGTGCCATACTGTTTGATTACTGTAGCTTTGTAGTATAGTCTGAAGTCAGGGAACCTGATTCCTTCAGCTCTGTTTTTCTTTATCAACATAGCTTTGGCTATGCGAGGTCTTTTCTGTTTCCATACAAATTGTGAAATTTTTTGTTCTAGTTCTGTGAAAAATGCCATTGGTAGTTTGATAGGGATTGCATTGAATCTGTAGATTGCTTTGGGTAGTAGAGTCATTTTCACAATGTTGATTCTTCCAATCCAAGAACAAGGTATATCTCTCCATCTATTTGTATCATCTTTAATTTCTTTCATCAGTGTCTTATAATTTTCTGCATACAGGTCTTTTGTCTCCGTAGGCAGGTTTATTCCTAGATATTTTATTCTTTTTGTTGCAATGGTAAATGGGAGTGTTTTCTTAATTTCACTTTCAGATTTTTCATCATTAGTGTATAGGAATGCAAGAGATTTCTGTGCATTAATTTTGTATTCTGCTACTTTACCAAATTCATTGATTAGCTCTAGTAGTTTTCTGGTAGCATCTTTAGGATTCTCTATGTATATTATCACGTCATCTGCAGACAGTGACAGTTTTACTGCTTCTTTTCCTATTTGGATTCATTTTATTTCTTTTTCTTCTCTGATTGCTGTTGATAAAACTTCCAAAACTATGTTGAATAACAGTGGTGAGAGTGGGCAACTTTGTCTTTTCCTGATCTTAGTGGAAATGGTTTCAGTTTTTCACCATTGGGAATGTTGTTGGCTGTGAATTTGTCATATATGGCCTTTATTATGTGGAGGTATGTTGTCCCTCTGCCTACTTTCTGGAGCTTTTTTATTGAAAATGGGTGTTGAATTTTGTCAAAAGCTACTTCTGCATCTATTGAGATGATCATATGGTTTTTCTCTGTTTGATAATATGGGTTATCTTGTTGATTGATTTGTGTATATTGAAAAATACTTGCATTCCTGGGATAAACCTCACTTGATCATGGTGTATGATCCTTTTAATGTGCTGCTGGATTCTGTTTGCTATTATTCTGTTGAGGATTTTTGCATCTATGTTCATCAGTGATATTGGCCTGTAGTTTTCTTTCTTTGTGACATCTTTGTCTGGTTGTGTTATCAGGATAATGGTGGCCTCATAGAATGAGTTTGGGAGAATTCCTCCCTCTGCTATATTTTGGAAGGGTTTGAGAAGGATATGTGTTAGCTCTACCTTAAATATATGAGAGAATTCACCTGTGAAGCCATCTTGTACAGGGCTTTTTATTGTTGGAAGATATTTTATCACAGTCTCAATTTCAATGCTTGTGATTGGTCTGTTTATTGTTTCTATTTCTTCCTCGTTCAGTCTTGGAAGGTTGTGCTTTTCTAAGAATTGGTCCATTTCTTCCTCGTTGTCCATTTTATTGGCATATAGTTGCTTGTAGTAATCTCTAATGATCCTTTGTATTTCTACAGTGTCTGTTGTTACTTCTCCTTTTTCATTTCTAATTCTATTGATTTGAATCTTTTCCCTTTTATTCTTGATCAGTCTGGCTAATGGTTTATCAATTATTTTTATCTTCTCAAAGAACCAGCTTTTACCTTTATTGATCTTAGCTATTGTTTCCTTCATTTGTTTTTCATTTATTTCTCATCTGATCTTTATGATTTCTTTCTTATGCTTACTTTGGTGTTTTCTTGTTCTTCTTTCTCTAATTTCTTTAGGTGTAAGTTTAGGTTGTTTACTTGTGATGTCTCTTGTTTCTTGAGGTAGGATTGTGGTGAGATAAACCTCCCACTTAGAACTGCTTTTGCAGCATCCCATAGGTTTTAGGTGGTCGTGTTTTCATTGTCATTTTTTTCTAGGTATTTTTTAATTTCCTTTTGATTTCTTCAGTGATCTCTTGGTTATTTAGTAGTGTATTGTTTAGCCTCCATGTGTTTTATTATTTACAGATTTTTTCCTGTAATTGATATCTAGTCTCATAGCATTGTGGTCAGAAAAGGTACTTGATATGATTTCAATTTTCTTAAATTTACCACGGCTTGATTTGTGACCCAAGATATGATCTATCCTGGAGAATGTTCCATGAGCACTTGAGAAGAAAGTGTATTCTGTTGTTTTTGGATGGAATGTCCTCTAAATATCAATTAAGTCCATCTTGTTTAATGTATCATTTAATGCTTGTGTTTCCTTATTTATTTTCATTTTTGATGATCTGTCCATTGATGAAAGTGCGGTGTTAAAGTCCCCTACTATTATTGTGCTACTGTCGATTTCCCCTTTTATGGCTGTTAGCATTTGCTTTATGTGTTGAGGTGCTCCTATGTTGGGTGCATAAATATTTACAATTGTTATATCTTCTTGGATTGATCGCTTGATCATCATGTAGTGTCCTTCTGTGTCTCTTTAATTATTCTTTATTTTAAAGTCTATTTTGTCTGATATGAGATTGCTACTCCAGACTTCTTTTGATTTCCATTTGCATGGAATATCTTTTTCCATCCCCTCACTTTCAGTCTGTATGTGTCCCGAGGTCTGAAGTGGGTCTCTTGTAGACAGAAGATATATGGGTCTTGTCCATTCAGCCAGTCTATGGCTTTTGGTTGGAGCATTTAATCCATTTACATTTAAGGTAGTTATCGATATGTATGTTTCTATTACCATTTTCTTAATTGTGTTGGGTTTGCTCTTGTAGGTCTTTTCCTTCTCCTGTGTTTCCTGCCTGGAGAAGTTCCTTTAGCATTTGTTGTAACGCTGGTTTCATCGTGCTGAATTCTATTAGCTTTTGCTTGTCTGTAAAGGTTTTAATTTCTCTGTCGAATCTGAATAAGATTTCTGATGGGTAAGTAATCTTGGTTGTAAATTTTTCCCTTTTATTACTTTAAATATGTCCTGCCTCTCTCTTGTGGCTTTCAGAGTTTCTGCTGAAAGATCTGCTGTCAACCTTATGGGGATTTCCTTGTGTGTTATTTGTTGTTTTTTCCTTGCTGCTTTTAATATTTTTTCTTTATATTTAACTTTTGATAGTTTTATCAATATGTGTCTTGGTGTGTTTCTCCTTGGATTCTTCCTGTATGGGACCGTCTGCACTTCCTGGACATGATTGACTATTTCCTTTCCCATATTAGGGAAGTTTTCAACCGTAATCTCTTCAAATATTTTCTCAGTACCTTTGTTTTTCTCTTCCTCTTCTGGAACCCCTATAATTTGTATATTTGTATGGTTAATGTTTTCCCAGAGGTCTATGAGACTGTCCTCAATTCTTTTCATTCTTTTTTTTCTTTTTTCTGCTCTGTGGTAGTTATTTCCACTCTTTTATCTTCCAGGTCACTTATCCGTTCTTCTGCTTAAGTTATTCTGCTACTGATTCCTTCTAAAGAATTTTAAATTTCATTTATTGTGTTGTTCATCATTGTTGGTTTTCTCTTCAGTTCTTCTAAATCCTTTAAACGTTTCTTGTATTTTCTCCATTCTATTTCCAAGATTTTGGATCATGTTTATTCACATTACTCTGAATTGTTTTTTCAGGTAGATTGCCTATTTCTTCTTCATTTGTTTGGTCTGGTGGGTTTTTACCTTGCTCCTTCATCTGCTGTGCATTTCTCTGTCTTCTCATTTTGCTTAACTTACTGTGTTTGGAGTCTCCTTTTTGCAGGCTGCAGGTTCGTAGTTCCCATTGTTTTTGGTGTCTGCCCCCAGTGGGTAAGGTTGGTTCAGTGTGTTTTGTAAGCTTTCTGGTGGAGGGGACTGGTGTCTGTGTTCTGATGGTTCAGGCTGGATCTTTTCTTTCTGGTGGGCAGAACCACGTCTGGTGGTTTGTTTTGGTGTGTGTGAACTTATTATGATTTTAGGCAGCCTCACTTCTAATGCGTATGGTTGTGTTCCTGTCTTGCTATTTGTTTGGCATAAGGTGTTCCTCAGTGTAGCTTGCTGGTCTTTGAGTGGAGATGGGTCTTAGGGTTTGGATGGATATCTCTGGTTGACCTTTGTCCATTTGATACTGTGTGTGCCCAGTAGGTCTCTGGTGGACCAATGTCCTGAACTCAACTCTCCCACTTCAGAGACTCAGGCCAGACACCCGGCCCTAGCACCAAGATCCTGTCAGCCACATGGCTCAGAAGAAAAGGGAGAAAAAAAAAGAAACAAAAAAGAAAAAAAAGTTATTAAAATAGAAAATAAAAACATAATGATTAAAAATTAAAAAATAAAAATTAATAAAATAGAAGAAAGTAAGAAGAGTGCAACCAAACTAATAAACAAATGCACCAATGATAACAAGTGCTAAAAAGTATACTAAAAAACCACACCGACAGATTCCTAAGACAAATGGTAAAAGCAAACCTATACAGACAAAATAACACAAAGCAGCATACACATACACACTCACAAGAAGAGAAAAAGGAAAATAAAAGTATATATATATAAAAGGAAAGGGCAATCAAATCAATAATCAAATCTACCAATGATAAGAAGCTCTAGATACTAAACTAAGATAAACATAAAACTAGAACCAAATTAGTTGCAGAAGGAAAACCCCAAGTCTATAGTTGCATTCAATGTCCACCGCCACAGTTTTGGGATGATTCGTTGTTTATTCAGGTATTCCACGATGCAGGGTACATCAAGTTGATTGTGGAGATTGAATCCACTGCTCCTGAGGCTCATGGAGAAATTTCCCTTTCTCTTCCTTGTTCACAGAGTTCCTGGTGTTCAACTTTGAATTTGGCACCCCTTCTGCATGTAGGTCGCCCTCTGTCGTCTGTTCTTCACCCAGACAGAAGAGGGTTAAAGGAGCAGCTAATTTGGTTCTCTTCCTCACTCAGGCCGGGTGGATGGAGGGGTACAAAATGCAGGTCAAGCCTGCAACAGCAGAGTCCAGAGCTCGTTTAGGCGGTGTTCTGAATTTCCTCTCCTTGCGCACACTGAAACAATGGTCTCTTGACTCTTAGGCAGATCCACACTTTCCCCAGACTCCCTCTGGTCTAGCTGTGGTGCATTAGCCCTCTTCAGGCTGTGTTCACACAGCCAACACCAGTTCTCTCCCTGGGATCTGACCTCCAAAGCCCGAACCTTAGCTCCCAACCCCAACCTGCCCCAGCCAGCGGGTGAGCAGACAAGCCTCTCAGGTTGGTGAGTGCTGGTTGGCACCCATCCTCTGTGTGGGAATCTCTCTGCTTTGCCCTCTGCTCCCGTGTTTCTGGGCTCTCCTCCATGGCTCTGAAGCTTCCCCCCCACGAACCTCCCCATCTCTGCCCGTGAAGGGGCTTCCTAGTGTGTGGAAACGTTTCCTCCTTCACAGTTCCCTCCCAGAGGTGCAGGTCCCACCCCTATTCTTTTGTCTATGTTTTTTCTTTTTTCTTTTTCCCTACCCAGGTATGTGGGGATTTTCTTGCCTTTTGGGAATTCTGTGGTCTTCTGCCAGCGTTCAGTAGGTGTTCTGTAGGAGTTGTTCCACATGTAGATGTATTTTTGATGTATTTTTGGGGAGGAAGGTGATCTCCATGTTTTACTCCTCTGCCATCTTGAAGGTCCCAATACTTTAGTTTTAGGGGATCAATCAACAGCATGTTTTGTTTTTCCTTCCCATGATTTGAATATAAATAAAAGATGGGCAGGAAAAATAAAAACGTCAGCTTTATTCCTTGGAAGAGTTGGTTGGAGGACCTGACTTAATTATTTGTGTTTCCAATATTTCACCACTAACTTAGACAGACATCATAGAGAGAGGGGACTATCCCTGTATGAGCAAGAAAAGAGGCTTTAGTATACCTTTCCCTGAACAAGCACTGACAAGGGAAAGCTCAAATGTGTCTGAGTCCAGCATGCCCATTTTATTTTCTGAAACTCACCAATCAGATAACTCATTCCTCTTCCCCTAGGGGCAATTGAGTGAAATGCAAGGATTGACCAAGAGTGTTATTATGGGGAAGTCTCTCTATATTGCAATAATGATCACAATTTTGAACCTACACATTTTTTCAAGATATTTTACCTGTGTTCTTTTCCCAATAATAATTTGCTACAAGAGGAATTGTTGGTTTTGTTTTTTTTTTCATTACCATCCATTCTATGCAAGTCTAAAGGTATCCAATAAGACTTAAGATGATGAATATTTACTTTCTAATCCATGCTAGTAACTTTAATCTGACATGTGAAATTAATGTGAAAGCCTTAATCTAAGAATTAAATGATCCGTGTCACCTACCTTACAAATTACTTAATCCTTCTTCCCCTCCCCTGACTCTAATTTTCCTTATATCTGAAATGATGCTAGACAGCTACTTTGAGAATTCTATAAACTAACTTACAAAACAATGTTGCAAATAATAAAAGATTAAATGTAAATGTTATTTTTATTGTTTTATTTTTTAAAATTTTTATTGGAGTATAGTTGACTTACAATGTTGTGTTAGTTTCAGGTGAACAGGAAAATGAATCAGTTATACATATACATATATCCACTCTTTTTAGTTTCTTTCCCATATGTCATTACACAGCATTGAATAGAGTTCCCTGTACTATACAGAAGGTCCCTGTTGATTATTTATTTTATATATAGTAGTGTGTATATGTTAATCCCAACCTCCTAATTTATCCTTCTCCCCGACATTTCCCCTTTGGTAACTATAACTTTATTTTCAAAGTCTGTGAGTGTGTTTCTGTTTTGTAAATAAGTTCATTTGTATCATCTTTTTAGATTACACATATAAGTGATATCATATGCTATTTGTCTTTCTCTGTCTGACTTACTTCACTTAGTATGACAATCTCTATGTCCATACATGTCGTTGCAAATGGCATTATTTCATTCTTTTTTTATGGGTGAATAACATTCCATTGTATATATGTACCACATCATTTTTATCCATTCATCTGTCGATGGACATTTAGTTTGCATCCATGTCTTGGTTATTGTCAATAGTGCTGCATTGAATATTGGGATGCATGCATTTTTTCAAATTACGTTTTTCTCTGAGTATATTCCTAGGAGTGGAATTGCTGGATTATAGGGTAGTTCTATTTTTAGTTTTTTAAGGAACGTCCATACTGTTCTCCTTATGGAGACTTAGATTTCCACCAACAGTGTTTGAGGGTTCTCTTTTCTCCTCACCCTCTCCAGAATTAATTGTTTGTAGACTTTTTGATGATGGCCGTTCTGAACAGTGTGAGGTGATAGCTCATTGTAGTTTTGATTTGCATTTCTCTAATAATTATTGATATTGAGCATCTTTTCATGTGCCTCTTGGATATCTGTATGTCTTTGGAGAAACGTCTATTTAGATCTTCTGCCCATTTTTGATTTGGGTTGTTGATTGGGTTGTTTGTTTTTTATTGGGTTGTTGCCTTTTTTTATTGAGCTTCATGAGCTGTTTGTATATTTTGGAGATTAATCCCTTGTCAGTAGATTCATTTGCAAATATTTTCTCCCATTCTGTGTGTTGCCTTTTTATTTTGTTTATGGTTTCCTTTGCTGTGCAAAAGCTTTTAAGTTTAATTAGTTCCCATTTGTTTATTTTTGGTTTTATTTTCACTACTCTAGGAGGTGGATCCAAAAAGATCTTGATGTGATTTATGTCAGAGAGGGTTCTGCTTATGTTTTCCTCTAACAGTTTCATAGTGTCCGGTCTTACATTAGGTCTTTAATCCATTTTGAGTTTTTTTTGTGTATGGTGTTAGGGATTGTCCTAATTTCATTTTTTTACATGTAGCTGTCCAGTTTTCCCAGCACCATTTATTGAAGAGACTGTCTTTTCTCCACTGTTTAGTCTTGCCTCCTTTGTCATAGATTAAGTAACCATAGGTGCGTAGGTTTATCAGTGGACTTTCTATCCTGTTTCATTGGTCTATATTTCTGTTTTTATGCCAGTACCATACTCTTGATTATTGTAGCTTTGTAGTATAGTCTAAAGTCAAGGTGCCTGATTCCTCCAGCTCCATTTCCCCCCCTCAATATTGCTTTAGGTATTTGGTGTCTTTTGTATTTCCACACAAATTGTAATTTTTTTTGTTCTAAGTCTGTGAAGAATACCATTGGTAATTTGATAGAGATTGCATTGCATTGTGATTGCTTTGGGTAGTGTGGTCATTTTGATAATGTTGATTCTTCCAGTCCAAGAATGTGGTATATCTCTCTATCTATTTGTGTCATCTTTGATTTCTTTCATCAGTATCTTATAATTTTCTGAGTACAGGTCTTTTGTCTCCTTAGGTAGGTTTATTCATAGGTATTTTATTCGTTTTGATGTGATGGTAAATGGGATTGTTTCCTTAATTTCTCTTTCTGACCTTTTGTTGTTAGTGTATAGGATTTGGTAAAGTTGCAGGTTACAAAATAAATGTAGATGTTAAATGGTAATTGTACCTATTTGATACTCAATACCAGTTTGATCTAAACTAGTTTACATAACTGAATAAATATAAAAATTAAAGTCTGTTATTACTAGTATTTATAATTTATTACTAGTATTTATAATTCTGCAAAAAATTTACTTGGGATGTATTTTAGTAATTTTCCTCTTAAATATAAAAAAGTGAAAAACACTAGAAATCTCATTAGACAGAGAGAAATATTATTAATACTTTACTGACAGTCCTTCATACATACAATATATACATCATAGTGAACAATCTCCTTTCACCTTGCTTTCCCTACTTAGTACATTGTAAAAATTCTTTCAAGTCAATTAGTATAGATCTAACAGATTTAAAATAAAAATTACATGATATTGTGCTGGTGTATGGACCACATTTTATTCAATTATTTTCCACTTGATCAGTAGTCACGTACTACAGCAAACTTTCTTTGTTGTTGTTGTTTTTGTGTGTGTGTGTGTTTGTGTGGTAGATTCCTAGATCTAGAATAACTGTGATAAAGGATATGCATATTTAAATTTTGTTAGTTAATGTCAGATTATTTTTTGAAAAATTTAAGTTTTCAACCAAAAGCATAACATTTTATTTTCATTGCTCTTTCGTCACCAGTAATGTTCAGAATCTTTTCATATGTTTAATGGATTTTTGATTTGCTTCATGTGTAAATTTCCAGTTCATAACATTCACACATTTTTTTCCTATTTATTGTCTGTTCTCAGTGATTTGTGAAAGCTCTTTTTCTATTACAGGTGTTAATGTAGTTGACATATTTTTACAATCTGTTTTTGTTTTGGCTATCTGTGTGGTATATTTTGCTTTTGAAAATATTTTTTTTAAATTCTTGTTCCGTAAAATATATAAACCTTCCATTAAATCTTCTGAATGTATTTTCTTCTATTTCTTCTAAAAATATTTTCTGTTTAACTATTTTATATTTATTTTCTTTCCTGTATGCACTCCAATCAGGTTTTCATCTCCATCAATTATTAGAAGCATTCAAGAGAGTTCATCACTCCCTCAGTTTTAAAACAATCTTGTGACTTGGTTTCTAGGCTATCACCTTGCCTCTTTAGCCCCCAACTGAGCTCCCCCTTTCCACTCTCATGGAGAAGTCTGCTCTCCATGGAGCAACCAGAATTACACTATAAAATATATATCATATAAAACACAGTTCAAAAGCCTCCAGTGATTTATTTCATTTAGCATAAAATCCAAACTCTTACTATGGCTTATGAGGTCCCCCATGATCAGGTCCCTGCCTGCTTCTTCAACCTCTTCCCCAACTCTTGCTCTGACTTCAGTCTTTTTGATCTGCAAACATGTGAAGCTTATACATCCTCAGATCTTTGCACTTGTTTTTCCTTCTTGTTGAAATGTTCTTTCTCCAGACATCCACAAGGCTTTCACACTCATTCATTTGGGTCTCAGCTCAGGTGTTGCCTCCTCAGAAAGACACACCATTGTTATACTGCAGTAACTCTACACTGATGTTAAATCATATATTACATCATATGTCACATATATCCTTGCTTCTGAGATTATTGTCTGTCACCCACACTAGATTCAAGTTCTATGAGAAGAGACAGAATCTTCTTTTTCCTAGAAAAGCCACAGTAGGTCCTTGATTAATATTCACTGAGTGAATAGTTGAATATATGAATTTAAATCTTTAATACACCTAGAATTTTTAATCATGTATGTTGAATTTGTCATTTTTGATGTTCCTATAAACATTAAGATTTATTTCTGAACTTTCTATTACATTTCACTGATCAATTTGTTTATTCCTATTCCAGTACCACTCACTCAATGGTTTATTCCTTTGCCACTGTTTTGACTATATACCTCTAAATTGTGGGAGGATTTACCGTATTTGTGAAGATCATGACATATTTCCACAACCTAGAACATGACTGGTATTTCCACTTGTTTAGATCTTTTTTTATGACTTAAAATGTTTTAGCTTTATTTTTACGTGCCTGTGTCTTTATTTACTCAATTCTCAATAGTTTATAATCCCTAAGCACCATATCATTTCTTTTTGTATCCTCTCTGTGAGATGGTTTAGAAAGCCTCTAGTTTTTGCACAGAGAAGACAGACTTTGACCATGTTTGTGAGTTAAGTCAATTATGAATTAGAATCTCTTACTTCTTCATATTGAGGCTCCTTTATTATTGTTTATGGGCTAATCTCCAGATGTCTGACCTACCTCCAAGATGTCCCCAGGAAGGTGTTCCTGGTTTTGGCTCATTCTGTCACACCTAATTTCTCCTGACCTTTTTATAAGCTGCTCTATCTACCTAGAAATTTTTCCTTCCTCACTTTGCCAGGTTAATATCCTTTAGATCACTGTGTAATTGTCATTTCTTCAGGGAAACTTTCCTTATCTTCTTTGATAAAGCCAGCTCCCATTATTAAACATGCCTTTAGCTCCATGTACCTCTTCTTATTAGCATTTCTCAGAGCTGGCAATTTTACAATTTTCTGAGATTATTTGAGGATGTCACTGAAGTTCACTAAAGTTAGGGACTGTGGGGACTGTGTCTGGTTTTTACTCAAATTTTATCTGCAGCACCTAGCATAATGAATTGACTCATTAATGTTCAATAGATATTCATTGATTAAAAGACTGGGTGCTAAACATTAGATAAACCACATTAAAATGTATTATGTAACCCAGTCCAGAAAAATTTTCCATTTTGCTGATCAATATCTTCCTCCTCTTTGACATTCTTAAAGCTATTCTGTCTTTTCAATTAACCTAAGAATAAAGATTCAAGTGTATTAGAACTACATACAACTTTGGAAAATAGACAGTAACACAACTATTTAACATAAAGTAAACTCTTATCTGATTCCTCTAATAGGAAACCATTGCTGCTCAAAAGCAGAGTGCTGACTAGCCTTAAAGAGTGGCAAATTCAGCAATACTCTTTAGTGCTCCAGGAAATTATTAACAATAAGCACTCTTTGGTCTGGCTTGACCCACAAAGATTAAGTTCATTGTTCATTTTTAATGTTTCTTAGTTGGAAAGCTAAAATACTTTAACAAATAACCTGATCATATGGTATATAAGATCAGCTCATTTAAAATTCTACTAATTACTTGTCATTAATTTAGAGACCATTGACAATATATGTTCATTTTAAAGAAATGACAATGTTCTGTAGATCCCTGTTGTACTGATCTTTAAAATATTGTTTACCAATATAATTCTTTACTCAATTAATCACTTTAGCTAGCAAAATCTCTGAGTGGCATCTGCCAGTCTTTTCAAATCTGTTTGTGTTGTTCACTTGCGTTTTGTTCCCAAGAACAGAGCTCTTAGTGATATTACAAATGTGTTTCTGGAATAGCTGTCTAATGGAAATTGGCTTTGGAGAAATGCTTAGGTTTATTTCCCTCAAACCTTTACATTTTTTGTAAGGGAGCTTTAGCATTATGGAGCATTTTTAGAAAGCATCTTTAAAATAGTTGGCGTTGGTCCCTGTCGAATGAATGTCTTATTGGTATTGCCATAGCAAGCATCTATCTTACACAATGTAAGAACATTAACATTATTGTACATTTGTGTTTCACAAATTTTAATAATTTTATTTCCAATCAACTACAAATGCCTGGTCATTAGTGAGAATGTGGACTCTGAGCTTCCTATATATTTATTTTTCCAAAGAGAGGAGAACACTTAAGACACCATGTGATTTGAATATAAGTAGCTATAAAAGTTTACATGAAAGATCAAGACTAAAAAGGAATGAATGATTTTCACCAGAATTCAATTTAAAACTGTCTCTGTATCAAAAAAAGATTTAAAAAATTAACTGCAAGAACAGAAAAAGCAATATTTAGCATATATTGTAGGGTGAATACATACCAGGAATTCTGCTAGACATTCTATTAAAATTTTTACATAATAATCTTGATAATAGGAACAAAAATTGGTTAGAATATGCTAAAAATAAAAGTTGATTTTCAGTTAAAAAAAGTTCTTCTTTTGAAAAACACCTTAAAGAATATTATGAGCTTTCATATTGTATAATGTAAAGGGTTATAGTTACATCTATTCACAAACTTATCCCAAGAATTCAGTTACATTCTGAAAAACACTACATCCATGTAGTTTTAATACTTTAGCTGATTTAGAAGAATATAATTTCATATTTGTTGACTAATAGTCAGGAATAATGACACATTAATTTTAATTTAGAGCCAGAATGTACTAATTAATAACACACATGTGCTAGTCTCATGTACATGTAATTGACACTTAGAATATTAAAATCTTTGTGCACATTAGAATGCACAAGGAACATAAGAACTATGATGAACTGTGGATACATTTTATAAGTCTTAGAAATATGATTTGTTAAGGGTTTAATTATGTCTCCCCAAAAGATATGTTGAAGCCCTAACACCTGACACCCATGAATGTGATTTTATTTGGAAATAGAGTCTTTGCAAATGTAGTCATGTCAAAGTGAGGTCATACTTGATTAAGGTGGCCCTAATCCAATGTGACTAATGTCTTTATAAGAAGACAAGAGACAAGGAGAGAACAACATATGAAAACACAGGCAGACATTGAATTGTTGTAGCATCAAGCCAAGGAATGCCAAGAATTTCCTGGAAGCCACCAGAACTTGGAAGGGGCAAGGGAAGATATCCTCCTCTACAGACTGCAAAGGGAGCATGTCCTTGCTGACAACTTGATTTTTGGACTTCTACCCTCCAGAATTGCGAGACAATAAATTATTGTTGTTTTCGACCATCCAGCTTTGTGGTACTTAGTTACAGAAACCCTAGGAAAGCAGTACATGGTTAAGACGTAGGAAAAATGTTGATGCTTGTTAATTGTTTGGCATATAAGACATGGGGCAATTTGATTTTATGGTACTATTCTCCTACCTCAAAGAAATGCATGGTTATATTAATGTATTTTAAATTATTGTGAGTTAATATTAATCGAGTTTTTAAAAATTAGTTTATACTTCTTGAGATATCTTTGGGTATCCTACCCATAATCCAGACTATTGAGCTACTCCCAGTTCCTAAATTCACTATGATGTCACATTTTTTCACATTCTTTATTCTTTTCAATTCTGGAAATTCCCACCATTCTTTGAGTATTGCTTATCTTCTTGTGTCAACTCTTCATTGTCATAATAATGTCAGTTACTTAACAAACATCAACAAACATGTGTGGCATATAACAATAAACATTTATTTATATCATGGGCTCTGGGTTTCACTGGTGGCCAGCTCTGTGTCATATCTTTCATCTTCCAGTACTCCAGCCTGACATGTTCTGTTGGCATTCACTGAACTCACAAGATATGTGGAAAGTGTAAATATTTTTCAGGTCTTTGCTTGTGTTACATCTGCTAAATCAAACCACATGGCTTATCTCAGAATTGAGAAATAGGAAAATATTTTCAACCTCTTTATGGGAGGAGTATCAAAGTTACGTGTAAAGGGTCTTATAAAGGGAGTGACAAAGAATTGGGTTATTAATGCAATCAATCTACCATTCTTTCATTCTCTGTATTTGTTTCTTTTGAAACTTCTTTTGGAATAACAATTCACCTCGTTTTAATAGTGCTTTCATATTTTCTAAATTTTTGTCTTTTTGCTTTTCATTCTTGTTGATTTCCATACTCTTTCAACTCATTAATTTTCTCTTCGGATATGTCTAATCTGCTATTAATCAATCAATCCACTGAGTTTCATTTACAATGGTTAGTGTTTTATTTTTAGAAGTTGTATTTGGTTCCTTTTACAAATATGCCATCTTTTTAAGCATGTGATTTATTAGAGTTTTTAATTCTTATCTCTTTAAGTATTGTAAATATACTTATTTCTTAGCTCTTTCCAGTTTTATCTTTTGTTTCATTTCCATATTTTTACCATGAATGACTGTACAACCAGGTTATCTACCTTCTTTCACCTACCTATCTCTCTATCTATGATTCTATCTATCTTTCTACCTATCTATCTATATCTATCTATCATATTGTAAAATGTTTTTATGCATATGATGTGATGATCATTTGTTTTTCTACTTTATTTGTTAATATTGTAAATCATATTCCTTGATTGTAAGATGTTAAAAAAATCTTGCATTCCTGGAATAAACCCCAATTGCTCATGATGCTTTATATTTTTTATATATTGCTGGATTTGATATGCATATATTTTGTTAAGGATTTTAGCGTTCATATTCATGAGAGATATTGGTCTATACTTTCTTTTCCTTGTAATGCTTTGGTCTGATTTTTAAAAAATCAGGGTGATGTTGTTATCAAAAACTTAGTGGATAGTGTTCTCTATTTCTAGGAAGAGATTGTTTGATTAGTGTTATTTCATTCTAAATGTTTAATAGAATTCACCAGTTAAGGCATTTGTGGTAATGTTTTAAATTATATATTCACTTTAATTAATAGACAGGAATATTCAGATTTTCTACTTCCTATACTGTCAGTATTCTGATCAGTTGCTTCTTGGGAAAAGGATTTTTTCCATTGATCTATGTGTGGACACATTCCATTTTACCCAGAGTTCAAACTTTGATGCCTTAATGAACAATGAGTGCATGAATCTCACCTCTACTTCTAGTACATAGGCCTGCCATGGTATTTTCTCCCAAATGACCAACTTAAAAAATTCTTTACTCCTGTGTATACCCTGTTCCCTTGCCTAACAAATAATAAGCTCAGAGTTTGTGCTTTCAATCAGACCAGTCTTCATTATCTGTGCATTATCACCTCATGGGACATGGTTTCAAGATATATAAATTTATATATGCTGTTTAATTTTCAGGCAGTGTGGCAAAATAACAATAAAACAGACTTTTTAGGAATACAGACCTGTGTTTGAATCCCAGAATTCCTCAAGCAAGCTATTTACATCTTTAATTTTCCATTTTTGCTTCTGCAAAATTGGAGTAAAAATTACAGCACATGAGACTATTCTGGGGATTATGTGAAATAATCCATATTGTCTAATGATCAATAAATTGTGGTCGCTTCACCCCTAAAATATAGGAGCATATAGTTTGAGACCTCATTGAACACCTGAACATTTTTTTTTTCTGTCACAACGCTGGGACTATAGTTTGAAAAACTATTATCAGGAACTTCTCAGAGCAAGTCTGCATGTGCCTGTAGCAAACTTACCTCAACCTGAGAATCAATTGTTTTATACTTTAGAAGATGTGTCCTATAAATATAGCTAGCCCTTATTCAGTTGAAAGGAATAATATGGCCAACTTGAAAGGAGGGCAAACATCTATTATTTCACTGAAATGCATTAATCTAGAAAACTGAACTGAGTTAATCTAGAGAAACATGGAGTCTAGGGGTAACTATGAGCAAGGGCATCCCTAAAAATAGCTTTTCCACTTTGTCTCATGGATCCACATCAGGAAAGCTAAGGGAGGTGAGAATGGGTGTGGATTATACAATAGGAACTCCTCAAGGAGAGGAATTAGATCTGTTAATCTCCTGTCAAAGTTACGGTATTATTTGTAATTATTAATAAATTATTGATACATTATGAAAATTGGGTAGTATGTTGGTCTAAATTTGTACATCTAAACATAAACAGACAGAATAACTTTGACATATTTAACTAGTCAATTCAAGCATGCGTTTGAACTGGTTGCTTTCACCACTGTCTGAGTGTTTTCATCATTTTGTAGCTTTGGCATGGTGTTAACACTTTTTTAAGTATGATGACCAATACATCCTGGTGTATGTAAAGAAATTTTCCTAGAAAAAATTCTCAACATGCTGTATGGTCTCCAAGAAAAATATACAAAATCAGTGGTGCTTCAACTTTTTTTTTTTTTTTTTTTTAAGCAATCCATTTCTGGGCAAGATTTCAAAGGAAGTATCTGTTACAATGTTAGACACTTTCCAACAGATTGAAAAAGAAACATTCCAACCAAAATCTTACATTTGATCAGCTGCCATATCAAGAGATGGGTTATTTCTGCTTTCAATCTAAATGTTCTTGGTTAAAAGAAAGAGTTTTAGCTTCCATTTGGATATTAGTGGGAATAATATATCTAAATTTCTCAATGGAAGAAAAGTTGTTTTGATAATATGGCCTTCTACTGAATAGGGAGGTCTACTTTTGAGATATAAATTGAATTCGGAAGTTTCTAAGTAAATGTGATTAGAAAATTTTCCAAAATACCATCTTTATTATTTCTTTAAGAAAAGAATTACAACTCCTGCATACTTGCCATTGGGATATATTTTAAAATAGTAAAATCACTTTAGTGTTATTTCAGTGTAACTAAAATTTGATGATGCAGCAGCAGTGTTATAAAATTAGCCATTTAAGATTGGTTCATGTACATAGCTAAACCAATACTGTGGCTTTTTCTTCTTAATCTATCTTATATCTACCTTGTTCAAGAAATGTCCCTTGGTAAAGTTGAAAATTAGAGTACATATTTAACCCTAAAAAAAAAATATTGCTCCATATTTGATTTTGTATTATCCAAGATAGTATTGGTTTCATATAATTATACTTAAAATAAATATAATGAATTACATACCAATCAAAATGCAAACTGATCTTGTACTTTTTGTAAGAGTTAATATAACTTTACAAATGAGAAAAATTTGTAAAATCATGTGTTCCTCTTTTGTTATTTTTTTTAAACATTATGCTGTATAATTGTAAGTCAGGTAGGGAAAGTAGGTAGACAAGGAGAAGAAAACATAAAAAAGAAGAAAATTATGATTTGATCTCTTTATACCTCCTCACGTCACAGACTTTTGAATTGATATATGCTGTTTACAAAACTTGGACTATGATCTGAAGTTACAAATTCTGTATGTTATTATGGAATTTGACCTTAGCAGGTATTTGCTTCCCTCTTTAATGTTGATTAAAGTTGACAATCCAATTGTTTTTCTAAGAAGTGTGATCTGAGATTAATTTCTAGCAAAGTGAAAAAAAAAAAGACAATACACTGTCATTGGGAAAGTTTAGTTTACAAGCCGAAGGAAGCTCATTCACCCTATCTAAATATTAATTGAAATAGTTGATACCAATGCATCTTTATAACACAAACTTTAACTGCAGGAGGAGTCAAAATGGTTTGTACTCAGTTTAAAATTCCAAAAAACAGCATATGTCTGATGACTTCTGAATATTAAGAGTTCCAATTCTTGGTGCCAGTTGATTGAATTCAGATGTGGTTGCACCTGGAAATCATTGTGGCTTCTTTTAGTTATCAGATGGCTGAGGATATTAGACTATGATAATGTTGATGTGTATGGAAAATATAGTATATTTTAAAATTCTTTTTCTTTAATCTTCTTTTACCTCTTCCACTACTCTCCCTCCTTCCTTCTGAATTATAAAAATACATGCTTGAGGTAAAATTTCTATATGTTTTAGAAAGGTATTTAGTAAAATGTGAAAAATTGCTTCTCTTATCCTGCTTCTCTCCATTCTATTATTAAGTGGTCTTAAAAATTTTTATATAATTCCATGTATTTCACAGGTGTAGAAAATATTTTCCCTAGTTTGTTCTTTGTATTTTGACTTTGCTGTGATATAAAGTTTTTATTTGTTTGCAGTAAAACATATCAATATTTTCCTTTATAGCTTCTGGGTTGATATCATACTTTGCACAACCTAAAATAATTCTAAAGACTATTTTAGAATTATTCTAAAGATAATATAAATATTATTAAGATTCTAAAATAATGTGCCTATGTTTTTTTGTTTGTTTTTTATGCTGTTATATTTTCAATTCGTATCTTTAATTTAGCTAGAATTTTATTTGATTTTTTCTCCTTTTTTATTTTTGAAAGGCCTGAGAAAAGGACTTTTTTTTTTCTTAAATAATTGACAAGTCAATTGTCCTACCTCTTTTATTTTACTTTTTAAATATAACAACATTCTCTCATTCAAGTTCAAACAAAGGTGAGCAAAGCTTTATATGGTCACTGTATCAACTCTTTTATTTTTTGATCTTACAACAAAAGTTTGCAGTATCTCAGTGGTATTGATAAACACAGCTCCAGTGAAAATTGTCATAAAAGAAGGAATTTATTGCATATTCAATCTGCTTTTCATTTGAAGTAGAATACTCTTCTGATTTATTTAAAAGTGCAGTAGGATGTTTGAGAAGAGTTTTGATGGAGAATTTGTTGACAACTGAATTTTTATAAAGCCATAAAATGGCAGATTCTTGCTCATAGAAAAATTTTTGTGTCCAGTTGGAAAAGAAAGTAAAGTAGACAGTTTCAGAATTCAATAATTTTAAACCAACCATAACATTGAAGCTACATGAAGAATACGTGTTTCATTAAATTTTAGTTACTCCCTGAGTCCTAGATAGACCAGGTGAAGAGAGGAAAACATTCTTCTGTCTTAGCTTTGTACATAGCCCTTGGAGAGTTCAATCACTTGCAAACTCAAGGAAAGAACTGACTGGCACAGTCACCTTAAACTATTTCATGAAACCAAGTATATTTTTCGGTCCCTTTTACAATTCTCCTTCTTGCCCTCTTAAGTGTAAACTTCTGATGGAAATGGTATAGGCTAAAATGATTATCTCACGGACCAGTGACCAAATAATTCATAGTTCTGATGAATTTGGTCACAGAAAAATAAGTAGGCCAAAAATAAATCACTGTCCATTGCAACTAATTGATCCAGTCAAAATTAAGGACTAATAAGTCAGAAACCTCAAGTGTCATGATGCTGTCAGAGATGTGGAATAGTTTAATGGTTAAAAGATGTCTAACTCCCTGGGTTCCAATTTTGGCTCTATTGTTTGACAACTGTGTGTTATTTATTATTTATTGGTAATCATGTGTTATTTAGTCTCTTTTGCTTTCAGTTTCCTCATCTGTAAAGACAGGGTTGTGAGGATAAATTGATATAGGTAAAGCATCTAGCATTCAATAAATACTGGTTAATACTCTTTTAATTTTTTATTCTATAAAAAGGGTACTGTCTTTTAGAATCTATAACCTCAAGATTCAAAATTGTAAGATAGTAATTTAGGCAATTTTGTTTCTGATGACTTACAGACTATGGAGAAACGTTGGACACTGACACTTATGTGTCCTTCTGTGTCTACACTTCGATTTCCTATCTGAGTTCTACTTTCTTAAAAGCATTTTGCAATTACTAATAAGATCTAAGAAGTCCTCCTTTAGAGTCTTATTTGTTTTACATATGAGTCTTCCCACTCCCTCAGAATAGATAAGGAATACATCATTTTATAGAAAATACAGAGAAGTATAAAAGGGAAAGTAAAAATCAAGTACAATTCTATCACCCAGAGAAAATTTCATAAAAGAGTTAATATTTACTTGCATATTTTTTTTCTTAGTAGTCATAGCTATTTTCCCATATTTTTATATATTTATACAAATATTTCTGTTTAATATTATTTTGTATTTCAACCTTAATTTATCTAACCATTTAGATATACCTACATATCTATATAACTGTATTTGCTTTTCTTGCTACAAATAATGATGGTAATATCTCTTGTTTTGCATCTTTGATTAACCCAAGGAGAAATTTCCGAAAACAGACTCTCTTCCGAAGGTATGTTATCACTGAGGACCTTGATACATATCGCCAACTATTTCTCAGAAATTTTATACCAATTTATATTCCCACCAGTTGTATTGCAGCTGCATTTAGGATAACACTTTTTGATATTTGCCATTTTGATAGGTAAAAATGTCATCTATTCTTGTTTTAATTTGCTTATCTTTGATTAATAGTGTCTTGTTTTTTCACAAGAGTTCTTCCTTACGAATTCATTTGTATGTCTTTTTAATTAAAGGTACACCTCATTAATACATTTTAACGTTAACAGTTTGTAAGAGTTAACCAAGATTAAATTATTATTTATATTTATGTCACTACATGTACTTAATGTCTTATAGATTGCAATTTGTCTCTAATACAACTATGTCATTAGAGTTAAGATAACTGCACAGTTTTATTTGGGACTAATTTAAACCTACTTGCATCTGCCACTATAATCTTTTCTCTTTTTTTTTTTTTTTTTTTTCTCTCTCCTTTTTTAAGTGCTCATCTTTGAGGTCATTTGCTGGATGCTTGCACCTGATTATACATTTTCTCCTGAAAAGTCTTTCCTAGGCCTACCTTTACATATATTTCTTTAAACTCGGGCATTTCTTGACACACATAGTCTATCTGCTTGGCACACCAGTCTCTCATGGTTAAAGGATATATTGTTCTCTAATCATATCACAGTATATTAACAGACTTCCCCTCCTAGATAGATAAATTACTTGCCTATTAAGGAGTGGTTATAATGTTGGGAATTTCCAACACAGAACTTGCCAAGTTAGAAGACAATTTTTAGGTAGACAGGTGTTCTGACACACTTAGGTAAGACTAAACTACCAGGTAGATATTAGCAGTCTACATAGCAACAAAGTGAGACAGGTCACTTCTAATTTACAATTTCCAAGATCTGATGTGATTTTCCATTGATTTTTGCATCTGTTAGAAAATGTATGAATCCTTAAATGTTGACATGCTAATGATCTTAGATCCCAAATAGCAGGAATTACCTGGCTTTGACAGAGTTTAAAGGATAGTAGCGAACACTCTAAAAGGGCTAGAAGGGCAATTTAAATGATCAAGGAGATTGAGATGCTTAAACTCTGCAAGATGATGGAATAGAAATATTGAACTGCAGTCTGAAAAGTCAAATATTGATGAATGAGAATGAAGGTCAAAGTACACACAATCACAAAAATTGAAAAGGATTAACAAGGAGATTTGACCAAACTCTCAGTATTAGCATTATGGAACACCTATCAAGCTTACAAATTATATTTCTAAAGAATTACAAAAGAAAGTGTGTAGCACAGTGTAATTAATAAAATTAGATAATTTAAAATTGGTGCATCCATTATGGAAAACAGTATGAAGATTCCTCAAAAAATTAATAGAACTACCATATGATCCAGGTATTCTACTTCTGGGTATTTATCCAAACAATATGAAAACACTAATATGAAAATTTTTATTCACCTCTATGTTCAATACAGCATTATTTACAATAGCCAAGATATGGAAACAACCTAAGTTCTAAGTGCCCATCAACTGGTGATGGATAGAGAAGATGTGGTAGATATATAAATCTGGTAGATATAGATATATATATATATTATTATATTATATATATTATATTATAATTATTATATATATTATTATACATTACATTATATATTATAGATATATATACATCTCTCTATATAGTGTATATATATATGTGTATATATATATATATATATATATATATATATATATATATATGCAATGAAATGCTACTCAGCCATAAAACAATGTAATCTTTCCATTTGCAACAACATGGATGGACCCTGAACATCTTATGCTAAATGAAATAAGTCAGATAGAGAAAGACAAATTAAGTATGATATTACTCATATATGGAATATAAAAACAAACAAGCAAACAAAACAAAATAAATGAACAAACCAAACCAAACCAACCCAGAATTACTGAGAACAATGTAGTGGTTACCAGATGGGAAGGTGCAGGGGGGTATGAAGTGGGCAAATGGGGTATAGTGATTGATAGAAACTAAACTTTTGGTGGTGAGTACACTGTACTGTATACAGAAGAAGAAATATAATGTTTTACATATGATACTTGTATAATGTTAAAAACCAATATTACATCAATAAATTTTCTTTGAAAATAAAGAAATCAGATAAATCTAGAGACAAAAACACACAAGGGGCTAAGAACTGTCAGTGAGTGGGTTATTTCTTCCTCCAGGTTTTCTTTACTGATTATTTCATTAGGAGTATTTTCATGAGGGGTAATTTGTCTTATTTCCTTACTGCACTTTTTCCTTACCCTCTTAATAGAATGACGCTAGATGCTATTGTATGAGGTTTGCTTAGGTCCAGTGTGATACTCTTTATAGCCTATGTCAAATCAGTGGTCATCAATAAATGTGTATTAACCATAAAATAATCACATATGGTTGTAAAATTTGACAGCTTATGGTAATTTAGGAAACCATTGATTTTGAAAGTGCAATGATTTTACAGAATTTGAAAGCATTTAGGTGGTTTTCTTAGAATGGGGAAAAAAGCTATCATGCTGTAATTTTCTTCAATTTTACCACTTAACCTAGATGTATCTGAAAATGGCTTCTATATTCAATAGGCTGTGAAATAAATTGCCTTTTCTGGGTAGTGTTACAGGATAATGTAAAGGTCACTGTCATGTTTTAGACTTTTAACAACATTCATTGTGTTAAAAATAACTGTGGCTAGCATTTTTACCTCCTGAAACCGAAATTATATAAACTGAATTTTATGATATAAGGTATGTGGTAGATGAATTATATTGAAAACATGTGTACATGCCATATTGCTACAGTTCTCTTTAATTAAACTTCTTTTTGGAAGCTTCTTTTAAAGTTGAAGCTAATATCTCTTAACATCTCTAGTTATTGAAATCTGGGTTTGAGTTTAGTGTTTATGGGATAAGCTAATCATGTGGAAGTGGTCATAGAAATTTACAGTCTTAACTTTCTTGGGCTCTTCCCAAACAATGCAGAGACTCCTCTTAAGAATAATCCTTTCATATTATTTTTGATATAGTTCTCCTTCTTGTATAACACACACAATTTTTTAAATGGCAGGTACAGAGATTGTCATTGTTGACAAGGTGTCACAGCAATGCCAACATCTTGCTGACCAGCCCAGCTGGGCTTTGACAACTTCACCAAGAAAGGACAGAGTGAGATCAAGATACCAACGTTAAGAGTGAATACAAAAAGTAAGAAGTGATAAAAAGGTCATTTAAGACACATGATAAGTAATTCTAGAGCCTTATCTGGGTTCCAGCTTTAACTTCTACTTCCAAAAAGCCTCTCTTTTTAACTCGTTCAAAACTATTTTATCAGTTGATCCATTTATCATCATTTCAACATTACTGTTGTTATTGTAGATTCAAGGTGATGGGGACATGGTTCCTGGCTTTAAGGAACTTATGATCTAGTAAGGGAGAGAAAAGAACACAAAAAATTATAATGCAAACATTAGGCCTAAAATAAGCAAAAATCCTCAAGTGCATTTATAGAAAACAATGAAGAACCATGTTGGAGAAATTAGGGAAGAATTCACTAAGGAAGTGGAATTTTGAAAAGGCCTCCATCTATAAGCAGAGTCAATGGCTGGGTGGAGGGAGTCCCTGAAAGATGTGGGAGGATGAGTGTGAAGTCAGTTGAAAAATAGTGAGTGGTCTCTTTTGTGTGTGTGTGTATGGTGTTAGGGAGTGTTCTAAATTCATCCTTTTACATGTAGCTGTCCAGATTTCCCAGCACTACTTATATTTTTTTAAGATTTTTATTGTTTTTATTGAAGTACAGTTGACATACAGTATTATGGTAGTTTTAGGTGTACAACATAGTGGTTTGACATGGATAAACATTATATACTGATCACCAGGATAAGTCAACTATCTGTTGTCATACAAAGTTATTACAATGCTATTGACTATATTCCCTGTGCTGTATATTACATTCCTATGGCTTATTTTATAATTGGAAGTTTGTATCTCTTAATTCTCTTCTCCTATTTTGTCCAACCTCCCACACTTCTCTCCTCTGGAGACCACCAGTATTTTTTTCTGCATCTGTGAGTCTGTTTTTGTTCGGTTTTGTTCATTCTTTTTCTTTTTTCTTTTGATTCCACATATAAGTGAAATAATATTTTATTTGTCTTTCTTTGTCTGACTTATTTCACTTAGCATAATACCCTCTAGATACATTCACATTGTTGCAAATGACAGAATTTTCTTCTTTTTTATGGCTGAGTAATATTCCATTGTATATATATATATGTATGTGTATATATATATATATATATATATATATATATATATATATATATATACCACTTCTTCTTTATCCATTCATATGTTGACGGGCAGTTAGATTGTTTCCATACATTGGCTATTGTAAATAATGCTGCAATGAACATAGAGGTGCATATTTCTTTTCTAATTAGTGTTTTTGTATTCTTTGGGTAAATAGCCAGAAGTGAGGTAGCTGCTGGATCATATGGTAGTTCTATTTTAGTATTTTGAGGAATCTCCATACTGTTTTCCATAGTGGCTGTACCAATTTAAACTCCCAAAAACAGTGCATGACTGTTCACTTATCCCACATGTGATTGTTTTCTTAGTTTTTCTTTCTGATAGTTATTATTTTATGGAAAAACAATAGATTTATGTATATTGATTTTTGTATCCTGCAACTTTACTGAATCCATTTATCAGGTTTAATAGTTTTTAGGTGCAGTCTTTAAGGGTTTATATATATATATTATCATGTCATCTGCAAACAGTGACAGTTTTACTTCTTTTTTTCTAATTTGGATAATTTTTATTTCTTTTCCTTGTCTGATTGTTGTGGCTAGTACTTCCAACACTGTGTTGAGTAAAAGTGGTGATAGTAGGGATCCTTGTCTTCTTCCTGAATTTAGAAATAAAGCTTTCAGCATTTCACCATTGAGTGTGATGTTAACTGTGGGTTTATTGTATATGGCCTTTATTAGGTTGAGGTATACTCCCTCTATACTCACTTTGTTGAGAGTTTTTAATCATAACTGGATGTTGAATTCTGTCAAGTGCTTTTTCTTTATCTATTGAGATGATTGAGATGATCGTATGATTTTCTCCTTTATTTTGCAAATGTGGTGCATCACATTGATTGACTTGCAGATATTGAACCATACTTGAATCCCTGGAATAAATTCCACTTTGTCATGGCATATGGCCTTTTTAATGTATTGTTAAAATAGGTTTGCTAATATTTTGTTGAGATTTTTTGCCTCTAACTTTATCAGGGATGTTGGCCAGTAATTGTCTTTCTTTTTTTTTTTTTATTGTTAGAGTCTTTGTGAATAGTTTAAGTATAAGAATAATGAGTTTGGAAGCATTCCTTTGCCTTTAAATTTTTGGAATAATTTGAAAAAGATAGGTATTAATTCTTCTTTAAATGTTTTATACAATTCCTGTCTGAAGACATCTGGTCCTGGACCTTGCTGTGAGGTTTTTTTGTTTTGGTTTGTTTTTTGTTCTTTTGTTTTTTGGAGTATAATGGCTTTACACTGTGTCAATTTCTGCTGTACAGCAAAGTGAATCAGCCATACATACATACATATCCCCTCATTTTTGTATTTCCTTCCCATTTAGGTCACCACAGAGTATCGAGTAAAGTTCCCTGTGCTATATAGTAAGTTCTCATTAGTTATCTATTTTATACACGGTATTGATATTGTATATATGTCAATCCCCATCTCCCAGTTCATCCCAACCCCACTTACCCCTTGGTATCCTGTTGTGAGTTTTTGGATGAGTGATTCAATTTCAAAACTAGTAATCAGTTTGTTCAGATTTTCTATTTCTTCCTGATTGTCTTAGAAGAATGTATGTTTCTAGGAGTTTATCTATTTCTTTGAGGTTGTTCAGTTTGTTGGTATATAATTATTTGTACTAACCAATTATGATTCTTTGTATTTCCGGGGTGTCAGTTGTAACTTATCTTTCATGTCTGATTTTATTCATTTGGCCCCTTTCTTTTTTTTGCTTGATGAGTTTGGCTAAACTTTAATCAATTTTGTTTATATTTTCAAAGAACCAGCTCTTAGTTCCATTGATCATGTCTATTTTCTTTTTAGTCTCTTATTCATTTATTTCTGCTCTAATATTTATTATTTCCTTCCTTCTGCTGACTTTGGACTTTCTTTGTTCCTCTTCTTCTAATTCCTTTAGATGGTAAGTTAGGTAGTTTATTTGAGATTATTCTTGTTTCTTGAGGTAGGCCTGTATCACTATAAATGTCCCTCTTAGAACTGCATTCGCTGTGTCCTATAGAGTCTAGAAAATTATATTTCATTTTTATTTGTTTTGAGATATTTTCTGTTTCCACTTTGATTTCTTCATTGACTCTTTGGTTTTTTAGTAACATATTGTTTAGTCTCAACATGTTTGTGTTTTTTCCAGGCTTTTTTTTTTTTAACATCTTTATTGGAGTATAATTACTTTACAATGTTGTGATAGATTCTGCTGTATAAAACAGTGAATCAGCTATATGTATACATATATCCCCATATCCCCTCCCTCCCGCATCTCCCTCACACCCTCCAGATGCCACCCCTCTATGTAGTCACAAAGCTCTGAGATGATATCCCTGTGCTATGTAGCTGCTTCACACTAACTATCTATTTTACATTTAGTAGTGTATATATGTACATGCTAGTCTCTCAATTCATCCAAGTTTACCCTTCCCAGTACCCATGTCCTCAAGGCCATTCTCTATGTCTCTGTCTTTATACCTGTCCTACCCCTAGGTTCATCAGAACCATTTTTTTTTTTATCTTCCATATATATGTGTGAGCATACAGTATTTGTTTCTCTCTTTCTGACTTACTTCACTCTGTATGACAGAATCTACGTCCATCAACCTCACTACAACAAACTCAATTTAGTTTTTTTATGACTGAGTAATATTCCATTGTATATATGTGCCACAACATCTTTATCCATTCATCTGTCAATGGACACCTAAGTGGCTTCCACATCCTGGTTATAGCAAATAGTGCTGCAATGAATATTGTGGTACATGCCGTTTTTAAATTATGGTTTTCTCAGAGTATATGCCCAGTAGTGGTATTGCTGGGTCATATGGTAGTTGCTTTTTAGTTTTTTATGGAATCTCCATACTGTTCTCCATAGTGGCTGTATCAATTTACATTCCCACCAACAGTGCAAGAGGGTTCCATTTTCTCCACACCCTCTCCAGCATTATTGTTTGTAGATATTTTGTTGATGGGCATTCAGACCGGTGTGAGGTGATACTTCATTGTAGCTTTCATTTGCATTTCTCTAATGATTAGTGATGTTGAGCAACCCTACAGGTGATTGTTGGCAATCTTTGGAGAAATGTCTATTTAGATCTTCTGTCCATTTTTGGACTGGGTTGTTTGTTTTTTTGATATTGATCTGAGTGAGCTGCTTGTATATTTTGGAGACTAATCCTTTATCAGTTGCTTGCTTTGCAAATGTTTTCGCCCATTATGAGAGCTGTCTTTTCGTCGTGTTTATGGTTTCCTTTGCTGTGCAAAAGATTTAAGTTTCATTAGGTCCCATTGGTTTATTTTTATTTTTATTTCCATTTTTCTAAGAGGTGGGTCAAAAATGATCTTGCTGTGATTTATGTCATAGAGTGTTCTTCCTATATTTTCCTCTAAGAGTTTTATAGTGTCTGGCCTTACATTTAGGTCATTAATACATTTTGATTTTATTTTTGTGTATGGTGTTAGGAAGTGTTATAATTTCATTCTTTTACATGTAGCTGTCCAGTTTTCACAACACCACTTACTGAAGAGGCTGTCTTTTCTGCATTGCATATTCTTGCCTCCTTTACCAAACATAAGGTGACCATATGTGTGTATATTTATCTCTGGGCTTTCTATACTGTTCCATTGATCTATCTTTCTGTTTTTGTGCCAGTACCATATTGTATTGATTATGGTAGCTATGGAGTATAGTCTGAAGTCAGGGAGCCTGATTCCTCCAGCTCCATTTTTCTTTCTCAAGAGTGCTTTGGCTATTCGGGGTCTATTGTGTTTCCAAAAAAATTGTGAAATTTTTTGTTCTCATTCTGTGAAAAATGTTATTGGTAGTTTGATAGGGATTGTATTGAATCTGTAGATTGCTTTGGGTAGTAGAGTCATTTTCACAATGTTGATTCTTCCAATGCAAGAACATGGTGTATCTCTCCATCTGTTTGTATCATCTGTAATTTCTTTCATCAGTGTCTTATAGTTTTCTGCATACAGGTCTTTTGTCTACCTAGGTAGGTTTATTCCTAGGCATCTTACTCTTTTTGTTGCAATGGTAAATGGGAGTGTTTCCTTAATTTCTCTTTCAGATTTTTCATCATGAGTGTATGTGAATGCAAGAGACTTCTGTGCATTAATTCTGTATCCTGTTACTTTACTAAATTCCTTGATTAGCTCTAGTAGTTTTCTGGTAGCATCTTTAAGATTCTCTATGTACAGTATCATGTCATCTGCAAATAGTGACAACTTTATTTCTTTTCTGATTTAGATTCCATTTATTTCTTTGTCTTCTCTGATTGCTGTGGCTAAAACTTCCAAAACTATGTTGAATAATAGTGGTGAGAGTGGGTATCCTTGTCTCGTTCCTGATTTTAGAGGAAATGGTTTCAGTTTTTCTCCATTGAGAAGGATATTGGCTATGGGTTTTTCATACATGTACTTTATTATGTTGGGGTAAGTTCCCTCAATGCCTACTTTCTGGAGAGTTTTATCATTAACCAGCATTGAATTTTGTTGAAAGCTTTTTCTCCATCTATTGAGATGATCATATGGTTTTTATCCTTCAGTTGGATAATATGCTGTATCACATTGATTGATTTGCATATATTGAAGAATCCTTGCATTACTGAGATAAACCCCACTGATCATGGTGTATGATCCTTTGAATGTGTTGCTGGATTCTGTTTGCTAATATTTTATTGAGAAATTTTGCATTTATGCTCATCAGTGATATTAGCCTCTTGTTTTCTTTCTTTCTGACATCTTGTCTGTTTTGGTATCAGGGTGACGTGACCTCGTAGAATTAGTTTGAGAGTGTTCCTCCCTGTGTTCTATTTTGGAAGAGTTTGAGAAGGATAGGTGTTAGCTCTTCTCTAAATGTATGATAGAATTCACCTGTGAAGCCATCTTTTCCTGGGCTTTTGTTTGTTGGAAACTTTTAAATCACAGTTTCAATTTCACTGCTTATGATTGGTCTGTTTATATTTTCTATTTCTTCCTGTTTCAGTCTCAGAAGATTGTGCTTTTCTAAGAATTTGCCCTTTTCTTCCAGGTTTTCCATTTTATTGGCATATAGTTGCTTGTAGTAATGTCTCATGATCTCTGGATTTCTGCAGTGTCAATTGTTACTTCTCCTTTTTCATTTCTAATTCTATTGATATGAGTCCTCTCCCTTTTTTTCTTGATGAGTATGGCTAATGTTTTATCAAGTTTGTTTATCTTCTCAAAGAACCAGCTTTTAGTTGTATTGATCTTTGCTATTGTTTCCTTCATTTCTTTTTCATTTCTTTCTGATCTGATCTTTATGAATTCTTTCCTTCCGCTAAGTTTGGTTTTTTTTTGTTCTTCTTTCTCTAATTGCTTTAGTTGTAAGGTTAGGTTGTTTATTTGAGCTGTGTCTTGTTTCTTGGGGTAGGATTGCATTGAGATAAACTTCCTTCTTAGAACTGCTTTTGCTGCATTTCATAGGTTTTGGGTTGTCGTGTTTTCATTTTCATTTGTTTCTAGGTATTTTTTAATTTCCTCTTTGATTTCTTGACTAATCTCTTGGTTATTAAGTAACGTATTGTCTAGCATCCATGTGTTTGTATTTTTTACAGATTTTTTCCTGTAATTGATATGTAGTCTCATAGCATTGTGGTCCAAAAAGATAGTTGATACAATTTCAATTTTCTTAAATTTACCAAGGCTTGATTTGTGACCCAAGATATGATCTATCCTGGAGAAAGTTCCATGAGCACTTGAGTAGAAAGTGTATTCTATTGTTTTTGGATGGAATGTCCTATAAATATCAATTAAGCCCATCTTGTTTAATATATCATTGTTTAATTTATCTTGTTTAATATATCAACGCTTGTGTTTCCTTATTTTTTTCATTTTGGATGATCTATCCATTGGTGAAAATGGAGTGTTAAAGTTCCCTACTATGATTGTATTACTGCCGATTTCCCCTTTTATGGCTGTTAGCATTTGCCTTATGTATTGAGGTGCTCCTATGTTGGGTGCAAAAATATTTACAATTGTTATATATTCTTCTTGGATTGATCCCTTGATCATTATGTAGTGTCCTACTTTGTCTCTTGTAATAATCATTTGAAGTCTATTTTGTCTGATATGAGATTTGCTATTCCAGCTTTCTTCTGATTTTCATTTGCATGGAATATCTTTTTCCATCCCCTCACTTTCAGTCAGTGTGTGTCCCTAGGTCTGAAGTGGGTCTCCTATAGACAGCATATATACGGGTCTTGTTTTTGTATCCATTCAGCCACTGTATGTCTTTTGGATGGAGCATTTAATCCATTTATATTTAAGGTAATTAGTGATATGTATGTTCCTATTACCATTTTCTTAAGTGTTTTGGGTTTGTTATTTTAGTTCTTTTCCTTCTGTTGTGTTTCCTGCCTAGAGAAGTTCCTTTAGCATTTGTTGTAAAGCTGCTTTTGTGGTGTTGTATTCTCTTAGCTTCTGCTTGTCTGTCAAAATTTTAATTTCTCTGTCGAATCTGAATGAGGTCGTGGCTGGGTAGAATACTCTTGGTTGTAGGTTTTTCCCTGTCTTTATTTTAAATATGTTGTGCCCCTCCCTTCTGGCTTGCAGAGTTTCTGCTGAATGATCAGCTGTTAACCTTATGGGGATTCCTTTATATATTATTTTTGTTTTTCGCTTGCTGCTTTTAATATTTTTTCTTTGTATTTAATTTTTGATAATTTGATTAATATGTGTCTTGGCTTGTTTCTCCTTGGAGTTATCCTGTATGGGACTCTCTGCACTTCCTCGACTTGTTGACTATTTCCTTTCCCATATTAAGGAAGTTTTCATATATAATCTCTTCAAATATTTCTTAGTCTCTTTCTTTTTCTCTTCTTCTTCTGGGACACCTATAATTCTAATATTGGTGCATTGAATGTTGTCCCAGAGGTCTCTGAGACTGTCCTCAATTCTTTTCATTCTTTTTTCTTTATTCTGGTTTGTAGTAATTATTTCCACTATTTTATCTTCCAGGTCACTTATCCATTCTCCTGCCTTAGTTATTCTGCTTTTGATTCCTTGTAGAGAATTTTTAACCTCATTTATTGTGTAGTTCATCATTGTGTGTTTGCTCTTTATTTCTTCTATGTCCTTGTTAAATGTTTCTTGTATTTTCTCCATTCTATTTCCAAGATTTTGGATCATTTTTACTATAATTACACTGAATTCTTTTTCAGGTAGACTGCCTATTTCGTCTTCATTTGTTAGGTGTGGTGGGTTTTTACCTTGCGCCTTCATCTGCTGTGTGTTTCTCTGTCTTCTCATTTTGCTTAACTTATGGTGTTTGTGGTCTCCTTTTTGCAGGCTGCATTTTCATAGTTCCTTGTTTTTTTTGGTTTCTGCTCCCAGTGGTTAAGATTGGTTCAGTGGCTTTTGTAGGCTTCCTGGTAGAGGGTACTGGTGCCTGTGTCCTGGTGGATGAGGCTGTATCTTGTCTTTCTGGTGGACAGGACCGTATCTGATGGTGTGTTTTGGGGTGTCTTTAACCTTATTATGATGTTAGTCAGCCTCTCTGCTAATATGTGGGGTTGTTTTCCTGTCTTGCTAGTTGTTTGGCATAAGGTGTCCAGCACTGTAGCTTGCTGGTCATTGGATGGAGCTGGGTCTTAGCATTGACACAGAGATCTCTGTGAGGGCTCTTGCTGGTTGATATTACATTGGGCTGGGAAGTCTCTGGTGGTCCAATGTCATGAACTCAACTCTCCCACGTCAGAGGCTCAGGCTTGACACCTGCCCAGAGCACAAGATCCTGTCAGCCACACAGCTCAGAAGAAAAGGGAGAAAAAATGAATGAAAAAATAAATAATTTTAAAAAAATAAAATAATTATAATTAAAAAGATTTTTTAAACATTAAAATAAAAAAAATTAAATGTAATAAAAAAAAAGAAGAGAGCGACCAAACCAATAACAAATCCACCAATGATAACAGGTGCTAAAAACTATAATAAGATAAACATAATATTCAGCAGCAAGTCAGTCACAGACAGCAAACCTCAAGTCTACAGTTGCTCCCAGAGTCCACCATCTCAATTTTGGGTTGATTTGTTGTCTATTCAGGTATTTCACAGATGTAGGGTTCGTCAAGTTGATTGTGGTGATTTAATCCACTGCTCCTGAAGCTGCACGGTGAACTTTCCCTTTCTCTTCTTTGTTCACACAGCTCCTGGATTTCAGCTTGGTTTTGGCCCCACTTCTGCGTGTAGCTTGCCCTCAGCCTTCTGTTCCTGCCCAGGCAGGATGGGGTTAAAGCAGCAGCTGATTAAGGGACTCTGGGTCACTCATGCATTGGGGAGGGACGTGTACAGTAATTATAATTGGGATGCGGGGCAAGCTTACTGTGGTGGAGGCTGGCGTGACATTGCAACAGTCTGAGTTACAGCTTTTGTTTTCCAGGGGAAGTTGTGCCTGGATCATGGGACCCTGCTGTGGTGGGCTGCACAGGCTCCCGAAGGTTGGGAATGTGGATAGTGAACTGTGCTTGCACACAGGATTCTTGGTGGTTGCAGCAGCAGCATTAGCATTTCCTGCCTGTCTCTTGTGTCCAAGCTGATAGCCACGTCTCGTGTCCATCTCTGGAGCTCTTTTAGGTGGTGCTCTGCCTTCTTTGGTCAGACAGGTAAGGAATCCCCTTTCCTCAAGCAACCCGAAACAATGGTCTCTTGCCTCAGGCAGGTCCAGAGTTTTTCCCAGACTCCCTCCCAGCTAGATGTGGTGTACTAGCTCCCTTCAGGCTGTGTTCACACAGCCAACCCTAGTCCTCTCCCTGGGATCTGACCTCCGAAGCCTGAGCCTCAGCTCCCAGCCCCCACCAACCCCAGTGGGTGAGCAGACAAGCATCTCAGGCTGGTGAGTGCTGGTCAGCACTGATCCTCTGTGTGGAATCTCTACACTTTGCCCTCTGCATCCCTGTTGCTGTGCTCTTCTCCGTGGCTCCGCAGCTTCCCCTCCACCAACCCCCTATCTCTGCCAGTGAAGGGGATTCCTAGTGTGTGGAAACTTTTCCTCCTTCACAGATCCCTCCCAGAGGTGCTGGTCCCATCCTTATTCTTTTGTCTCTGTTTTTTTCTATTTTCTTTTGCCCTACCCAGGTACGTGGGGCTTTTCTTTCCTTTTGGGAAGTCTGAGGTCTGCCAGCGTTTAGTAGGTGCTCTGTAGGAGTTGTTCCACATGTAAATGTATTTTTGATGTATTTGTGGGAAGGAAGGTGATCTCCACGTCTTAATCCTCTGCCATCTTGAAGCAGGACTCCAGCACTACTTACTGAAGAGGCTGTCTTTTCTCCATTGTATATTCTTGCTTCATTTGTCATAGATTAGGTGACCATACATGTGTGGGTTTATCTCTGGACCTTCTGTCTTATTCCATTGATCTACATTTCTGCTTTTGTGCCAGTACCATGCTGTCTTGATTACTGTAGCTTTGTAGTATAGTCTGAAGTCAAGGAGCTTGATTCCTCCAGTTCTGTTTTTCTTTCTTAATATTGCTCTGGTTATTCTTTGTCTTTTGTGTTTCCATACAAATTTTAAAAATTTTTTGTTCTATTATGTGAAAAATGCCATTGGTAATTTGATAGGGACTGCATTGAATCTGCAGATTACTTTGGGAAGTATAGTTATTTTCATAATATTGATTCTTCCAATCCAAGAACATGGTATATCTCTCCATCTGTTTGTGTCATATTTGATTTCCTTCATCAGTATCTTACAGATTTCTGAGTACAGTTCTTTTGCCTCCCTAGGCAGGTTTATTCCTAGGTTTTTAATTCTTTATGATGTGATGGTAAATGGGATTGTTTCCTTAATTGCACTTTCTGATCTTTTGTTGTTAGTGTATAGGAATGCAAGAGATTTCTGTGTATTAATTTTGTATCTTGCAATTTTACCAAATTCATTGATGAGCTCCAGTAGTTTTCTGGTAGCATATTTTAGGATTTTCAATGTATAGTATCATGTCACCTGAAAAGAGTGACAGTTTTACTTCTTTTCCAATTTGGATTCCTTTTATTTGTTTTTCTTCTCTGATTGCAGTGGCTAAAACTTCCAAAACTATGTTGAATAGTAGTGGTGATAGTGGCCACCCTTGTCTTATTCCTGATCTTAGAAGAAGTGCTTCAGTTTTTCACCATTGAGAATCACGTTTGCTGTGTCTTTTTCATATATGGCCATTATTACGTTGAGGTAGGTTTCCTCTATACTCACTTTCTGGAGAGTTTTATCATAAATGTGTGTTGAATTTTGTCAAAAGCTTTTTCTCCATCTATTGAGATGATCATATGTTTTTTATTCTTCAAGTTGTTAATATGGTGCATCACATTGATTGATTTGTGTGTTTTGAAGAATCCTTGCATCCTTGGGATGAAGGCCACTTGATCATTGTGCATGATCCATTTAATGTGTTGTTGGATTCTGTTTGTTAGATTTTTGTTGAAGATTTTTGCGTCTATGTTCATCAGTGACATTGGTCTGTAATTTCCTTTTTTGTGTGATATATTTGTCTGGTTTTGGTATAAGGGTGATGGTGTCCTTGTAGAATGAGCTTTGGAATATTAAAAGATTAAAGACCTAAATATATGACTGGACTCTACAAAACTCTTCGAGGAAAACATAGGTAGAACACTCTTTGACATAAATCCCAGCAAGATCTTTTTTGATCCACCGTCTAGAGTAATGAAAATAAAAACAAAAATAAACAAATGGGTCCTAATTAAACTTAAAGGTTTTGCACAGTAAAGGAAACCATAAACAAAATGAAAAGACAACCCTCAGAATGGGAGAAAATATTTGCAAATATTGCAACTGACAAGGAATTAATCTCTAAAATATACAAACAGCTCATGCAACTCAGTGTCAAAGAAACAAACAACCCTATCAAAAAATGGGCAGTTCTGAATAGACATTTCTCCAAAGAAGACCTACAGTTGTCCAAGAGCCATGCAAAAAGATGCTCAACATCACTAATTATTAGAGAAATGCAAATCCAAACTACAATTTGGTATCACCTCACACCAGTCATAATGGCCATCATCAAAAAGTCTAGAAAAAGTAAATGCTGGATAGGGTGTGGAGAAAAGGTAACCCTCCTACACTGTTGGTGGGAATGTAAATTGGTACAGCCACTATGGAGAACAGTGTGGAGATAAGCGTGGAATCTAAAAAACTCTTAAAAATGTATACAAATGAACTTATTTACAAAACAGAAATAGGGGGAAAAAACTGGATTCAGTCATCAAGTATTTATAAAGATATATGGAACAAACACTACTCAGTTTTCTACTATTAAAAAAATACTTAACAGAAAACACCATAGATGTATGTACTAGAAATTCTCACTATGAAACCGCTGGGTGACATTTCATTGGGCTCCAAGGAGCTCCAGTTCTTTCTGTCTCAGTGCAGCAATAATTCAGCAAGAGGCAAGGTGATAGATAAAAAATGATTTATTAGAATAGGACACTTGTGAGGCTTAACAAGCAGGCAGGTGAGCTTTGCATTGTCCCAAGTACTTAGTGGGTTATATTTTTATAATCAAAGGAAAAGAGGGGAGGGGAAGAAGACCACCTTCTTCCTCATTCTTTGAGTCTTCCATCCTTAACTCCTCCTACATGTCAGGCAGGGGAATTTTTGACCGTATATTGTACATCCAGGACCGTCATGGCAGTATGGAAAAATTATTTTATGTCTCAGTACAATGAGGGTCTTTCACTTTGAAATGTCAACTTTCCATAGATTATTGTTTCTATGTGTGCAGAGAGTATGTCCTAGGGGTCATTAACTTGTTGACATCACTGGGCAGGATGTAGGCCTTAGTCTTCCACTATTGTTTTATTGTCTTAAGACATGACTCATTCCTCCATTGCATGGTTTTGTTGCTAGGCAAGTAAGCTTGGTTTTGTTGTTAAGGAAGCTGGTCTGGCTTCGATGCTAAGTGATTTGCTCTGCTTTATGAGTCATGCAAGCCCATATTGTTTCAGGATTTTTCCATTACTTTCTTGAGTGATTATTAACTTACTGCAGTCCCCCAAAGCCCCCTAAAGATTTCTATCTACAGTCCCCTAATGGGATTTCTGAACTAACTATTTGATTATCCTACTCTATTCCTATCAACTATACCCTACTACCCACATCTCCTTCTAATAAAAACAGCCTATTTCCATGTTCTACTTCTAAGTAATCATGTTTTATACCATATAGTCTTTCATCTCTGCATTTTCTGTCCATAGAGAGAAGCACAGATGCCTGGAGAGAGCAATCTTGTGTGGTTTTTCCCTAGATCTGCTTTAGATTTAGTTACTCAGCATTGTATAGTCCCAGGTCTAGTCTATATACATTCTTAAAATAAACTCCCATCTTCTTGAGGCAGATTGAATTAGTCTCCATTCCTTGTCACCAAAAGAGCAAACTAAAAATAGTGTTGATCAGTTATGTATGAGAAAATGAAAACCCATTGTACAAAAATAATTAAGGAGAAATAAATCTATTTCTAGTTAGGTTCAAGGTTGGCTCGAACTTATTTTTCTTTTATAAGTGGACAATCTCTAGGAATGGAAACTTTCTTAGAGCTCTTACAGCAGCTTCTAAGTGTTGTGTATAGCTCCAGGTCTTGCTCTAGATCCCTGAGTGCTAAAGCTAGTGGTGCACCTGAACCACTCTGGGAAGCCTGCTGCAAGTATTGATTCCAGGGCTTAGACCCTGGATATTCTGACAGGAAATCTGGGGTACACGTGGGCACCTGTAATTTTGGCAAGTCCATAGATGATTAACACATAGCCAGGTTTCAAAACCATGCCCATTTGTGTTGAGTAGTTTTGACTCAGATGCGCTTATATATCTTAAAATGTTACTCCTCTCTGCTAAGATGTCCATCTGTTTTCTGATCCAGAATTAAAAACAAAGAAAGATTTATTTCTTTCTTTACCTACTCTGCTGGCAACAATGCAATAAGCGTCTTTAAAACAGGTTTCATCTAGTGTTGCTTACTATCAAAGGAAGAAATATATGATTTATCATTTTGGAAAAGATAAACTGAAATTCCAGGGTAAGCATGACATCAGAAAGTCCCATGTGAACTTTTTCCTTCAGGGAAAATTGAACATCAGAACTTCTTTGTCTACTTTCCGTCCCTCTGACTCAGCCCCAGCTCACCTCACCTCCTTTTCAGGAAGTGCAGAAATTACAAACAATAGAGATATTTGGTGATTGAAGCGCTTATCTCAAAAGTATGTCTGTCCCCCTGTTTTGTACATATTGAAACATACCTAAGCACAGATTGTTGCTAAATCACAGGAGCAAATAGATTGGAATTATTACAAACTCCTGACCTCTGGCCTAGGTTAGGTCTTAATTATTTATTATTTTATTTATTTATTTATTAATATTATTTTATCTTATAATTATCTCTTCATTCTCCTGAACAACTATAACTAATCACAGTTTTATCTAGGGTGGCCAATGTTCTTGTTTACCCAAGACTGAGGGATTCTAGGACATGGACTTTCAGTACTAAAGCCAGACAATTCCCAGGTAAACTGGAATGAGTTGATCACTCTAGTCATGAGAATTCTCTTTGAATTCATTTTCCTTACTTCCAATGAAACGCCTAATTTCTTACTTCACAGAGAAAACAGAGGTGGAAAAAATTTCAACTTTCTGCTCAATCCACTAAAAAGTGTCTGGCCAGGACGTGACTCCATTAGCAACCTTCTCTTCTGCCATGTCTTCTACCTCTTCATATATACTTACTCTGTTCCCTCAGCATAATGTTACAAGAAAATCTGCCAAGCCCAAGCATGCTCATAGGAATGTGTCCCTACATGACTTTGAGCTTCATAGAGCCTTTCTCCAATGCCCATACTTTTGGGACATATCTAGAGCATGACCAAGTCCAAAGGAGGCTTTAGAATTATCTCCTCATTCTTAGAATTCCTCCTTATATGGAACAAACACCCCCTCTCCCCTTTTGTGTAGTCCCTCGACTTTCAGTTAGGGGAGACTCACTGAAATACATGAGTGTGGTTGTTCTCCCTTGACTGGAAAGTAGATAAACCAGTTATTTATTTATTTATTTATTTATTTTGTACCTGACAGCCTTTTATGATTTAACAATATGACCATGTTCAAGTATTTCCCATCTTAAACACAAAACTCACTCTTCCTACACCTTGGATGTCCTTGAACATCTCTTACCCGGTCTCTTCCTAGGTATTTAATTTGAAAAAGAAATGTGCTTTTTTTCTCTTCAACTGCTCCATGAATTGCAGGGTGCCTTTGTCTCTTCAATGCACTCGTCCAATGAGCCTGCTCCTGTATGATCACCAATGATCTTGTTGCTAAATTTTATGTGAGTGTTTCATTCTATCTGTGATTTAAATATATATGTATATAATAAAATACAGTGAGTTAGAAGGAATAATATAAAATCAGCCATAATTCTTCCATGAAAAACTAAAACGTTATTCTCTGTGGTTTTTATTATTTACAACTTTACAAATTATTTAAAACTCCTTTTTAAAAACTATTCCAGTTTTATTCATAGTCCTATGGAGGTTCCTTCTCAGTCTTCTTTGCTAAACCTTCATCTAGTATCCAACATACACTCAAATATTAATGTTTCTTGCTTTACATTCTCATCTCACTATTTTATTTACTCTGTAGATTATCCCGGGTTGAGTTCCTTTTTCCCTAGCTCCATGGCTATATCCACAACCTATATTCTGAGGCCTGTCAAATCTCTCTCTAGACGCCCAGTTCCATATGAGTTTTCTAAAAGTACCACAATATCAACACTGATTTTATCATCTCCAATTACTCCATCCTGGATTGATTTTTTTTTAACATCTTTATTGGAGTATAATTGCTTTACAATGGTGTGTTAGTTTCTGCTTTATAACAAAGTGAATCAGTAATACATATACATGTGTTCCCATATCTCTTCCCTCTTGCATCTCCCTCCCTCCCACCCTCCATATCTCACCCTCTAGGTGGTCACAAAGCACAGAGCTGATCTCCCTGTGCTATGCAGTTGTTTCCCAAGAGCTATCTATTTTACGTTTGGTAATGTATATATGTCCATGCCCCTCTCTCACTTTGTCACATCTTACCCTTCCCACTCCCCATATCCTCAAGTCCATTCTCTAGTAGGTCTGTGTCTTTATTCCCGTCTTGCCATTGGTTCTTCAGGACCTTTTTTTTTTTTTTCCCTTAGATTCCATATAAATGTGTTAGCATACTGTATTTGTTTTTCACTTTCTGACTTACTTCACTCGGTATGACAGGCTCTAACTCTATCCACCTCAATACAAATAACTCCATTTCATTTCTTTTTATGGCTGAGTAATATTCATTGTATATATGTGCCACATCTTCCTTATCCATTCATCCAATGATGGACATTTAGGTTGCTCCCATGTCCTAGCTATTGTAAATAGAGCTGCAATGAACATTTTGGTACATGACACTTTTTGAATTATGGTTTTCTCAGGGTATATGCCCAGTAGTGGGATTGCTGGGTCGTATGGTAGTTCTATTTTTAGTTTTTGAAGGAACCTTCATACTGTTCTCCATAGTGGCTGTATCGATTTACATTCCCACCAACAGTGCAAGAGTGTTCCCTTTTCTCCACACCCTCTCCAGCATTTATTGTTTCTAGATTTTCTGATGATGGCCATTCTGACCGGTGTGAGATGATATCTCATTGTAGTTTGGATTTGCATTTCTCTCATGATTAATGATGTTGAGCATTCTTTCATGCATCTGTTGGCAATCTGTATATCTTCTTTGGAGAAATGTCTATTTAGGTCTTCTGCTCATTTTTGGATTGGGTTGTTCGTTTTTTTGTTATTGAGCTGCATGAGCTGCTTGTAAATCTTGGAGATTAATCTTTGGCAGTTGCTTCATTTGCAAATGTTTTCTCCCATTCTGAGGGGTGTCTTTTGGTCTTGTTTATGGTTTCCTTTGTTGTGCAAAACCTTTTAAGTTTCATTAGGTCCCATTTGTTTATTTGTGTTTTTATTTCCATTTCTCTAGGAGCTGGGTCAAAAAGGATCTTGCTGTGATTTATGTCATACAGTGTTCTGTCTATGTTTTCCTCTAAGAGTTTGATAGTGTCTGGCCTTACATTTAGGTTTTTAATCCATTTTGAGTTTATTTTTGTGTATGGTGTTAGGGAGTGTTCTAATTTCATACTTTTACATGTACCTGTCCAGTTTTCCCAGCACCACTTATTGAAGAGGCTGTCTTTTCTCCACTGTATATGCTTGCCTCCTTTTTCAAAGATAAGGTGACCATATGTGCGTGGGTTTATCTCTGGGCTTTCTATCCTGTTCCATTGATCTATGTGTCTGTTTTTGTGCCAGTACCATACTGTCTTGATTACTGTAGCTTTGTAGTATAGTCTGAAGTCAGGGAGCCTGATTCCTCCAGCTCCATTTTTGTTCTCAAGATTGCTTTGGCTATTCGGGGTCTTTTGTGTTTCCATACAAATTGTGAAACTTTTTATCCTAGTTCTGTGAAAAATGCCAGTGGTAGATTGATAGGATTGCATTGAATCTGTAGGTTGCCTTGGGTAGTAGAGTCATTTTCACAATGTTGATTCTTCCAATCCAAGAACATGGTATATCTCTCCATCTATTTGTATCATCTTTAATTTCTTTCATCAGTGTCTTATAATTTTCTGCATACAGGTCTTTTGTCTCCTTAGGTAGGTTTATTCCTAGATATTTTATTCTTTTTGTTGCAATGGTAAATGGGAGTGTTTTCTTAATTTCACTTTCAGATTTTTCGTCATTAGTGTATAGGATTGCAAGAGATTTCTGTGCATTAATTTTGTATTCTGCTACTTTACCAAATTCATTGATTAGCTCTAGTAGTTTTCTGGTAGCATCTTTAGGATTCTCTATGTATAGTATCATGTCATCTGCAAACAGTGACAGCTTTACTTCTTCTTTTCTGATTTGGATTCCTTTTATTTCTTTCTCTTCTCTGATTGCTGTGGCTAAAACTTCCAAAACTATGTTGAATAGTGGTGAGAGTGGGCAACCTTGTCTTGTTCCTGATCTTAGTAGAAATGGTTTCAGTTTTTCACCATTGGGGATGATGTTGGCTGTGGGTTTGTCATATATGGCCGTTATTATGTTGAGGTAAGTTCTCTCTATGTCTACATTCTGGAGGATTTTTATCATAAATGGGTGTTGAATTTTGTCGAAAGCTTTCTCTGCATCTATTGAGATGATCATATGGTTTTTCTCCTTCAATTTGTTAATATGGTGTATCACGTTGATTGATTTCCATATATTGAAGAATCCTTGCATTCCTGGAATAAACCCTACTTGATCATGGTGTATCATCCTTTAATGTGCTGTTGGATTCTGTTTCCTAGTATTTTGTTGAGGACTTTTGAATCTATGTTCATCAGTGATATTGGCCCTAGTTTTCTTTCTTTGTGACATCTTTGTCTGGTTTTGGTATCAGGGCCTCGTAGAATGAGTTGGGGAGTGTTCCTCCCTCTGCAATATTTTAGAAGAGTTTGAGAAGGATAAGTGTTAGCTCTTCCCTAAATGTTTGATAGAATTCGCCTGTGAAGCCATCTGGTCCTGGGCTTTTGTTTTTTGGAAGATTTTTAATCACAGCTTCAATTTCAGTGCTTGTGATTGGTCTGTTCATATTTTCTATTTCTTCCTGGTTCATTCTCGGCAGGTTGTGCATTTCTAAGAATTTGTCCTTTCTTCCAGGTTGTCCACTTTATTGGCATAGAGTTGATTGTAGTAATCTCTCATAATCCTTTGTATTTCTGCAGTGTCAGTTGTTACTTCTCCTTTTTCATTCCTAATTCTATGGATTTGAGTCTTCTCCCTTTTTTTCTGGATGAGTCTGGCTAATGGTTCATCAATTTTATTTATCTTCTCAAAGAATCAGCTTTTAGTATTGTTGATCGTTGCTATTGTTTCCTTCATTTCTTTTTCATTTATTTCTGGTCTGATCCTTATGATTTCTTTCTTTCTGCTAACTTTGGGGTTTTTTTTTGTTGTTGTTCCTCTTTCTCTAATTTCTTAGGTGCAAGGTTATATTGTTTATTCGAGATGTTTCCTGTTTCTTGAGGTAGGCTTTTATTGCTATATACTTCCCTCTTAGAACTGCTTTTGCTGCATCCCATAGGTTTTGGGTCATTGTGTCTCCATTGTCATTTGTTTCTAGGTATTTTTTGATTTCCCCTTTGATTTCTTCAGTGATCACTTCGTTATTAAGTAGTTTATTGTGAAGCCTCCATGTGTTTGTATTTTTTACAGATCTTTTCCTGTAATTGATATCTAGTCTCATAGCGTTGTGGTCAGAAAAGATACTTGATACGATTTCAATTTTCTTAAATTTACCAAGGCTTGATTTGTGACCCAAGATATGATTTATCCTGGAGAATGTTCCATGTCCACTTGAGAAAAATATGTATTCTGTTGTTTTTGGTTGGAATGTCCTATAAATATCAATTACGTCCATCTTGTTTAATGTATCATTTAATGCTTGTGTTTCCTTATTTATTTTCATTTTGGATGATCTGTCCATTGGTGAAAGTGGGGTGTTAAAGTCCCCTACTATGATTGTGTTGCTGTCGATTTCCCCTTTTATGGCTGTTAGTATTTGCCTTATGTATTGAGGTGCTCCTATGTTGGGTGCATAAATATTTACAATTGTTATATCTTCTTCTTGAATCGATCCCTTGATCATTATATAGTGTCCTTCTTTGTCTCTTGTAATAGTTTTTATTTTAAAGTCTATTTTGTCTGATATGAGAATTGCTACTCCAGCTTTCTTTTGATTTCCATTTGCTTGGAATATCTTTTTGCATCCCCTCACTTTCAGTCTGTATGTGTCCCTAGATCTGAAGTGGGTCTCTTTTAGACAGCATATATATGGGTCTTGTTTTTGTATCCATTCAGCCAGTCTGTGTCTTTTTGTGGGAGCATTTAATCCATTTACATTTAAGGTAATTATCGATATTTATGTTCCTATTCCCATTTTCTTGAGTGTTTTGCGTTTGTTGTTGTAGGTGTTTTCCTTCTCTTGTGTTTCTTGCCTAGAGAAGTTCCTTTAGCCTTTGTTGCAAAGCTGGTTTGGTGGTGCTGAACTCTCTCAGCTTTTGCTTGTCTGTAAAGGTTTTAATTTCTCCATCAAATCTGAATGAGATCCTTGCTGGGTAGAGTAATCTTGGTTGTAGATTTTTCTCCTTCATCACTTTAAATATGTTCTGCCACTCCCTTCTGGCTTGCAGAGTTTCTGCTGAAAGATCAGCTGTTAACCTTATGGGAATTCCCTTGTGTGTTATTTGTTGTTTTTCCCTTGCTGCTTTTAATATGTTGTCTTTATATTTAATTTTTTTTAGTTTGATTAATATGTGTCTTGGAGTGTTTCTCCTTGGATTTATCCTGTATGGGACTCTCTGTGCTTCCAGGACTTGATTAACTATTTCCTTTCCATATTAGGGAAGTTTTCAACTATAATCTTTTCAAATATTTTCTCAGCCCCTTTCTTTTACTCTTCTTCTTCTGAGACCCCTATAATTTAAATGTTGGTGTGTGTAATGTTGTCCCAGAGGTCTCTGAGACTGTCCTCAGTTCTTTTCATTCTTTTTTCTTTATTCTACTTTGCAGTAGTTATTTCCACTGTTTTATCTTACAGGTCACTTATCTGTTCTTCTGCCTCAGTTATTCTGCTATTGATCCCTTCTAGAGTGTGTTTAATTTCATTTATTGTGTTTTTCATCATTGCTTGGTTCCTCTTTAGTTCTTCTAGGTCTTTGTTAAATGTTTCTTGCATTTTGCCTATTCTATTGACAAGATTTTGGATAATCTTTACTATCATTATTCTGAATTCTTTTTGAGGTAGACTGCCTATTTCCTCTTCATTTGTTAGGTCTGGTGTGTTTTTACCTTGTTCCTTCATCTGCTGTGTGTTTTTCTGTCTTCTCATTTTGCTTATCTTACTGTGTTTGGGGTCTCCTTTTTGCAGGCTGCAGGTTCGTAGTTCCTGTTGTTTTTGGTATCTGTTCCCAATGGCTAACGTTGGTTCAGTGGGTTGTGTAGGCTTCCTGGTGTAGGGGACTAGTGCCTGTGTTCTGGTGGATGAGGCTGGATCTTGTCTTTCTGGTGGGCAGGTCCACATCTGGTGGTGTATTTTGGGGTGTCTGTGGCCTTAATATGATTTTAGGCAGCCTCTCTGCTAATGGATGGGTCTGTGTTCCTGTCTTGCTAGTTGTTTGGCCTAGGGTGTCCAGCACTATAGCTTCCTGGTCATTGAGTGAAGCTGGGTCTTGTTGTTGAGATGGAGCTCTCTGGGAGATTTTCATCATTTGGTATTACGTGGAGCTGGGAGGTCTCTTGTGGACCAGTGTCCTGAAGTTGGCTTTCCCACCTCAGAGGTGCATCCCTGATGCCTGGCTGGAGCACCAAGATCCTTTCATCCACACGGCTCAGAATAAACGGGAGAAAAAATAGAAAGAAAAAAAAAAAAGAAAGAGGATAAAATAAAATAAAGTAAGATAATATAAAATACAGTTATTAAAATAAAAAAATAAAAAAATAATTATTAAGAAAAAAGAAAATAAAATTTTAAAGTTAAAAAAAAAAAAACAACAGACAGACAGAACCCTAGGACAAATGGAGAAAGCAAAGCTATACAGACAAAATTTCACACAGAAGCATACACATACACTCTCACAAAAAGAGGAAAATGGGAAAAATTAATATATCTTGCTCCCAAAATCCACCTCCTCAATTTGGGATGATTCGTTGTCTATTCAGGTATTCCACAGATGCAGGTACATCAAGTTGTTTGCGGAGCTTTAATCCACTGCTTCTGAGGCTGCTGGGAGAAATTTCCCTTTCTCTTCTCTGTTCGCACAGCTCCCGTGTTTCAGCTTTGGATTTGGACCCGCCTCTGTGTGTAGGTTGCCTGAGGGCATCTGTTCTTTGCTCAGACAGGACTGGGTTAAAGGAGCAGCTGCTTCAGGGGCTCTCTCACTCAGGCCATGGGGAGGGAGGGGTACGGATGCGGGGCCAGCCTGAGGTGCACAGGCCGGCATGACGTTGCAGCAGCCTGAGGCGCACCGTGCGTTCTCCTGGGGAAGTTGTCCCTGGATTGCGGGACCCTGGCAGTGGCGGGCTGCACAGGCTCCTGGGAGGGGCAGCGTGGATAGTGACCTGTGCTCTCACACAGGCTTCTTGGTGGCAGCAGCAGCAGCCTTAGCGTTTCATGCCCATCTCTGGGGTCCGCGTTGATAGCCGCAGCTCGCGCCCTTCTCTGGAGCTCGTTTAGGCAGAGCTCTGAATCCCCTCTCCTCGCACACCAGGAAACAAAGAGGAAAGAAAAAGTCTCTTGCCTCTTCGGCAGCTGCAGATCTTTTCCCAGACTCTCTCCCGGCTAGCTGTGGTGCACTAACCCTTTAAGGCTATGTTCACGACGCCAACCCCAGACCTCTCCCTGTGATCTGAAGCCCGAGCCTCAGCTCCCAGCCCCCGCCCGCCCCGGTGGGTGAGCAGACAAGGCTCTCTGGCTGGTGAGTGCTGGTCGGCACCACTCCTCTGTGTAGGAATCTCTCCACTTTGCCCTCCACACCCCTGTTGCTGCGCTCTCCTCCGTGGCTCCGAACCTCCCCCCTCTGCCACCTGCAGTCTCCGCCCACGAAGGGGCTTCCTAGTGTGTGGAAACCTTTCCTCCTTCACAGCTCCCTCCAACTGGTGCAGGCTCCGTCCCTATTCTTTTGTCTCTGTTTTTTTTCTTTTACCCTACCCAGGTACGTGGGGAGTTTCTTGCCTTTTGGGAGGTCTGAGGTCTTCTGCCAGCGTTCAGTGGGTATTCTATAGGAGCAGTTCCACGTGTAGATGTATTTCTGATGTATCTGTGGGGAGGAAGGTGCTCTCCACGTCTTACTCTTCCACCATCTTCCTAAATCCCAGATTGATTTTTATCATTTCCCAGTTTTTACATTCCACACATCTTATATTAATGACACAACAATGGACAAAGTTACTTGGTTATTACCTTTAATTTCTCCTGTTCATCTCTCACATCCAACCAGTTACTAACCCTAACCTTAACCCTAACTCTCCTTCAAATTTTTTAAATCCATCTTTACCTGTGCTACTCCTCTGAGAATGGGCTCTTAACCCTTTTAAATTGTATTTGTGCAATAGTCTTCCAAATGGAGTCTTTGCCTCAAGGTTTAGCCTCCTTCAATCAGTTCACACTGCTGCCAAAGTGATCTTTCTAAAACATAACTCTGAACATTGTGGTTAAGATTTTGGGTTCTTGAATGAGACAGGTCAGGCTTTATAACCAGTTTCAGTACTTACCAGCTGTAACCTTGGGCATTTAACCCAAGGCTGCATTTAACCTCTCTAAGCTTCAAGTCCCTCATTGGTAAACTGGGGTTATAATGCCTATATGAGAACATTGTCTTGAGAATAAAATGAGCTATCTATTTAACACAGTACCTTGCAAATAAATAGTGCTCAATATTTGGTGCTACTAGTATCATGGTGATTCTTCTTATTGTTCTTGTTGATGTGTATTATAACTTTTCCTGCCTGAATTTGTTCAGTGTTTCTCTAATGGGTTTAAGATAAAGTCTTAACCCTTTTGTTATATAGAAGGCCTTTTACGATAGTGCCTTGGTTGGCCTTCCAATTTCATCTTGAGCTGTTTCCCTTTCTCACTCTATCCTCCAGTCATAGTGAACTATTTGCAATTTTTCCAACAGCATTCTTTTTCTTTTTTTGTAAATTTTAAAATATTTCTTGATTTTTTACTATTTGCCTGGCTAAATCCAATGTCTTCTTCAAAATTCAGTTACACTTAAACTTTCCTAAAGAACATTCCCTCCCACCACTCGTATTGTAATCTGGATCAATTGTTCTGTTTGCTCCCTTAATTGCTTCTGAACTCATGACTCTATAATACCATATTATTCAGCATATCATAATTATATTCTGCAATAGTCTGTGAGTATCTTGTAGGCACCAACTGTGTCTTATTTATCTTTGTGTCACCAATTTCCATGCCAGTACCTGGCATGGTAGGTGGCACTCAAATGTTGACTGATATGAAGGTTTTGGACATTTGTAATGATAATGAATAACGGTGGAGATGACATAGTACATAAATAATTAGTTAATAATAATTTAAAAATAAAGAGATAATGAAATGCCTAAATGAGTGCTGTACACCTGTAAGAAGTTATATAGTACTTCCACATAACTATAAATTATAGTTAAGTACTATGTAACTCACATAAGAAGTTATATGGAGTTTAAAAACTTTATATTGTTTGAAAATGTTCAAGGAAAGGATAGCATTTGAACGGTATTTTGCAGGTACATGATTCAATCAGCAAAAGTAACAGGAGATTTTTAAGAAAAAAGTACTATGAGATCAAAGGCAGAAGGAGTTAGTGCATATGAGATTGCAGTCTTTGTGAACTTGTTTTTTTATTTAATTCTCTCATTGACTCTATGAGGTGAATAGTTGTGGACACTAAAAGTCAAATGTTTTAAGTAAATTTATAAAGTTCACACAACTATCGCATGGTGAAGATAGTATTCAAATCCAGCTGTGCCTGCCTCTGAAAAATTGCTTTCTCCACAATAAGCTGATGTACCATAGGTGGAATTAACATGTGATGTTGAAATAGAGTAACCCTGAATCTAGATTGTGACAGGACTTCAAAGAAGGCAGAGGAGGCATTTGACAGTTCTCCATTAAGTCACTATAACATTCTTTCTTTCAGCTGTCTATTTGGTGGAATTGAAGAGGCTATATTAAAATCAAGAGTTGGCAAAAAAATATATATATATGGCAAACTTGCTACTACTGCTCTTTCCAGTGCCAATGACAGGCAATGCTATTAGAGCATATGCAATTTTTTTTTTTTTTTTACTGGGCTTTGTTACAGCCTCAGTATCCTTATCAAAGGACATTCATTAGAAGCTTTTTGTTAATCCATAACCATTCCTTTTTCCCATGTTACTCCAGTTACTTTTTGGAAAATTATCTTGCCACCTATTTGAGAAAGCTTGATGAAACTCTAAAAGAAGGTAAAGCACCCTCCTATTACAGAGGACAACAAGTTTCTTGGAGGCTGGGGCAGGATATTTCTGCCAGATCTCACTGTCTCAAGAGGACCAAGAAGTGAGCATGGCTTAGACAAAAACATTCATTCTAATGATGATCTTGAGCATAGTTATTCAGGATTGAAAACAAAACAAAAGAAACAAAACAAAACTGTACATTTCTTTCAGAGAAGAAATCCTGATAAAGCAGTAGAGAATTACTTGTTGTATCTCTGATTTCCCTTTTACTACTAAGCATCTTCTCTAGCATTTCCTTCAGAATAATGAGCTTCTCAATGACATTATTCCAATCAGCTCTTTTTTTTGAATTTTATATTGGAGTATAGTTGATTAACAATGTTGCATGAGTTTCAGGTGTATAGAAAAGTGATTCTGTTATACATATATATGTATCTATACTTTTTCAAAAATTTTTCCCATTTAGGTTGTTACATAACATTGAGCAGAGTTCCTTGTGCTATACAGTAGGTCCTTGTTGGTTATCCATTTTAAATATAGCAGTGTGTACATGTCAATCCCAAACTCCCTAACTATCACTTCCCCCCACCCTTCCCCCTGGTAACCATAAGTTCGTTCTCTAAGTTGGTGAGTCTGTTTCTCTTTTGTAAATAAGTTCTTTTGTATCATTATTTTAGAGTCCGCATGTAAGTGATATATGATATTTCACTTTCTCTGTTTGACTTACTTCATTCAGTATGACAATCTCTAGGTCCATCATGTGGTTGCAAATGGCATTATTTCATTCTTTTTAATGGCTGAGTAATATTCCATTGTATATATGTACCACATCTTCTTTACCCATACATCTATTGATGGACATTTAGGTTACTTCCATGTCTTGGCTATTGAAAACAGTGCTGCAATGAACTTTGGGGTGCATTGTATCCTTTTGGACCGTGTTTTTCTCTGGATATATGCCCAGGAGTGGGATTTCAGGATCATATGGTATCTCTATTTTTAGTTTTTTAAAGAACATCCAAACTGTTCTCCATAGTGGCTGTACCAATATACATTCCCACAGTGTTTCCTTTGCTGTGCAAAATCTTTTGAGTTTAATTAGGTCCCATTTGTTTATTTTTGTTTTTATTTCCATTTTTCTGGGAGATGGATCAAAAAAGATATTGCTGCAATTTATGTCAGACAGTGTTCTGCCTATGTTTTCCTCTAAGAGTTTTATAGTGTCCAGTCTCACATTGAGGTTTTTAATCCATTTTGAGCTTATTTTTGTGTATGGTGTTAAATAATGGTCTAATTTCATTTTTTTACATGTAGCTGTCCAGTTTTCCAAGCACCATTTATTGAAGCGACTGTCTTTCCACCATTGTCTTGCCTCTTTTTTCATAGATTAATTAACATGTGGTGTGTGGGTTTATTTCTGGTCTTTCTATCCTGCTCCATTGATGTGTATTTCTATTTTTGTGCCAGTATTATACTGTTTTGATGACTATAGCTTTGTAGTAGAGTCTCCCTGACTTCAGACTATCAGACTATATTTCAGTGAGACTTTTTTTCTTTTCTTTTTTTGCCCAATTTAGCCAGAGTCTATTTCTGTGACTTGCAACTGAAAAATCATAATCAATACCACTTTTATTTAGTCATGGTTGACACATGATTTAGACCTATGCTAACAGGTCTATGATTTAACACCAATGGCACATGATTTAGACCTAATAGGCTTTAAATATGGAAAATATGCTGTGATATTTTTATACTGTGTCTATTTGACTAAGCTTGAACTATATTTCCCACAATCCCCTTCCCCATATGGTTTCAAGTTAAAGTTGGTTATAAGAGAAAATTTTTTGGTGAGATTTGGAAGGTAGAAGTGAAGCAGGAGCCATTATGAGCTTCTTCTTTGTCTTCCTTGTCATAAATATTGACTGACAGTTGCAGACGTGTCTTAACATCACTGTTTATATCCAGACCTTCTTCATAAATGGCATCCTGAAACAATGGACTCTCCAGACTCACAAACAAATGCAGAGTCAAGAGCCTTCCATCTTTTGTTCCATCACCTTTCTTTGTGGTCCCATTCTGGAAGCTGGATATGCTTTGTTTTTAGGATTCCTTGAAAGACTAAAATTTGTACACTCACTTCAGTGATTCAGAATGGGACCACAAAGAAGCAGAGGAGGAGTGAGTGATAGATTTAAGCCAGATCCTTTATTGGGGTTTCTCTGAGAAAGGCAAGTCAGGGCAGGGTAAATAGTTTAGGATTGGCTAGTTTGAATAATGGCTCTAAGCTATAGAGATGGTCCCAAGGTTGTCTGTTTTCTGGTCCTGTGATAATTAAGGTGGGGGAATATTGCCCTTGGGTGAATGGGCCAGATCGAGGAGGTATGGTTCTGGATTGGTAAGTTTGTTTATCAGAGTCTTGCTTTTGGCTGAGCCCTTTGCAATCTCTAAGAATTGGCTGGCCCTAGAAAGGGTAGTCATACTGTAGCCAGAAAGGTTTTATAAGATGTCAAAACATAAAATAGAGAAAATGGAAAAATATGATTAATACACATGGCTCCTTGTTTAAGGAGAGCTAGGTTCATTTAAGGAAAGATATTGCACTGCCAAAAACTCATCCAGTTATCTTTCTCTAGCTTTCTCCAAAATGATCTGTGGCAATTCACAAGGGTGACAGTACAATGAGAAAGGGAAAATGATCATACTACTCAGGCATTACTTGACACTGGCTCTGAACTGTTATTAAGTCCTAGAGACACAAAATGTCTCGAATCAGAGGAGAGATTTTGGAGATCAGAATTAATGATGTTTAAATTGATTTGTCTCATAGGGGGACGACTGGGTCCCCAAACCCACTATGTGGTTACTTCCTGTGGCAGAATGCATAAATGGAATAGACATACTTAAAAATTAGCAAAATAGTACTAACATTTGCATTAAAGTGGTCCCAGAAGAATAAGAGAGAGAGAAAAGTGTTGAAAATGTGTTTGATGAAATTACAGCTGAAAACTTGGATGAAATTATGGCTAAAAACTTCATGAAGCTGAAGAAATAAATAGACTTCCAGGTATAAGAAGCACAGAGGATCACAAACAAGATGAACCCAAAGAGACCCACGCAAAAGCATTGCATAATTAAGATAACAAAAGTTAGATAAAGAGAATTTTAAAGGCAACAGGAGTAAAACAAAGAGTCACATACAAAGGAATTCCAATAAGGTTATCAGCAGAAACTTTGTTGACCAGAGAGGAGAGTGGCATGATATATTTAAAGTGCTGAAATGGAAAAACATACTAAGATACTCTACCCGGCAAGATTACCATTCAGATTTGAAAGAGAGATAAAAAACTTCTCACTTGAAAGAAAAACAAAGACTTCATCAATGCTCAACCAACTCTACAAGAAATGTCAAAGGTTCTTCTCTAAGTGAAAAAGAAAAGGCAAGAAGAATTTAAAGGAAAAGGAAAATGCCACTAGTAAAGGCAAATATACAGTAAAGGCTGTGGACCAACCAATTAAATAGACTAATAAGAATATCAAAAGACAAAATTATACAATCAACTATAAGTACAATAAACAGTTAAGATATAGACAGGAAGATGTAAAATATGACATCAAAAACAAAAAACATGGGGGAGCGGAGTAAAAATGTAGATATTTTAGAATGTGTTTGAACTTAAATGACTATCAGTTTCAAACAAGTAGATATAGTTATAGGTTAACATAAATGAACCTCATGGTAACCACAAATCAAAAAAAAAACACAAAAATTAGAGAGAAAGGAGCACAAGCATACAACTAAAGAAAATCATCAAACCACAAGGGAAGAAACTGAAAGAAGAAAAGAACAGAGAAGAACTACAAAATAAAAACCAGACAACAAGTAACAAAACGTCAATAAATACATACCAGTAATCACTTTAAATGGCAAAAGGCACATGAAAAGATGTTCAGCATTGTTAATTATTAGAGAAATGTAAATCAAAACTACAATGAGGTTATCACATCACGCCAGTCAGAATGACCATCATAAAAAGTCTACAAATAATAAATCCTAGAGAGGGTATGGAGAAAAAGGAGCCCTCCTGTACTACTGTTGGTGAGAATTTAAATTGGTACAGCCACTATAGAGAACAGTATGGGGATTCCATAAAAAACTAAAAATAGAGGTACCATATAATCCTACAATCAAACTTTTGGACATATATCTGGAGAAAACTATAATTGAAAAGATACATGCACCCTAATGTGCATAGTAGCACTATTTACAATAGTCAAGACATGAAAGCAACCTAAATATCCATTGACAGATGAATGGAAAAAGATGTAGTGTGTGTGTGTGTGTGTGTGTGTGTGTGTGTGTGTGTGTGTGTGTGTGTGTGTGTGCATAAAATGGAATATTACTCAGCCATCAAAAAGAATGAAATAATGCCATTTGCAACAACATGGATGGACCTAGAGACTATCACACTATGTGAAGTAAGCCAGATAGAGAAAGACAAATATCATATGATATTGCTTATATGTGGAATCTTAAAAAAAAAGATGATACAAATGAACTTTTATGCACAACAGAAATAGACCCACAGACATAGAAAAAAACTTATGGTTACCAAAGGGGAAAGGAGGTGGAGGCATAAATTAGGAGTTTGGATTAACATATACACTCTACTATATAGAAAATAGATAACCAGTAAGGACACACTGTAGAGCACAGGGAACTATACTCAATATTTTGTAATAAACTATAAGAGAAAAGAATCTGAAAAACCATATATATAACTGAATGATTCTGCTGTATACCTGAACTAACACAACATTGTAAATCAACAATACTTCAATTTAAAAAAAGTGTCAACGGTCCAAATACTCCAATCAAAAGACATAAGGTGGCAGACTAGCTTAAAAAAAAAAACAAACAAAAAAAACCCATATGCATGTTGCCTACAGGAGACTCACTTCACAGGTTAACACAAACAGAGACTGAAAGCAAGGAGATGATAAAAGATATTTCATGCAAATGGAAATGAATACTGGAGTAGCAATGCTCATATCAAAGTAGACTTCAAAACAAAGTCTATAGTAAAGGACAAAGAAGTATATTATATAATGATAAAGGGATAAATACAAGAAGAGAGTATAACATGTGTTAGCATATATGCACCTAATATAGGAGCACTTAAATATATAAAGCAAATATTAACAGACATAAAGGGAGAAATTGACAATAATACAATAAAAATAAGGAATTTTATAACCCCACTTACATCAATGGACAGATCATCCAGGCAGAAAATCAATAAGGACACAGTGGTTAATGACACATTAGACCAGTTGGACTTAATAGATATCTACAGGAAATTCAATCAAAATAGCAGAATACACATCCTTTTCAAGGGCACATGGAATATTCTCCAGGTTTGATCACATGCTAAGCCACAAAACAAGTCTCAACAAATTTAAGAGGACAAAAATTATATGAAGTATATTCTTTTTTCTGACAACAACATTATGAAACTAGAAATTAATCACAGGAAGGAAGAAAACTGGGAAAAACAAACAAGTGGAGACTATACAGCATGCTACTAAAAACCAATGGATCAATAAAGAAATCAGAGAGGAAGTCAGAAAATACCGTAAGAAAAATAAAAATAAATACAACTTTTGCAAATCTACGGGATGCAGCAAAAGCAGTTCTAAGCTGGAAATTTATAGTGATACAGGCCTACCTAAAAGAACAACAACAAAAATATGCAAATAAAAACCTAACCTATTGTACCATCTAAAGGAATTATAAAAAGAAGAGTGAAGAAAGCCCAAAATCAGGGGAAAGAAGGAAATAATAAAGATCAGGGAGGAAACCAATTCGAGACCAAATAAAACATTAGAAAAGATAAAAACAAAAAACAAAAAAAAACAGTTGGTTTTTTAAAAGATAAGCAAAATTGGTAACAGTTAACTTAGCCTCATTAAAAAGAGAGAACCCAAATGAACAAAATAAGAAATGAAATAGGAGAAATTACAACTGATAACACAGAGATTTAAAAAATCATAAGAGAATAATATGAACAGTTATATGGCAACAAATTAGACAACCTAGAAGAAATGGATAAATTTCTAGAAACATAAATCCTTCTAAGGCTGAATCAGGAAAAAAAAGATAATTGGAAAGACTTATCACTGGTAGTGAAATTGAATCAGTAATCAAAAAACCAGCAAATAAAAGTCCAGGACAAGATAGCTTCATGGGACAATTCAATCAAACATATGAAGAAATGTTAATACCTATCCTTTTCAAATGATTCCAAAATTTGAAGAAGAGGGAACACTCCCAAATTAATTCTACAAGGTCACCTTTACCCTGATACAAAAACCAAACATGTTACAAAAAAAGAAAGTTATAGGCCAATTATGTGATAAATATATTATAGATGTAAAACTCCTCAACAAAATATTAGCAAACATGATTCAACAATATATAAAAAGGATCGTGCACCATGATCAAGTTGGATTTACTCCAAGTATGCAAGGACAGTGCAATATCCACAAATCAATGTGATGCACTACATTTTTAAAAAAGGATAAAAATCATATGATCACTTCAATAGATGCAGAAAAAGCATTTGACTAAATTCATCATCCATTCATGATAAAAATGCTCATCAAAGTTGGTTCAGAGGAAATATATCTCAGAATAATAAAGGTAATTTATGACAAACCCACAGCTAATAGCATGCTCAATGCTGAAAAGCTGAAAGCTTTTTATATAAAATCAGGAACAAGACAAGGATGTCTGCTCCCTCCATTTCTATTTACTATAGTATCAGAAGTCCTGGCCTCAGGGATCAGAAAGCAAAAAATAAAAAACTTCCAAATAGGAAGGGAAGAAGTAAAACTCTCACTATTCCCAGATGACCTGATATTATATATAGGAAACCATAAAGTTGCCACCAAAAAACTATTAAACTAATGAATGAATTTGGTAAATTTATATGATACAAGATTAATATACAGATATTTGTTGCTTTTCTATACATTGATAATAAACTATCAGAAATAGAAAGTAAGAAAGCAATCCCATTTAAAATTGCATCAAAAACAATGAAATAGAGAGACATTCAAGATGGTGGAGGAGTAAAACTTGGAGATCACCTTTCTTACCACATATACATCAGAAATACATCTACATGTGGAACAACTCCTACAGAATACCTACTGAACAGTGGCAGAAGACCTCAGACTTCCCAAAAGGCAAGAAATTCCCCACTTACCTGGGTAGAGCAAAAGAAAAAAGAAAAAACACAGACAAGAATAAGGACAGGACCTGCATCTCTGGGAGGGAGCTGTGAAGGAGGAAAAGTTTCCACACACTAGCAAGCCCTTTTATTGGCAGATATGAGGGGTCGCATGGGGGGAAGCTTTGGAACAATGGAGAAGAGCGTAGCAATAAGTGTGCAGAGGGCAAAGTGGAGAGATTCCTGCACAGAGGATCAGTGCCACCCAGGACTCTCCAGCCTGAGAGGCTTCTCTGCTCACCCACCAGTGTGGGTGGGGGCTGGGAGCTGAGGCTCGGGATTCGGAGTTCAGATCCCAGGGAGAGGACTGGGGTTGGCTGCATGAACACAGCCTGAATGGGGCTAGTGCACCACAGTTAGCCAGGAGGGAATTCAGGAAAAAGTCTGGAACCGCCTAAGAGGCAAGAGACCATTGTTTGGGGTGCACGAGGAGAGGGTATTCAGAGCACCACCTAAACGAGCTACAGAGACGGGCACAAGTCGCGACCACCATGCAGACACCAGAGATGGGCATGAAATGCTAAGGCTGCTGCTGTAGCCATCAAGAAGCCTGTGGGCAAACACAGGTCACTAGCCATACTTTCTGTCCCAGGAGCCTGTGTAGCCCACCACTGCCAGGGTCTTGTGATCCAGGGACAAATTCACTGGGACAACACATGGTGCACTTCAGGCTGTTGCAAAATCACATTGCCCTCTGCCGCCTCAGACTCACCCTGCATTCCATAGCCCTCCCTCCCCCCGGCCTGAGTGAGCCAGAGCCCCCTAATCAGCTACTCCTTTAACCTTGTACTGTCTGAGTGAAGAACAGACGCCCTCAGGCTAACTACATACAGAGGCAGGGCCAAATCCAAAGCTGAAGCCCAGAAGCTGTGTGAACAAAGAAGAGAAAGGAAAATTTCTCCCAGCAGCCTCAGGAGGAGCAGATTAACTCGCCACAATCAACTTGATGTACCCTGCATCTCTGGTATACCTGAATAGACAATGAATCATCCCAAAATTGAGGTGGTGGACTTTGGGAACAACTGTAGACTTGGGGTTTGCTTTCTGCATCTAATTTGTTTTTGATTTTATGTTTATCTTAGTTTAGTATTTAGAGTTTATTATCATTGATAAAATTGTTTATTGATTTGTTGCTCTCTTCATTTTTTTATATATAGATATATATTTTTTATTTCCTGTTTCTCTTTTTCTGTGTATGTTTATGCTTTTTTGTGTGATTTTGTCTGTATAGCTTTGCTTTTACCATTTGTCCTAGGGTTCTGTCTGTCTTTTTTTTTTTTTTTTTTTTGAGTATATTTTTTAGCACTGGTTATCGCTGGTGAATTTGGTTTTTTGGTTTGGTTGCTCCCTTCTTTCTTTCTTTTCTTTTTCTTTTTAAAAATTACTTATTAATATTTTTTATTTTTAATAATTCTTTATTAGTTTTTATGTTAATAATGTTATTTTAGTATAGTTTAGCTTAGATTAGTTTTCTCTTTCTTTCTTTCTTCTTCTCTCCTTTTTCTTCTGAGCCATGTGGCTGGCAGGGTCTTAGTGCTCCAGCGAGGTGTCAGGCCTGTGCCTCTGAGGTGGGAGAGTGGAGCTCAGGACATTGGTCCACCAGAGACCGCCTGGCTCTACATAATATCAAACAGCAAAAGCTCTCCCAGAGATCTTGATCTCAACGCTAAGAACCAGCTCATTCAATGACCAGCAAGCTACAGTGCTGGACACCTTATGCCAAACAACTAGCAAGACAGGAACACAAACTCTCCCATTAGAAGAGAGGCTGCTGAAAATCATAATAAGGTCACAAACACCCAAAAACACACCACCGACACAGTAGTGCTCAGCGGAAAGACAAGATCCAGCCTCATCCACCAGAACACAGGCACCAATCCCCTCCACCAGGAAGCATACACAACCCACTGAACCAAACTTAGCTACTGGGGGCAGACACCAAAAACAACAGGAACTACAAGCCTGCGAAAAGGAGACCCCAAACAAGGTAAGTGAAGAAAAATGAGAAGACAGAGAAACACACAGCCAATGAAGGAGCAAGGTAAAAACCCACCAGACTAAAGAAATGAAAAGGGAATCAGCAGTCTATGTGAAAAAGAATTCAGATAATGATAGTAACGATGATCCAAAATCTTGGAAATAGAATGCAGAAAATACAAAAAAAGCATTTAAAAAGGACTTAGAAGAACTAAAGAGCAAACAAACAATGATGAACCACAGAATAAAGGAAATTAAAAATTCTTTAGAGGGAATCAATAGCAGAATAACTGAGGCAGAAGAACGGATAAGTGACCTGGAAGATAAAATAGTGGAAATAACTACCACAGAGCAGAAAACAGAAACAAGAATGAAAAGAATTGAGGACAGTCTCAGAGACCTCTGGGAAAACATTAAACAAACCAACATTCGAATTATAGGGGTCCCAGAAGAGGAAGAGAAAAAGAAAGGGACTGAGAAAATATTGAAAGAGATTATAGTTGAAAACTTCCCTAATATGGGAAACGAAATAGTCAATCAAATGCAGGAAGTCCAGAGTCCCATACAGGATAAATCTAAGGAGAAACATGTGAAGACACATATTAATCAAACTATCAAAAATTAAATACAAAGAAAAAATATTAAACACAACAAGGGAAAAAATAAACCAAATAACATACAAGGGAATCCCTATAAAGTTAACAGATGATCTTTCAACAGAAACTCTGCAAGCCAGAAGGAAGTGGCAGGACATATTTAAAGTGATGAAAGGGAAAAACATACAACCAAGATTACTCTAGCCAGCAAGGATCTCATTCAGATTCGATGGAGAAATTAAAACCTTTACAGACAATCAAAAGCTAAGATCATACAGCACAACCAAACCAGCTTTACAAGAAATGCTAAAGGAAATTCCCTAGGCCGGAAACACAAGAGAAGCAAAAGACCTACAAAAACAAACCCCAAACAATTAAGAAATTGGTAATAGGAACATAAATATTGATAAATACTTTAAACATAAATGGATTAAATGCTCCAACCAAAAGATATAGACTGGCTGAATGGTTACAAAACAAGACCCATATATATGCTGTCTACTAGAGACCCACTTCAGACCTAGGGACACACACAGACTGAAAGTGAGGGGATGGAAAAAGATATTCTGTGTAAATGGAAATCAAAAGAAAACTGGAGTAGCATTTCTCATATCACACAAAATAGACTTTGAAATAAAGACTATTACAAAAGACAAGGAAGGACACTACATAGTAATCAAGGGATCAATCCAAGAAGAACATATAACAATTATAAATATTTATGCACCCAACATAGGAGCACTACAATACATAAGGCAAATGCTAACAGCCATAAAAGGGGAAAACGACAGTAACAAAATCATAGTAGGGGACATAACACCCCACTTTCACCAATGGACAGATCATCCAAAATGAAAATAAATAAGGAAACACAAGTTTTAAATGATATATTAAACAAGATGGACTTAATTGACATTTGTAGGACGTTACATCCAAAAACAACAGAATACACTTTCTTCTCATGTGCTCACGGAACACACTCCAAGATAGATCATATCTTGGGTCACAAATCAAGTCTTGGCAAATTTAAGAAAATTGAAATTGTATCAAATATCTTTTCCAATCACTATGCTATGAGACTTGATATCAATTACAGGAAAAAATCTGTTAAAAATACAAACACATGGAGGCTAAACAATACACTACTGAAAAACAAAGAAGTCACTGAAGAAATCAAAGAGGAAATAAAAAAAAAAAACCTAGAAACAAATGGCAATGAACACACAATGACCCAAAACCTATGGGGTGCAGCAAAAGCAGTTCTCAGAGGGAAGTTTTTAACAATAAAATCCTACCTCAAGAAAGAAGAAAAATCTCAAATAAACAATCTATCCTTACACTTAAAGTAACTGGAGAAAGAAGAATAAACAAAACCTAATGTTAGTAGAAGGAAAGCAATCATAAAGATCAGAGCAGAAATAAATGAAATAGAAACTAAGAAAACCACAGAAAAGATCAATAGAACTAAAAGCTGATTCTTTGAGAAGATAAACAAAATTGATAAACCACTAACCAGACTCACCAGGAAAAAAAGGGAGAAATCTCAAATCAATAGACTTAGAAATGAAAAAGGAGAAGTAACAGCTGACACTGCAGAAATACAAAGGATCATGAGAGATTACTACAATCAACTCTATGCCAATAAAATTGACAACCTGGAAGAAATGGACAAATTCTTAGAAAAACACAAGCTTCTGAGACTGAACCAGGAAGAAATAGAAAATATAGACAGACCAATCACAAGCACTAAAATTGAGACTTTAACTAAAAATCTTCCAAGAAACAAAAGTCCAGGACCAGACGGCTTCACAGGTGAATTCTATCAAAAATTTAGAGAAGAGCTAACACCTATTCTTCTCAAACTCTCCCAAAATATAACACAGGGCAAAACACCCCAAACTCATTCTACAAGGCCACCATCACCCTGATACCAAAACCAGACAAAGATGACAGAAAGAAAGAAAACTACAGACCAATATCACTCCTGAGTATAGATGCAAAAATCCTCAACAAAATACTAGCAAACAGAATGCAACAGCACATTAAAAGGATCATACACCATGATCAAATGAGATTTATCCCAGGGCGCAAGGATTCTTCAATATATGAATATCTGTGTGGTACACCATATTAACAAACTGAAGGATAAAAACTATAAGATCATCTCAATAGACGCAGAAAAATCTTTTCACAAAATTCAACACCGATTTATGACAAAAGCCCTCCAGAAAGTAGACATACAGGGAATTTACCTCAACATACTAAAGACAGCATATGACAAACCACAACCAACATAATTCTCAATGGTGAAAAACTGAAACCATTTCCTCTAAGATCAGAGACAAAACAAGGTTGTCCACTCTCACCACTATTATTCAACATAGTTTTGGAAGTCCTATCCCTGGCAATCAGAGAAGAAAAAGAAATAAAAGAAATCCAAATAGGAAAAGAAGAAGTAAAGCTGCCACTGTTTGCAGATGACATCATACTACACATAGAGAATCCTAAAGATGCTACCAGAAAACTGCTAGAGCTAATCAATGAATTTGGTAAAGTAGCATGATACAAAATTAATGCAGAGAAATCTCTTGCATTCCTATACACTAATGATGAAAAATCTGAAAGAGAAATTAAGGAAACACTCCTATTTACCATTGAAACTAAAAGAGTAAAATACCTAGGAATAAACATACCTAGGATCCAAAAGACCTTTATGCAGAAAACTATAAGATACTGATGAAAGATATTAAAGATGATACTAACAGATGGAGAGATATACCATGCTCTTGGATTGGAAGGATCAACATTGTGAAAATGATTATACTACTTAAAGCAATCTACAGCTTCAATGCAATCCCTATCAAACTACCAATGGCATTTTTCACAGAACTAGAAGAAAACATTTCACAATTTGTATGAAACACAAAAGACCCTGAATAACCAAATCAATCTTGGGAAAGAAAAGCAGAGCTGGAGGAATCAGGTTCCAGACTTCAGACTATACTACAAAGCTACAGTAATCAAGAGAGTATGGTACTGGCACAAAAACAGAAATATAGATCAATGGAACAGGATAGAAAACCCAGAGATAAACCCACACACATATGGTCACATTATCTTTGATAAGGAGGCAAGAATATACACTGGAGAAAAGATAGCCCCTTCAATAAATGGTGCTTTGGAAACTGGACAGCTACATGTAAAAGAATGAAATTAGAACACTCCCTAACACCCTACACAAAAATAAAGTCAAAATGGATTAAAGATCTAAATGTAACACCAGACTCTACAAAACTCTTAGAGGAAAACATAAGCAGAACACTCTATGACATAAATCACAGCAAGATCCTTTTTGACCCACCTCCTAGAGAAATGGAAATAAAAACAAAAATAGACAAATGGGACCTAAAGAAGTTAAAATCTTTTTCACAGCAAAGGAAAAACATAAACAGGATGAAAAGACAACCCTCAGAATGGGAGAAAATATTTGCAATGGAAGCAACTGACAAAGGATTAATCTCCCAATTTTACAAGCAGCTCATCCTGCTCAATATCAAAAAAAGAAACATCCAAATCCATAAATGGGCAGAATACCTAAATAGACATTTCTCCAAAGAAGATATACAGATTGCCAACAAACACATGAAAGGATGTTCAACATCACTAATCACTAGAAAAATGCAAATCAAAACTACAATAGGTATCACCTCACACAAGTCATAATGGTCATCATCAAAAAATCTACAAACAATAAATTCTGGAGAGAGTGTGGAGAAAAGGGAACCCTCTTGTACTGTTGGTGGGATAGTAAATTGAAACAACCACTATGGAGAACAGTATTGAGGTTCCTTAAAAAACTAAAAATAGAACTACCATATGATCCAGCAATCCCACTACTGGGCATATACCCAGAGAAAACCATTATTCAAAAAGAGTTATGTACCACAATGTTCACTACAGCTCTATTTACAATAGCCAAGACATGGAAGCAACCTAAGTGTCCATCAACAGATAAATGGATAAAGAAGATGTGGCACATATATACAATGGAATAGTATCCATAAAAAGAAACAAAATTAAGTTATTTGTAGTGAAGTGGATGGACATAGAGTCTGTCCTACAGAGTGAAGTAAGTCAGAAAGTGAAAAACAAATACCGTATGCTAACACATATATATGGAATCTAGAAAAAAAAAAGGTTCTGAAAAACCTAGGGGCTGGGCAGGTATAAAGATGCAGATGTAGAGAATGGAGTTGAGGATACGGGGAGGGTGAAGGGTAAAATGGGACGAAGTGAGAGAGTGGCATGAACATATATACGTTACCAAATGTGAAATAGATAGCTAGTGGGAAGAAGCCACATAGCACAGGAAGATGAGCTTGGTGATTTGTGACCACCTAGAGGGGTGGGATAGGGAGGGTGGTAGGGAGATGCAAGAGGGAGGAGATATGGGGATATATATATATGTATAGCTGATTCACTTTTTTATAAAGCAGAAACTAACACACCATTGTAAAGCAATTATGCTCCAATAAAGATGTTAAAAAATGAAAGAAACAATGAAATACCTAGGAATACACTTAACCAGGGAGACCAAAGACTTACACTCTAAAAACTATCAACCTTTGACGAAGGAAATTGAAGATGATAAAAATGGAAAGATATCCCATGTTCATGAATTAGAAGAATTAATATTGTTGAAATGCACATACTACCCAAAACAATCTACAGATTTAATGCACTCCCTATCAAAATACCCATGAAATTTTTCACATAGCTAGAATAAATAATCTACATATTACTTCTGGAGAAAGGACAGTCCCTTCAAAAATCAGTGCTAGGAAATCTGGACAGATACAGGTAAATAATGAAATTAGACATTTTCTCACACCATATACACAAATAAACTCAAAATGAGTTAAAGACCTAAATAGCTTGGAAGCATTAGTGCGATGGGGGTGGGCTTGGCACACTGGTGTGCAATGTTTTGTATTATAGCAATCCTGCTTTCATTCGGGTACCCTGTAGCCAGTATTGAATGTTTCAGATGAAATGTGAGGATCTTGTTCAATCTGAAACTGCCATTTCCCCTCCATCCCCCTTTTTTTACTTAAACATTTTTATGATAGTTTAGACGGAAGTTGTTTTTTTTTCAGTTAATGTTTGTTCCAATCCTTCAGACTGTTCATATCTGCTTTATTATATTCACTGTACTAACCCTTCTTCGAATAGGTGTGGGGGGTGGTGACACAGTTTAGTTGGGGTCCTCAATATAAAGTCTTAGTGAAAAACAAATAAATGATGTTCAGTCATTTAAAAAAAAAAATACAAAAAAATCCTAGAGTAAAACATTGGTAGAATATTCTTTCACTTAAGTTGTAGCATTTTGTTGTTGTTGTTGTTGTTCTGTCTCCTCAGACAAAGGAAACAAAAGGAAAAATAAACAAAAGGGACCTAATGAATCTTCAAAGCTTTTGCACAGCAAAGGGAATCTTGGAAAAAATGAAAATAACTACCGAATGGAATAAAATATTCATAAATAATATAATTGATAAAGGGTTAATATTCTAAATATATAAACAGCTAATACAATTCAATATATTAAAAAAAATTAAAAATGGGCAGAAAACCTGAATAGATATTTTTCCAAAGAAGACATACAGATGGCCAACAGACACAGGAATGTATTTGCATTTCACAGAACATCCCACTCCTCCACTATATTGATGATATTAATGTTTGTACCTGGTGAGCAGAAAGTAGTAACTACATGGTAAGACACATGTGTATCCGAAGGTAGTACATAAATTAAATAAAAATTAAAAGGCCTGTAGCTCAGCAAAATTATCTAAGTTTACAGTAGTTTAGAGTATGTCAAGATCTGTCCTTCTAAGGTAAAGGGCAAGTTACTGTTTCTGGTCCCTCCTACCATGGAGAAAGAAGCTCAATGTCTTATATCCTCATGGAAGATTCCTTTGGAATAACACACTGAGGAAGAATATTTCTGGACCTGGATCACAAATGGTTCTGAATGATAAGCTGACACTAACTTAAATGACTAATGGCTTGGTTTAGAAAGAACATGATTGGGGGCTTCCCTGGCGGTGCAGTGGTTGAGAATGTGCCTGCCAATGCAGGGGACACAGGTTCGAGCCCTGGTCTGCGAAGATCCCACATGCCGCAGAGCAACTGGACCCGTGAGCCACAATTACTGAGCCTGCGCGTCTGGAGCCTGTGTCTCGCAACAAGAGAGGCCGCGATAGTGAGAGGCCCGCACACCGCGATGAAGAGTGGCCCCCACTTGCCACCACTAGAGAAAGCCGTCGCACAGAAACGAAGACCCAACACAGCCATAAATAAATAAATAAACAAATAAATAAATAAATAAATAAAAATTAAAAAAAAGAACATGATTGGAAAACTTTTCTGCATAGGTGTTATACAGATGAATGTCTCCAAATGGACAAAGAGTGTGAACATATCTATGTCCCATGTCAGTGCTCAGTAAAAAGCATTCTTAGCACAGAAGAATCTTAATAACTAGGTGGCCAAGATCACTTGTTCTGTGGATGTTCGTCAGTCTCTTTCACTGGTTACCCTATTCTAAGCCAATAGATGCATGAATAAAACAAAATGGTCATGAGTTCAGCAAACTGGATTTTTACTCACTAAAGCCGGTCTGGTTAAAGCCATTGCTGATTGCCATGTCTTCCAATAGCAGGAGCCAACACTTGGCTCCAACATGGCATTATTCAGCAAGATCAGCAAGTTACCTGTTACAGCCAGTTATATGCAAATTGATTATGCGAGATCACTTCCATAATGGAAATGGCAGCACTTAAAAAAAAGAAAATGGAATAGATATTCTGAATATGCATTTGCTTCCCCTGCCCAAAATGCTTCAAAAACCACCAACCATGAACTTTCAGATGCCTTATTCAGTGTGATGGTAGTTCACAAAGCATTGCTTTTGATGTGGGAAATAATTTTATAGGAAGTGAAATATGTGATTGGTCCAAGCTATGAACTTTACTGATATTATCATGTTCCCCATCACCCTGAGGCAGCAGACTTGATAGATGGTGTAAAATGGTTTTTTGAATACTTAACTATAGCACCAGCTGTGTGGTAACACTTTGCAGGCTGGAGTAACTTCCTCCAGGCTATGGTATATGCTCTGAATCAGTAACTGACTCCTGATTCATTACAGTGCTGTTACGCCCAAAGCTAGGATTCTCTGGTCCATGAATGAAATATTTGAAATGGGAATATATTTTCTTACAATTATATTTAGCAATCTACTATTTAAATTTTTATTTCTGTTTCTGTAACTTTGCATTCCCCTCATTGAGAGCTCTCCCCTACTCTATACCCAGTGCTTCTTCCATAATGCCAGGTGTATTTGACATCTCATGTGAGAGGTTGCCTAAGTTTTATTTGAGTCTACCTGAGCATGATGATTAAGGAATACAAAACCAAGGAGAGAATGATACTGTATCTTGAAGATTCCGCCTTCATTTCAGGTACACTACTCTGCTCAATGACCAAGAAATCTGGGTTTAAAATTTGGCAATACCTATGACAAGGCATAGAGAATATCATCCTATGATCCCTGGCATTGGTTATCACTTAAACCAAAGGACTCTCCTTTTCTTCTCCAACAAAGTCACAGATCACTATTTTTGGTTTAAGATACTAAGTGATTCCATTTAGTTTGAACTTGTGTCTTCCCTTTCCAGGTTGAGAGATAGAAAAAAATGCCTCCTTTTCTTCCTTTTCTTAATTTTTCAAGACAGCTGGACTACTGCCCAGTCATATTGCCAAATCACACCCCTAATTTATGCAGGGGATGATAAATCCCCATCCTTGCTGATTTTTAGTGCAAAGAAGCATATGGAATCAAAAAGTGCCAGACCCAGCTTTGCACTCCAGGAATGTGTAGGAGGGCTTAACAGGGTGCAGGGTGAAGAGAAAGAAGAGATGAGTGAAATTCATTAAAAAAGTGTAAGTTTTCTTTCATTACCCTCACTTTTGGGTATTTTAGGATATATTTCTGAAAGAAAAAATATATAAAATATATAAGTATAATACATTTCTTAAAATGCACTAGGTATCTTGCTATTTAAAGGTATTTCATTATTTTTTAGGAATTTTTTTTATAAGGCTTTCTTTTAAAAATCCAATGTAGAGTACCACCAATGTTTTTTATTACCATTTTCCTTTATACCCATAGGAATCTCATGAAATTAGCATGTAGTTAAACACTATTTAATTCAATAAGAATTTTTCATTTAACTTTGAAAACTGAAAAATGGGGACTATAAAGTGAGATTTTATTTTCCATTTTAAATACAATGCTAATTTTTAATGCTCTAGTTGGTGAAATATACACCATAGAATAATTCTTGGATTTCTCCAGACACATTTTTATATTATATTGTCTTGTATTTGCTATAAACATTACACTGTGCCCAGTTCTTTCAGCACCTATTAACTCTCATCCTGAGAATACCAACTCTCTCACTATATGAAGTCAATGAGAGCTCGAGTTAATTGGGCAAATCAATTTCCTGGAAGTTGAATCTAGTTTTGTCTTAAAAATAAATTTAATTATTTCGTTATGTTTCCAAATATTAAACAAGTTTTTAATAAAACAAACATTCCTATCCACTGAAGCAGACAGAAGCACTGAGCCTGTGTAAGGAAACAAAGCCCCAATCAATCAAGATAGGAAAACTTTCCAGATGAAAATGATACTTTCAGTCCCTTTTTTTAAAACATACTTTTATGTAACGTGATTTAAATATAAATGCAAACATAGTATTTACTTGCAAAAATCACAGTGAAATTCTGTGTTATTATATTGTTATTCATCATTGTTTATTTATTCATTGTAGTGAAACATCTATTACTTGCTTTCTAGCAAACATTTTCCTCTCTCTTGCTAATAGCTCTCTGATTTTCTTCCAGAAAATACCTCTCTTCCTTTTTCAGCTCTTTGCTTTAAGTGGGGCTCTTTCTCCAGCTCCAGAACAAAGCAAATGAGCCAGACTTCAGCCAATTAGTACATTGCATTCCTCTGGTCAGGGATGTTCATGTAATCCCCTGAGAGTCAATGAAATGCAATGATGCTTTTTCCACATGTGCTGGGATAGACTGTGTTTTCTCTATTGGATATAAACCTCAGAGGATTAGTAACTACTGCTGCTGCAGTCATTTTGCAAACATATGGACAATGGAGCCAACTTCAAGGTCGCATATCCAGAGAAATAGAGACAAAGAAAATGACTTTTGGTATCATTGTTTGAGTCATTTGGGCCTTGAATGAAGACAAACGTGGATATCTATTTCTGAACTGCTTAGTTATTTGATACAACAAATCCTCCTCTCCTTCCTTTTTTGTTTTACGTTGTTATCAACAGCAGAAATAATTCTAACTGGTACATTCATCAAAATTAATGACACTGCTTCTGGCCCTGGGGATACAGAGGGTTATAAAACACTGTTTCTAACTTTAAGGAATTCAGTTCTTGAGAGAACACACACACACACACACAAACACACACACACACACACACACACACACAGACACACATACATAGGTTATTCCAAACTATGAGAGTTATTCATGGAGTGATAAAGAAGTACAAGTTGAGGAGGAAGCAGGCCAGAGAAGTGATATCCAGAAAAGTGATACCTGAATTAATTCTTCAGGGAAATGCACATTTAAACAAAATTGGCCTGATTTCTACCTAAGTTTTAGTTCCTCCCAAAGCCAATTCTGACACAAGAATTTGGGTATAGGTAATTTATTTGGGAGATAATTCCAGGAAGTGCAAGTGAGAGAGTGGGTGAGACAGGAATGGGAAAAAAGCCAATAAAGAGCACATTAATGGCTAAATTAGTATGAACAACTGAGACTCAGTCCCATTGGAGACTCTCTGAGAATTCGTTTTGGCCAAGGATGTCCTGGAATTTACCCACGACTCCCATTCCTTCCTGGTTGAGGATTGCCCCCAGGGACTTCATCTCCCTTGAAATTCTTGGTTCCACCTGTGTGGAGTGGAGCATGCTCCTGTGGTTCTGGAGAAAATCCTCAGGGAGAATAAAAGAGGCCCATGCTGTTAGTGTTCTGGGAACCACCTGGAGGAAAACTGAAAGACGCCTAAAGGTTATGGGGTAGGCCTCATTCTTCATCTGCCACTATTCCCATTTTCTGTGGGAAGACTTACCCCTTCCCGTGGTTTCTGTGAATTCCAAGACACTTATATTCTCATGATTTTGGTTAGTTCTGAGCTCCTAGTTAATTATCTCATTGTAGCTGTTTTCCTCCTTCTTTGTGCCAACCCCATGTGGATCTCAGCCGTTTATCTTTGATTTTCCTCTGAAAACTTAAAGAAGACCTTTGTAAGGGTGTGTTTCTTTTTTAAAGATTTTTTTGACATGGACCATTTTTTTAAAGTCTTTATTGAATTTGTTACAATGTTGCTTCTGTTTTATGTTTTTTTGGTTTTTTGGCTGCTAGGCATGTGGGATTTTAGCTCCCTGACCAGTGATCAAACTCACACCCCCTGCACTGGAAGGTGAAGTCTTAACCACTGGACTGCCAGGGAAGTCCCTCAGGGTGTGTTTTGATGGATACATGTGTGCAGCACAAGCTTTAGAAGATGAGGTTATTGGAAGAGTTTTTAATCTCTGAAATTAAAATATCTTAAAATTTAGTATTATGCAATTTTGGTCTTGAAAATCCTAGGTTGCTATCCTGAGATAGGGATTCTTGTGGCTCTAGTGAAGTCTGTAAGGGAATGAAGAAAGCAGGATAGGAAAAGGGGAAAGGCTAGGTAAACCATGGATCCCATAGTGATCTCTGGAGTAAAAATGGCACCACAGTATTGTCCTTGCTAGGGACAAGGGGCCAGGTCTTTTATGCCTTTGCATTAGTCAGTCACTGACTGCAGGCTACCTCTCAGGCATTTTTGAACTAAGTGCTCCTGTTTTTAACAGGCACTTTCATGAGAAAGGTGTAGCTGTGAGCTGTTAGCATCCAATGCTCAGAGAAGCTGGTGGGATGGGTACCTGTACTTGCTTGTCAAAGGGGATGTGGTTGGAATGACAAAAACCTCTACTATGGCCACTTTGTCATGACAATTTCTCACTGGATAGACTCCTCCAGAAGCTCTGGCCTTCTGCGATAGTGCTCATCTCCATTTTTTTCTCTCAAGACTCCCTTGATCCTCCAACTTCTGGTCAGCCCTATGACTTCTAAATACAAATGGACTTTTGATATTACACAGAACAATTGACTCTCAGTATCCTTCTAAAAGAAGGCCTTCCTTTGCCTACCCGAAGTATCACAAATGTGCTGAGCTAAATAAAGGGCTACTCACTCAGCTCATTCTGGTTCTTGTTTAGCTTTATGGAAAAGTTTACAGACACTTTGGAATTTCTTTATCCATTTCTGAAAGTGGAAATATAGTTTATAACTGAAATAAATGCCTGCATTAATAGAAGTGTCTATAGTCAGTTTGCTTTTAAACAGCAATGATTTTATCTCTGTAAAAGATGATTAGCAACTAGATGAGGAGATAAGCTTGCTTTTGGTGGATAAAGCAGTATATGTAAAGATGCAGAAAACTGACCTTGGTAAGCTTAGGAAACATGGATATGGGTCATAGATTTAATGGTCTAACATGTGATGCCGAGGACTATAGACCTTACCCTGAAAATATGCCATGTTCAGATCAGCATTTAAGAAAGACCATTCTCCATCTTCCCTGTGGAGTTTGGACTTGAGAAGGCAAACAATGGGATAAGGACATCAGTTATGTAGCTCTCCGACAAAAACATGAAAAATGATGCTATTTCTAAATTAATGTTATGACAGTAGTGATATAGAGAATGGTAAGTTTAGATGACATATAAAACGTACAAAGGACAGGACCAGATGATGAATAGGATACAAATAAGGGACAGTGAGTACGCAGGAGAGGTTATCAACTTTTGGGCTTGCATAATATTCTCTCTTCCCCTATTCTTGTTCTTTCTACACTCTCAATAAAACAAAAATGGTATTATGCTCTACATATTGTTTTATAACCAATGACAGCATAAACGTCTTTCATTATAGTAAACATGATATAAAATATTAATTTAAATAACTGCTAAGTGTTTTATTATACAGATGTAGAATAATTTATTTAATCTTCTATTATTGACATTTAGATTGTTTACTGTCTAAATATTACAAACATGTAGTTAAAATCTTTAAAGCCAAACATTTATTTATGTTCTTAATTATTATTCCAGGATATTTCTATAAGAGGAATTGCTGCATTTTTAAGGCTTCTCATAAATATGACCAAGTCGTTCTCCAGAAGCTTTATGTACCAAAATATTCACAAAACTACCCATCCTTTGATTTGAAGTGTCATGGAAATTCTACTCTGTGAATGATGCTTTCACAGGATAAGGTAAGTTCTATTGACATAAATGTAAATATTTTGATGGCTACTTTTACTTTAGTCTAATTTCTGTGGAGATATTTGGGGCAATTAAGGATTTTTATGGTTGTGGTAAGACATATTGTCTTTTCAGTCCTGTGTATAGTTTGGTCTTCTTTTTGGAAAAATAGAAAATAATCTCAAAAAATCAACTTCAAAATTTATTTGTATAGTATTTATCAATCAATAATTAATAAATTTTTATATGCTTATTCATTAACTCAATAAATATTTATTTAAGGCTCACACTTATTCTAGATAATGTGAGTAAAACCCCTTTCCCTAAATTTTGTAGTTCAGATTCATCCAGTGATCATGATGAAACAATGATGATCATAACAGGACCTGACATTTATATGGTTTTTCCTATGGGTCAAGCACTATTCTCTCATCAACCCTATGAAACAATTCATATTATTATCTTCATGAAGCAGACAAAAAAGAAAATAAGATATTTCAATGAAAAACAGTATGTGTTAAGATGCTGTAAGTCACTTGGTGCACTAGGAATACACTGAAGGGGCTCCTCCCAATTAGTTTTGCAAGGGTGGGTCTTAGCAGAGGCTTCCTGGAGGAGTCAGTACGTAAACTGAGATATTAAGGCTGAAGAAAAGTTAGCATATGCGCTCTCAAAGCTTTTCTTTTTTTTCTTTTTAAAATATTTATTTCTTTATTTATGTAAGTATGTATGTTTGTATTTATATCCATGAGTATGGTCTTTTTAATTTTGCAAATATTACAGAAGCAGGGAATCAATATTTATTGAACACATCCCTTGTCTGATGCCATGCTTAGTATTTCACATCCTTCCTCATTTGTAAAATGCGAAGACTCCTGTTTTGCAAGTCTGTTGGGATACCATCGTGAATGAAGCATCTAGTCCTCAGTGAGAGTTTGGTAACGGTAGCCAGGGCCCCAACAGCTTTCTCATTTGACTCTCCCATTTTACACATGAAGAAACTGAGGTTCAGCAAAGTAAAGGAAGTTGCTCAAGGTCAGCCAGAGAACAGTGCAGGCAGGATTCCACACTAGGCTCCCATGAACTGTCTCTCAGCACACCTACCCTTCCTCTGCCCATCACAGGGGTAAACCAGGAGCAAAAGCTGAAGAAGGTGTGGCCATGGGTAGGTCAAGAAAGATGAGCCACACTGCCTTTGTTCCGCATCCAAAAACCCGAAGGCCTCCACTCTCTTCTTTAATTCTTCTGAGTGGAGGGTCTTCAGCTGGCCTCCACTGAGACCTTGAATTCCTTTTTCCAGTAGAAAGTGATGGGCAACTTGAAGTGCCCCAAGTTGTTAAAGATTTTAGTTTTTAAAAACACTTCAGGACCTCATATTTGCTTTAAGTAGTGTCTACCATGAGGAAATGTTGCCTTTTTCTTGACATAGGATAGGTAGAATGATTCTTGAGTCTCCTTTTTAACAGTTTTTTTATTCATTATTTCCACTCCCATTTTGTATTCAACACTCTGACTTCTGCATTCTGGCCTATCATGCTACAAAAAGAGTATAAGTAAAGCTTACCAATGACTTTCTAACTGAAAAATTCAATGTTAACGTTTTAGTCATTGTATTATTTGGCATCTTTCAGAAATTAAAAACCATTCAATATTCCTCCCTTTTGAAAGTCTCTACTATCCATCTAATCATCTAAACCAGAAATTTGGAAACCATCTCATAATATTTAGTTTCCCTCACCCATCTCATCTATAAACTCTTATCTTTATCCCTTGCCTTTGCATGCCTACCTTTCCCACTGGACAAACATATGGGTCTTATTTGGTGTAATTTCTAAGCCAGTCTAATTTGGCTATCCCAAGCCCCAAGCCTTTCTTACCAATAAGGTTTAGAACTAAGACTGATATGCAAGATTTGGGACAAATCAAATAACTGATATATTTCCATATTGTTTTGAAAATCTTAATGCCAGCTGTACCTGGAAACGGGTGAATTAGAGATAAACCACATATTCAAGTCTCATTAACTCCTCCTGTGTTGTTTCATCAGGTTGATTCACTGGCTTATACAAACACTTGGGTTGGAGTCCTTTCTCCAACCTATCAACAGCATCTACTTAACTTTGGGATAGATACTCAAGCTCTGGAAGGATTATTTTTCTCATATATAAATTTGGGCTAATAGTACCTATTTCACAAGATGGTTTTGAGGATTAAATTAGCTAATGCACATAAAGCACTTAGTTTGATGTCAGGCATGGTATAATTCCTCAAACTATTACATATTACCATTATTTTTACATTTATTATTGTTATTATAGTTACTACTATCTTATTTGCCTGGGAGCCCTGTTCTGAACCTCCGTTTTCATAACTTGGGTTCTCCTAGGACTGTAGTCTCTGCATAACCTCTAGTCACTATCCAGTAAGAGCAAAACCTCTGGAAATATGGCTGCAGCATGGTTAACTCTTGAGTTGGATCCGTTGTCATACCTACAGATTAAACTTCCATACTGACTGAAACATTTCTGAACCCTTGTGATATTTTGCCTTCAGTTCAACTAGAACTCCTGCTCAGAGTCCACATTTCTCACCTTGGTCAACTGACTCTCTCTAATGTCCACTTGGATTTTCTTTCTCAGGGGATGATTGGCTACTTGGCTTTTGCATATCACATGCACAATCATGTCTCCACTAAAATATAGGATGATTTTGGAGGACAGAAGAGTGAACTATTTCTTCTATAAGGAGGAAACAGAAAAAACTGGGTGGAATCCGAGCTTGAGATGACAGAAGTATAGAGAAGATTCCAGGGATGAGTAGAAGCATGAGTAAAATATTGGTGGCACAAAAATGAGTTGACAGTGATGGCCCTGATTCCAGAATTTCTACGGTTTGATTATACTTAAGTATGTCAAATCCTGCTGAAATTCATGCTATTGGAGCAGCAGGCATTTCTTGTCTACTTCCCGCATGATTCCAAAATAAATTGAACTCAGAGATAAGATTAAAACCTGTCCAGCTTCACTCAGTTCTTGTGGCAATCTATCTACACAATCAAAGGGGAGATGTGCCCTTTGTTCTTATTGGCTAAGCGTCTTATAATTTTTCCTCTCTATTTTTGCATGATTTCATTCTCATATCACTGTCAGCATCTCTTTCATTTTAGGGGGCTATAGAATGGTGTTGGGTATAGTGAAGAGAGTATTGAACTGTTATTGAAAATATAGGGATCTCATTCTGGTTCAGACTGGGTACTTTATATCTCAGGTCAGGAATTGGCATACTATAGCTTGTGGCCAAATCTGGCCTACCTCCCATTTTTATTCAACCTTTGAGCTAAGAATGGATTGTACATTTTAAACAGGTTTAAAAAAAGATCAAAAGAAGAATAATAATGCATGACACATAAAAACTATATGGGATTCAGTTTTCAGCGTTCATCAATAAAGTTTTATTGAAACGCAGTATAGTTATATATTTCCATATTGTCTATGGTTGCTTTCATGCAACAATAACAAAGTTGAATATCTCTGATAGAGACAGTATCCTCTGTCTCAATCAAAACCAAAACCAAAAATATTTACTATCTGGCTCTGAATTTACAGAACAAGTATGCTCACCTCTGCCTTAGGTCTTCAGTTTCCTTCATAAGATATATACCTAGACAGACATTTCATGAATGTTATCTTCTCCTTTCTCTTATAAAAAAGAATTCACTTTTAAAAGTATAAAGGTTGTTTTAAACACTATTGAACATACAGGGCAGAATGTAGCTAAGCTGTAAAAATGTTCAATTGTACGTTATTTTCAAAGCCTCCTCATCATCTACTATAGGGAATATAGGCATAGAAACTTGCTCTAGTAAAAGAAGTAACAGTCAGTGTGAATGGAACAAGTGTCCTCACACATTGCCTGCATAGCAGCCCACTGGGTTGTAGGATGTTTTCTGAGGGTGGAGATGGTGTCACTTACAACTTAATTGTTGTCCCTTAGCATCTGAAAAGGAATCTTTGGAAGTTTGCTTTTTGGAGCAGTAATATTTGTCTTGACAGCCTCAGTCAATTTTAATCTTTGACTAAGCACTAGGATAGTAATCTCTGAATGATTCAATAAGTCACCCTGGGTCCACTCTCTGATTTTAAACACAATTGAATCAGATTTGCTTTTTAAACTGGGACTTTAGAAACAAAGCAAAATAATTAGAAATAAGAACCAAGGCAAAAAGCAGGACACAATGTGTATGTCTCCACTAAGTAAGTAGGTTTATATACCTGTCTTCATTGGATTGAGGTTACCTCTAAGAAACTTCATAATTCAGTTCTGACTCTCCAATGCCTTATACAGCACCTAGTGAGTAAATTTAAAAAGTAAATTAAAGAAGGAAGAAAAATTATATAGTGATAAAGAAAGACACATTTTTCCAAAGCAGAGAACAATTGAATATATAAATCAACATATGAACAATAGTGTTGACACATTCTAGCTTTAAAAAGTGAAACTTTCTCTTTTTACATAGCTGATTACATTGAGAATGTTCGTTCAAATCAAGTCCCCAATGTCTTTTCTTCAACATTCTGTTTTATTTTGACTTAAAGTGCTCTCTTCTTGAGTCTGTTCTTCTAAGTTCATATATTCTCTACCAACTGTGTAGAGTAAGAGATGACTGTCATATTTACTAAATATCTAGTCACCCTATTCCAAGGGCATTCTGGAAAACAAATGTAGCTGTGACAACAGTATTGTTTGGGTTGTGGTACATTTGAAAAAAAATTACCTCTGGACAATTTACGTAAAGACAAATGTCAAGGAATTACAGAAACTTTTTTTTGAAAGCTACCGTGTGTGAGACATTTCCAAAGTTTTATTGTATTTAATCCTCACAGCAATCCTGAAAGGTGCTTTATAGATTAGGACACTGAGACAGAAAGAAAATAAGAACTTTCTCAAAGAAGGAAAAACTGACATGTTCAATTCTATGGCCCAGATGCCCAAGTAAGACATCTTAATGGGTAGCATTCTTGACCTGATTTTTTGTGAGATGATAGTGCCTCAAGGGATTCAGTTAAAGACCAAGATCCCAGGCTTTATAAAGTGTTTCTGAATATTTTGTATTTTCTCCTTCACCTTCATGCTACAGTGATGATTAGTCAGATCGGAGGAAATGCCTGCCACTCTGACAGGTGGCCCACATGGAGAAGCGTTTGCTTCTGTCCTGAATCTGAAATAAGGCTGCTAGAGTAATCAGATCAGCCTTGTCAATTAATGAAGAAAAACTTCAGGACTGGTTCATTGTGATTTCCTAGCTAGAAGTGCTGGAAAGCTATTTATTAGTATTTTAAAGGAAGGTAGTTTACATGAAACCAAAGAAAAATAATATTTCAAAAAAGGGAGGAAACATTAAATGTCAATCTGACAAGCCATCTTTTGATACCACTATGACAAGCATTACTCACAATGTGCTAAATTCACTTTAAAGGCTATTGAAGCCTCTACTATATTTAAAAATAAACCAGAATGAGTGTTTGAAAGTAACAGAGCTATTTGGGCCAGTAAAAAAAAAAAAAATTGTTGCACTTTCCTATGGTGATAGTGTAAGTGCAACATTGCAACATTTCTGCTAAAGACAAAATCATATTGACTTCAGTGAGCTTGTGGATTAAGGGAGCCATCAAGGAAAATGGCACTGATGTAAGTGCCTTTCTTTACTTTCACATGGATATCAACAGAAAAATACAAAGAAATATTAATTGGCATGCTGCTATGTAATAGCTTGTTTCTAGACCAAGAAAAAGGCAATTCTACTTAATGATAAGAATATATTTTGCTATCAATAAAATTATAACGTGACTTACTTACTAATTTTCTGGTAAGAGCAACTTATTTGGTGAAAATTTTTTCTGCAGAGTTTTATCCAATATGGAAATAGTACTGTTAGTAAAAGCAAACAGTGGACATAAAGTATATATTTCACTTTAAAAATTAGACAACTTTTGTATGATTACTACAGGTGTAATATTCCTATTTTTCTTTAAAATATTATACTCATCAGGTAGGCTGATAATTTATCCTCCATAAATGTACAAATCTCTACCTCTCTGTCTCTGTGGTGGTGGTGGATATAGTCTATCTGATTTTCTGTTGGAGATGGTGCACATTATTTCTTTTACTACAGAAAAAGCAAGGTTTATCACTCAGTAGAGCAGGAAACTTCCCAACCAGTCACATAAGGATTAAATAAGGAAAAAGCTTCATTTTAACAAAAGGGTATTCTAGTTGGAGTGTTAATGACCCATCATGATGAGACGAACACCTGGGCATTTGTGTTCAGCTCCACTTTCACCCAAAATCAAGGCATATCTCATTGTACTTCTTTCTGGAAGAGAGCTGTTCAGGTGTCATCTTCTTATTATGGAGGGATATTAGGGCATGGACAGGTTTTTGACCATAACCCACCATCATTTAAATAACTGGTGGTTAAGTTGGGAAATAAACTCAGATATATTTGACTTCCAAGGTTTAAATAAACTTTGGGGTTACAGATGTAAGAAATTCAAGATAGAAAATAGAAGAATTTACCATTTTGAAATTTGATAGGTGTATAAAAATTCTATTCAACTGCTAAAAAAATGGTACCTTCATTTTTCACCAGTGTCAACTAAATTATTCACATTATTTTATGAAGGCTGCTGGGTTTCCATAAGTTCATACTTAAAATAAAACAGGCTCCTTCCTGGAAGCAAATATATGCAGACTTCCTCCCAGAGAGTCCTATGAAATATAGTTGTAGACTTTAAAAGGTAAATTTTATAGTATGTGAATTATGTCTCAATTAAAAAAATAAGCAAGTAGGAAGTAGAAGAAATATATGAAATTATATTTTAACAGACAGGCTGTTATGGGCTGAATTGTGTCCCTTCAAAACTCATATGTTGAAGTCTTAACTTCCAGTACCTCAGAATATGACTGTATTTGGAGATAGGGCCTCTAAAGAGGTAGTTAAGGTAAAATGAGGTCATATTGATGGGCCCAAATCCAATATAACTGGCGTCCTTATAAAAAGAAAATTAAGACAGAGATACAGAGAGGAGACCATGTGAAGACAATGAAAGAAGATGTCTATCTACAAGCCAAGGAGAGAGGACCTCAGAAAATATCAACCCTGTCCCCACTTTGATCTCACTAGCCTCCAGAACTGTGAGAAAATAATTTTTTGTTGTTTAAGCGTCCTAGTCTGCTGTACTTTGTTATGGGAGCCCTAGAAAACAAATATACATGCTATCCCAATTTTAATAGTTTTAGCTTGATTTCTTTTAGACCTGTTTACATAAGGCAGCATATATTTTTATGCTAAATAGCCTAAGGTGTCAGAAATCATTTCCCTCCTCTTTTTCAGGTGTCTTATTTGTTTATATCTGTTCAGATAGTGCAAGTGATATGAGAGCCACTTGTTTAACTTTTAATTTCCTTATTGTATTACCCTTAATATACTTGAAATGATTTCTTTAGTGATCTCTTTTTCTTTGTTATTAGATGTAGTGATTGGATTTTACCGTAAACTTAAATTTTCTACTTGAAAGGTGCCTTGTTTCTTACTCATTTTCATCTTTTAAATTGCCCTGATTAGTGATAAAACCAAAGAAATTGGAAGCATAGTATTAGCATTTGAACATAGCACAGTAACTGTTTACCTTACTCCTCCCATGTACACACACAGCATTTTTGGGAATGGTTGTCAGATTCCACTAAGCTCGAATGGCTTTCAACAGCCTCAGTTTGGGCTTGCTTATAAACAATGGAAAAAGAACTGAGGCCTCCTGACAGCACCTAACCTTTACTTAAGGAGACTTTTAGAATTTGTCATATGCTGGTTTCTTTAAAGAAAACTCAGCCGAAAGGGTTATACTCAGGTTCTTTTCTTTGAGAAGAAAATATGGAAGTCTGATCTTCTTGACTTCAGTTATTTCCTATGTAAGTTTTTTAAAAATTAAGAAATATGCTAACCAGCTGTTCTCAGAATTTTCTCAAAATTTTTTTCTCAGTGTGTGACTTTGAGACATATTGGCAGGAGAAGGTGTGAATATTCAAATGAATTTTCCTAGAAAGGATATAAAATCTACTGAAATTTTGAAAAATCTCTTTAGCACAATTTTTTTTTTTTCCTACTGGAAAGTGCAAATGCATTAGGTGGAAGCAAATCCTCATTGTAAAAGCTACTTTGGGGGGATTCACAAATATTCATACACATTTTCCTTTTATTTATATAGTAAATATTTCTCTTCTATCTCATAAATACAGGCATTACCTAGGACCTGGGAATGTAGTTGGGCAGAAATATAGATAAACAATTAGGTTTATGAGCAGTTTACAGTTTAGTAAGGAAGATGGACATTAAACAAATAATGACACAAATAATCACATGCATTATGATGTAAATGATTAATTATTGGTTCTATGTGGTCCTAAAGGAGAGAAACAAAGAGCTCTGAGAATGTAGAATACTGAGATTTATCCTTGTCTGTGTAGCCAGTAAGGCTTCCCTAAGACTGGTGAGGGGAATGACCAAAGCATTCCAAAGTGTCTTCACTTCACACACTCAGCCTTGGGGGTGCACCACCTGTAGGGTACTGGGTTAAGATGGCTCCCTGTTCCAGGTGTGGTAGCAGCACTGTACCTGGAATGATTCTTCATTTCCATCTCACAGGACTCACATCTGTCAACTCCAGGTAACCATTCACACTCCTTCCTTTTTTGCTGAATTCTCTTTCAGGGGCTTTGTTGTACCTTTGTGAAGCATGCTTTATATTTGGGGCTCCCCAAGTCTAACAGAAATGTTCATGTATTATGCATTTTCCTCTCCATAATGGCAAGTTCCAGTCTCTTTTCCTTAGTGTCCACACTCCTCCTCAAGTATCCTTGGACTATTTATAAATAAATACATGCAGTTAGATCTTGAGAGAATGAGTGACCTGACTCAATATGGCTCTATAGTTGTGAGATAATTATAAATTATATGAAAGTATTTTGCTTTTTAATTTCTCATATTGAATATTTGAAGACAACATAAGGCTTACAAAAGACAGCTGAACTTCACTGACTTTACTTTTTAATGATTTTTAATTTTTGTTTTATATGGGAGTATAGTTGAGTAAAAATGTTGTGTTAGTTTCAGGTGTACAGCAAAGTGATTCAGTTATACATATACATGTATCTATTCTTTTTCAAATTCTTTTCCCGTTTAGGTTATTACAGAATATTGAGCAGCGTTCTCTGTGCTAAATAGTAGGTCCTTGTTGTTGGCTATCTATTTTAAATATAGCAGTGGGTACATGTAAGACTTTAAAATAATAATTCTCAATAAAGGGGTGGGTATGTGGGTGGGTAAGATACCACTTCCTGGTATGGGAAAATAGGTGGCAACAGAATATATCCAGTAAAATCAGGGAAAGTTTTCAGGCTACACATGTACCCAAGGCACTCCTAGATCTTCTTTCAGACTCTGCTAATAAGGATAATGTTTTAAACTTATATATCAGCTCACCTCAAGAAAATTTTTTTTCTATGCTACATGAATTTCTATGAGTTTGTCATGATGAATTTGGTTTTTAGTCACTATTTTGGGCACTAGTTTTTCTTGGATATTTTGGACTGGTTTTGGGTAGAAAGCTGCATTTTCATGTCTTAAAATATGGGAGGTGCCACGGAGCCTTTAGAAATATTCAATTATTGACTTTGTGGGATTATTACAAGATTACATTTCTTTTAGCATTTAAAAAGACAGACATAGCAATTTATATTTATAATAGAAAAAGTCTCAGCATTAGGTAACTCATTAACTTGTAAATGTTTAACCAACTCACAGGAAGATGTAGAATTAATAATTATTGTAAAAAAGTAGTTTTTGTAAGTCTTGAAAATTTAAAAATTTTTGAAAATGTAATTTTATTCCTATTATATTTAACAAGCATTTATGTAACTATAATTATTATATAATGTTCTTAATACTTTTATAGCAATTGATATAGAAGTAGCTCTATAGCTAAAATAATCACACTTTTTTGAAAACAAATATAATTTTTTCCCTATTTCAGATCTTTTATACAGTTTAGAACTCTACATTTTTTATCTTTTAGTATAGGTTTTGGGGAGAGAGCAATATATAGTGTCTTTGCACTACTACTTTAATTATACATTTATTTTGTTTGAATTATATGGGTAGCATCTACAATGATTCCTTACAACAATTGTATTTCAACAGAATTACACAGTAATAACTAAAGTTCCTGGGTAGTTATACAGAAAAATATAAAAGAGTATAGTGGCATGCATGTGCCATGTTGGATAAATTAAAATTAAAATATTATTTATTTATTTTTAAATATTAATTTAAATTTAAGACTTTGACTGAGTATAGTTTAACAGTGTTAAAACTAGGGTTGCCAGATAAAATAAATAGTATTAATTTAAATTTAAATTTTAGATAAACAGCAAATCCTTTTTTTTTTTAGTATAAACATGTCCCCAAAATTGCATGGGACACACACAAAAAAAGGATGAGTAAAGGAAAAATTCAGTTGACATATTTTCTAAATAATGAAAAATGAAAGGTTATATTACCTGTAATAGATTTCTTATCTCATCTATCTCTCTATCCCCATCCATCCACTACAGGTGCACACACCTTTATGCAGTAGCTACCATAACAAATTTCCTCATACAATCAATGTTGAGCAACACTTTTAAAAGCAATAATGCATTCTACTATTTCTTCCTCTTTTCAATGTAAAATTTCAAACAGTTTATCAACGTCAGGCTGTGTGAAACACACTCTTCCACAAATATATCACATAGAAAAGTTGTCTGGCTCAGTCAGTCTCCTAAGAAATCAAGGAGGAAAGAATGCATAATTTTCTAGAAATTGTAGTTGGTTTTGATAAGAAGTTGTATTTTTCTCCTCATCCAAAAATTCATCGTACCTCTATGTTCCTAATATTTCCTTTAACTGTCAGTTGGCTATATTTTTTGGAGAAGATAAAATTGAGCAAGATTTAATTAATGCAGCAGACATGAGAACCTACTATAACAAGATAGCACTTTTTAAATTACTGTGGTGAATTTAAGTATGTGCATTTAATTTTTGCTCTCAAGGCATTTATACTGCTCAGGTGGCAAGGCATGTGATTAAGTGTGATGAAATATAAAATGCCATACATTTTAGAATTAAAGGAATAATGTAGTACTATGCATGCAAGGATTAGGGAGAAGTGAATCAGAGTTGAGATAAGGCATTTAGGGAGGCCCCCTGGAAGGCGGTCTACTTGCTAGAGCCTTTATGAGTACAGATAGAATTTGTTGAGAGAAATTTTCCAGACAGAAAACAGTAGTATGTGAACAAAGGTGCAGAGATAGGGAAATAAATGAGTGTGGGGAAGTGAGCACTCTAGTTTGTCTAAAGTTTTAGATGATAGCATGAGTTAATGAGAGATAAAACTAGATCAGTAGGTAGGAGTAAGTTTGTGGAGAGTCTGAAAGTCAGGCACCTTAGACTTTATTAACCAGGCTACTTCAGGGCTTGAATAGGAAAGTGACATGAAAGAAAGGGAAAAGGACAACAGTGGAGAAGAATCAGTTGAAGAATAAGCAGGCTAGATTAATAAATATTTCTATTAATTTTTCTTGTTGTTATTCTCCTCCTAAAATCACCTCAGGAAAGCAGATTTAAAAGCTGTTGGGTTCTGCCCACACCTATGTGAATTTACGCTTTGTACTTTTTAAATGGAGTCATAGAAAAAAGAAATACAAGTGTATCCAATTTCCCTCTCTACACATGTCCTGTGCATTCTGATTTTCCTGTGGCTATTTCTGTTCTCTTCTGAGCACCGTGATTGGAGAGAACAGCCTGGTTAACACATGATGTTCCTCCTCGCCCGATTATTTAGTTGTTTCTGTAAAACCAAATCCTTCTTAGCTTTCTAGAATGTACTGCCCTATCATGTTCTCTGGTCAGGGCCTGAAAGAATCCTGAGTAAAACACAATCCGTAGTCAGTGGATGAAATAATGTGTTAAGAATTCATCTTTGTTTTATGTAGCTGGAAAGTCATGTAGTCAAATTAAATTTCAGAAAAATACTTTAAAAAGAGGATTGATAGGTTTTTATTTCCTTAATTCACCCACTGATCTTTAGGGATATTTGGTATGATAATTCATTATTTATTATTTTTCTGCAGTAACAGTGTTCTCTGAATAGAAGATGAGAAAGATAATAAAAAATTGCATTTTATTAGGGCTGCTCACAATTGCAGTAGTGACTAGCTGATATTTGACTAGGGATCTGCCAGTATTCTTTTATCAGGGGTTAGGATTGGCTCTTAAAATAATACTAGATAAAAACTGGAGAAATAAGGTTTCATATCAGAAGTGCTTTTTGAGAAAAATAAGTTACTTTAAACTGATTGTTTTGGTATACATTTTCAAAGTGGTGGCTTTAATAGAATTATTGAGTGGGGAATTAATTGTTTCTTCATTTTTAAATAACTACCATTAAAAGTTGTGGTTTTTCAGGTGGCTTTTTATTTCCTTTGTAACAAAGTTTGTGCTTTTTGTAGAAATGCTTTGTGGGTCAGCATTTCCTTTGTAGATTATTAATGAGGCCTGAAAGTTTAGTATAAAATAAAAGCATATTTCCTAGAAAGATAGAATTGAATTTCTATTTTCTTTTAAAAAAATGGGACATGGAGGAAGGCACATATAATGACTTTGTGGTACTAATTAATATATCTCTAATAAAGCCACAAGTTGAGCACTATAGTTTAAAAGTCACTTCTGCTACATATTATCTTTGCTTCTCTATTTTATAGGTGGTCTTAAAGTTTACTTGGGCATATCTAATACGAAATTTTGAAATAGACATCTTTATCCATTCAGATTTACTTACCTAATTTTGTTTAATAAAATATTGGTACAAGCAAATCTTTCACGCAAGAAAATTTTACATGTTAGTGTGAAAGTTAAGGACATTTGCTAATTTGCCTTGTTATTGGTTAATACATACTTTTTGTCTATGTCCACTTTTATTTTTAATTAGGAGGGCAAGTGTTATTTTTGTACTGTATAGATGAAGAGGCTGAGACTAAAGAAAATTAGATGATTGTGCCAACATCACACTAAGAATAAATGATTGAGCTTAGAATTCAAATCTTTAGATTCCTGGTTCAATACTCTGAAAAATGCTGCCTCTTGCTACTAAATCTAATTTACAGTATAATTTGGCACAATACTATGGACACTGTTTCTGGGAAAAAGAAGAGTGATATTATTATAGCAAGTTCTGAAATGTAGACTAGTCTGATGACATGAACACTGAGAGCTATGAGACCAGATTATAGTGTACTGATGATAAGAGCAAAGCATACTGGTGAACTTAAATAGGTCAAATTATTGGAGTTCTGAGGTTTAATTGTAGCCAAAATGTGTGTGTGTGTGTGTGTGTGTGTGTGTATGCATATCAATTTAATAACATCACATAAATTTCTTTTCTTTCCCCTCCCTTCCTCCCTCCCTCCCTCTTCCTTCCATCTTGCCCTACATAAAAAGTGAGCTATTTGATGGGGAGCAGTACTCTTTGATGATGTTATTCTTCATCTCTTACCCCTGGTGCCTAATGCAGCACCTTTGTCAGTAGACCTACAGTAAAAATCTATTGAATTAATTAACAAATCTTTATTTAGAGTGAAGGGAGCTGTTTGGTTCCCTTTTCTCCCTAAAACTCTTATATATGTGCTATTAATATCTATTATATAATAGTATGACTAGAATGGGGCTTTTTATAGAGTAACTTAACCTACAAAAAATAACCTTTGATGTTTGATGCCCTAACATTTCCTAAAAGGAAATATAAAATTAGGCAGAGGACCTTTTCCTTTCTACAGTCTAAGGCCTCAGCCAAATCTCTGCCATTTTCCCCAATGCATGTTAAATAGCCTAGAGATCCATTTTTACAATAGATTAAATATTTGACATTTTTCACTAGTTCATATTCATATTCTGAAAGAGTTCCCATACCATCCAGACATGCACTTAAAAGTGTTTCAGTTCCATATGTTCATTCTTCACAGGGTATGTATTCCATTACTCACAATCAAAAAAGTAGAAAATGTGCAAATCCCTCATATGAAGCCCTTAGCCAGAAAGAATTCTATCTCCATGGAATTTCATAAATCTCTTGCAATTTATAAGCAAGAATTATACAACACTCCAGTAATATTTCCAAAGCAATTCCTTTTCTTTTTCTGAAATTTCTTTCTCAGTAATTTTAATATTTCCAAAAGTCTCAATCAATATTCCCAATCACTAGTCCTTAGACAATTTTAAAATACAATAAATGCTATATTATTTAAAGTGTGTAAAGGTACTATCATCATCACAGAGAGAAAATAAAATCATGTGCAGCCTGATTTGTCTCCTTCAAACTTTGATATGCTTTAAACCCTATCTGGTTGTCTTGAGGAGAAGAGATTCTTTGAGTCTGGTGTAAGAGATACCTGTTGTAGATAACACAAAGGGAAGATACAGAGGAGACAAACTTTCCGTCAAGGCTTAGGGCCAGTTCTGGCAAATATTCTTATAAATGGTAAAGTTAGATCGACTGAACTGGATGGACTATAGATGTATAAAGGAGTAAAAATTCAATAAACATTCAATAAATGGATAAAGAAGAAAGAAAGGAGGGGAAGAAAGGAAGGAAGGAAGGAAAGGGGAAGGAAGAAAGAGCGGGCTAATGAAATGCATGAATGTGTCATCTCACAGGGAAGGCTTTGGCTTTTATGTCTTTTCTTTGCCACCTCCTCAAATATCGTCTCAAATTAATTGTTATTGATTTTTTTTTGAGAATACTTTAAGTATCCTTTAAAAAACCTCAGTAGCCTTAAATGTTTTTTAAATTTCCATCATAGATGTGTTTGTCCCTTTAAGTAAAGAAACTTGCCTTTACTGGTGCTAGATGTGATATCAACTTTCAAGAAGTGTGAGTGTATTTCAAGTAACCTCTGTAGAGCACAGTTAAATTCTAGAGGTGTCATTTATATTAAAAAGTTCTCTATTTTTAAGAAAGAGTAATAAGTAATTCTTTTATTTTAGAATAGATGATGGTAGTCATGATCTTAAGATACAGATAAAAACATTATATGGTATTATTTGTTTGTTTATTTATTGAAATTGAAAGTTAAAAACAGAGACAACATAGAAAGAAATATGTGTATTTTTCTCATATAATTCAGTATTTCTGTTAGCTGAGAGAGGAAGAGATTAGATTCAGTGTCCTGATAAAATCTGAGTTGAAAAAAAAATGTCCACTGAAGTCATACTACCATTGACAGGGAATTAAGTTGCATCCTGCAAGGTCCCTTATCACTGAACAACTTGAAAATCAAGGAAGACCACATAACCGTTGGGATACCAAGATTTATATAAAATCTTTGAACTGAGAATAAGCTCCAGAAGGAATGTGATTACAAAAACGATTTCAGCAGAAGTTGTACAAGTATTAAATTTAGTCTAGGAGTTTAATTTTTTTTAATATTTAGAATTAAATATTATAGTTTTCAAATATTTAATTATGTAGGTTACATGCATATATAAATCTATATTATACAATAATAAATATATATTATATATTATAAATATTTAATTATGTATATGTTACATGCATATATAAATCTATATTATATAATACACTCAATTCTCATTAGTTATAGTAGTTATGTTCCATGTCATGATGAATATTGCTTTAGTGAATATTGAATCATTTCTCCTAGGGAAAACCCTCTGAGCCTCTGATCACAACATTTTCATCAATTGACCACTACATATCCTTGTTTTATGTGTGTTTCTGTTTAAAGACACCTTATTTAATAGTTATGGTTGATTCATGGATATGGAACTCATGGCCAACAGCACTATAACTCATGCCTCAGTAAAGCTTATCTCACACACATATTTTCCCTTTAAGGCACATTACAGTCTTCTTGCACTTAGGAGCACTAGGCAGCACTGCAACACTATACTTGGTGGCCATTTTAAATAGCAAAATCACCAAAAAAAAAAAAAAAAAAGCACAAGCTGTGAATGACATGGCACTAATTATACCACAAATAGGACACTCACTTACAGTATGAAAGTTGATATAAGAAGGCAAAACATTGTCTTCTTCCATCTCAGCTGGGAAAAGTGCGTGTCAGGTGATTCAAATTTTTCACAACCCTACACATACACGTGCCCACAAATGATTGTGAAGCATCAAAAGCACTGATTTTGAGGTTACAAATAAATTTTAGCTATCAGGTGAATTTGCAAATATGCAATCCATGAATAGTGAGGAACAACTGGGTATGTGTGTATGTATGTATGTGTCCATGGGTGTGTATGTGTGTGTATATATTTGCTTAAGAAATTATTCATTCTTCAGTGGTAACTATTTCTGCCGTTTTGTTAAAAAGGAAAAAAAGATGTTTTTAAACATACTTTTCTATGGATTTTGGAAAAATCATAATGTCATATGTCTATAACCACAGTTCCATACAAAACATTTCTACCCCCCAAAACTTCCTTCATGATACTCCAGTATAAGCAACCTCTCTTCCCACCTCAAAATCCCTAGCAACCACTGATTTGTTTTCTGTACCTATAGTCTTGCTTTTCTAGAATGTCATCTAAATGGAATCATATCTTATGTAGCCTTTTGAGTCTGGCTTCTCTCACTTAACATAATGCATCTGATATTTATCCATGCTGTTGTATGATTCAGTCATTTTTTCTTGTTATTACTGAAAAGTATTCTATCATATGGGTGTACTAAAGTTTGTTTATTCATGTATTTGTTGAAGAATACATGAGTTACTACAAGTTTTTAGCAGTTATTAAGAAAGCTGCTTTAAACAGTCATATACAGGTTTTGTATGAACTAAAGTTCATTTATCTTGAATGAGTGCCTGAGAGTGGAATTGCTGTTCCATTGCATTTTCACCAGCATTGTATGAGAGTTCTAGCTGCTATATATTCTCACTGGTGCTTGGTATTATCAATTTAACTTTGTTTTACTTAAAGTTTAGCCATTTTTATGAGTCTTTTGTGATATCTCATTGTGATTTTAATTTACATTATCTGAATTGTGATGTTGAACATATTTTCATAGACTTGTTTGCTATCCATATTTTTTTTTTTTTTTAGTGAAGTGACTTTTCAAAACTTTTACCTATCTTTAAAAGCAGTACTGTTTCTCACTGGATTAAGTTTGAAAGTAATTTACATATTCTGAGCACTCGTTTTTTGTCAGAACTGTGACTTCTCTTTTCATTCTCTTTCAGAGAATATGAGTTTCTAATATTGGTGAAATCCAATTATCAGTTTTTTCTTGGCATATCTAATAATTTTTGCCTAATCTAAGGTCATAAAAATTTTCTCCCATGTTTTCTCCTAGAGGTTTTATAGTCTATATTTCACATTTAATTTAAGGTAATTATCGATATGTATGTTCCTATTACCATTTTCTTTTTTGTTTTGAGTTTGTTTTTGTAAGTCTTTTTCTTCTTCTTCTTTTGTGTTTCCTGCCTAAAGAAGTTCCTTTAGCATTTGTTGTAAAGCTGGTTTGGTGGTGCTGAATTCTCTTAGCTTTTGCTTGTCTGTAAAGCTCTTGATTTCTCTGTCAAATCTGAATGAGAGCCTTGCTGAGTAGAATATTCTTGGTTGTAAGGTTCTTCCCTTTCATCACGTTAAATATATCATCCCACTCTCTTCTGGCCTACAGAGTTTCTGATGAGAAATCAGCTGATAACCTTATGGGAGTTCACTTGAACATTATTAGTTTCTTTTCCTTTGTTGCTTTTAATATTTTTATCTTTACCTTTAATTTTTGTCAATTTGATTACTATGTGTCTTGGTGTGTTCCTCCTTGGGTTTATCCTGCCTAGGACTTTCTGTGCTTACTGGACATGGTTGACTGTTACCTTTCCCATGTTACAGAAGTTGTCAGCTATTATCTGTTCAAATATTTTTCTCAGGTCTTTTCTCTCTCTCTTCTTCTGGGACCCCTATAATGCGAATGTTGGTGCTTTTAATGTTTCTCAGGGGTCTCTTATACTGTCTTCATTTGTTTTCATTCTTTTTTCTTTATTCTGTTCTATGGCACTGATTTCCACCATTCTGTCTTCCAGGTCACTTATCTGTACTTCTGCCTTAGTTATTCAGCTATTGGTTCCTTCTAGTGTATTTTTCACTTCAGTTACTGTACTGTTCATCTCTGTTTGTTCTTTAGTTCTTCTAGGTCTTTGTTAAATATTTCTTGCATTTTCTTGATCCTTGCCTCCATTATTTTTCTGAGATCTTGGATCATCTTCACTATCATTAGTCTAAATAAAACTCTTAGAGGAAAACAAAAGGAGAACACACTTTGACATAAATTGCAGCAATATCTTTTTTGATCCATCTCCAAGAGTAATGGAATTAACAACAAAAATAAACAAATGGGACCTAATTAAACTCAAAAGCTTTTGCACAGCAAAGGAAACCATAAACAAAACAAAAAGACAACCCACAGAATGGGAGAAAATACTTGCAAGTGATATGACCAACAAGGGATTAGTCTCGAAAATTTACAAACAGCTCATGCAGCTCAATATCAAAAACACAAATAACCCAATCAAAAAATGGGCAGAAGACCTAAATAGACATTTCTCCAAAGAAGACATCGAGTTGGCCAAGAGGCACATGAAAAGATGTTCAACATCAATAATTATTAGAGAAATGCAAATCACAACTACAATGAGGTATCACCTCACACCAGTTAGAATGGCCATCATCACAAAATCTACAAACAGTAAATGATGGAGAGGTTGTGGAGAAAAGGGAACCTTCCTACAGTGTTGGTGGGAATGTAAATTGGTACAGCCACTATGGAGAACAGTATGGAGGTTCCTTAGAAAACTAAAAATAGAATGACCATAGACCCAACAATCCCACTACTGGACATATATCCAGAGAAAAGCATGGTTTGAAAGGATACATGCACCTCAGTGTTCATTGCAGCACTCTTTCCAAAGGTCAGGACACGGAAGCAACCTAAATGTCCATCAACAGACAAATGGATAAAGCAGATGTGGTACATATATACAATGGAATATTACTCTGCCATTAAAAAGAATTAAATACTGCCATTTTCAGCAACATGGATTGACCTGGAGATTATCATCCTAAGTGAAGAAAGTCAGACATTTGATATATCATATCAAATATCATATGATATCCCTTATATGTGAAATCTAAAAAAAAAAATACTAATGAACTTATTTACAAAACATAAACAAACTCACAGACTTACAGAATGAACTTATGGTTACCAGGAGAATAGGATGTTGGGGAGGGATAGATTGGGAGTTTGAGATTGACATGTCCACAGAGCTATATTTAAAATAAATGACTGTTCTTAAAAAAAAATAAAGTTATCCTCCCTGAAGGAAAAAAAAAATAATAATAATTCGCAATGAAGAATGAGGTGAGAGTTCAGAAATTTTCCATATGGATTTAATTCTGGAAGAATTACTTGGGCTTTGAAATGTGGAACCTATGCATTTGGAAACTCATTTAATTTCTCTGAGCCTGAGTTACATATAAAATTCACTTTTCCTACTTAATTTGATCAGTTATCTTTATTATGTGTCAAATCTTGCTTTTCTTCACCCATGATTCCCCTGAGACCACATACATGTGCAAGTGTTTGTGTATGTGTGTGTGTGTGTATGCAGTACAGTGTATAGAGTGTGATTATTCAATAGTCACTTATGTAATAAATGAAAATACATAAATATATATTCTATGTAATCAGGAATATCAATATGAATCAATGAATATTTAAATATATATGTATATGCTATGTAATCAGGTAGTCTACATTTAATTGCAGTATGTAATCACTGATGAACTTATCAACTCACTGTGATATTTGTATATTATAAAGTGTTTGCCATGCCAATATTAAGAGAAACTGAGCTGTGCATGAACACTGATCACCAAAAATTTTGGTGTGAAGATATGGGGCTTGTACTAGACGGACATTTCTAGGCAAACTCTCTGCTCTAACCCAGAGAAAAGACTGCAATGAGGTTCAAACCGAGAAACACGATAACTCCTGCCACCAGGCTGGTGAGTCCCACTGCTGGAAGACTGTCCCTCTGCATTTTAACAGCAAACAAAAAGCAGAGGAATGATAACAAATGAAAACTTGCAGGTTTGGAGGGATCTTCAAGATGTCAGAGGAGTAAGATGTGGAGGTCACCTTCTTCCCCACAAATACATCAAAAATATATCTACATGTGGAACAACTACAGAACACTTACTGAATGCTGGCAGAAGACCTTAGACTTCACTAAAGGTAAGAAAATCCCCACATACCTGGCCGTGTGGCTGACAGGGTCTTGGTGCTCTGGCCTGGTGTCAGGCCTGAGCCTCTGAGGTGGGAGAGGCGAGTTCAGCACATTGGACCACCAGAGACCTCCTGGCCCATATAATATCAATAAGCAATAGCTCTCCCAGGGATGTCCGTCTCAATGCTAAGACCCAGAACCACCCAATGGCCTACAAGCTCCAGTGCTGGATGACCCACGCCAAAAAACTAGCAAGACAAGAACACAACCCCACCCATTAGCAGAGAGGCTGCTTAAAATAACACTAAGTTCACAGACACCCCAAAATACACCACCAGACGCAGCTCTGACCACAAGAAAGACAAGATCCAGCCCCACCCACCAAAAAAAAGGCACCAGTCTCCTACACCAGGAAGCCTACACAAGCTGCTGAACCAACCATAGCCACTGGGGACAGACACAAAAAACAACAGGAACCATGAACTTGCAGCAGGCAAAAAGGAGACCACAAACACAGTAAGTTAAGCAAAATGGGAAGATAAGGAAATATGCAGCAAATGAAGGAGCAAGGTGAAAACCCAACAGACCAAACAAATGAAGAAGAAATAGGCACTCTACCTGAAAAAGAATTCAGAGTAATGATAGTAAAGATGATCCAAAACCTTGGAAATAGAATGGAGAAAATACAAGAAACATTTAAAAGGGACCTAGAAGAACCAAAGAGCAAACATAAAATGATGAACAACAAAAAAAATGAAATTAAGAATTCTCTAGAAGCAGAATAACTGAGGCAGAAGAAATGATAAGTGACCTGGAAGATTAAATAGTGGAAATAACTACTGCAGAGCAGAATAAAGAAAAAAGAATGAAAAGAACTGAGGTCAGTCTCATAGACCTCTGGGACAACATTAAACGTACCAACATTCGAATTAGAGGGGTCCCAGAAGAAGAAGAGAAAAAGAAAGGGACTGAGAAAATATTTGAAGAGATTAAACTTCCCTAATATGGGAAAGAAAATAGTCATTCAAGTCCAGGAAGTGCAGACAGTCCCATACAGGATACATCCAAGGAGAAACACGCCAAGTCACATATTAATCAAACTATCAAAAATTAAATACAAAGAACAAAATATTAAAAGCAGCAAGGGAAAAACAACAAATAACGTACAAGGGAATCCACATAAGGTTAACAGCTGATCTTTCAGCAGAAACTCTGCAAGCCAGAAGTGAGAGGCAGGACATATTTAAAGTGATGAAAGGGGAAAAAAAAACTACAACCAAGATTACTCTACCCAGCAAGGCTCTCATTCAGATTCGAAGGAGAAATTAAAACCTTTACAGACAAGCAAAAGCTAAGAGAATTCAACACCACCAAACCAGCTTTATAATAAATGCTAAAGGAACTGCTCTAGGTAGGAAACACAAAAGAAGGAAAAGAACTGCAATAACAAACCCAAAACAATTAAGAAATTGGTAATAGAAACATACATATCGATAACTACCTTAAATGTAAATGGATTAAATGCTCCAGCCAAAAGAAATAGACTGGCTGAATGGAAACAAAATCAAAACCCATATATATGCTGTCTACTAGAGACCCACTTCAGACCTAGGGACACATACAGACTGAAAGTGAGGGAATAGAAGAGGATATTCCATGCAAATGGAAATCAAAAGAAAACTGGAGTAGCAATTCTCATATCAGACAAAATAAAAATTAAAATAAAGACTATTAACAAGAGACAAAGAAGGACAATACCTAATGATCAAGGGATCAATCCAAGAAGAAGATATGACAACTGTAAATATTTATGCACCCAACCATAGGAGCACCTCAATATATAAGACAAATGCTAACAGCCATAAAAGGGGAAATCAATAGTAACACAATCATAGTAGGGGACTTTAACACCCCACTTTCACCAGTGGACAGATCATCCATAATGAAAATAAGTAAGGAAACACAAACTTTAAATGACACATTAAACAAAATGAACTTAATTGATATTTATAGGACATTCCTTTCAAAATCAACAGAATACATTTTCTTCTCAAGTGCTCATGGAAAATTCTCCAGGATAGATCATGCCTTGGGTCACAAATCAAGCCTTGGTAAATTTAAGAAAATTGAAATCATATCAAATATGTTTACAACCACAATGCTATGAGACTAGATATCAAGTACAGGAAAGAAACCATAAAAAATACAAACACATGGGGGCTAAGCAATAAGCTACTAAATAACCAAAAGATGATGGAAGAAATCAAAGAGGAAATCAAAAGTAGTTAGAAACAAATGACAATGAATACACAAGACCTATGGGGTGCAGTGAAAGCAGTCCTAAGAGGGAAGTTTATAGCAATACAATCCAATCTCAAGAAACAAGAAACATCTCAAATAAACATCCTAAACGTACACCTAAAGCAATTAGAGAAAGAAGAGCAAAAAACCCAAAAGTTAGCAGAAGGAAAGAAATCATAAAGATCAGGTCAGAAAAGGACACAGACGTAGAGAATGGACTTGAGGACACAGGGAGTGGGAACGGTAAGCTGGGATGAAGTGAGAGAGTGGCATGGACATATATACACTACCAAAGGTAAAATAGATAGCTAGTGGGAAGCAGCCACATAGTATAAGTGAGTCATCTCAGTGCTTTGTCACCACCAGGAAGTGTGGGAGTGAAATGCAGAGGGAGGAGATATGGAGATATATGTATAAGTATAGCTGATTCACTTTGTAATAAAGCAGAAACTAACACATTGTAAAACAATTATACTCCAATAAAGATGTTTAAAAAAATATGATAATCTCAGTAGATGCAGAAAAAGCTTTCGACAAAATTCAACACTGCTTTATGATAAAAACTCTCCAGAAAGTAGGCCTAGAGGGAACCTACGTCAACATAACACAGGCAATATATGAGAAACCCACAGCCAACATCTTTCTCAGTGGTGAAAAACTGATATCATTTCCTGTAAAATCAGGAACAAAACAAGGATGCCCACTCTCACCACTGTTATTCAACATAGTTTTGGAAGTTTTAGCCACAGCAATTAGAGAAGAAAAAGAAATAAAAGGAATACAAATCAGAAAAGAATAGGTAAAGCTGTCACTGTTTGCAGATGACATGATACTATATATAGAGAATCCTAAAGATGCTACCAGAAAACTACTAGAACAAATCAATTAATTTGGTAAAGTAAGGGATACAAAAATAATGCACAGAAATCTCTTGCATTCCTATACACTAATGATGAAAAATCTGAAAGAGAAATTAAGGAAACATTCCCATTTACCACTGCAACGGAAAAAATAAAATACCTAGGAATAAACCTACCTAACGAGATAAAAGACCTGTAGGCAGAAAACTGTAATACACTGAAGAAAGAAATTAAAGATGATGTAAACAGATGGAGAGATACAGCATGTTCTTGGATTGGAAGAATCAATATTGTGAAAATGACTATACTACCCAAAGCAATCTACAGATTCAATACAATAACTATCAAACTACCAATGACATGTTTCACAGAACTAGAACAAAAAAATTCACAATTTGTATGGAAACACAAAGAACTTGAATAACCAAAGCAATCTTGTGAAAGAAAAACGGAGCTGGAGGAATCAGGCTCCCTGTCTTCAGACTATACTACAAAGTTACAGTTATCAGGACAGTATGGTACTTACACAAAAATAGAAATATAGATCAATGGAACAGGATAGAAAGCCCAGAGATAAAGCCACACACATATGGTTACCTTAACTTTGACAAAGGAGTCAATATACAATGGAGAAAAGGCAGTCCCTTCAATAGTTGTTGCTGTGATAACTGGACAGCTACATGTAAAAGAATGAAATTAGAACAACCCTAATGCCATACAAAAAAAAAACTCAAAATGGATTGAAGACATAAATGTAAGGTCAGACACTATAAAAAACTCTTAGAGGAAAGCATAAGGAGAGCACCCTTTGACATAAATCACAGCAAGATCCTTTTTGACCCACCTCCTAGAGAAATGGAAATAAAAACAAAAGTAAACAAATGGGATCTAATGAAACTTGAAAGCTTTCGCACAACAAAGGAAACCATAAACAAGACGAAAAGACAACCCTCAGAATGGGAGAAAATATTTGACAATGAAGCAAATGACAAAGGATTATCTCCAATATATACAAACATCACATGCAGCTGAGTATTAATAAAAACAAACAACCTAATCCAAAAAATGAGGAGAAGATCTAAATAGATATTTCTCCAAAGAAGATATACAGATTGCTAACAAACCCATGAAATGATGCTCTACATCACTAATCATTACAGAACTGCAAATTAAAACTACAATGAGGTATCACCTCACACCGGTCAGAATGGTCATCTTCAAAAATCTATAAAAAATAAATGCAAATGAAACGAAATGAGAGAGTAGCATTGACATATATACACTACCACATGCAAAACAGATAGCTAGTGGGAAGCAGCTACATCACATGGGAAGATCAGTTTGGTGCTTTGTGATCACCTAGAAGGGTGGGATAGGGAAGGTGGGAGGGAGACGCAAGAGAGAGGACATATGGGGATATATTTATACATATAGCTGATTCACATTGTTATACAGCAGAAACTAAAACAACAGTGTAAAGCAATTATACTCCAATAAAGATGTTTAAAAAAAAACAAAACAAAAAAAACTGAGAAACAGGAGACACTGAGCTGCCATGGGACCCAGCCAAGGGAAAAGCTTAATGGCCCTCAGACCAGCTACTGGGTTATTTGGGCAACCATAAATGTTAAATCAATATCATGTCTCTATTTTACACAAATGAGTGAATCACAAATTGATCTTACTAAAATTATGCATAATGTTTTAAGATTATAAGATTGTAAATAGTAGGTTCAGTTAATGTGTTAATTACATGTGGTATCTATATTAAAATAAGTATTACATACTAATCTTGCAAATAGAATTTTAAAAATTCAGTCAAAACGGAAATTTACCTTTCTTCTCTTATGTCCATTTCAATGATCAAAGCAACACAGAGAAAGAAAGGGTTTTGCTTTATAATATGCTGCAATTTTGCAGATAGACTGTGAGATGAGGAGCCGAGCACACATGGAAGCAGTTGCTATATTATTAGGCTATCTCCCAGACACTGTTTTTTTATATTTCTTTTGATTAAACTACCTTATCTGTGTGTTTATGCTATTCCAAAGAAAAAGAAATAAAAAACAGAAACCCCAGCAGTTTATCAGAGTTGTAATGGATAGGTATGTCTTCTCCAGTCACAGATTTCTTTTATATCTGCAATAGCATTTCCATAGCTTAAAGTGTAATTTAATAACACTTCCTTGTAAAAAATGAAAAAAAAATAATTGCTTAAATTTTTTATTCCCTTCTGCTTCCTACTTGAGTGTTTCAAAATTCAAATGCATAATTTGCATCAACCTGGTTATTGAGATTTAATTTTGGAAGTCTTTGAAATTTCTATACATTTCCATAATACTATCTGTGAAATAATTTAAAATACTTTATTTTAATGTGTTTTCAAAATTATGTAATATATGTTACACTTAAATATATTAATATATATAATATATGAGCCCAATATCTTAAAAATAATACACCATTGTAGATAAAGCTCAAGTGCCACCACCTGTCCACTTCCCTTCTCTTTTGATATAACTGTGTTATACCTTTAGTATGTTTTATTTTATTTCTTTAAAAATAGACTATAGATAACTAGGGCACCTACCAGGCACTTGTGGGGGACCTCAGACACCTAAGGGGATAGTAGGAATCCCCGTGTGACTGGGTAGAATTTTGGAGGGAAGGAGATATGGAGGAAAAGTGGAGGTGAGACAGGACTGCCACCCCTGAGCAGGCTGCTGGGGGAGGGGAGGTTTTCCCACACTCAGAGGGTTCCACTCATGGTGAGGGGATCAGCAGGGGTGGGGTGAATCCTTTGGGGTACAGGGGATCAGAGAGACATGTGACCAGCATCTCCCCCACCTGCTCTGGCCCCAACGAGCATGCTGGTGTTCTGGGCCTAGACCACCACCCTCCCAGGTCCCCTCTGGCCATACGAGTACTGAGCCTAAGTCTTTCCTGCAGGGTCTTTTCTGGCCATGCAGGTCCTGAGCCTAGACACCCCCAACCTCCCACACCCCCTGCCACCAAGGCTTTTCTGGCTTCATGCATCCTGAGCCTAAGCCCAGCCCCTGCCGCAAAGGCCTTTTCTGGCCCTGAGCTTAAGCCCCACCCTGCCAAGACCTTTTTCAGCCATGTGGGTCCTGAACTTAAGTCCCCCCCATCCCCTGTTGCCAAGGCCTTTTCCAGCCTTTTTTTTTTTTTGCTGTTGTGGTTCTGTTTTGCTATGTTGTCATTTGATTTTTATTTTTCCTAACACAAATTTTATTTTTCTAATTTTATTTTATTTTTTATTCTTTGTTATTATTCTGTTCCTTTTTGTTTGCTGCATTTTTGTTTTTTTTGTTTTTTTGTTTTTTGGTTTTTTTTTTTTTTTGCCACACTGCATGGCTTGTGGGTTCTTGGATCCCAGGCTGGGGGTTGGGCCTGAGCTTCTGTGGTGGAAACACCAAGTCCAAGCCATTGGACTAACAGAGAACCTCAGACACCAGGGAATATTAATCTGTGTGAGCTCTCCTGGAGGTCCTCATCTCAGCACCAAGACCCAGCTCCACTAAACTGCCTGCAAACTCCACTGCTGGATGTCTCAGGCCAAACAACCAGCAAGACAGGAACACAGCCCCACCTATCAAAAAAAAAAAAAAAATGAGACAGCAAAAAATATGTTACAGATGAAGGAGCAAGGTAAAATCTTACAAGAACAAATAAATGAAAAGGAAATAGGTAAACAATCTGAAAAATAATTCAGAGTAATGGTAGAAAAGATGATCCAAAATCTCGGAAAGAGAATGGAGGCATGGATCGAGAAAATACAATAAATTTTTAACAAGGACCTAGAAGAAAAAAAGAACAAACAAACATTAATGAACAGCACAATAACTGAAATAAAAACTACACAAGAACAAATCAATAGCAGAATAACTGAAGCAGAAGAACAAGTAAGTGAGCTGGAAGATAGAATGGTGGAAATAATTGCTGTGGAGCAGAATAAAGAAAAAAGAATGAGGACAGTCTCTCAGACCTCTGGGACAACATTAAACACACCAATATTTGAATTAGAGGAGTCCCAGAAGAAGAAGAGAAAGAGAAAGGGATTGAGAAAATATTTGAAGAGATTATACTGAAAACTTCCCTAATATGGGAAAGGGAATAGTTAGTTAAGTCCAGGAAGCACAGAGTCCCATACAGGATAAATTCAAGGAGAAACACACCAAGACATATTAATAAAATTATCAAAAATTAAATTCAAAGAACAACATATTAAAAGCAGCAAAAGAAAAGCAACAAATAACATACAAGGGAAACCCCATAAGGATAACAGTGGATTTTTCAGCAGAAACTCTGCAGGCTAGAAGGGAGTGGCAGGATATTTAAAGTAATGAAAGGGAAAAACCTATAACCAAAGTTACTCTACCCAGCAAGGATCTTATTCAGATTTGACAGAGAAATCAAAAGCTTTACAGACAAGCAAACGCTAAGAGAATTCAGCACCACCAAACCAGCTTTACAACAAATGTTAAAGGAACTTTTCTAAGAGGGAAACACAAGAGAAGAAAAAGACCCACAAAAACAAACCCAAATCAATTTAAAAAATGATAATAGGTACATATATATTGATAATCACCTTCAGTGTAAATGGATTAAATGTTCCAACCAAAACACACAGACTGGCTGAATGGATACAAAAACAAGACCTGTACATATGCTGTCTACAAAAGACCCATGTCAGACCTAGGGACACATACAGACTGAAAGTGAGGGATAGAAGAAGATATTCCATGCAAATGGAAATCAAAAGAAAGCTGGAGTAGCAATTCTCATATCAGACAAAATAGACTTTAAAATAAAGACTATTACAAGAGACAAAGAAGGACACTACATAATGATCAAGGGTTCAATCCAAGAAGAAGATATAACAATTATAAATATTTATGCACCCAATATAGGAGCACCACAATACATAAGGCAAATGCTAACAGCCATAAAAGGGGAAATTCACAGTAACACAATAATAGTGGGGGCCTTTAACACCCCACTTATACCAATGCACAGATCACCCAGACAGAAAATAAATAAGGAAATACAAGATTTAAATGACACAATAGACCAGATAGACTTAATTGATTTTTATTGAACATTGTACACAAAAGTGACAGAATACACTTTCTTCTTAAGTGCACACTCAATGTTGAAAACCTGAAAACATTTCCTCTAAGATCAGGAACAAGACAAGGATGTCCAATCTAGCCACTGTTATTCAGCATAGTTTTGGAAGTCCTAGCCATGGAAATCAGAGAAGAAATAGAATACAAATTGGAAAAGAAGAAGTAAAATTGTCACTGTTTGCAGACGACATGATATTATGTATAGAAATCCTAAATATGCTACCAGAAAACTACTAGAGCTCATGAAAGTGAAGTGTCTTGCATTCTGATACACTAACAACAAAAAATCAGAAAGAGCAATTAAGTAAACAATAACATTTACAATTGCAAAAAAAGAATAAAATACATAGGAATAAACGGCCCAAAGAGGCAAAAGACTTGTACTCAAAAACCTATTAAACACTGATGAAAGAAATCAAAGATGACACAAACAGATGGAGAGATATACCATGTTCTTGAATTGGAAGAATCAATATTGTGAAAATGCCTATACTACCCAAAGCAATCTACAGATCATTGCAATCCCTATCAAATTACCAATGGCATTTTCTCACAGAATTAGAACAAAAATTTTAAAACATGTATCAAAACACAAAAGGCCCTGAATAGCCAAAGCAATCTTGAGAATGAAAAATGGACCTGGAGGAATCAGGCTCCCCAACTTCACACTATACTACAAACCTATAGTAATCAAGACAATATGGTGCTGGGACAAAAACAGAAATATAGATAAATGGTACAGGATAGAAAGCTCAGAGATAAATCCACACACCTATGGTCACCTAATCTATGACCAATGAGGTACGAATATACAATGGAGAAAAGACAGGCTCTTCAATAAGTGGTGTTGGGAAAACTGGACATGTAAAAGAATGAAATTAGAACATTCCCTAACACCATATAAAAAATAAACTAAAAATGGATTAAAGACCTAAATGTAAGTCTGGACACTATAAAACTCTAAGAGGAAAACATAGGAGAAACACTCTTTGACATAAAGCACAGCAAGATCTTTTTTGACCTTTCTCCTTGAGTAATGAAAATAAAAATAAAAATCAACAAATCGGACCTAATGAAATTTAAAAGCTTTCGCACAGCAAAGTAAACCATAAACGAGACAAAAAGACAACCCTCAAATGGGAGAAAATATTTGCAAATGAAGCAACTGACAAAGAATTAATCTCCAAATATACAAATAGCTCATGCAGCTCAATATCAAAACAAACAACCCAATCAAAAAATGGGTGCAAGACCTAAATAGACATTTCTCCAAAGAAGACATATAGATGGCCAACAGGCACATGAAAAGATGCTCAGCATCACTAATTATTAGAGAAATACAAATCAAAACTAGAATGAGGTATCACGTTACACCGGTCAGAGTGGGCATCATCAAAAAATCTACAAACAATTTATGCTGGAGAGAGTGTGGAGGAAAGGGAGCCCTCTCGCACTGTTGGTGGGTATGTAAATTGATACAGCCACTATGGAGAACAGTATGGAGGCTCCTTAAAAAACTAAAAATAGAACTACCATATGACCCAGCAATCCCACTACTGGGCATATGCCTTGAGAAACCATAATTCAAAAAGAGTCATGTATCACAGTGTTCATTGTAGCACTATTTACAATAGCCAGGACATGGAAACAGCCTAAGTGTCCATAGTCAGATGAATGGATAAAGAAGATGTGGCACATATTTACAATGGAATATTACTCATCCATAAAAAGAAATGAAGTTTGGTTATTTGTAATGAGGTGGTTGGATCTAGAGTCTGTCATACAGAGTGAAGTAAGTCAGAAAGAGAAAAACAATTATATTTGTATATTTATATATTTATGCCCATTTGTGGAATCTAGAAAAATGATACAGATGTTACTATTTGCAGAGCAGGAATAGAGATGCAGAGGTAGAGAACGGATTTGTGGGCACAGGGGTGGAAGGGGAAAGTGGGATGAATTGGGAGATTAGGATTGACATATATACACTACCATGTATAAAATAGATAGCTAGTGGGAACTGCTGTACAGTACAGGGAGCTCAGCTCTGTGCTCTGTTATGATCTAGGTGGGTGGGTTGAGGGGGGGATGAGAGGGAGGGCCAAGAGGGAGGGGATATATGTATACATATAGCTGATTCACTTCATTGTACAGCAGAAAATAACACAATATTGTAAAGCAATTATACTCCAATAAAAAATAGACTATAAGTGCTCACATATGCATACATAGAGAATTTTTAATATTGTTTCATGTGACATGTATTTACATTAATTGTATTATGTTTTTACACCATTGAACAACTCTTGTTTTTCCTCAAGAATTATTTTTTTGATTTATCTATGTTGAACTGGCTCATTTCTTTTACTCATCTATTGTTTTATATATACATGCTACTTTTGTTTATCCAGTCCTCTTTTGATAGATACTTTGGGTGTTCCCATTATTTCACAATTACAGGGTGGTAGTTAATTTTCCATGTACATGTTTCATTATTTTATGTGCTAGTGATCTCTGTAAGAGCAGATACTAGCAAGAGGAACTGTTAGGTAACTTAATTTCTTTACACAGTAGTCCCATCTTCAATTTTTATGTGTGTTGCCTAATTGCTTTCCAAATGGTTGAAAAACTTCCCTTCTTTCAGGGAGTACCTGTCAGCATTTGACAATATACAGTGGATGCTCGAACAACATAGGGGGTTGTAGACACTCTCTGCAGTCAAAAATCCACATATAAATTATAGTCAGCCTTCTGTATCCATGGTTCCTCCATATCCCAGTTCCACTTCCACGGATTCAACTAACTGCAGCTTGTGTAGCATTGTAGTCTTTACTAGTGAAAAAAATACACATATAAGTGTACATGTGTAGTTCAAACCCACGTTATGGCTTAACTGTACAGACTTCTTAATTTTTTTCAGTCCAATGGGCAAAATGTTGTCTCTTTGTTTTAATTTTCACTTGTCTGGTTATTGGTAAGATTGAGAATCTTTTCATTTATTTATTAGTATTTGAATTAGATTTTCTAAAATTGTAAGTTTATATACTGTCCATAATTTTTGATTGGATGATTTGTCATTTTCATATTTATATGTAGGATTAGAGCAATTATTCACAGGTCATCTATGAGGCAAGCATTTTCTCCTAGCATGTGGTTTCCTTTAAAACATAAAGTTGACTTTATTGTTAGTAAAGTTTTAATCACATTTAGATGTCTTTTTCTTTATTATTGTGCTTTTCAGTTCTTTTTTTTAAATGTCTTTATTGGAGTATAATTGCTTTACAATGTTGTTTTAGTTTCTGCTGTATAACAAAGTGAATCAGCTATATGTATACATATATCCCCATATCCCCTCCCTCTTGCATATCCCTCTCATCCTCCCTATCACACCCCTCTAGGAGGTCACAGAGCACCGAGCTGATCTCCCTGTGCTATGTGGCTGCTTTCCACTAGCTATCTATTTTACATTTGGTAGTGTATATAGGTTCATTCCACTCTCTCACTTCGTCCCAGCTTAGCCTTCCCCCTCCCCATGTCCTGAAGTCCATTCTCTACATATGCATCTTTATTACTGTCCTGCCCCTAGGTTCTTCAGAACCATTTATCTTTTAAGATTCCATATATATGTTAGCATATGGTATTTGTTTTTATCTTTCTGACTTACTTCACTCTGTAGGACAGACTCTATGTCCATCCCCCTCACTACAAATAACTCAGTTTCATTTCTTTTATGGCTGAGTTATATTCCATTGTATATATGTGCCACATCTTTTTTATCCATTCATCTGTCGATGGACACTTAGGTTGCTTCCATGTCCTGGCTATTGTAAATAGAGCTGCAGTGAACATTGTGGTACATGACTTGTTTTGAATTATGGTTTTCTCAGGTTATATGCCCAGTAGTGGGATTGTTGGGTCATAAGATAGTTATACTTTTAGTTTTTTAAGGAACCTCCATACTGTTCTCCATAGTGGTTGTATCAATTTTCATTCCCACCAACTGTGCAAGAGAGTTCCCTTTTCTCCACACCCTCTCCAACATTTATTGTTTGTAGATTTTTTGATGATGGCCATTCTGACTGCTGTGAGGTGATACCTCATTGTAGTTTTGATTTGCATTTCTCTAAGGATTAGTGATGTTGAGCATCCTTTCATGTGTTTGTTGGCAATCTGTAAATCTTCTTTGGAGAAATGTCTATTTAGGTCTTCTGCCCATTTTTGGATTGATTTGTTTGTTTCTTTGATATTGAGCTGCATGAGCTGCTTGTAAATTTTGGAGATTAATCCTTTGTCAGTTGCTTCATTGGCAAATATTTTCTCCCATTCTGAGGGTTGGCTTTTCGTCTTGTTTATGTTTTCCTTTGCTGTGCAATAGCTTTTACGTTTCATTAGGTCCCATTTGTTTATTTTTGTTTCTATTTCCATTTCTTTAGGAGGTGGGTCAAAAAGGATCTTGTTATGATTTATGTCATAGAGTGTTCTGCCTATGTGTGTCTCTAAGAGTTTTATAGTGTCTGGCTTTATGTTTAGGTCTTTAATCCATTTTGAGTTTATTTTTGTGTATGATGTTAGGGAGTATTCTAATTTCATACTTTTATATGTAGCTGTCCAGTTTTCCCAGCACCACTTATTGAAGAGCCTATCTTTTCTCCATTGTATATTCTTGCCTCCTATATCAAAGATAAGGTGAGCATATATGCGTGGGTTTATCTCTGGGCTTTCTATCCTGTTCTGCTGATCTATATTTCTGTTTTGTGCCAGTATCATACTGTCTTGAATACTGTAGCTTTGTAATACAGTCTGAAGTCCAGGAGCCTGATTCCTCCAGCTCCGTTTTCCTTTCTCAAGATTGCTTTTGTTATTCGGGGTCTTTTGTGTTTTTATACAAATTGTGAAATTTTTTGTTCTAGTCTGTTAAAAATGCCATTGGTAGTTTGATAGGGATTACATTGAATCTGTAGATTGCTTTGGGTAGTAGAGTCATTTTCACAATGTTGATTCTTCCAATCCAAGAACATGGTATATCTCTCCATCTGTCTGTATCACTGTTAATTTCTTTCATCAGTGTCTTATAGTTTTCTGCATACAGGTCCTTTGTCTCCTTAGGTAGGTTTATTTTTAGGTATTTTATTCTTTTTGTTGCAATGGTAAATGGGAGTGTTTCCTTAATTTCTCTTTCATATTTTTCATCATTAGTGTATAGGAATGCAAGAGATTTCTGTGCATTAATTTTGTATCTTGCTACTTTGCTAAATTCATTGATTTGATCTGGTAGTTTTCTGGTAACATCATTAGGATTCTCTATGTATAGTATCATGTCACCTGCAAACAGTGACAGTTTTACTTCTGCTCTTCCCATTTGTATCCCTTTTATTTCTTTTTCTTCTCTGATAGTTTTGGAAGTTTTAGCCACAGCAATGTTGAATAATAATTGTGAGAGTGGACAACCTTGTTTTGTTCCTGATCCTAGAGGAAGTGTTTTCAGTTTTTCAACATTGAGAATGATGTTTGCTATGGGTTTGGTAAAGGTAAGGTCATATATGACCTTTATTATGTTGAGGAAAGTTCCCTCTATGCCTACTTTCTGCAGGGTTTTTATCATAAATTGGTGTTGAATTTTGTCGAAAGCTTTCTCTGCATCGGCTGAGATGATCATATGGTTTTTCTCCTTCAATTTGTTAATATGGTTTATCACATTGATTGATTTGCGTATATTGAAGAATCCTTACATTCCTGGGATAAACCCCACTTGATCATGGTGTATGATCCTTTAAATGTGCTGTACGATTCTTTTTGCTAGTATTTTGTTGAGGATTTTTGCGTCTATGTTCATCAGTGATATTGGCCTGTAGTTTTCTTTCTTTGTGACATCTTTGTCTGGTTTTTCGTATCAGGGTGATGGTGGCCTCATAGAATGAGTTTGGGAGTGTTTCTCCGTCTGCTATATTTTGGAAGAGTTTGAGAAGGATAGATGTTAGCTCTTCTCTAAATATTTGATAAAATTTGCCTGTGAATCCGTCTGGTCCTGGGCTTTTGTTTGTTGGAGGACTTTTAATCACAGACTGAATTTCAGTGCTTGTGATTGGTTTGTTCATATTTTCTATTTCTTCCTGGTTCAGTCTCGGAAGGTTGTGCTTTTCTAAGAATTTCTCCATTCCTTTCTTTAAAAAGAGGGAAGTTCTTCCCTCTCTCCTGGTCAGCAGAGTGCTTAAGAGCTCAGAAATTAAGGCAAGAAAATTGAATGCTTATATTTGAATCCTGAATCATTCCCTTGACCCTAACCCTAACCCTAACCATAACTGTGATTCTTCAGTAAGTTTACTAACCTCTCTGTGCCATAATTATCTTCTCTGTAAATTGAATAATAATAAAAATAGTAATTCGATTTACCTCCCTAAAGAGGTTATTGATAAAATTAATGTCTGTATTGCATTTAGAAGAATGTCTAAAATATGGCAAGCACTATATAACTGTTAAAAAGGTATATTATTTTCTAATCATTTAAAAGTTTTCTCTTCCATTTTTTTAGGACATTAATTCATTGGAGTATATTTTTGGATATGTTGTGTTATAGTCATATCGTTTTTTTTCTTTTCCATATGGATAATCAATTTTCCTAATAGCATATTTTAACCAGCTTATTTTATAACCATTGTTTAGTGAATCCTATTCTGTTAGTCATTACCATTCATAGATAAATTTTGGGTTCCCTATCCTGTTCCAGAAATCTATTTGTCTATTGCTGTGGTAATATTACACTGCTTAAATTGTTAAAACTTTAAAAGTATTTTGATATCTGGTAGGGCAATGTTGTGTCATCCCCAACAAACTTTGTTTTTATTTTTCGGAAATGCCTTGCCATATATTACATTTTTATATTTATTTCTATATATTTATGTATTTCATATTAATTTCCACATAAATCTTATAATCTACATAATTTTATGTTTTGTAATTTTATAATAAATATTATATTTACAGAGTAACTTGGAGAGAATTGGCCTTTTACAATGTTGTCTTCTCATAAATGAATATGTTAAATATCTATAAAACTTAAAAAAAATAGGCTTAAAACTTCAACTCAATTACTGAATTATATGTGGATGTGCAGAATAAAACTTGGAGAAAAACTTTGGAAGATACCTAGTCCTCTTTTGATAGATGAGGAAATTGAGGCTGAAGAGAAGTATAAAGTTTTTTTTTCAGGATCAGTAAGGTAGTAATTTGTGGCATAAACCTTGGTCATCTGATTTACTTTAAATTCTTTGGATTTTTTGGTCATATATTTGGCCAAACTCTCTTGCTTCTAATTTAACATCCCATGCCCAATGATGAGTGAGAGGGTCCATACACAGCAGATGAATAAAATACTATCCTTGCCGTTGAGGGGCTTAGAGTAGAAGAGAAAAATTGGAAAAGCAGGCAGATACTTTCACTGCTACCTGGTAACTAATAACAGCAACTATGAAAGGGAATCTAGCAGGGAGTGAGCAAGCAATCATTTGTGGAGTAAGGGAGAAGGAGATGTCAGTTAATGTGAATGTTAAACAATGAATATGCTTTCTTCAAGGAGAAAGTAGGAGGAAAGACATTTTAGATAGATAGTATACCATGAATAACATTGAGGCTACATGGGCAAATGTGCTGTGCTCAGAGTTAGAGGAAAGTTTTTCCAAATAATTAAGTGAAGTGTGGAGGAAGGAGATAGGCTTGGGCCAGATGGAGATGCCTAATGTGTGTTTTTAAAGAGCTTGAATTCTTTTCTGTAGTTATTGAGAAGATATTAGACATAAAAAGCAGTGGCATAGATTTGCAGTTTAGTAAAGTGGGAGGTCATAGAGTTGGTGGGCTAGAGCGAATAGACTGTAGGTGAAGAGGTAAGTTAAGTGAGAAGTAATTAGGTCCTTATCTATGGCATCTGTAGTAGAAATGGGGAAGAATGTGTTTTGATCCGAGCAGAATATACTATTTACAGATCTTGAGCATAGATAGAGTGTCTGTGTAGGACGGTAGTATTTGGCTTGAGCGAATTTTTATTTAATAAATTAGGAACTATATGAAGAATAAATTATAAGAAGGAAGAAGGGAAGAGAATAATGAGATTCACTGAATACAGAGTGTGAAGTACCTTTGAAACTTTCAAGGTTGTGGTTCAAGTAGACAACTGGTTAAATGGATCTGGAAGATTCACCTGGGGTAATATCAGCATAGAGATGGATTTGAAATCAAGGATAATTCACACTGTCTCAGGAAAAGGGTTTATATCAGTAAGAAAAGTGACCTGAAAATTGAATCCCAGAAAAATCCTTAGCATGTAGGGACCAGGCAGAGGAAGAGAAACCTATTAATGAAGGCCAATCAGAGGAGTAGAAGGAGTAACAGGTAAAACTGCAATTGCGGAAGGCAATAAAGCAACAACAGTTGTATTATTATCTCCCTTTTTTAAAAGGGCTCACACTTTATGCATTGAGTATATTTAGAATGACAGACTTATTGAGTCAGACAACCTGCATAGCAAGTTCCCTTTAGAGTTCAGTGATATGAATTTTGGGAAATTTTAATTCTAGGCTTGTTCATAAGATGACAGTAATTTATCTTTTTAATTCTTTTCTCTTGTAGCAGTAGAATGTTTCATTTCCTTTAATAAACATGTTTCATACTTTCATTCTTAGCCCACATTACTAAGTAGTACCATGTTTCCTATTTAATTTTCATATTTGATGTAGTCACATAAGGGTACTATAAATTATATATATATCTAATGTTGTCATTATGTTGCCAGTAATTTATGCCTTCCTAAAGTTGGAGGAATTCTGGCATAGCACAGCTGAGCAACTTACTATTGGTAGCAGCGAGTGGATGATGGAGCCTTGTGGGCTTTTAATCCAACAGACCGTGCTGTCTCTATTGCTCTTTTCCTGGTCATTGGGCATGTAGCAATATCACTTCAAGCACATCAGTCTTTAAATATGCAATTAGAAACACACTAATAGACACAAAAACCTTCATTACTCAAAAGCGCTTAAATCATTTCTCTAATAGCTCCTCTGCAGTGTAGTAATAAGCCAGTGCTGGGCAGTGAATAAACATCTTAAAGTTTTTGAAAATTCCCATTAAAAAATTCAGACAATTTTATTTCTCTCTAATGAATATGTGTTTCAGCACATTCAGAGTCACATTATCCTATTTCTTCCAGCAAACCTTACAAGCTAAGCCCCCACAGGCAGACCCACTGAGAAAAGGCTCAGTGCCTGAGAGTTAAACAGCCCTTTCTCCATAGCCTGTTAAGCTGTTACTTGGGACATTCAGGGGTACCAGGTTGGATGGCTTCCTAGATAATTGTCCTTCTCTGTTATTTAGTTCAAGAACAGCCTGTTGTTTTCCCTCTCGTGGCAGTAGCTGATTAAGTCAGCCTACACCAGTATGAATTGCTGACCTGTTAAAGATCCTTCAGAACATTGCTTTGCCATTCGTTTTGATTTTCATGAAATTATTGGAACTGTGATCATAATAGTCCCATTTGGGCTAGTTACTTCTTTTTAGTCATTTCAAAGTGGTCCCATTTTCCCATGTTGTAAAACTGAAATTAAAACACCCTGGGTGCTTAATATAAGAAGTGACAGAACAGCTCTGATAAAATCTAGGTATAGTGTAGAAACTGTCAGTGAGAGGGTTTCTGCTCAGCTCTGCCAGGCCAGAGGAGTGGAAAGAGACAAGTTCTTTTAGAGTTTTAATATATAATATTTAAAATCAACTCATATCTTGATACATTGAAAAATTTCTGAAATGAAAATCAGAAGATATGGCAAAATTTTTTCCAGCAAAATCTGTCACACTGACATAATTCATATTTAATACTTTGTACAATCCCATGGTCCTGACTTTACATCTCTTAACCTAATAGCTCATTCTACATATAAAATTAAGCTCAATAAAGTACAGAAACTTCTATAGGGAGAAAACAGGTATGTTGGAAATAATTTTGAGGATTTAATTTTTATGTAGGAAGTACAGGTTTTGTCTGTTATATTTTTGCTTTCATTAGAAATATTTTCTCTACAGGTATTGAAATCTAATGGAGGCCAGGCACCCTGAGAAAGAGTACTCATTGCTTTTGCTTGGTGATTATCTTGACATGTTGGTTTATATCTTCTAGTTACATGAAATAATAAAGGACACTTTTTTAAAGCAAATGTACTGCATTGCTTTCGAACATTCATGTATACAGTAGAGATGTGTAAAGGGAGTTGAAAGTTTAATGCACAACAAACATCAAAGGTCTTTGGGCTAGGTTAAGATTCACAAATAACCCACCATATTGGTCTACATTTTTCTGTCTTTCTTTACCTAAGTTATCCTTTGGAAAGAAAAACCTCAGTGTATATAGAAAACACAAAACAGAACTAATTCTTAAAATTGTGCAAGTAAAATAATTCAATATAAGTTCTATAAATTCTAAAAACTGTTCTAAGTTGGAAAAGGTGGACAAAATGTTTAACTTTTAAGACTCCTTTATCAACGAAGAAGCTGTATTTCCTTTTTTCTAACCTGAAAAGTTTCATTTTTCCATTTTGTAGAGCAAATATCAGGAGTAATAAGAAAGAAAAAACTGTTGTATGACTGAATAAATGCTATTGTGCTACATTTTAGCAATTTACCTCATCTTAGAGGTTATGGAAAGGAACCTTGAAGAAGTATGTTTTTAAAATGATACCCAAATAACACATACAGGTTTATGCTGGGCCAACTTGGCTGTGCTCTAACTCTCTTTCCAAGAATCCTCTTCCCAGCTTTGTTCTAGTCTATAGATGACCACAAAAAATTTGCATGTGATCTGGAAGGCATAAGTGAGAGAGCATTGACAGTGTTTCATATTTTGAAGGTTGGCTTGGGGCACCAAACACATGGCAATGTCGGCTTACCTTTTTGACACAGCTCAACATGCAGGTATGCAGCATCTTTCTCTCCTGCTGAATGTTCTTCCCTGGATTCTCCAAATCCTGGGCCAGGAGTATGAGCAGATCTATGCTCAAGGGAGTCAGCTTCTCCTCCATGGCAATCCTAGCATTGAAGTAGTTAGCAGAGACAGATGTAAGTTCCAACTCATCATCGTGGTTCTGGTTTCTTATTGCTTTCCTCCACATTCAGCTTTCCTTTCGGACCACTGGCCTGGAGGAGTCATACCTTTTGTGGTTTGACCTCAGACTTAGACGATATCCTTGCATACATAGACTTCACCACCTCCACTCCTGCTTAGAGTTGGATCTCTATAATAAATCCCTCATTTTGTATTATTTGTAATGGTTCTTAAGTATTTGTATAGCTCATCTGATAGAACCTTTGGTGACACAAACAAAGTTTTGCAAAAAAAATGGATTATCCTGTGTCTGGAGTTAGAATTTGAGGTGACGGTGGCAGAAGTTGAGATAGAAGAGTTAAATATGATACAGGTCATTGAACACATTACAATTTATGATGAATTTATACACATTTTATAGAATGAATCTCTTAGAATGAAACATCTTAGGTGAGATGGACTATAAGACAGAGATGGAGTGTGTAGATGTTTTTACTAGTTGTTCCCTAAGAACCAGTTCCCAGTTACTTAATACAAGGATCTGAGTTTTATCTGGACCTGTGGCTTGACGAAAAAAAAAAATCATATTTCTTAGCTACCACCTTCCCCTCCTTCTTAAAGTTATGTGTAGTTAATCTATGGCCAATAGACTGTAAGCAGAGATGTCTGTGCAATTTCTAGCAAGTATTCTTAGAATGTGGAAGACACCGTTTTACTTTTTAGCCCTTCCATTTTCCTGCTGCTTAGTATGGAGAAGAGATGGCTGGAGTTGGAGCAGTCATTTTCAACCATAAGATGGAAGCTATGTTCTGAGACTGGTGAAGTAGCAGGAATGAAGGAGTCTGAGTTCCAATAATTTTGCGAAACTTCCTGATCAGTCCTGGAGTTCTTACATCCAAACTTTACACAATAAAGAAATACATATCAACTATATTTTATTCACTGTTATTTTGAGTTTTGTGTTTCTGTTTAACTCTATCATACACATCAAAAGAGAATTTTAAGTAAAAATTATATATTTCAGGTCTACAACCTATTTTGGTATACATATACATATAGTAAAATGATTACTACAGTCAAGCTAATTAATATATTCGTCTCCTCACATAGCTAACATTTTTTTTTTGATAAGAACATCTGAAATCTACTCTTAGCAAATTTCCAGTGTACAGTACAGTGATATTAAGGATAGTCATCCTGCTGTACATTAGATCTCTAGAACATATTCATCCTACATAACCACAGCTCTGTACACTTTGACCAACATATCTTCATTTCCTCCACCTCCCTTCCCATGGTAACCACCTTTCTACTCTTTGCTTCTGTGAATCAACTTTTTAGATTCCAGATGTAAGTGAAAACATGCAGTATTTTTCTTTCTGTGTTTGTCTTATTTCCCTTAGCGTAATGTCCTCCTGCTTCACCCATGTTGTTGCATATGGCAAGATCTCCTTTTTTAAGGCTGGTAATATTCCTATATATTTACCCAAGAGGAATAAAATGTGTTTCCATACAAAAATTTGCAAACTAATCATAGATTTATCATAGTAGCTCCAAACTGGAAAACAGCCCAGTTATTTCTCAATAGCAGAATGCATAAACACCTTGTAGAATATTCATACACTGGATATCAACAATTCTAAACAATGCATTTACTATAACAAACAATGACATGACTGGATCTCAGAAATGTTATCATAAATGAAATAAATCAAACACAAGAGTAGATATGTACTGTACGATTCCATTATATGCAACTTCAGAAAAGATAAATCCAATCCATAGTGTATAAAACATATCAGTGTTTGACTATTTCTGAGGGTATGGAGGCGATTGAGAATAAGCACAAGTGAACATTTTTGGATGATGGACATATTCTATATCATGATCATGGCAGTGGGTACATATATGTATATGTGTAAATGCTCATCAAACTCTACTTTTAAAATGATTTTATTAGATTTGATTTTATGGAATTTATATCTCAACAAAGTTAATTCAGAAATTGTAAAGGGTCTGAGTTTTTACCCAACTTGCCAGCATATATATGCTTCTGCCTTAATTAGTTTGGGCTGCTATAACAAATTACTATGGACTGGATAGATTAAACAACAAAACTTTATTTTCACAGTTCTGGAGGCTAGGAAGTCCAAGATCAAGGTGCTGGTAGATGGGATGTCTGGTGAGAACTCTCTGGTTTTCAGATGGCCTTCTTGTTGTGTGCTCACATGGCAGGGAGCAGAGAGAGAGAGCAAGCTCTCATATTTCTTCTCATAAGAGCACTAATCCCATTTATGAGGGCTCTACCTTCATGACATTGGGATGAGGATTTCAAAATATGAATTTTTCTCGGGGGGGGGACCCAAACATTCAGTTTATAACAATATACATAAAATCATAAGACATCTAGGTGAGAGATAAAGTTTATTACTTACAGCAAAAACATCAACTAGACTAAATTCATAACACCAGTTCCCTGGGTCTCAGTCTCCACAGGGTGATGTACTGAAGGTTGAATGTTACCTGCACATGCAATAGATTAAGGGGGTAAACCTTAGAATTAGGAAACTCTGACCATATATACAGCTGCTGATGAACTGTTCATCCACTTTGAGAGAGAGACCTTAACTTTACTCCAGAGTGTAAGCAAATCTCCAGGGAGAGTTCTTTATCTTTACCACTCTGGAATATATTAAGGGAAGGAGACAACTCCAAACTTTACTATCCCACAATATTAGCTTATATAAAAACATTCTTAAATTTTCTGTAAATATCTTTGCTCAGAAGATCCAGATCAGGCAAAATGTGAGATATTCATGGATAATTATTTCCCACTCTAGAGTTGATTTTAAAATTGGCTATAATTAATGACCTGAAATATCTTCTGTTCATTCAATAAAATATTTCAAAGAATATATACAATTTAAAGATAACCAAGTTAACTTCATGCCGATTTTTTGTGCTTCATATTCAGGAAGTTCACATTACCTAATTGCATTTCCATATATTTCAAAATAAAGTTTAGACCATTAAAACTTCAGAAATTCTTTGGATACTTCACTAATTTCATAAGAAATCCTCTTTCCAATGTGTACTACAATTGTTTTCAGAATTTTAAAAATGTCATCATGCATTTAATATAAGATAATTTCTCTTTCTCCTGTGGATAAAATTATAATATGTAAAGCAGCATCATTAAACACATGAAAGGATCACAATATTGTCATTTGATTTTTTGTGTGTGTGTAGTTAATCTTATGCATTTTGTATTAATTCAGTGTTGTTTATTTAAGTGAATACATACTATGTGTCTAGGTGTCTGGTTCTATGGGCATTGTCCCTAGAGTGGAACTGGGTAGTCAGTTCACTGAGGGTTTTTAATTTGGAGGATCAGTTCTCATGGCAGCCTGAAGTAGCCTAGCTTGGACTTTAAAATATATGGCTGGATAATAAGAATTATTTTCAAGTGAACCAAGCTTCAGTGTTGAGAAGAAAAATCACAAATGTTAAATCTTTGGGTAAAGAAAGAATGAAAACTTGGAAATAATTTAAGAAGTTAGTGACTGGTACATATTGGAGTTGGGGGAAATAAGCTTTTATGACTCCTTGAGCTTGAGGCAAAAATATGAATGAGTAAGTGTGTTTAGTTAGGGGGTGATTTGGTATCAGATTGTGTGTCTGGCTGTCTTCTAAGGAGGTGGCTGTCCAGGTTGTGGAGGCAGAGAGAACAGCTTTGTGGAGTTCCAAAGACTGGACTAAAAGCCTCAGAAATGGTGCTAGTGGTAACGTGCTGATAGCTCTGTCTCTCCTTTGACTACTAAGACTAACTCAGCATGGGGCTAGAAACAAACTTTCACATATAGGATCAGAATGGGTAGATTGGGAATGTATAAAAATAAATCAAGGTCCTAAAGAGTGTTGGAATGTTAGTAGGTACTTTTCCACTTACAAAACTTAACCAATAGACTCTTGGAGGAGAAGGTATTAGAATCATAGATAAAATGTAAATTTGAACAATATTGCAGATATTTATTTGACCTTTTTCTGACCAACAATATTTGAGAGATCTGGATAATAATAATTAATGATAGAAACACAAAATTTTTCTAGTATTTACTATATCTCAGTTATTTTCTAAGCATTATACACCTATAACCTCATTTAATTATTACAGAACCTCATCATATAAGCACTACTATTATCCTCATTTTACATATGACACAGAAATATGACACAGAAAGATTAACATGCTCACAGCCACATAGCTAGCAAATAAAATAATCAGCATATTCTGATTTGTAAACTTGATGAAAGAACTGCCTGTTCATAAGAATCCTTAACTGCTAAAATAAAAAAATAAAAAAAATCAGCCCACTTTATATCTAAGATGTTTAATGCTTATATTTTAAATGTTATTCCTATTCAGAGAAGTATCAGTACTTCACCCTCTGTCCCTGGCAGTTCTTGGTTCCTAAATGGTTTCAAATTAGTTTATGTCTAGATGTGACTGTCAAAGCATTAAACTCAATCTCTAATTGTTTGGCTTATAGTTCTAAGGCTCAGAAGAAACTGAAGGAGTGCTAGGTTTCTTTATCTGTAAATAACTACTAAAATTTAGGTACTATTGGGATTCTGTTTGGTTTTGACATGGTATTAAGCTAGCCAGTTAAAAGCATGAGCTCTGGAACCAGTTTATTTAGTTCAAATTGTGGCTCTACCACTTATATAGATACTTAAGTTCTCTATACCATAATTTCTTCCATAGTGCTTCAATATATCTACTTCAGGGCAATGTTGTGTAGATTAAATGAGTTAATGTAAATATAACATGTAGAACCATACTAGATACAGAGTAAACATGCAATAAGCTTCAATATTATCATTATTTTTATCTTCATATTATGTGAATGACTTCACCTCTGGGAACAATAAATTTACATTTTTAGCCTCTTCTTTGAACATTAAAAATAGAATATAATACAATACAATAAAATAAGGGTTTGAAGAATACCTTTGGAAATTGTACCTCCTTTTATTCATATGACAGAATTCAATAACCTCATTTTGCTGGTTCTTTCTGACTTTGCAGCTGCCAGAGTCTTGTAATGCACCCAGGAAATGATGGATACTGTCTATTAGTTGGAAGCACACAGACCAAGTGTGTGATGAGCAGTTTTGTGTAGGCCTTTATGTGACCCAGTTTTATAATATCTCTAAAGCGTGGCTCTCTTACCATTGATTTATTTAAAAGACAACACAACCTGTCTGATAGTCAACTTTGGTGTATTATTGTTTCCTGATTAGCCAGCAGTTAAGTGGAGAAGTCCTCTTTTGGATGGAACATGCTTGGACAAAGTTGTAGTCAGGTGAAAGATAGGCATGCATAAGAATATCTATCTAGTAAGTAAGCAAGGGGAAGGGTCATAAGACAGAGAGCACTCTCATACCTACTTTGAAATCTGGAGAATAGTGCATGATCAAATCCAAGAACAAGAGTTTGACATGTGTTGGACTGTACAGAAGAGACCTTTCTTTGAAGAGTTCATATTCAATTATTGATGGTCCCTCTCAAGAAAAGCATTTGGAATCACCCAGATACTGTTTAGTAGGTGTTGCTAAGAGTAACTTCTTGGAAAAGTGTGGTGCTGAAGAATCAAGCTTAGAAGCAACCATTTTGCTGTGAGTACCTGTTACTCCCAGAATAGAGAACAGCAGCCCATAATGAAATGAGTACTATTCTGAATGGGGCATCTGACCCTATGCATATGACCAGGTCACTCCAGCATTTTCAAATCTGTGCAAGTAGGCTCTCTCTCTTTTGCACAGATGGAATTTTTTTTTATTATTAAAGTATAGTAGGTTTATAATGTTATATTAGTTCACAATGTTCTATTAATTATGACATAGGGATTCAATATTTTTATAGATTATACTCCACTTAAAGTTATTAAAAATATTGGCTGTATTCCCTGTGCTGTACAATGTATCATTGTATTTTATTTATTTTAGTCAAAGTAGTTAGTCGTCTCAATTTCCTACACACCTCTTGCCCCTTCTCCAAACCCTCTTCCCACTGGTAATCACTAGTTTGTTCTCTATATCTATGAGTTTGTTTCTGTTTCTTTATATTATTCATTTATTTTTTAGATTCCACATAGAAGTGATAACATACAGTATTTGTCTTTCTCTGTCTAAATTATTTCACTAAGCATAATACCCCCCAGGTCCATCCATGTTGTCACAAATGACAAAATTTTCATTCTTTCTTTTAATGGCTGAGTAATATTCCATTGTGTATATACAGCACATAGTCTTTACCAATTAATCTGTTGATGGACATTTAGGATTCTTCCAATCTTGTTTATTCTAAATCATGCTGCTATGAACATTGGGGAACATGTATCTATTTAAATTAGAGTTTTAATTTTCTTTGGATATATACACAAGAGTAAAATTGCTGGATGATATGGTAGTTCTATTTTTTTAGCGTTTTTTTTTTTTTGAATCTCCATACTGTTTTTCATAGTGGCAATACCAATTTACATTTCCAACAAAAGTGTACTGGGGTTCCCTTTTCTCCATATCCTCACTAACATTTGTTATTTGTGATCATTTTGATGATAGCCATTCTGGCAGGTGTGAGGTGATATCTCACTTTGGTTTTGATTTGCATTTCCCTGATGATTAGTGATGTTGAGCATCTTTTCATGTGCCTATTGGCTATCTGTAAGTCTTCTTTGGAAAAATGTCTATTCAGGTCTTCTGCCCATTTTTAATTAGGTTGTCTGTTGTTTGATGTTGATTTGTATGAGCTGTTTATATATTTTAGTTGTTAACCCCCTTATCAGACATATAATTTGCAAACATTTTCTCCCATTTTGTAGATTGTCCTTTCAATTTGTCAATAATTTCCTTTGCTGTGCAAAGGCTTTTAAGGTTAATTGGGTCCCATCTCTTATTTTTGCTTTTGTTTCCTTTGCTTGAGGAGACAGATCCTCCAAAAAATATTGCTACAATTTATGTCAAAGTGTGTTCTGTCTATGTTTTCTTCTAAGAGTTTTATGGTTTTTGGTCTTACATTTAGGTCTTTAATCCATTTTGAGTTTATTTTTGTATATGGTGTGAAGAAATATTCTCATTTCATTCTTTTACATGTAGCTGTTCAGTTTTCCCAGCACCACTTACTAAAGATACTGTCTTTTCTCCACTGTATATTCTTGCCTCCTTTGTCATAAACTAATTCACCATAAGTGTGTGAATTTATTTCTAGGCTCTCTATTCTGTTCCATTGATCTATGTGTCTGCTTTTCTTGCCAGTACCATGATGTTTTTGTTACCGTAGCTTTGTACATAGTCTGGACTCATGGAGCATGATACCTCCAGCTTGTTCTTTTTCTCAAGATTGCTTTGGCTATTTGGGCTCTTTTGTGGTTTCATATAAATTGTAGGATTATTTGTTCTGCTTCTTTGAAAAAGGTCATGGGTATTTCAACAGGGATTGCATTAAATCTGTAAACATTTTGTTATGGACATTTTAACAGTATTAATTCTTGCAATCCATGAACACAGGATGTCTTTGCTTTTCTTTGTATCATTTTCAATTTCCTTCATCAATTTTTGATAGTTTTCAAAGTATAGGTCTTGCACCTCCTTGGCTAATTTTATTCCTAGATATTTTATTCTTTTTTGATGCAATTTTAAACAAGATTGTTTTCTTACTTTCTCTTTCTGATAGTTCATTATTAGCATGTAGAAAAGCAACAGATTTCTGTATATTAATCTTGTATCCTGAAACTTTACTAAAGTTGTTTATTAGTTCTAAAATAGTTTTGGTTGGAGACATTAGGGTTTTCTATATATAGTATAATATCATCTACAAATAGTGATAGTTTTACTCTTCCCTTCCTATTTGGATGTATTATATTTCTTTTCTTTTCTGATTGCTGAGACTAGGACTTCCAATGTTTTGTTAAATAGAAATGATGGGAGTGGGCTTTCTTGTTTTTGATTTTAAAGGAAAAGCTTTCAGCTTTTCACTACTGAGTATACTGTTAGCAGTGAGTTTGTCATAAAGGCCTTTATTATGTTGAGGTATGTCCACTCTACACCAGCTTTGATGAGAGCTTTTATCATGAATGAATGTTGCATTTTGTCAGTGTTTTTTCTGAATCTATTGAGATGATCATGCGATCTTTATTCTTCAAATTGTTAATGTGGTGTATCACATTGATTGACTTGCAGATAATGAACTGTCCTTGCATCCCTGGAATAAATCCCTCTTGATCATGTTGTATGATCCTTTTTATATATTGTTGAATTGTATTTGCTAATATTTTGTTGTGGATTTTTGTATATATATTCATTTGAGATATTGACCTATAATTTTCTTTTTTTGTAGTGTCCATATCTGTGGTATCACTGTAATGGTGGCCTCTTTTAAATGAATTTGAGAATATTATGTCCTCTTCAATTTTTTATAATAGTTTGAGAAGGATAGGTATAAGCTCTTCTTATATGTTTGGTAGAATTCCTCTGTGAAGCTGTCCATTCCTGGACATGTGTTTACTAGGAATTTTTTGATTACTGACTCAATTCCCCTACTAGTGATCTATTTGTTCAGATTATTTATTTCTTTTTGATTCAGTCTTGGAAGTTGTATGTTTCTAGGAATTAATCCATTTATTCCTGATTGTCCTATTTGTTGCTATATAACTGTTCATGATATTCTCTTATGATTTTTTGTATCTCTGTTGTATCAGTTGTAATTTCTCCTCTCTCACTTCTTATTTCGTTTATTTAGATCCTCTCTCTTTCCCTCTTGATGAGCTTGGCTAAAGGTTTATCAATTTTGTTTAACTTTTCAAAAAAACAGCACTTGGTTTCATTGATCTTTTCTATCTTTTATTTTTTATTTTTTATTTATTTTTTTGGTCTCTATTTGATTGATTTCTTCTCTGATCTTTATTATCTTCTTTCTTCTACTGACTTTGGTCTGTGTTTCTCTTTTTCCAGAGTGTAGGTTAGGTTGTTTATGTGACATTTTTCTTGTTTTTTGAGGAAGGCCTTCATTGCTATAAACTTCCCTTTTAAACTGCTTTTAGCTGCATCTCATAGCTTTTCAGGTCTCGCTTTTCCATTTTCATTTGTCTCAAGGTATTTTCTGATTTCCTCTTTGCTTTATTTACTGACTCTTTTTTTTCTTTTTTACTAATATGTTGTTTAGTCTCCACATGTTAACATTCTTCCCATTTTTCTTCCTGTTATTGATTTCTAGTTTCATACCATTGTGGTTGGCAAAAATGCTCAATTTGTTGAGACTTATTTTGTGTCCTAGTATATGATCTGTCCTGGAGAAGGTTCCATGTGCTCTTGAAAAGAACCTGTAATCTGCTATTTTTGGATGGATTGTCCTGTAGATATGTATTAAGTCCAACTGGTCTAATATGTTGTTTAAGTCCACTGTTTCCTACCGATTTTCTATTGGGATGATCTGTTCACTGATATAGGTGCAGTGTTAAAGTGCTCTAGTATTATTGTATTATTGTCAATTTCTCTCTTTATGATTGTTAATATTTGTTTTATATATTCAGGTGTTACTATGTTAGGTGCATATATGTTAACATGCATTATATTCTCTTCTTGTATTGATCCCTTTATCAGTATATAATGCCTTTCCTTGTCTATTGTTATAGACTTTGTTTAAGTCTGCTCAATTTTGCTAACCCAGCTTTCTTTTGTTTAAATTTTCATGATATGTCTTTTTCCATCCCTTCACTTTTAGTCTCTGTGTGTCTTTAGCTGTGAAGTGAGTCTCTTTCATTCAGTGTAGAGAGGTGTCTCTTTCTTTTTATCCAATCAGCCACCTTATGTCTTTTGATTTGAACATCTAGTCCATTGACATTTAAAGTGATATTTGATAGGTATATATTTATTGCAATTTTGCTATTTGTTTTCTGGTAGATTTTGTATTTCTGTAGTTCTTCTCTGTTCTTTTTCCTTCTCTTAGTCTGTTCCCTTGTGATGTGATTATTTTCTTTAGTAGTATGCTTGTGTTCCTTTCTGTCTAGTTTTTGTGTATTTATTGTAGGTTTTTGATTTGTGGTTCCAGGGGGTTCACATATGTTTACCTATAGCTATATCTACTCATTTTAAACTGATAGTCATTTAAATTCAAACATATTCTAAATAATCTACATTTTTTACTCCCCTATCCCACGTTTTATATTTTTAAGGACATATTTTACATCTTCAAGTCTGTCCCTTAAATATTTATTTTAATTATAGTTGATTTTACAATTGTTGTCTTTTAATCTTTGTATTCACTTATTTAAGTGGTTGTTCCATAGCCTTTACTATGTATTTGCCTTTACTAATGAATTTTTTTTCTTTCCTATTGATTCATACTTCTTGTTATAGCTTTTACTTTTCTTCTTAGAAAAGTCCTTTTAGCATATTTTGTATAGTTGGTTTAGTATTGTTGAATTCTTGGTTTTTGCTTTTCTGAGTATTCTTTATCTTTCTTTCAATTCTTAATGATAAACTTGCTGCTAGGGTATCCTAAGTTGTTGGTTTTCCTTTTCAGCACTTTAAATATATCATACCTCTTCTTTCTGGTCTGAAAAGCTTCTGCAGAAAATCAGTTGATAAACTTATGGTAGCCTTTTTCCTTGATACATGACTCTTTGTTTTCCTCTTGCTGCCTTAAAAATTCTCTCTTCATCTTTAACTTTTATCTTTTTGTTATGATACATCTTGGTGTTGGTCTCTTCAGGTTCATTACTTTGGGACTCTCTGTGCTTCCTGTACCTTTAAGTCTGTTTTCTTCTTCAGCTTCTGGAAGTTTTCAGCCATAATTTCATCAAATGCCTTTTTTTTTAAAACTTTTTCTCTCTTTCTTCCCCTTCTGGGACCTCTATATTGTGAATGTTAGTATGCTTGATGTTGTCCCATTAGAACCCTTAAATTATTCTCATTTAAAAAAATATATTATTATTATTAATTTTGCTGCTCTGATTGGGTGGTTTCCATTATTCTGTTTTTCAGATCACTATGTGTTCTTCTGTATCACCTATTCTGATGTTAATTCCTTCCAGTGTATTTTCTATTTCAGTTGTATTCTTCGGCTATGACTGCTTAATTTTTTTATATTTTCTAGTTCTGCATTAAAATTCTCATTGTGTTCATCTATTCTTTTCCAAAGTTCATATAGCATTCTTATTACTAATGCTTTGATCTCTTTATCTGGTAAATTATTTATCTTTGTTTCATTAGTAATTTTTTCTTGTTCTTTCATATGAAACAAACTCCTCTGTCTTCTCATTTTGTTTAACTTTCTGTCTCTGTGAAATTAGGTGATATGGTTATCTATCCTGGTCTCAAATGGGTGTCCTTGTGTGACAGTGTCCCTATGAAGTCTGCATGTGCCCAGTGGCTTTGGTGGGTAAACTTGATCTGATGGTATGCACAAGCTACATCTTCCCCTAGGGTATGCTGGCAGCTACAATCTTGGTGGGAGATGGATCTTGAGATGTAAGGGACTAGATTCAGAGCCAGATGTGAGTTGTAGCCACTCCTCTGATCATTGTTGGTCACCACCCTATCAGGGATGGGATCAGGCCCAAGGTGCTGAAATGGGATCCTTAAGGGTCAGATCCAAGCTGTTTCTTTTCCCTCTAAGTGTGATTTCTTCTTCCATCAATGGCATTTCTTCCCTTGTGAATAGCAGCACCAGAGCATGAGGGGCTAGAGCAAGCACCTGGTTCATGTGAGGTGCACGCCCGCAAAGTCCCAGCAAGCCTCTCAAAGCCCCAAGCAGTTTCTATCCTGCTGCCTCCATGCACTCACCAACAAAGGCCAGAGGCAATGAGGTCCAAGCCAGCTCCTCTCATTCCCTATCAAGTGTGCACACTCTTTAGCAATAACATCCTTTGCTCTAGTGGAGCTGGATCAAGCACCTGGTACAAGGGATGTTGCTGCAAACCAGCCAGAGCCCCAGGCAGTTTTCAATCTTCTTCCTCTGCCTTGTTCCCAGGAGTAAGCAAACAAATGCTTGTGCTCATCATGAGAAGAGTCTCAGTTTCTTAAAGTCCTCCAGTAAATTCCACTGGTTTTCAAACTAGCATAGGGGACTCATCTTTCTGGTGTTGGACTTCAGGGCTGGAATGTCCAATATTTGGCTCAAGACTGTCAGTCCCCAGGGAGGATCTTCAAGCCCATGTTATTCCCTCCTCTTCTGTGTCTTTGCTCAGGTTGTGGGTCCTGACCTGATTGCTTCCCTTCCTTTCCTACCCAACTCTGTGTGGATCTTTCTTTACAACTTTAGTTGTAGAAGAGTTGTAGAAGAGTTTTACATAGACAAATTCTTTTTCTTTTAATTTTATTGAAGTATAGTTTACTTACAATGTTGATTTACAGTGTTGTGTTAATTTCTTCTGTACAGCAAAGTGACTCAGTTATACATATATACATATTATTTTTAATATTCTTTTCCTTTATGGTTTGTCATAAGATACTGAATTTAGTTTCCTGTATTAAACAGTAGGAACTTCTTGTTTATCCATCGTATGTATAATAGTTTGCATCTGCTAACCCCAAACCCTCATTCTTTCCCTCCCCTAGCCTTTCACCCTTAGCAACCACAAGTCTGCTCTCTATATCTGTGAGTCTGTTTTTGTTTCATAGATATGTTGATTTGTATCATATTTTGGATTCCACTTATAAGTCATGTCATATAGTATTTGTCTTTCTCTTTCTGACTTACTTCACTGAGTATGATAATCCCTAGGTCCACCTATGTTGCTACATATGGCATTAGTTTATTCTTTTTGATGTCTGAGTAATTCTAATATATATAAATATATCACATCTTATTTATCCATTCATCCTTCGATGGACATTTAGGTTATTTCCATGTCTTAGTGATTGTAAATAGCGCTGCTATGAACATAGGGATGCATGTATCTTTTCAAAATATAGTTTTTTTCTGGGTACAAGCCCAAGAAACCATAAACAAAATGAAGAGACAACCCAGAGAATGGGAGAAAATATTTGCAAACAATGCGACCAACAAGGGCTTAATTTCCAAAATACACATACAGCTCATACTACTCAACAACAAAAGAACAAACAACCCAATCAAAAAATGGGCGGAAGACCTAAATAGACATTTCTCCAAAAAAGACATACAGATGGTTAATAGGCGCATGAAAAGATGCTCAACATAGCAAATTATTAGAGAAATGCAAATCAAAACTACAATGAGGTACCACCTCACACCAGTCAGAATGGCCATCATTAAAAAGTGAAATCATTAAAGTATAGACATTCACAAAGAGAGGTGGTCTTGGCCCCAACAGGATAGCAGAGAATTATCTATCACAGTAAATTGCCAAAATAAACATTTCAGGAAAAGTGGTCACAAAACAACTAGCATTTTATTGAGTCTATGTTAATTTAAATTATTTTTGAAATATCTTATTCGGATGCTTTCGTATCATATTAGAACTGTAACAATCAACAAAGTCATGAGACAAACAAAAATGAGAAACTAAGCTAGGTAATATCATTAAATGTCTGATGTAATATTTATACTACCCATCAGAGTTTAACTATATGAAAGAGGACAGGAACTACTGCATAAGAAATCAGAAAAAAGTCACACCCTTATTACAGGTACTGATTTTTACAGGTCGTACTGGGATAATGAAAGTTCCAAAACCAATATCTACTCTATTTTTCAGTCCCATCTCTTCCTGTACATTTGGATATCCAGTCTCAGCCTCTTATGAAACAGACCTAATTTTGATACTTAGTCAATCAATTTTTTGAAAATTTGTGTTAATAAAAGTTAAAAATCTTATTACAGATTTTTTCCCTTCCTAAATTTGATATGCCCACTATATATTACTTTTGACTATCAAGAGGAAAGTGGTTTTAAGGGGTAAAAATAAGGGGGATAGGAAAAAGTGGACAATAAATAAGTTCTCAAATATAAAAGGATCAATTTTACTCATAGAATTATCTACACTAATTCAATTAAACAACAAAAGATAACAAAAAACCAATACCATACACATATATACAGAGGAACACAATTTTTTCCACTTCTAAGTTTTCCTTCCAAGCCTTTTCTCATCCACTGTGGTCTTTTCCTACCTGTTTATTCACTTATCTTCTAGGAAGAGGGAGGGCTAAGGTGATTGGTAAACTTGAAAAAATAAAGTGAACATGTTCAGCTCATGTCAGCTCCCTCAACCTCCTTCTGTTCTATGAGATAATTTTACTTCTATATGCCTCTTCCTTTATCAGCATACCATTCTTATCAAGGTAGGCTTTCAGCACCCTGTCCTACCTCCATGAAATAGGACTGCCATGGTCCAACATCACTGTTTCTGGATGCCTCAGTCTTCCTAATTCTGGGTTAACTCTCCCAACAAACTGTATCTGTAACAGTTATGTGGTGCTGAGGAAGTGTGCTCCTCAGATCTCCACCAAGAAAGTCTGCTGTGGGGAGCAGAGTTGTCTAATTGCCTCAGTTGCCACCATTTTGTTCCACCACCATGCTTTGGCCAACATCACACTTCCCCTGGACTGCTATTAGCCAATAACTGAGAAAAGGAGGGTCTTAGTGCTGGCTCACTCAAGTTTAACAAGGGATTCCTCAAACAGGCGAATTTTTCTTGGGTTCTCCCATCAGCCTGGCTGAGATTTTCTCAGAGCCACTAATTCAGTTTGGATTGTTTCTATTGGCCACGTGTTTTTAAGCTCATGTTTTCACATTTTTTCCTTTAGTATCCAATCTGCTGTTAAGCTCATCCAGTGAAGCTTTCATTTATGATACTGATTTTTTTTAATCTCTAGAATTTTGATATATCTAGAGTTTTTCAGTTAGTTCTTTTTAGAGTTCTCTTTTTTTTTTTTTGAGATTCACCATCTATTCACTCACTATTCCCATCTATTCCTCTAAATCCTTAAATATATTTGTATTAGATTATTTGCTTCTTTATTAACTTGGTTCCAATACCTATATCATCTCTGAATCTGTTTTACTGATTATTTTTGTCAATTTTTCCTATTTATTTCCATGAATAAGTGATTTTTTATTTTATGCTGAATATTGGAAATGCTATACTGTTGAGAGCCTGGATTTTGTTGTCTTTCTTTAAGAGTGGTAAGTGCTTTTGAGCAAATTTACTGCTCATTTCCTTTTGTATTATGCATTTTTTGTATTTCAACTTCCCAAATATATTCTATATTTTCTTCAAAAACTTTAAAAGTTTTTCCCCCCATGTTTTACCTGGAGTTTGTTATGTGTGTTACTTATATATTGTGAGATAAGAATCTAGATTTCTTTTCATAAATAAAATCATTTGCTGCGGCAACATTTATTGTATTATAAACAATGTTAAAAATTAAGTCAAAGACTGTGAGAAGACCTTGTAATATAAGCACAAGCTTTATTATGCAAAGAATACCTCAAAATAATTTTTAAAATTACAGTATCATAATGTGCAAAAGCTATAAGAGGCAGGTTATGAAAGGCAGGTCTCAATGGCTAAAAAACATTGAAATCCATGAAAACCATGAAAATATGCTCATTCTCACTAGCGATTAGGGAAACACAAATGAAAACAACAATGAAGTATTGTTACACATCTGATTTATTTGCATTAGTTATAAAATCTGACAACGCTAAATATTGATAGAAATGTAGAGCATTTGCTGCTAAGAGGATAAATTACATAAGCAATTTGAAAAAACATGTTTATAGTATATAATTAATTTGAAACTGTGAAGCATCTATAACTGACTAATAATTTTTCTTGGTATCTACTCTAGGAAAACTCTCTACATGTATGCTAGAAGGGAAGGATAAGAATGTTTTTTGTTTAAAAAAACAAAATGTTGGATACAACGTAAATGCCCATAACTAGAGAATGGGAAAAAATAACTTACAGTCTATTTATCAATAAAATATGGGACAGTAGTCAAAATATATTAACTAGAGCTGCATGTATTGTCATAATTTTGAACAATAATGGATGATGTTGGATTCTGTGTATTCTGTGACATGTGAGCATGTGTAAGTGTTTAAATTTGAAAAGCAATCTGGTTTTCTAAGTATATAATTAGTTAAAGTACAGAAGAAATCTAGGGGATGATAAACTTCTAAATGAGAATAGTGTTTACTTCTAGAGAGGTAGAAGGAAAGGAAATATGAATCAGTAGTGGTGCACTATAATATTTTTATATTATCTGCAACAACTTATTTCTTAGAAAATAATCATCTAAAACAAATATTACAATAGTGTCTCACCACTTCTGGGTGAGCCCAACCTTAATAAAATAATTTTTCAAGTGAGATTTGATCAATACTTGTGAGGAATGTCTGCTACAAAACATAGTCCCTTGTCATAGTGTCTAGGATGCCCTACACTAACTTCTTTCTTAAAGGCATCCTTAGAATGATGTGCACCTTAAATTTAGACTTGAAACATTAATAGTTAAAGATGAAGAATAATATTTTGCATGAATGAGTTTATCAGGTTAAATTTCTTTTCTACCTAACATAATTTATATCCCAGTGTGTTTGAATAGGTGATAGATAAGTTCAGATAGGTTTTAAAGGAGAAGCCAAAGGTTTGTCTGGGCTCTTGTCACCTGTCAGTAGTAAGAAAGCAAGAAGGGAAAAAAAAATTGTCAAAAGTTGTATTAGAGGACTCTGTTACAAAGCTCAGCCTACCTAAGGAAAATCTTATTTCCCAGGCAGTTTACCTCAGGTCAGTCTCTCAAATGGGGTGAACTCATGAAAAGTCCAGTGTTATTTAGCTCCTGTTTGAAAGGCAAGGCCAATGACTTCTCCCTATGCCTCTGCACCTCATCTGCTTCTGTGAGAGAGATAATTGGGTTTAATATGTAGCAAGATGGGATTAGCAGTTTCACATGTCATCTATCACTTCTGTGTGTACTCATTCAACCTATATTTTGGAGACAAAAATTATTTTATCTTTAAAGTTACATCTTTCTATTGTCTCCTCTGTACTTGTTTACTTACTATGTCTATGACTGGAATTGGGCTATTACTTTTGAGCAAAAGAGTCATAATAAAGGAATAATAACATGGTGAGCTGCTTTCACTTTTCAAAGGTGATTTAAGTTTTTCAGAGTAAACTTTGTCTCACAAATAGTGGGGACTTTAGAGTTAATAATTTCTAGCTCCACTTTAGATTTATATCTCATTCTTTGAATAATTCAAGTCAAGAAATAGACTTTTTTTTTCTTTTATTTTTGGAAAACTCAGAGATAGACAAACCTAGTAGATTGTGTACCAATTTGGCAGTCTATAGATGTTTGCCATTAATTTGCTTTTACACAGTAACAATTTGGACAGTCAATTGTAATCCTCAGGAGTGGAAAGTAAGGGATTCTCTTTCAAGAAAAAGCTGCCTTCTATAGTAAAATATTATGAGATACAGGATATTCTGATTATGACTTGGCTTTCTATTGTGTGTATATTCCATGGGTCAAATCACCTCTCCCAAAACACAGACATATGAAAAGCTTCATAACGTAAAGTTTAATCAGTGCTCTGCCTGAGCCATATTGTATTATGGCAGACTATTGTTAGCTTCTCTTTCTAACTCCCTGGTCAGGGATGTTATATTGTAGCTTAAAGTTAACCAAACTACATGAAAAGTATCAAGCAGTACAATTTAGGGCTTCCCATTCTCCCCCAGAATGCTGGTTGCTAAATGGTTACCTTATCTTGTAATCAGTATTACCACGTGCATCACATCCATTATTTTTTCAGGCATGATATTTTAAAAGATTGGAATGACTGGCGTCCAATTGCAGCAAATGGTTCCTTCAAACTTTTAGTTATCAATAAAAATTTAGAGCACAAATTTTGATAAAGAGAGTGTATAACCATATATTCTTAAGACTCTCTTCCTAGTGTGGACACAGAATGATTTTTAAAGATTATTGTGTAGGAAAATCTTAATGGTTCCCATGTAAAAGATGTGGCTTGTTCCCAAATATAGCCTGAATTTTGTTTGTTTACATAACTAATTCAAAATGTGTGGGCATGGATAAAGGAAGCAATTAGGAATCTCCATACATGACTAATTAAACTTTCTCCTTGTAACACATAATTCAACAGAAAAGGAAAATCAATTCACCTTTCTGTTTTCAAGAGCAGTGGATGAACTCGTTCTTAATATTTACAACATTCATTGTTGTAGTTTGTCTTTTCACACAGTTTTCTTAGAAGAAATCTTGAATTCTAGAGAAAGGACCTGCAGTAAAATAGACATACTAGATAAAAAGACATTTGCAATAAAATATATTTAAGAGCTTTAGGACAAAGCATATTGGGACTAGCAGCTTTGGTTGTAAAGGAAGATAAGCCATCTCATCTGTCTACTCTTTTGAAAGAAGATGTTGCACAACTTCAGTTATATTAGACAAGGGTGCTCTATGGCCAACCATTAGTATCCTCAAGTACAGTAGCCTCAATGTAAACAATTACAAAGGACTAGCATCTTTGGCAAGTCGTGCTAAAATCACACTCCTTGGGTGGGACTCAAACCCAGCCAAAACTCAGATTGGGACTCGAACCCATGGACTGGGACTTGAACCCACCAACCTCAGATTGGGATTTGAACTCATGGTTTCTGACTAGGAGGGGACTCAAAACAACTGTCATTTGATTAAAACCACTTACCTGGTACAGCACTTACTGAAGTTCAGGTTCCTTTGTCTCATTGCAGAAAGAATTCAAGGTGAGACAAAGAGGTAGGCAAAGAGTGAGTTTATTAACATAGGAGGCTTGTGAGAGTTACAAGTGGGCCGGCAAGGGAACACAGCCCTGAGAACAAAGAGGGATGCTTTTTTATAATCAAAGAAAATGTGGGGAGGGGAGAAGACCACCTTCTTCCTCATTCTTGGGCAGATGTCAAGGTTTACATCATTAGTTCCTCCTTTAGACCTATATGGTTTAACTGGGACTGTCATGGTGCTATTTAAATCATATGTATATTAGCAAAAGGGTGGTAACATATATTAAAATATGGCAATTCAACTCAGGTTTCAGTATAATGTCCCCTGTCACCTAGTTTCTTTCCCCTTGCACCTATGTTTTTATCTTGCCTACTTGCAGAAATGCTACTCTTCAAGAATTATTAACTCTCTGACTTCATGTAACAAGATTCAGACCCCATATCTATTGTCTTGTTTTTTAACTATCAGGGTTTGTGGCTTGAGTGTGTCTGGTGCTTGAATGCACCTGGTCTTCCTTCAAGGTAGTGTAGATTGTTGCTAGGTTACTGGATTCTTTCCTTGAGTGGTCACTAGCTTACAACAGTCTCCCAAGCTCCCCTAAAATTTCCTTTCTGTCTTTAATCTCTAGTGGGATTTCTAAGCTATTTAATTATTCTACTCTATCCCTATCAGTGACACCTTAACTACTTTAGGCCTTGGCATCAGTGGTGATCAGATTCACTATTGAAAGCTGAAGCAAGAGTACCAGAGGGCAGAATCTAAGGGAACTTCTATTTAAAGTAGATGCAAGATATCTCTTGGAGACTCCCAAAACTATTTGGGAGGAAATTAATTGAGGCTGAGATTTCCTTAGGGAAGGCTAAGAGTAGAGAAATATTAGTTTCAATTGTGACCCTATTTTGACCTTCCACTTCCTGTGATCCTAAAAATATGGATTACATATATATATAATATAATAAGACTTTATAGAGCCCTGGGGGTTAGTAAGTAAAGAAAGAAGCCTTGTTTGTCCTTATTACAGCCATGTCCTCAGGGCCTAGCTGTTTATGTCATGTCTTCAACAAATTTGTATTACTCTCAGATTTCAATATATTTGATTCAAAGATCACTTGACAAATAACTACAATATTTAAGAAGGGTACTATATAACAAGTAAAATTATAAGATAAATTCAGTACCTACCTTTCACTGCCTTTTGTTCTAATATGAATTTATTAGCTATATTCTATTAATGAGTTCCTATGTAATGTCTTGATGCTTTCAGGGGACACCAGGATCTTACAAAAATATTTCATGTGTATTTATATGTATATATATATTTATGCATAAAACATGTTGAGTGGGAACCAGTTGCATCTCCTTATAGCTGCTGAGGAAGACTAGCTTACAAAAATAAATTATAAAAAGACCCCTTGGGCTTCCCTGGTGGCGCAGTGGTTGAGAATCTGCCTGCCAATGCAGGGGACACGGGTTCGAGCCCTGGTCTGGGAAGATCCCACATGCCGCGGAGCAACTAGGCCCGTGAGCCACAATTACTGAGCCTGCGCGTCTGGAGCCTGTGTTCCGCAACGAGAGGACAAGACAGCGAGAGGACCGCGCACCGCGATGAAGAGTGGCCCCCCGCTCGCTGCAACTAGAGAAAGCCCTCGCACAGAAACGAAGACCTAACACGCCCAAAAATCAATCAATCAATAAAGCATTGCCAATCCTATCAACACTGCTGACACCTAGTTCAACCATCCACACTTCATTGTGAATAATGACAATAGCTTCTTCACTGCTCTTCCTGTCTCCAGTCTTATCCTTTCCAGTATATTCTCCCACAGTGCTATCATACTAACTATCAAATCTTATTCTCCTGCTCAAACTTGATTTCAATGGTTCCTTCATCATCTGGGCCCTTCACTTCCTGTTTGTCTTCTATATTCCAGGAATAAACAAGTATTTGCAGTGCCCATTTCACACAGAATTTTCTCCTGACTCCACCATGCTTTTGATCATGATTTTCACTGGACTTTGAATTCCTTTCCTTTGCACATTTGTTACACACTTTTATACTTCTCCAAAGCCTCTATTCTACTTCCATTTTACCATATACATATTTCTCATTATAATTACAATTGTATTTTACTGACATTTTTGGCTTACATATTTTTGTTTTCCATGAACTATAAGTTCCTTGAGGACTGGGACATAGTCTTTTCATCTATGTATTGCTCATATATGGGTGAAGTCCATATTCTCAAGTGTAAATAGGGTAATATTTATCTCATGGTTATTTAAAAAAATAAATGGATTAAAACAAAGGAGGCCTTTAGATTAATGCCTGATGCATGGTGTACACTCACACATAGGAAGGCTCAATACTATAAAGATGTAGATTTTCTCAAATTTACTTAAAAATTAAAGAAAGTGCAACTGAAACTCTGAAAGAATTTTCAGAGATTTTTAATAAGCTGATCCTAAAATTATATGAAGAATAAAGTTCCAAGAATTGTCAAGAGTTTTACCAAACTCTTGAAGATAATAACAAAGATGGTTTAAGTCTAGGTAATAATTATTGAAAAAAGCTATACTAATTAAATTCAGGTGGTATTTGCACAGGGCTATAGACTACTATAATAAAATACACAATCATAAATAGATTTGACAACATGAAATATAACAGAAGTGGCATTACATGTCAGAGGGGAACTGATGGATTATTTAATAAATGGTCTTAGCTGGGACAGCTGGATATTTATATTAAAAGTTCCTTCCTCGTATCAAATCTCAATTACATCCTGATAAATGAAATATCCAAATGTGAAAAGTAAAATTAAACATTAAAAAATAAATATATGTGAACCTCAAACTGCTCTAGAAACCTCTTTTAAAAATAATGGAAGGACATCAAGATGGTAGAGTAAAATAATGCTGGGCTCACCATCCTTCATGAATACATCAAAACTATAAATACATATAGAGTGAATCTCACTGAAATCAAGCTGGGGACTAGCAGAACAGCTCTTCTACAACCAAGTTTGTAAGGAAAGATCCACACAGGTTTGGGTAGAAAGGGAGAAGAAGTGATATGATCAGAACCTGCACTCCTAGTGGGGGACACAGAAGAGGAAGCAGATATCTTAGGCTCAGTGATCCTCCTGGGGAGTGAGAAGATTGAGCCATATATTAGGCACCTCAGCTCTGGGGTTGAAGACTGTGAAAATGAGCCTCCTTAGCTGGTTTGGAAACGAATGGAACTTACTGGAAGGTTATGAGAAACAGAGATTCTACTCTTGAAGAGCATGTACACAGATCTGCTTACTCCTGATGACAGCACAGAGGTAACAGATTGAAAACTGCCTGGAGATTTCGTCCACTTGCCAGGATTGTCCTAGCATATCCCCCAGCCTACACTAGACTGCTCTAGCCCCTCTTGCTCTGGTGCTGCTCTCCACTAGGGCCAAGGCTGCAATTGCTGACAGGGGCATGAACACTTACAGGAAATGGAGCTGGCTTGAATCTGACTCTACCCCAAATCAGAGCTGAGTCAGCCATTTCCAATATATGTGCCCCCATCCACATTTAGACTGAACAAAACTAGCTCTAAGGTGGAGAACGACATTGCCAATAGGAGTTAACCATCTCAGTAGTGTGGCAAAAACACCTCCTGTCCTGACTCCGCCTCTAATCAGGCACAAACACCAGGGAAAAAAGTGAAGCCAGCACAGAAATGCCACCTCAAGCCCTCAGGCTCCAGCCATGTCTCAAACAAAGGCAGAGACTGCCAGCATGCCTGGAAGAAACCCAGCTCTCTCAGGGATCTTGCTCCAGCCTCTCAATCCCCAAACCCAAACTGAAACTCCTGATAGGGAAGTTTCAGTCATTCAGCATAGCAGAAGCCCCGGGTTGCACCTGTCTCTAGCTGTAGCCCCTCCAAGTCCAGTTCTACCTTCTACCAAGGCAGTGGCTACCAGCACACCAGTGGGGAAGATATATTCTATGTTCATTTCAGATCCAGCTCTTCCACTAAAGCCACTGGCCACATGCAGACTGCATAGGGACACTCCCATATATGGTCTTACCTTCAAGACTAACATAGTAACTGTTTTACCTAATTTCTTAGAGACTGAGAAAATTAAACAAAATGAGAAGACAGAGGAGTTCATTTCAAATGAAAGACAAAAGAACCCCTGAACAAAACCTTAGTGAAGCAGAGATGAATAATTTAACAGATGAAACGTTAAAAGCAATAGTAATAAAACTGCTAACTGAACTTGGGAAAATAATAGATGAACACCATGAGAATTTTGACATAGAATTAGAAATTATAAAAAGAAAAAATCAGAGATGAAGAATATAATAACTGAAATGAAAAATACACTAAAAGGAATTAACAGCAGACTAGGTGATACAGAAGAATCCATAAGCAATCTGGAAGATAGAATAATGGGAATCACCCAATAAGAACAACAAAAAGAAAAACAAACTTTAACAAATGAGAATAGTTAAGGGACCCTTGGAACAATATCATGTATACCAACATTTGCATTACAGGGGTCTCAGAGAGAGAAGAGAGAATGTTTTTGATTAAATTATGGCTGAAAACTTCCCAAAACAGAAGAAGGAAACAGATATCCTGGTTCAGAAAGCACAGAGACTTCCAAATAAGGTGAACCCAAAGAGACCCAAACTGAGACAAATCATAACTGTAATGGCAAAATTAAAGATAAAGAGATAATTCTAAAGGCAGCAAGAGAAAATCAAAGATTCACATACAACGAAAACTCTCAAGGTTACCAACTGATTTTTCAGCAGAAAAGTTTCAGGCCAGAAGGGAATGGCATGCTATATATAAAGTGCTGAAAAGGAAAGGAAAAGCCTACAACTTAGGATACTCTACACAACAAAGCTTTCATCCAGAACTGAAAGACAGATAAAACGCTTCTCAGGCAAGCAAAAAATTTAAAAGTTCATCAATACTAAACTTACCTTACAAGAAGTGTTAAAAATTTCTCCTAAAGTGAAAAAGAAAGGCTGCAACAAGAAAGAAGAAATTATAGGAAGGGAAAATCCCACTGGTAAAGGCAAATATATAGTAAGGGCTGTGGATCAAGTATTTAAATAAGCTAGTACAAAGGTGAAAAGAAAAAAATTGTAAAATTAACGATAACTACAATAAAGAGTTAAGAGATCAACATGAATATGTCACCTATGATATCAAAACCACAAAATGCATGGAGGTGGTAAAAAATTTTAGAGCATTTAGAATATGTTTGAACTTAAATTACTATCAGTTTGAATCAAGTAGATATGTTATAGGTCAATATATATGAACTACATGGTAACCACAAATAAGAAACCTACAATAAATACACGAAAACTAGAGAGAAAGGAAAACAAACAAAACACTAAATAATCAAACCACAAGGGAATAGACTAAAAGAAGAAAAAAGTAAAGTACTACAAAAACAATCAGAAAACAAATAATAATGTGGCAATAAGTACATACTTATCAATAACCACCTTAAATGTCAATGAAATATATGCTCCAATCGAAAGCCATAGGATGTCAGATTGGATAAAAAATAGACCCATGTATATGTTGCTTACAAGAGACTCACTTCACAGCTAAAACACACAAACAGAATAAAAGTGAGGAGATGGAAAATATATTTCATGAAAACAGAAACAACAAGAAAGCAGGGGTAGCAAAACTCATATCAGACAAAGGGGACCTTAAATCAAAGTCTATAACAAAATACAAGGAAGAACATTATATAATTATGAAGAGATAAATACGAGAAGGGGATATAACTTTTGTTAACATATATGCACCTGACATAGGAGCATCTAAATTTATAAAACACATATTAACAAATATAGAAGGAGAAATTAACAATAATACAATAATAGTAGGGGACTTTAACACCCCAATTACATCAATGAGCATGCAGAAAGAAAATCAATAAGGAAAGAGTGATCTTAAATGACATATTAGAGCAGTTGAATTTAATGGATATATACAGGACATTTCATCCCAAAATAGCAGAATACATGCTCTTGTCAAGCGCATAAGTAACACTGTCCAGGATACGTCACATGCTAGGTCACAAAATAAGTCTCAACAAATTTAAGAGGATACAAGTTATATCAAGCATTTTTTGCAGACCACAATGATACAAAACTAGACAACTAGAACAGGAAGAAAATGGGAAAAATGCAAATGTGCAGAGTAAATGACATGTTACTAGAAAACCAATGGGTCAATGAAGAAATCAAAGAAGAAATCAAAAAATACCTCAAGACAAATTAAAATGGAAACAGAACACTCTGGAATCTATGGGATGAAACAAAATAAGTACTAACAGGGAACTTGATAACAATAAAAAGGCCTTTGTCAAGAAACAAGAAAAGTCTCAAATAAACAACCTAACTTACAATCTAAAAGAATTAGAAAATGTGAAACAAAGCCCAAAGTCAACAGATGGAGGGAAATAATAAAGATCAGAGAAAAAAAAAATGGAAAAGATCAATGAAACCAAGAGCTATTTTTTTTGAACAGATAAGCAAAATTGATTAATCTTTAGCCAGGCTCACTAAGAAGAAAAGCGGGAGGACCTAAATAAACAAAATAAGAAATGAAAATGGAGAAATTAAAGCAATATGACAGAGACACAAAACATCATAAGGGGACACTATAAACGGTTATATGCCAACAAATTGGACAACCTAGAAGAAACAGATAAATTCCTAGAAAACTACAACCTTCAGAACCAAATCATGAAGAAACAGATTATCTGAACAGGCCAATCACTAGTAGTGAAATTGAGTTAGTAATAAAAAAAAAAAATCACAGCAAACAGAAGTCTAGAACCAATGGCTTCACAGGGAAGGGCTAATAACCATCCTTCTCAAACTATTAAAAAAATTGAAGATGAGGTATTACTAACAAATTCATTTTATGAGTCTACCATAATGCTGACAAAAACCAAACAGACACTGCAAAAAAAGTAAAACTACAGGCCAATACCTCTGATGAATATAGATGCAAAAATCCTCAACAGAATATTGGCAAACCAAACTCAACAATATATAAAAAGGATCATATATCATGATCAAGTGGGATTTATTACAGGGATGCAAGGATGCTTCAGTATCCAGAAATCAGTCAGTGTTATATACCACACTGACAAATTAAAGAATAAAAACATTTGATCAACTCAATAGATTCAGAAAAAGCATTCACAAAATACAACACACATTCATGAATAAAACTCTCAACAAATTGGTATGGGGGAACATATCTCAATATAATAAAAGTCATTTATGACATACCCACAGCTAACTTCATACTCAATGGTGAAAAACTGACATTTTTCCTCTAAAATCAGGAACAAGACAAGGATGCCCAATATTGCCACTTGTATTTAACATAGTATTTGAAGTCCAAGACACAGCAATCTACAAGAAAAAGAAGTAAAAGATATTCAAACAGAAATGGAACAGATAAAACTGTCACTAGTTGTAGATGACATTAAACTACATATAGAAAACCCTATTGTCTCCACCCAAAAATATTTTAGAACTAATAAATGAATTTAGTAAACTTTCAGGATACAAGATTAATATATATATATATATATGTGTGTGTATATATATATATATATATATATATATATATATATATATATATACACACATACATATAAATCTGTTGCTTTTCTACACAATAACAATAAACTATCAAAAAGAGAAAGCAAGAAACCAATTCCATTTAAAAAAGCTACAAATGGAATGGAATAAATTAACCATGGAGGTAAAAGTTGTATACTCTGAAAACTATAAGACCTTGATGAAGGAGATTGAAAATGATACAAAGAAATGGAAAAATACCCTGTGTTCATTCATTGGAAGAATAATTATTGTTAAAAGATAAACACTCCCCAAAGCAACAGATTAATGCAATGACTATCAAAATACCCATTTTCCACAAAACTATAACAAATAATTCTACAGTTTGTATGGAACCACGAAAGACCTCTTAATAGCCAAAGCAATCTTGAAAAAAAAGACTAAGGCTAGAGATGCCATGTTCCCTGACTTCAGATGGTATATAAATATATATTAACCCAAACAGAATGGACCAGTACAAACACACACAAATAGATCAGTGGAACAGGACAGAAAGCCCAGATATAAATCCATGCAATTATGATTAATTAATCTATGACAATGGAGGAAAATATATATAAAAGACAGTCTCTTCAATAAGTGGTTCTGGAAAAACTAGGCAGCTACATGTAAAAGATTGAAATTAGAACATTTGTATCATACCATATAAAAAATGAACTCAAAATTTATGAAAGACTTAAAATGTGAGAATAAAAACCATAAAACTCCTAGAAGAGAACATAAAGCATGCTGACATAAATTGTAGCAATACTTTTTTGGATCTGTCTCCTCAGGCAAAGGAAACAAAAGCAAAAATAATGAAATGGAACATAATTAAACTTAAAAGCTTCTGCAGAGCAAAGGAAAACATCAACAAAATGAAAAGACAATTTGCTGAATGGGAGAAACTATTTGCAAATGATATGTCCAATAACAGGTTGATATTGAAAAGATATAAACAACTCAGTTAAATCAATATCAAACCATCAAACAATCCAATTAAATAATGGGCAGAAGACCTGAATATATATTTTCCAAAAAAGACATACAGATGGCCAAAACGCACATGAAAAGATACTCAACATCACTAATCATAAGGGAAATGCAAATAAAAACCACAGTGAGATATCAACTCAACATATCAGAATGACTATTGTCAAGAAAGATAACAAATAATATATGTTGGTTAGGACATGGAGAAATAGAACCCCAGTATATTGTTGGTGGATATGTAAATAAGTATAACCAGTATGAAAATCAGCATGGATGCTCCTCCTCAAATTAAAAATTGAACTACCATATGATCCAGAAATTTCTGGGTATTTATTCAAAGAAAACATAAACACTAATTCAAAAGATATATGCACTCGTTTGTTCATTGTAGTATCATTTACAATAGCCAAGATATAGATGCAACCTAAGTGTTCACCAACAGATGAATGGATAATATATATATATTATAGATATATAATAACATAAATATATATAGATTACTCAGTCATTAAAAGTAATGAAATTTTGCCATTTGAAACAACATGGTTGGACCTGGAGAGTATTATATTTAGTGAAGTAAATCAGACTGACAAATACAAATAGTGTATGTTTTCATTTATATGTGGAATCTAAACAAATGAATGAATACAAGAAAACAGAAACAGAGTCATAGAGAGAAAAAACTAGTGGTTACCAAAGGTGAGAGAGGTAAGCGAGGGGTGAGATAGGGGAAGATTTTAAGAGGTACAAACTACTAGGTATAAAATAAATAAAACATAGGGTGTAATGTAAATGGATTATAATCTATAAAAATATTGAATCACTATGTTTTACACCTGAAACTAATATAACATTGTAAATCAACTATACTTCAAGAAAAAGAAAAAGAATAAAAAAAAAAAAGAAAAGAAAAAGAATAAATAAATAAATAAATAAATGTTCTTGGAATGGAGAAGTATTTCTTTAATGATAATAGTATTACAGCTACTACTACTACTACTAACAATTATAACAACTAATGCTCAGTGAGAGTACTGTGTCCTAGGCCTTGTTTTAATCACTTGACATATTCTAATAGTTCAGTTCTCATGACAACCTTAGAAATAAATTCTACTACCATCACTATTTTCATATGAGGAGGTCGCATTTAACTTTCAAAAGCATGTGTGGAAGAGGTGAGTTTTTAATCCTGTCAGGCTGTCTCCTGAGTCCATACACTTTAATGGCTGCTATGTACAAGGTATAAGCCATAAAGAAAAATATTAACCAATGTGAATTCATCAAAATTAAAAACTTATGAATAGCAGCCACCACATAATGGGAAAATATAGAAAATATCATGTATATTAAATATAAAGTATTACATATTAATTGGAAAAATGACCTAGATATTAGGTAAAAATATGAATATGCATATTACACAAAAGAAAACTCAAATATCCAATAAATACATGATCAACTTCCCTAATGGTGAGAAAATTTAAATTAAAATCACAAGATCGCACTTTATGCTCAAATTAGTACTAAGTTTTGGCAAAGATGGAGGGAAGTGTTGAATTAATATGCACTGCTGGTAGGAGTGCAAATTGATAGAATCACTTTGGAAAGCAGTACCTAGTGAAACTGACAATATGCATACTGCATAAAAACCCAGAACTTTTATTTCTAAATATTTAGAGAGGTATCTTCATTTACACAAGACAATATATATAAATATGTTTATTAAAATAATATTCATGAGTCTTAAAAAGTATAAATAGCCCAACTTTAGTAGAATGACTTAGAGTTTTAAACAATATTTTATTCATGTAGATATACTACAATGTCAGGAGGATCTAACTAAGTATTAAAGGCAGGACTTTTCCTCCCAAGTTTTTGTAGTTTCATTGGTGTCTTGCAGACAATTTCTATTAGAAACTGTGTTCTAAAACTCCGTAAACCTCTACCACTGACTGTCACAAAAACTTGTATTTGTTCTTCCCAAACTCAATTAAGGAGGCTCTTTCCTCTTAACACATATATTTGTTTTAGATTTTTGAATTTACATTATGTTTATAATGAGAAATTATTTATTTTGAATTCTGATATAGTGGTTGAAATGTTGAGCATCTGCCACTGAGAAGAAAGGAATACACTGTAGGAAAATTAACCTCTTCTACCCCTCTTACTTTCCAAGAATTATTAGACAGTTATAAATACAGAGAAAATTCAGTATGTTTTTAAATTAAGAAAGAAAAGCCTACAAGTTACTATTACAAAATAGAAAATCAATTTTGTAATGGAACATTAAGGGATATGTCAGAGAATTTGAGTCACAGGCCATTCAAAATTCAACTGATGTCTTAAACTTGGTTGCCTGGAAACAGACTCTGAGATGCATGTTTGCATATAAAAGCATTCTGGGAAGGGGTCTTGGGCAATACACCACTAAAAAAATGAGGAAAGTAGGAAATGGCAGTAGGAGAAACTCACCAGCAGTGCATGTGCAACTGAGGCCTTAGCCAATCTTATTGCATGTTTTGGGGTTGGCATGATCTTTCAAAGATGTCTCAAGTTTATGTAGTCTCTCATCAGCCAGTCATTGCCAATTGCCACCCTCTGGTAGGGAGTGTAACCTTGTACAAGGTGGTTCCCTTTGGCCAAGGGCAAACTCATGAAGGAAGTAGATGTTGAGGCATCAGTAGCTACTCCCAGAGGCTGGGAGTTGGGGACATTGGCAATGAATAGGGAGTCTGTGTTGAGCACTGCGTTCTGACTGTAATGATATCCATGCTCACACCTACCCTATCTTTGATCTCCCTCCTTCAAGAGATAGGAATCTGATTGAGTAAGAGAAGTTCAGCAGTGAAGCTAAGCTTGGGGATCAGTTAAAAAATAAATAAATAAAATAAAAGAGCATCAGTTTCATAGATTATATGGGAATAAGAGAGCTGAGAGTTCATAGGATTGTTTTTAAAACCTCATTAGAATATTCACTCACCAACATGACTACATCAGAGGAACTGCCTAAATTGTCACTTTGACATGTCTCATATCTACAAGGATATTTCACAAGTGATACAGATCCCAATGGCAGCAGGGATGTGGGGAGAACAAGAACCCATTATTGAATATAGATGTTCAATTTTAGTAAGTTTCCTTCCTTGATCTCAATGACTTTGTTGAACTTCCTTAATTTTTTGGTGGGATTCTTTCATCCTTCCATTACTAGATAAAATTTTTCTAATGAGCTTTCTCAAATAGTTTAATGTTATTTCTACTTCTTTTTGAAATAAATAAAATATTCATGAAATGAAAGGATGAGCTAGGTTTTTTTTAATTTACAAATTTGTAAATTTGCAAATACTGATCAGACACTAGCTTCCTGATTATGAGAGCATTATCGGAATCAATGTCTACTCAGATGAAATACCCACAGATACTTATATTTGATGAATTGATATAAATTCCTAAAGAGTAATCCTATTTTATGTTAGTTTGTTCAGATTAATGATTCTGTGATTCTAAACCTAGAATGTGGCCTAATGGTAAAAGCATCCATTTTAAATCAGACAGACCTAGGTTATATTTTGAATATATTTTTTATTAGCTTTGTTATGTTCAGAAAATAATTTAACCTCCTTAAGCAGTAATTTCCTCATCTGTAAATTGTGGATAATGATAGGATTTATTTTACAGAGTTTTTAATTATACATAATACCTGGCATATGAAAGACTCATTAAATGTTAATTGTCTTCCTTTTTTTATGAACAATTTAATTAAAAGTCAATTGGGATAGCACCATCAACATCTGAAAATGTTTAAAGAAATGGGACGTCAGGGCCAAGAGTCCTGGAGAAGGCTGTATAAAGTTTATTCAAGCTTAAAGAAACATTAAAGTTGTCTTGGGCAATATACAGAAAACTGTTTTTGAAAAACGTTCATAAGTCCCCCATATCCACTTCTATTAGCAAATTTAAAGGAGTAAACAATCTCATAACTTCCACATCTCACTCATTGCACTTTTGTGACTCTTAGCCTTTTTTTTTTAATGGTATATTATATTAAGAGGGACAGGAAATCACACTGTATTATTTTGTCCATACCTGTACTTCCTAAGTATGGCCATGATATTCATATTCTATTAGGAATAGATTTATTGCTTTATTTAAATATTTTAAATAGAAAAAGAGGGTTGATCAGAGTTTACATTAAAAATAAAAATTAAAGCTAACTTTTTTTTCAAAATATCTTAAAAGACATTTAAACATTTGCTCTTCTCTCCCTAGATAGGGATAAAACACACAAAAGGTAGATGGAAAAAATGTAAATGGAAAAATTGTATAGTAGTTTTCTAGGAAATTCACAGTTTGTTAAAACAGATTAACTTCTAGATCTCTGAAATAGTTAATCTATGGTACACTTGATAACAAAAACAATTAACTGAGGAACAGAGCTAAAACATGTTAAGTTATATTGTGTATTTTCTAAATTTACAATCATTTCTAAAAATTGTCATAAGTAGTGTGGATTTTTATCTTGGAAGAAGATAAATATATTTATACATGATATAAAGCATGGGGAAGAATATAGAAAATAAAAGTGCTGTACACAATAAAAGCGTGGAGAGTGGGAAACGAAGAACAATTTATTTAAAGTATATTCAGATCATCCAAACACTGCTACATTAATCTAACTTTTTTAACATCAATAATATAAATTATGGATTATAATAATACAACCAAGCTAGAAATCTTAGAACTTTAAGACCTTTAAGGTGTTCAAAACAAACAAATTCTTTCAAAATAAACAAATTCTATAATGCTAAATACATTTTACAATAAGTTCTTTTTCTTTTGCAATCTTAGAAGAGGCAAGAATAACTTTCAATAGAGCTTTATTATTGATTGTAAAATCACAGAACTTATCCTTTTCAAGGCTGAAATGATGATGGAATTTAAAATTCTTGGCAAATAATTCAAGATCATGTACTGATGTAGTTAAAAATTAAACTTGTGAACTATGGGATTTCAGCAGGCAGAAAGGAATCAAGACAGTGAGAGAAGCTGCCATAATGCCTAATTTATATGCTGGGTTATAAATTGAAATGCCTAGAGTAGAGTTATGGAACCTTTCATTATGAGCATTTTTTTCTGAGATCTACTTCCCTTTTCTTTATTTTTCTCCTCACTCTTCACCCATCTTATTAAACCCATATTGACTGCTTATCAACTTACTCTTCTCCCTAAAGAACATGCTATATTCTTGCCTCAGTTAGTTGACTGTCCTTTTGACTACCATAAGCATTTTCTTATACAGGAAAGACATTGGGAGAAGAAAAGGAGAGCAAAGAATATCTCAGATTATCAGACTAGAAAAATAAAGAGTTATTTATAAAAATCACCCATAAAGATATTGAAATTCTGACATTTCTTTTTGCTTTATAAAAAAACTTTTATTGAAATATAATAAACATGCACATTTCTTTCACCATGCAGACAAACCCATGCAATTATACCAAGAAACAAAAAAACTCCAGGACCCAATAACCTCCTATGTGTTCCTCCTAGACACTACCTTCATAACTTCTAATATACATTAGCTCTGTTGGTTTTTGTACTTTATATAAGTGGAATCATGCAGTTTATGTTTATTTATGTCTGGCTTATTTCACTCACTCCACAACATTAAACTTTCATCTATTTTGTTAAGAATAATTGTAAACAATTCATCCCCAGTTTTGTATACTGTCCAATTGTGTGAACACCAAAATGTACTTATCCCTTCAAATACTGATGAGTATTTATGTGTTTCCAGAGTGAAACATTATAAATAATATTGCTCTGAACATTCTAATGTATTAGAATGTTTACATAAGTATTCATTTCTGTTATATATTACATTGGGTTGTGAGACATACATATGTTTGACAGTAGTAGATAAGTGGTTTTCCAAAGTGGTTTTACTAATTTATATTCATATGGGAATCTATGACAATTTCAGGTACTCCACATACTTGCCAAAATTGTATTTTCTGCCTTTTTAAAACTTTAGACATTATGATAAATGCGTAGTGATTTATCATTCTGATATTCATTTTCATTTCCCTGATGACTAACTACCTATTCACATGTCTGTTAGTCATTTGTATATATTCTTTTATAAACTGGGTCATGTTTTTCTCATTGATTAGTAGGTATTCTTTATGTAACCTCTATGTGAGTAATATTGTTTGTAAAATCACGGTACATATGAATTGCAAATATCATATCTTCTCTCAACATTTGAGTTGACTTTTCATTTTCTTAATGGTGTCTTTTGATGTACAGTGTATCAGTTTTTAAAATCTTATGTTAGTGCTTTCTTATGTCCTCAAGAAATCTTTGCCTACTCCAAAGTCACAAGGTGGTTCTCCTTTGTTTACTGCTAGAAGATTTATTGTTTAATTTTCACATTTGGATTTACAGTCCATCTGGACTGGATAGTGGTCCAGATATTCATCCAAATGATTTAGAACCATTTTTTGAAAATATTAGTTTTCTCTCCACTCTACTGCAAATAAGATAACCATACAGTGGGGTCTATTTTGTGTTCTCTATTCTATTCCATTGGTCTGATTTTCTATTATTGCACCAATGTCACACTGTCTTACTGTAGCTTTATGATAGTTCTTCTTATCTGGTAGTATAATTTGTCCTCTCTTGTTCTTATTTAAGCTAGATTTGGCTACTCTTGTTTGGTCCTCTACATTTTATATAACTTTTAGAATCAGGTTTCCATTTTCTGCAAAAGAAAACCTACTGACATTTTTATTGGGATTGCATTGAATCTATGGATTAATTTGGGAAGAATTGGCATATTTACAATATTAAAGTTACTAATTGATGATTATATCTGTTTACTTAGATTTTCTTTAATTTTTAATGACAACAGTTTTTAATGAAAGGTCTTACACAATTTAATTAGATTTATTGATATATAATATTTTCATTTAAAACATTTTTTCTGTGTGTTGCTTATCTACTGAAACATAATTGAGTTTTTCAATAGACCTTGAATCCTGTAACCTCAATAAAGTTGCTTATTAATTCTAGTAGTTTGTAGATTCCTTCTTCCCCTACTTCCAACTTCTGTATACAAAATATTGTCTGGGAATTGTGACAGTTTTCTTTCTTCCTTTCTAATCACTATGGCTTTTTTGTTCTTCTTGCTTTATTGCACTGGCTGGGAAATATAGTTTGTGTAGAGGTAATGCTAGTGAATATTATTGTCTCAAACACGTATCAGGAAGAAAATTTTAAATATTTCTTCATTAAATATGAGGTTTGCAGAGGCTTTTTTTTATCAGATTGAGAACTTTCCTGCCTATTTTAATTTGCTAATTTTTAGTAGGTTGTGAATTTTACTAAATACTCATCCTATAATTTATTTTATTTTATTTTCTTCATCTACTTTTTTAATGTGTATGACTCCAAATCCAATATGTTGGATTTCCTCAAACCAAACCTGAGAGAAGTATAGATATGAAAACTCTTCATTTGAAAATATTCCTCTGAGAAACCAACAGCAGAATGGGTAAATTTGACCACCCAAGGTAAAACATCAAACTAATTTTATAGTGGGTAACTTTATATCAGTACTGCAAGGAAGGTCTAGAGACAGTGTAGGTAACACCTCAAAGTTGTTTCTTTCTAGTTCAAGGAAAGTGTAACATTTATGTTGGCTACATCTCTCACTGATTAAGTATTGCACAGTGTCGGGGGGGAGTCACCTTATATTCTTTGTGAGTCTAAGGGTATCAGCAGTCTGAGGGCATATTCCTGACAAAGAAATACAGGTGCTAACTCTTTAGAGTGAAACCTTGGGTAGTAAAGAAAAGGGTAAAGCAACCTGAAGGAGTATGGATGGAGCACTGACATCTGCTGAAGTGAATTACATACCTAACATGCATATCTGAAACAAATTCCATTTGGTCATGATATAGTATCCTTTTTATAGATTGTTAAACTTATTAAGGCAGGAAGCGTTTTGTATCCAGCTTAGCTCTTCTTGCTCAAGATTGCTTTGGTTATGCAGTATTTTTAAAGTTCCATATGAATTTTACAATAGTTTTTTTTTTCTTTTTCTTTTTCTGTAAAATGCCTTTGGAATTTCGATACAAATTGTTTTGAGTCTGTAGATCACTTTGAGTTATATGGACATTTTAACAATATTAATTCTTCAAATCCATGAACAGAGAATTTATTTCCATTTATTTGTGTCTTCTTCAATTTCTTTTATTAATGTCTTGTAGTTTTCCATATACAGGTTTTTCACCTCCTTGGTTACATTTCTTCCTTGGTATTTTATTTTTTTGACCCAACAGTAAATGAGATTGTTTTCTTAATTTCTCTGACATATTTTGTTATTGATGTGTATAAATGCAACAGATTTTTGTGTATTGCTTTTGTATCCTGAAACTTTACTGAATTTGTTTATTAGTTCCAACAGTTTTTTTAATGTAATCTTTAGGATTTTCTATATACAGTTGACTTGAGCTACAGGGGGTTTGAACTGCTTGAGTCCACTTATCCATGGATGTTTTTCCAGTGGTAAATACTATAGTATTACACAATCCGAAATTGGTTGAATTTGTGGATATAGAACCATGGATACTAAGGAACCGCATATTCGGAGGGCTGACTACTAGTTATATGCAGATTTTTGACTGTGTGGAGGGTCAGCACACTTAAGTCACACATTGTTCAAGCGTTGACTCTATAATATCATGTCATCTGCAAATTGTTGTGGTTTTACTTCTTCCTTTCCAATTTGGATGTCTTTGATTTTTTTCTTGCCTAATTTCCCTGGCTAGGACTTCCAGTGCTGTGTTGAGTAAAAGTGGTGAGAATGGGCATCTTTGTCTTGTTCTTGATCTTAGAGGAAAAACTGTTTTTCACCATTGAGTGTGATGTTAGTAATAGGTTTGACATATATGGTATTTATAATGCTGAGGTATATTTATTCTCTACCCAATTTTTTTAGAATTTTAATCATGAAAGGATATTGAATTTTGTCAAATAGTTCCTCTGAATCTATTGAGATGGTCATGTGATTTTCACCCTTTATCCTATTAAGGTGGTACATCACATTTATTAATTTGTGTATGTTGAACCACACTTGCATTCCAGGGATAAATGCTACTTGATTATGGCATATACTATTTTTAATGTACTAGTGTATTCAGTTGGATAGTATTTTGTTGAGGATTTTTGCATCTATATTAAGGGATAAAAGGGATATTGGTTTATACTTTTCTTATAGTATCCTTGTCTGGCTTTGCTTGCCTTGTCATTCTCTTCAATTTTTTGAAAGAATTTGTGGAGTATTGTCATTAATTCTTCTTTAAATATTTGGTAGACTTCACCAGGGAAGCCATTTGGTTTGGACTTTTTATGCTGGGAGGAATCTGATTACTGACTCAATCATCTTTGTTGTTATTGGACTGTTCCAATTTTCTATTTCTTTATGACTCAGTTTTAGTAGGTTGTATCTTTCTAGGAGTTAATCCATTTAAAAACATTATCCAATTTGTAGGCATATAATTGTTCATAGTAGTCTCTTATGGTTTTATGTATTTCAGTGGTATTTGTTGTAATTTCTCCTCTTTTATTTCTGATTTTATTTGTCTTCTCTCTTTTTCTTAGTTAATCTAGCTAAAACTTTGTGAATTTTGTTTATCTTTCAAAAAATCAACTCAGTTTCATTAACTTCTACTATTCTTCTTCTAGTGCCTATTTCATTTATTTGTGCTCTAATCTTTATTATTTCCTTCCTTCAGCTAGCTTTGCTTTTAGTTTCTTCATATTTTTCTAGTTCCTTGGTGCATAAAATTTAGGTTCATTATTTTTTTTATTTTTTATTTTTTTAATTTTGTTCTTTTTTTACAATTAATTAATTAATTTATTTATGGCTGTGTTGGGTCTTCATTTCTGTGCGAGGGCTTTCTCTAGGTATGGCGAGTGGGGGCTACTCTTCATCATGGTGCGTGGGCCTCTCACTGTTGTGGCCTCTCTTGTGGTAGAGCACAGGCTCCAGATGCACAGGCTCAGTAGTTGTGGCTCATGGGCCAGTTGCTCCACGGCATGTGGGATCTTCCCAGACCAGGGCTCGAACCCGTGTCCCCTGCATTGGCAGGCAGATTCTCAACCACTGCGCCACCAGGGAAGCCCTAGGTTCATTATTTAAGATCATTCTTTTTTTTTTTTTTAACATCTTTATTGAAGTATAATTACTTTACAATGGTGTGTTAGTTTCTGCTTTAAAACAAAGTGAATCAGTTATACATATACATATGTTCCCATATCTCTTCCCTCTTGCATCTCCCTCCCTCCCACCTTCCCTATCCCACTCCTCTAGGTGGTCACAAAGCACCGAGCTGATCTCCCTGTGCTATGCGGCTGCTTCCCACTAGCTATCTATTTTACATTTGGTAGTGTATATATGTCCATGACACTCTCTCACCCTGTCACATCTCACCCCTCCCCCTCCCCATATCCTCAAGTCCATTCTTTAGTACGTCTGTGTCTTTATTCCCATCTTGCCACTAGGTTCTTCATGACCATTTTTTTTCCCTTAGATTCCATATATATGTGTTAGCATACTGTATTTGTTTTTCTCTTTCTGACTTACTTCACTCTGTATGACAGACTCTAACTCCATCCACCTCATTACAAATACCTCCATTTCATTTCTTTTTATGGCTGAGTAATATTCCATTGTATATATGTGCCACATCTTCTTTATCCATTCATCCGATGATGGACACTTAGGTTGCTTCCATGTCCTGGCTATTGTAAATAGAGCTGCAATGAACATTTTGGTACATGACTCTTTTTGACCTATGGTTTTCTCAGGGTATATGCCCAGTAGTGGGATTGCTGGGTCGTATGGTAGTTCTATTTGTAGTTTTTTAAGGAACCTCCATACTGTTCTCCATAGTGGCTGTATCAATTTACATTCCCACCAACAGTGCAAGAGGGTTCCCTTTTCTCCACACCCTCTCCAGCATTTATTGTTTGTAGATTTTTTGATGATGGCCATTCTGACCGGTGTGAGATGATACCTCATTGTAGTTTTGATTTGCATTTCTCTAATGATTAATGATGTTGAGCATTCTTTCATGTGTCTGTTGGCCATCTGTATATCTTCTTTGGAGAAAGATCATTCTTTTTTCTTAATGTAGACTTAATCACTACAAACTTCCTTAGGACTGCTTTTACTGCATCTCATAAATTTTGGTATGCTGTATTTTCATCTTTGACTCAAGATTTTTTTTTTATTTCTTCCTTGACCCATTGGTTCTTTAGAATTGTGTTATTTTATAGTTTCCACATATTCGTGAATTTTCCAATTTTCCTTTTGTTAATTAATTTCTAGTTTCATGCCAATGTGGTCAAAAAAGATATTTGATATGATTTCATTCCTAAATTTGTTAAAACTTGTTTTGTGGCTTAACATATGATGTCTTGGAGAATATTCCATGTGTCCTTGAGAAAAATATGTATACTGCTGCTGTTAGATAGAATGTTATGTATATGTCTGTTTGGTCTCTAGTGTTGTTAAACTCCACTGTTATCATATTGATTTTCTGTCTGGATGATCTATTCACTGTTTAGAGTTGAGTATTAAAGTACCCTAGTATTATTTATTGTATTGCTGTCTATTTCTTTTAAAATTTGGTCCATATATTTAGGTAGCCTGATGCTGGATGCATATATAATTGCAAATGTTATATACTTTTGACCAATTGACCACTTTATCACTATATAGGGTCCTTCTTCGTCTCTTTGACGATTTTTGACTTAAAGTCTATTTTGTCTGATATAAGTATAGCCATCCCTGCTCACCTTTGGTTAGCATTTGTATGGAATATTTTTTTTTTTATCCTATCACTTTAAGCCTGTATGTGCTCTTAAAGCTAATGTGAGCTTCTTTTAGGCAGCATATAGATGGGTCTCTTATAGAGAGCCAATCCATGTCATATGATTGGAAATTTAATCAATTTGCATTTAAAGGAATTGTTGATAGGTAAGGACTTACTATTACAATTTTGTTAATTCTTTTCTGACTCTTTTGTAGTTCCTTTGTTCCTTTCTTAGTCTCTTGCTGTCTTCCTTCGTTATTTAGTGATTTTTATAGTGGTGTGCTTTGATTTCTTTCTCTTTATCTTTTGTGTATTTACTACAGACTTTTTCTTTGTGATTACCATGCAAGTTACATAAAATTTCTTATATTCATAACAGTTTATTTTGAGATAACAACGTAACTTCAATTGCATTCCAAACTCAATAGTTTTTCTCTATTCCAAACATTTTATGATATTGAAATCACAATGTATATATTTTCATATTGTGTAACCATCAACAAGCTATCATATGCAGAGTTAATTTTTATCTTTTGTATTTTTAAGTTTTATACTAGAGTTAAAATTGATTTGCACACCGTTACAGTATTAGAGTATTTTGACTTTCACTATATACTTACTTTTACCAGTGAGTTTTAAACTTTCATGTTTTCTTGTTAGTTTCCTTTTATGTGATGAGCTGTTTCTTCTGCTGTTCTCAAAATTGTCTCTTTGCTATTAAATTTTGAAAATTTGGTAATACTGTATCTTAGTGAAGACATTTTAATGTTCAATTTATTTGAATTTTTTTTGGTTTTCATGAATCTGGATGTTAATTTCCTTCCCTAGATTTAAGAAGTCTCCTGTCATTATTTCTTTAAATAAAATTTCTGCTCCTTTTTCTTTCTCTGCTCCTTTTGGGAATTTCCAAAATGCATGTATCAGTTCACTTGATGGTGTACCATAAGTCCTATAGGCTTTCTTTAACTCTTTTACTTTCTTTTCCTTTTTGTTCTTCCAACTTAATAATTTCGAATAATTTATCTTCTGATTTGCTGATATTTTTCTTTTTCTCTATTAAGTCTACTATTGAAGCTCTCTATTTTTTTTTTTTTTTAGTTCATTCATTGTATTCTTCAGCTTCAGAATTTCTGTTTTATTATTTTTACTGTTTCTTTTTTACAATTTATTTTATGTTATTATTTATTTAGGCCACACTGTGTGGCACATGGGATCTTAGTTCCCTGACCAGAGATTGAACCTGTGCCTCCTGCAGTGGAAGCTTGGAGTCCCAACCACTGAACCACCAGGGAATTCTCTATTTTTATAATTTATATCTCTTTGTTAAATTTCTCATTTTGTTCATGTATTATTTTCTTAATATCATTTGGGTGTGTATCTGTGTTATCTTGTAGCATTGAGCTTATTCAAGATCATTATTTCAAATTCTTTGTTAGAAAAGTCATAAATCTCCATTTTGGGAGATCAGCCTTGTGAGCTTTATTTTGTTCTTTTGGTGGTGTCATATTTACTTGATTTTTCATATTCCTTGAAGGCTTGCTTTGTTGTTTTCACATTTGAAGAAGCTATCATCTACTCTGGACTCTTTTTTTTTTTTTTTTTTTTTTTTTGACTGGCTTCAGGAGAGAAAGATTTCAAAAATCTGCCTGATTAGAAATTGGGGAGAGAGTGTCTTTTAGAAGTTTTCTATGGATATGTCTTCTTGTTTCCTCTTTGGGAAGAAGTTTCAGAATTTTATGTCTATACTTAATCTCACAAAGCCAGTCCAGGTGCTGATAGCTTTATGGTCTATTTTTCCTAGGGCAGTGCCCTGAAATGCTTTTTTCCATCTTCTTCCAATTTAGCAGAGTTAAATCAGCTGCTGATATTCATTTACTGTCTGCTGGGGCTCATATGAACCACCTGTGGAAGATCATGCACTGTCTGAGGGGTCCACAGGTGAGGCAATCTATGGGGTTTATTTGTGGGACCCATAGTGGGTCACTGAGATTAATGTCCTGGTTACTGTGAGTCCTTGACACTTTTTTCTACTTTTAGGGGTCTCCAGACTATCCAGTCATGTCAATCCCCTCAGTGTTTTGTGTGAGGCAAGACAGAAGTGAGCCTCTTAATTTGTGTATCACAAGGTTGGAGAAGTGGGGTGCTCACTTTATTCTCACATTCTCCCATGGGAGAAATTGCAGGCTGACAGGGCTTTCTCTTGGCACTGAGCTGTGCCCCTTTGGGAGTGAAGTGATTCAAATAAAGTGAAACTGTTCTTTTTGCCTTATTTAACCCATCTTTTCTTGGATTTTTTTTTCTCCACCCAGTTGCCAGAACCTCTTAGTTGTATTCCTCAGCTCCAATAGAAATATTCTCATTTATGAGTGATTGTTAAAATTGATGATTCAGTGAGGGTTTGGGAGATGGAATAGGAACCCCCTATTCCACCATCTTGCTGACGTCAATTCCTCCATCTGGTTTTAGTATGTCAAATGTAAAATCTTCATTATGATTCAGTTAAAATGTTTTCTATTTTTTATGTTTATTTCTTCATTGACCTGTGAATTATTTAAAAGTGTCCTGTTCAATAGACAAGTCCTTGGGGGGGTTTTCTAGGCATATAATTGCTATATATTTTTATTTAAAATACTGTGGTCAAAATACTTGAATAATTTAATCTTTTGTAATTTTTTGAGGCTTTCTTTTTTGGCCCAGAATAGGGTTTGGTTGATAAGTGTTCCATTTTCCCTAAAAAAAAGAAAAGTGAGTTCTGTCATTGGATGTGGCATTGTCTTTATAGCAATTAGCTCAAATTTAACTGAGTAGTTTTTTTTTTCTGCTTATTCTCTCATTTATTGAGAGAAAGGCATAAAAATATCCAATTCTGATTGTAGATTTATCTACTTATTGTGGCATTTTTCTGATCAATTGATGCTTTGTCTTTAGGAAATGTTTCTCTTTATCTCCCCTAATACCTCTTGCCTTGATGTCTACTTTGTCTGATACATAGTATAGTTAAACTATATTGCTTATGGTTAGGGCTTGCAAGATTTATCTTTTTTTTCATCTTTTTAGTTTCAATCTTTCTGTGTTCTTGTATTTAAAGTGTTTTTCCTTTAAGCATTGTATAGTAGGGTTTTAAATTTTAATCCATTCTCATAGTTCCATTCTTTTATTTAGAGTATTTGTTCCAATTAATCTTAATTTAATTATCAATTTACTTGGATTTTTATCATTAACTCACTAGTAATCTACATTTGGCCTACTTCTTTTATGTTCCTTTTCCCCTTTCTTCTTGTTTATTTTTAATAGGTTTTTTAATGTTCCACTTTTTTCATTTCTGTAATCTGTTATAGAAATATATCATTATTCTTTTATGGTAACTTTAGAAATTATAACACTATCCTTGACTTATTACACTCTAATACATTATAAACTTTTATAATTTCCTTGATAGTGCTAGAAGTTTAGAACTTTTAAGCCCCATTCTTTCTTCTTCATGTCTTTGTGGCTGCTTAAAATGTTGTTAATGTCTCTTTCCCTCACTAGAGGTTTTCTGTCTGGGAAATACTGAAATGAGGACAAGTAAAATAACCTCACACATAGGGTTGCCAAATGTCCACAGAGAGAAGAGAATCAGCTGGTAATCATCAGCTTATCTGGAAAAATTTCTTTTCTTTATGGAATTTTAGTTTATTTAATAATTCTTCTTGCTCATAGAGATCACTGAAATCTTTCAAAAGCTGAGCTGTAATTTATCCAGTTACATTTAGTTGTGATAGTGAGAGAGATGAACTCCTGGGATCTTCTACATCTTTTTGGGAGATGGAAGTCCTTTATTTTTTTTTCTGTTTTAAAACCATGAAACAAGTAAGTCAATATCCAATATAAATTTATCTATTTTATAAATTTATATTTTATGCTAATGAGGATTTAGATGAAAATGCACAGAGGTTTTAAGCTAGGATTCAAATACCAGTACCTTTAGTGGGGATATTATAAAGAACAATAGTTGCCTTAAAATCCCACACTATCTATGTTACTGCTTTTAAAGCAAATCACTTTTACTATTAGTAAACATATCAAATCCAGTGAGTATGAGTGTACAATGCATTTGATTTTGCACATCAGAAAATTGCATTTTCAAAATAAACTTAAGATAGCTAAAACATAGTAGTGCTCCTTGACTCCAAAATTGTTGAACAGGTTCCAGTAATCAGTAATGTGATCTATAGGCTCTCAAATGAAAAGGACTGGAAAACTGGTTTATTTTATTTCTTTGTTAATTGAACTATAGCTGATTTACACTATTATATTAGCTTCAAATGTAGAACAGAGTGATTCAGTATTTTTAAAGATTATATTCTATTTAAAGTTTTTATAAAATATTGGCTATATTCCCTGTTCTATACAATATATACTTGTAACAGCAGAAACTAACACGACATTGTAAAGCAATTATACTCCAACAAAGATTTTGAATAAATATATACTTGTAGCTTATTTATTTTATACTTAGTATCTTAAACAACTTACCCCTATTTTGTCCCTCTTACTTCCTTCTCCGCATTGGTAACCATTAGTTTGTTCTCTATATATGTGAGTTTGTTTTTGTTTTGTTATATTCATTTGTTTTTAGATTCCACATATAATTAATAACATACAACATTTGTCTTTCTCTGTTTGACTTACTTAACTAAGAATAATACCCTCCAGGTCCATTCATGTTGCTGCAAATGGCAAAATTCCATTCTTTTTTATGGCTGAGTAATATTCCATTGTATCCACATATACAACATCTTCTTTACTCATTAGTATGTTGATGGACACTTAGGGTGCTTCCAATCTTGTTTATTCTAAATCATGTTGCTATGAACATTGGGGTACATGTATCTATTTAAATTAGTCTTTCTGTTTTCTTTGAATATATACCCAGGAGTGAAATTGCTGGATTATATGATAGTTCTATTTTTAATTTTTCAAGAACCTCCATATTGTTTTCCATAGTGGGTGCACCAAATTACATTCCCATCAACAGTGAAAGAGGGTTCCCTCTTCTCTACATCTTTGTTAATCAATATTATCAAATATTGATTATTTGTTGGTTTTTTGATGATAGCCATTGAGAGAGGTGTGAGGTGATATGTCATCATGGTTTTAATTTGCATATTTCTCTGATGACTAGCAATGTTGAACATCTTTTCTTGTGTTTATTGCCATCTGTATGTCTTTTTTGGAAAACTTTCTATTCAGGTTCTCTAACCATTTTCAAATCTTGTTTTTTTGTTTTGTTTTGTTTTGTTTTTTGATATTGAGGTGTATGAGTTGTTTGTATATTTTGCTTATTAACCCTTAACTGGTCATATCATTTGCAAATATTTTCTGATATTCCATAGGTTGTCTTTTCATTTTGCCTGTGATTTTCTTTGCAGTTCAAAAACTTTTAAGTTTAATTAAGATCCATTTGGGATTTTTTTTTTTTTTTTGCTTTTGTTTCCTTTGTCTGAGGAGACAGATAGAAAAATTACACCTACTATTTATGTCAAAGAGGGTTCTGCCTATGTTTTCTTCTAAGAATTTTATGTTTTCCAGTCTCACATTTAAGGCCTTAATCCATTTTGAGCTTATTTGTGTATATTATGTGAGAAATGTGTTCTAAATTTATTCTTTTACATATAGCTCTCCAGTTTTCCCAGCACCGCGTATTGAAAACACTGTCTTTTCTCCATTGTATTGTATATTCTTGCCACTTTGTCGTAAATTGACCATAAGTGCATGAGTTTACTTCTTTGCTCTCTATTCTGTTCCATTGATATATGTGTCTGCTTTTTTGACAGAATGATTCTGTTTTGTTTACTGTAGCTTTGTAGTATAGTCTGAACTCATGTATCATGAAACTTCAGCTTTCTTCTTTTCTTGAAGATTGATTTGGCTATTTGGGGTCTTTTGTGGTTTCAAGTAAATTGTAGAATTACTTGTCCTGGTTCTCCGAAAAATATCATGGGTATCTGGATATGGATTGCATTAAACCTGTAGATTGTTTTGGGTAGTATGGACATGTTAACTATATTAATTCTTCCAATCCATGAACATGGGATATCTTTCTATTTCTTTGTATCATCTTCACTTTCCTTCATCAATGTTTAGTAGTTTTCAGAGTATAGGTCTTTCACCTCCTTGGTTAAGTTTATTCCTAGGTATTTTATTCCTTTTGATGCAACTTAAATGGGACTGATTTATTGCTTTTTCTGATCATTTTTAATATATAGGAAAGCAATAGATTTCTGCATATTAATCTTTTGTCCTTCAACTTTTCTGAATTCATTTATTAGTTTTAATAGTTTTTCAATGGAGATTTTAGGGGTTTTTATATACAGTATCATGTTGTCTGCAAATTTGGTGACAATTTTACCTCTTCCCTTCCTATTTGGATAATTTTCTTGTCTGATTGCTGTGGCTAGTACTTCCAATATGACGGTAAATAGAAATGGCATGAATGGGCATCCTTATTTTGTTCCCGATTTTAGAGGAAAACCTTCCAGCTTCTCACCATTCAGTATAATGCTACTTGGAGGGTTATTATAAATGGCTTTTATCATGTTGAAGTACGTTTCCTCTATACCAACTTTGTTGGGAGCTTTTATCATGAAAGGATGCTGAATTTCATCACATTTTTTTTTTTGCCTTTATTGAGATGATCATGTGATTTTTACCTTTTTTTTGTTAATGTGGTGTATCAAGTTGAGTCATTTGCCAATATCAAACCATCATTGTGTCCCTGAAATAAATCCCATTTGATCATAATATATAATCCTTTTTATATACTGTTGAATTCAGTTTGCTAGTATTCTCTTGAGGACCTTTGCATCTATTTTCATCAAGGATATTGGCCTGTAGTCATTGTTTTTTTTGTAGTGTCTTTGTCTGGTTTTGGTATCTGGGTGATGCTGGTCTCATAGAAATATTTGAAAGTGTTTCCTTTTCTTCACTTTTTTGGAATAGTTTGAGAACACATATTCTTTTTTAAATGTTTGGTAGAATTAACTAGTGAAATATCTGGTCCTGGACTTTTGTTTGCTGGGAGTTTTTTGATTACTGATTCAATTTCTCTACTAGTGAACAGTGTTCAGATTATCTATTTCTTCCTGATTCAGTCTTGGAAAATTGTATGTTTATAGCAATTTATCCATTTCTTCTAGGTTGTGCAATTTGTTGGTGTACAATTTTTTGTAGTATTCTCTTATGATTGTTTGTATGTCTGTGATATTAGTTGTAACTTCTTTGCTTTCATTTTTAATTTTACTATTTTGGCCCTCTCTTTTTTTCTTGATGAGTCTGGCTATAGGTTTATCAATTTTGTTTATCTTTTCAAAAAACAGTTTTAATTTGATTGATCTTTTCTATTTTTTTGGCCTTTATTATTTTATTTATTCATCTCTGATCTTTATCATTTCCTTGCTTCTGCTGACTTTGGGCTTTGTTTGTTCTTTTTCTTATTCATATACATGATAAATTGAGATTTATTTTGTTTCTTCAGGCAGGCCTGTATCACTATGAACTTTTCTCTTAGAACTTTGCTGCATCCCATAGAGTTTAAAAGGCTGTGTTTTCATTCTCATTTGTTCTGAGGAATTTTCTGATTTACTATTTGATTTCTTCATTAAATAATTGCTGTTTTAGTAACGTGTAGTTTAGTCTCTGGACGTTTGTATTTTTTGCATTTTTCTTCCTGTAATTGATTTCTAGTTTCATACTGTGATGTTTAGCAAAAATGCTTGATATTATTTGCATCCTCTTAAATTTCTTGAGACTTGTTTTGTAGCCTAGCAGGTGACCCGTCCTGGAGAATATTCCACGTGTGCTTGAAAAGAATGTAAATTTTCTGTTTTTGGATAGAATGTCCTATAGATATCTAGTAAGTCTAACTGATCTAATGTGTTATTCAAGGCTATAGATGACTTTCTGTGTAGATGATCATTCCATTAATGTAAGGAGGGTGTTAAAAATGCCCTACTATTATTCTATTATTGTCACTTTCTCCTTTTATGTCTAAGAATATTTGTTTTATATATTTAGGTGCTCCTATATTAGGTGCATATATGTTAATGAATGTTATGTATTTTTTCTGTATTGATCCCTTTATCATTATATAATGCCCTTCTTTTTCTTTTGCTATAGACTTTGTTTTAAAATCTATTTTGTCTGAGTATCGCTACCCAACTTTTTGTCATTTCCATTTGCATAAAATATCTTTCTCCACTCCCTCATTTTCAGTCTGTGTGTCTCTAGTTTGAAGTGAGTCTCCTTTCCTTTTTTAGAAATATCATTTTAGATTACTATGGATAACTGAGTTGTAGTCACAATTATCCCTGCCTGTGGCTGTAAGGGAAAAAACTTGGAATTAATAGATTATAAAGCTTGGACACTATAAACACTGTAACATGCATTGCAAGATGTGAGTATGTGACATTCTTTCTTTTCTTGAGACAAGAGGAGATGTAGTATTCTAGCTAGTTAGGAAGAGACTTACATTGCTTTTTTTCTTGTTGCAAAAATAATAGTTAATTTAAAAGTAAAAATGGAGATAATAATGGTGTTACAGGAACTAGATAAAAGGAAATTAAGAACATCCTTGTTCATTATAATTCCTTTCTCATACCTTGATTCATGAGTCTGCTAGAAAGACACACTCTGATATAGAATTAAATCTGGGGTCCTAAGCTTTTCTCAAAGGGCATGTATTTTTAAGTTCTCCAAGATTTTGAGAACTTAGGGTTAAATCAGAAAATGTATGTGTGTCTGTATGGAGGTGAAATGTGTTTTGATATTTTGTAGAGGTTTACTTTTTCTTTGTGGGAAAATTTGACAAACTGCACTAAGCAAGGAATCTTTACTTGTAAGCATGTGTAAAATTTTTTTGAGGTGCTGCATTCTGGCACAGAAAAAGAGTACTTCATCATGTTCTTCTGAAACAGGATCATGAGATGTTCCAACTGAGAAGAACTGACAGCTCCAACAGGAAGGCTTCTTTTTATCCCACCTTCTTGTCAAACCTCCAACTGACAAACACATTACTTTCCTCACAGTTAATTTTTGGACAATGATTTTTGAGTTGGAGATATCAAATACATGAAATAGGAGTATGAATTTTCTACTCACAGCTTAAACATTCATCTCTGAGTACTGCAGTCCTCTAATGTAATAAAATGGTGATATTGTGGCTTACTTTTATCCAGTGCTTATCATGTGCCAGGTTATGCCAGCACTTCATGTATTTCATCTCCTTTAATCTTTATAACAACTTTATCTGATTGCATTTTAGTGAAGATTAGGGTCAGTCATGATGGGTAGGAAACACAAAGAAACAATGGCTTAAACAAGTAGAATTATTTTTCTCACTTAAATGTCCCACAGTAGAAGGTTGTGGTCATCATTAGTGTCCTTTGTTGACATTTATGATCTTCTCCTTCCAGGTACAGCATAATATTATACTTCTCCATGCCCTTGGTGTTAGGCATGGCCAAATGACTTGTCTTAAGCAATTAAATATGAGTGGAAGTAATGTGTCATTTCTTGGGAGAAGTCTTAATAACTGGTGCACACTTCACTTTATTCTCTTTCTCTTACCTCTAACAATGATGCTGTAATGTGGTGAAGGCTCCATCATCCTTGGCCTCTGATTTAAGTCATCATGGAGCAGAGCCTTTTGCTGATCCAAGATGGAAAAGTAGAATGAATAGGAAATAAACCTTTCTTATTTTAAGCCTTGTCCTTGCTTGCTCTTGCTGACACAAACATTAGGGGCTGGAATGATGCTCTGTAGTGTCAGAGACCCAGGCTCTATGTGTCTCACTGCTTTAATATGTGTGACTTCTATTCCCATATACACCCCATGATCCAATATGGGTGCTTTAGGTCAGGTCATAATGTTTGATTCACAGTAATGAAAGTATGGAAGGGATTGAGAAAATTATTCTCTGCTCTTTAAGGATGCTTCTTGAAAACTGCATGCATCACTTCCATGTACATTCCATTTGCTATTACTTACTGATATGGTCACACCAGTGGGGAGGAGAGTTTGAGAAATGTGTGTTGTTTTTTATTTTTTTTTTCCCCAAGTGACCATATACTCAGTTGAAAATCATGTGTATTACTTTAAAGGAAGGGGAGAATCGATAATAAGAGACAACTATCAATCTCTAAAACTGTAGTTCTGACGAACTTCCCCATTTTATAAATGAGAAAACAGGGAACAAGGGAGATTAACTTAGTCAAGATCACACAGCTAATAATTGATGGTACCTGATTAAGAACTTGAGTCACATTACTTGAAAGCCTGTGTTTTTAATACAATACTATACTACTTTCACTGTTAATCTGTAGAAAATAAACTCCTTTTTAATAGCAAAAAATGTTCTATAGGATTCAAATTGATTTGACATTTCTATTTTCTTCCCTGATCCTCAAATTTGGAATAGAAGATCTGACTGTAATTGCCAGTCCTGATACAACCAGACCAGTTTTTGAAATTCACAGATTAGGAGCAGAAGTAGCTCAGCCAGCTCAATATATCTTCCTCCTTAGTTACATTAATTTTGAAATACTAGTTCCAGGACCAGCTTGTTAGTTATAGATAGGCTTAATGGCTAAGGAAGAATACAAGCATAAAAAAAATTTTGAGTCTTAGAGATCATATTTTATATATCTCTTTAAAATGTAAACTCCATTTCAGAAATAGATAAATTTTAAATAAAAGTTTAAGTTGACTGACTAAATCATTCAATAATTTTTCTACCTTTTTTTAATAGAGTGTGGATGATGTTCATAATCCTTTAAAACTAACTATCTCTCAATATTTCTTATACTAATTCAATTTCTTTCCTATTTATAAGTTATATTTATCAGTGTTTTCCAGATGTAGTAAAGAACTTTTTCTCACTGTTCAGTGAAATAATCAGGAAAACTTTAGTGAAAGATTATATTAAACATACTAATTTATACTAAATGATTTTTAATTACAATTTGAATTACTCTGGCTATAATCCATTCCCTGGACTAAGAATTCTGTTTAAATTTTCAGTATATTATATATATTTAAATATAAAATTATGAAAAGCAGTGAGGGCTTCCCTGGTGATGCAGTTGTTAAGAATCTGCCTGCAAGTGCAGGGGACAAGTGTTCGAGTTCTGGTCTGGGAAGAGCCCACATGCCACAAAGCAACTAAGTCCATGCACCACAAACAAATAAATAAATAAATAAAATTTTATGCAGTGACATTATATAAATACAGCTCATTTCTTACTGGAGATCCTGGCTCACTTATGTTATTGTACATAAAAATACATATTGACACTACAGAGGAAAGACAGGAAATATATGCAGAGAGAAAAATTTCTTTTTTCTTAGCTTCTGAAAAGTGATGCTGTCTCAGTAATTATATTTACTAATGTCACAATGTTTTCATTCTCAGAGTAATATAAAGGTTGGTAGAAATTGTTCACCTTTTATATCTTGTCCTTGGTGACCCTCTCTGGTCTGGCAGAACATGAAACTCTTAATCAAATAGTCAGTGACTGTACAGTGTAAGTTGATTTATGATGTTAGAAGTTACATGAATTCCTCAGCTCAGCCAATTACAAAGTGGTTTCGTTTAATCTTAATTCACAGGAATATGTCTACAGCTTAGGCTAATATTTATGGCACATTGCCTGATGCAGCAGCCATCAGAAGGCTTTTGGTGGTGGGAGTATTGAGTTGGCAGTCTAGAATTCCAGAGCAGATATCAATCAATAGGGAAAGAATTTAGGAAGTGCCAATGAACTAAGGAGCTGTCATGCTGCGATTTCTTCTTTAAGTACAGTACAGTGTTCACTCTGATATGTACTGAGGAATATAAAGTATATCAAGAAACAAAAGGAGTACATAACTCACTTTAATGCTTGTGGAATAGGTAAAATGAATTCTCCCAGGAGATGTATCATTGACATATAATGTTTTAACCAAAATTCCAATCTTTGTGTTCAAACTAACTTGTATCTTCATTTGCATCAAACATCAAGTATAATTTGATAAGGAACATAGGACTTTAAAATAATTCTGTAAATTCAGAAATGAACAAATTCTTCACTTAAGAAATTGGAGTAATTGTATACATCTGTATGGTATTTAATAGTACCAAAACTAGAGTAACCAAGCCTGTTTTTCAACCTTTCTTTTCTTACCATGCATAATACCTTATTTTATTTACTCATCACAAAACTCTATATGAGAAGTAGGTTTACAAAAGATAATATTCTTTCTTTTCTCTAATATGAAAACTGCATCTCAGAGAGATTATGTGGCAAAAATAAGGTTCAAAACCAAAACTTCAAATTTCTAAATTCATGAGAAGTTCATGGCTTCCAAAATATATCATAATAGTGCCTAAGGGCATGCAAACAAAATTGTGAAGAAAGAAAACTGCAAGCGTGTTTTACATTGCCTCTTTTCCTGTCTGTGTCCGTCTCCTTTCTTTTAGTATCTTTACTCACTATTTTCTTCCTTCTAAATAAAACTTATGTGCCATGACACCCGGATTCTGAGAAGCTAAAAATGAGTTAAATAATCTGAAAAATTATTATGTGTATTTTGTTTACATTAGATTAGATGCACAGCTTCCATAGTTATCTACATTTTAAAAAAGCATCCTAGACTACATTCTATACGTTATATTAATCCAAAGGTATGAATGATGATGGAAGAAATTGCATATCTTGTAGCTAATGAGTTCTCCAATAATTTTTTCAAGTTAATTTTCACCAGTATACTTACATGGTCTAGCATCTCCATTCTTAAATAAACCTCTTTTGATATCCAGTCTTTCTACAGTGGAGTTACTGTAGTCACTGCATCCACTTAATTACTTCATATTCTCTCTTCAGCCTATTCCATTCTGGCTTCTGCTCCATCACACCACTGGGACAACACTTGTCAATGTCATGATATCCATGTTGCTAAATCCAATGGTCAATTTATTTATCTGTCCTTCTTTTATCAGTATTTGACTCAACGAACCAGTTCCTCCTTGAAAGAATTTCTTATCTTGGCTTTTATGATCTAATCCCTTTTTCTAGGCTTTTTGATGATCTTTCTTCCTTTATTTAATCTTTATTCTATTGTCTCTTCTTATATATATGAGAAAAGAATACACACATATTTTCAAGGTTTGGATTCATTCATCATTGGATCAAGTAATTCATTTCTATGTCTTTGAATATCTTTTTATGTACTTATGACTCCAAAATCTATATTTGCATTCATGATCTTTCCTTGTACACCAGATTAATGTTTAACTTCCTACTGAACATTGTCACATGATTGCATGCTACCTTCATTCTTTCCTGTACCAAATGAATGATCCCTTAATCTCATTATTTCAGGCAAATAATCTAAAAGTTAACTCTGATTCCTCTATTTAACCTATTCTCTTTATCAAAACAATCAACGGGTTCTATTGAGTCTACCTCAAAAACCTATGCCAAATGCTCCTGCTTCTTCCATCAATCTTTTTACTTACATCTAAGCCATGATCATGTTTTATGTGGGCTAAAACAATAGTTTGCTTTAGTCCTCTTGCTTCCACACTACCTTTATATTATGCAATTTTCACACAATACCCTGAATGACTTTCTAAGATAGTAATTAAATCTGTCATTCTCCTCCTTAAGCTTATGCTTATCATTACACTCAGAATTAAATTTTAACTCCTTATTCGGGTTATAAAGCCTTATATGGTCTGCCCCCTGCTATTGTTCTCAACTTTGTGTAATACAATTCTCCACTCTTTCAGGACAGTGTAGTCAGTGTTCTTCTTTCTGCTCTAGAAACATCAAAGTTTAGGTTCTTTGAACAATCTCTTCCTTCGGAATCTGGTTTTCCTCCTGATATTTGAATGGACTGACTCATTCTTGTCATTTAAAACTTTGCCTAAATTTTATAGCTCAGAGAGCTCTTATCTGACTACCAATCTACAGAAACCATCAGTAACTCCACCACATCACCCAGTTTTGTTTTTCAGCATAGCATTCATATTATCTTGATATTATCTGTGTTTTATTTGTTGTCTAATTAATTCACTAATCAGCGTGTATATCTTTTTATTTTATATCCGTCTTCTCATAGTGTGTATGCCCCTAGTAAGCAGGATATGTCCTGCTTTATTCTTTGGGGCATTACTAATGCCTAGTACATAAACATGGATGCTCAAGAAATATTTGTTTAATAAGTAGAGTTAAAATTTTTCCAGATGTTCTCAATCTAGTTGGAGATAGTGATTCATCTTAGGGTTTTTCTTCATCTTATCCTCTTTTATCTTCTGATGGTTGAGATAATCACTCAACTGAGTGGCCTCTCTCTCTCTCTCTCTCTCATATATATGTATATTCTCAAGGTTTGGCATATATATATATATATATATATATATATATATATATATATATATATATATATAGTCTCCATTTCATTCTTTTTATATGTGGCTTGACTGAGACAGTCACTTTCAGCATCCCGACTAGTGAACCTGTTCAAACAGATGTCATTGGGACCTTATTCCTTTTCCATTTGCTTCTCTGTCAGGTGCAGAGTGGAACATAATTATGTCTTCACAGGTTGTTTTGTAACTAATGTGATCTTTCTGATGTTCACTGTGGGTCCTGAATGGATATATACTGAGTATTAATTGACCTATCTTCTTAGTAGCAGTACTATTATTTCTGTTTGTGTAGTAGCACCACATCTTATACTTGATCTTAGATTTGATGAATTCTGATTGGTCTAATTCAATAAATGCTGTGTGGAATATGAATTAGTTCTGAGATGGACAGCTCAGTCAGGATTAACCTCAGGACTTTAGCTGAAAATGCTTGGATATGGGATTTTTGTACCCATTGGATGTGAATAAGAAACTTTAACCTGGTGCCCATTTTGGGACCACAAGGGGCAGCTTCCCAAGAATGAGCCAACAAAGAGAAGTGAGGTGAGAAATAGTTCCTGTTCACTTTGTTTGAACCACAAGAATAAATTTCACAAGAAATCAATCATGTTTATAAACTTCTCAGTTATATAAGCCTTTCTTGTTTCTTTTATTGTTAAATTCAGTTGCGATGTGCCGTTTTGTTGAAAGAAACTGAAAATATTGTGTCTTTCCTGGTAAAATAAATCACATTCATTTGAGTGTAAATTACAGTGGCAATCTAACATGGAGGCTACTTTATTAAGAATATTAAACTATATTGATATAAATTATATTAAATCCTATACAATACATTTGTGCTTAAGTGATGTATAAAGTCTCTTCTCCACAAACAAATAAAAGTCCACAACTGACAAAACAACAAATAAAATATTCTTTTGATTCCATTCCTCTTATTTTCTCAAAGACATTGCTTTATCAATCACACCTTTTGAATTATCATTTTCCCTCCTTTACTTATTGACAGGTAGTTGGATTGTTAACCGTATCAAAGATTTTTATGCAAGAAGGACTTTTGGGAGATAAAAATATGATATTATCAGGAAAGATGTCTGTTCCGACATTTGACACAAAAACTCAGTAGCAAAGAGACTTTGAGTTTTCATTTGAATTTTTACCTATTGAGAGGTGGACTTTATTAATTCCCACCTTATTCTGCTGCCCAATCCTATAATTACTTTGTAGTCATCACTATCTTTCCAGAGTAGTGGAATTTGACAATCTTTTTTTTTTTAATTGAAGTATAGCAGATTTACAAAATTGTGTTAGCTTCAGGGGTACAGCAAAGTGATTAATTTATATATTTTTTCAGATTATATTCCGTTATAGGTTATTACAAGATATTGAATATAATTTCCTGTGCTATAGAGTAAATTCTTGTCGCTTATCTGTTTTATGTATAGTACTTTGTATCTGTTAATCCCATACTCCTAATTTGTCCCTCTCTCCCTCCCTCGCCCCTTTGGTAACCATAAATTTGTTTTCCAAGTCTGTGAGTCTGTTTCTATTTTGTATATAGATTCATTTGCATTATTTTTAGATTCCACACATAAGTAATATAGTATTTATCTTTCTCTATCTGACTTACTTCAATATGTATAACATTCTCTAGGTCCATCTATGTTGCTGCAAATGGCAATATTTCATTATTTTTTTATGGCTGAGTAATAGTCCACTGTATACGTACAGCAAATCTTCTTAAGCCAATAGTCTGTTGATGAGCACTTGGGTTGCTTCCATGTCTTGGCTATTGTAAATAGTGCTGCTACGAACAATGGGGTGCATGTATCTTTTTAAATTAGATTTTTCATTTTTTTCCAAATATATGCTCAGGAGTGGGATTGCTGGATCATATGGTAACTCTATTTTTAATTTTTTAAAGAACGTACAAGCTGGTTCCATAGTGGCTGCGCCAATTTACATTCCCTAACAGTGTAGAAGGGTTCCACTTTCTCCACACCCTCTCTAGCATTTATTATTTGTAGATTTTTGATGATGGCTATCTGACCTGTGTGAGGTGATACCTCACTGTGGTTTTGATTTGCATTTCTGTGTGAGGTGATACCTCACTGTGGTTTTGATCTGCTGAAAAAACACAAGTGAAAATGATTGGTGCTGAGAGGATGTGAACAGGAGTCAACAATATCTGCCACAACTGCCATATTTTCAGGTTAGTCCCCTCCTATAACTCATTTACCTGCCCAGCAACTTAGATATCTAATAATCATCTCAAACCAACATGCTTAAAAGCCCCCACTGATTTCTATGCCTGAAAACCTGTTCTTGCCTAGAATTCTCCCATTTCTGTAAGTTGAAATTCCATTCCTTTAGTTGCTCAAACTTTGATGCTCCGCTTTCTTTCAGACTCTACATCCAGACTGCTAGCTTATCAGGACTGATTCTCAACACTTCCACTGCCACTGTCATCTCTCACATGGATTATTACAATTGTCTCCTAACTGGTCTTCTGTTTCCATCCTTGCTCTTGCTCTTCTTACAGTCTTTTATCTATAGAACTATAAAGATGATGATTTAACTTTAAATCATACTATGCCAAGGGCTTCTCATCTCACTGAAATTAAAAGCCAAGGTCCTAATAATGACCCACAAAGTACTAAGTAATTTTACCCTCAGTCACCAAACTGATCTCATATTTGACCACTCTCTTATTTGTTTACTCCACTCTAGCCACACTGTCTCTCTAGCGTTTCCTTAAACGTATCAAGCTTGTCCACAGGATTTTACATTGCTGTGTATTCTTTTTGTATTATTTATACCAGATGGCCACATCACTCACTTCAGGTCACCTCTATTAGTCAATTTTATATTATTAGATAGTCTTCTTTATGGAAAGTTACATAACATGTTCCATCATTTTTTCTCCCTTTAACCTTATTTTCTCCCATCATTACTTTTTATCATAATTTGATAATATAAAAATTTCTATATGAGCAGAGACTTTGTTCTGATATAAGATCTAGAAAGGTTTGTGGCACTGATGAATTGTGAAAAAAAGTTAGAAGAAAAGGAAACGATTTTCTAATACTATAAATAAATTTCTTGTCTTTTGTAGTTTTTCAGGTTAATTTATACTTGCCTCAAATTTGAATGCATGAGTGTAAGATATATAAATAAGTCACACATAAAATCATGTCTTCTGTGGTATACCTATAGATTAGGATATACATAGAAGAAAATAAAACAGTGCAATATGTTTTAAAATTACTTTGGCTTTTTATTTTTATGTTATAATTTATAACTAAGGAAAGATATTCTTTTGAAAGAAAAGGAGAATAGAATTTATTTATTTTTTTATTAAAATATTACAATGTTTTATTAAATATTACTATTAAAATATTACTATGCTAGAAAATTTCTAGAAGATACTCCACTGTGTATTATTCAATCTTTAGTATCTGTTTGGAAAAATAATAGTAAATTTACTAGAAGAAGAGAGTATGCTGCTCAGTTTCTTTTCACAAAAATATAGTAGGCATTACATATAATAGTTTCACAAGATGCTGGAATAAGAAAGAATGTGAAACTGTAGAGAACACATAATAAAAATTTAATGATCATGGTATATCCAGACAATGGAATATTGTTCAATACTAAAAAGAAGTGAGTTATCAAACCATGAGGAGCCATGAAAGAAACATAAATGCATATTGCTAAGTGAAAGAATCCAATCTGAAAAGTCTACATATTGTATGATTCCAATTATATGACATTATGGAAAAGGTAAAACTATGGAGACAATTAAAAAATCAGTGGTTTCCAGAAGTGGGAGGAGTAGGGAGAGATGAATAGGCAGCACACAGAGGAGTTTTAGGGCAGTGAATATACGCTGCATAATATTATAATGATGGGTATATGTCATTACATATTTGTCCAAATCCATAGAATGCACAACCCCAGGAGTGAACACTAAGGTAAACCACAGACTTTGGGTAAAATATGTAACATTCTGGTGAGTGATGTCGATAATAAGGGAGGCTATGCACGTGTGAGGACAATGTGTATGTGGGAATCCTCTGTACCTCCCTCTCAATTTTGTTGTAAAACAAAAACGTCTCTAAAAAAATAAAGTCTTTAAAAATTCAGTGATCAGAATTACTGTAATTGGTCTTATTCTATTATATTTCTCTTTACATTTTAGCTTAGTGAGTCTTGGCAGAAAGATGTGTTCTAAAAGAATTTTTCTGATATTTGAGGGAGGTCAGATTTACATTCTTCTGTTAAAATTTTGTTGAGAGAGATTATTTATTGGCATTGTACTAGGTTCTTTTGACACAAAGGCTAGTATAAGAGATGACTTGTTTTGCCATTTATTGAAGAATGAAGAAAGTAATAATAACAGTACTTTGCGTTAAGCACTATAGAGGTAGGTGTTGAGGGTTCCCTGTGGGGGGTGGGGGCGGATAAAATCACATTGTTACATTGGGAACGGTTTGCCAGAAGAGGATGCTGTGGGGCTCAGTATAGGGTCAGAAAGAGATAAAATGCTGTGCAAAGGTTTCAATGCATAAGCCTGCGATGCCAACTCAGGAAACTCCATTTATTTTTGTTAAGCTGTAGTGAAGAATAAATAAGGGGAAGCAGCAAGAAATATACTGATATGATTATGAAGGGCTTATATATCTAGGTAGGTGTTTGAATTTTATACTAACATTTGTGTATTTGGGGGGGGCTGCACCCCACGGCATGTTTGATCTTAGTTTCTCAACCGGGTATCAAACCCGCGTCCCCTGCAGTGGAAGGGCAGAGTCTTAACCACTGGACTGCCAGGGAAATTCCTAACATTTATGTATTTTTTAAGGAGACTGATACTTTGCATTCTAGAAATATCACTGTAGGAGCAGTTTGGAGGATAGTTGGAGGAGAGGGCATACTGGAGGAAAATTAGGAGAGATTTTTATGATTCAGGAGATACTAATGAATACTGGTCTTACGTCATTGTTAGTGAAATGTCGAAGTATATAATTAACATATTTTAGAAAGATGGAATGTTCAGGGTTTACACTGATTGGATGTGGGGAATCAGCTATAAAGAGGCATCTAGGATAAATTTTATCCTAAGTTAGACAATTTTTTCACTAGTATTACTGTCTACTGTGATTGGAGATAACAGAAGAGAAATGTTTGGGGAGCAGGGAAGGGGAATGGGGTGATAAGATGATAAGTTCAATTGAATGTAATGTGGAATATTCAAGTAAAATGTTTAATAAGCAGTTAGTTATGTATTTCAGGAGCTCATTGGAAATAAGGCTGCTGAGTAAATGTATATTTGTGTGTCATCAGAAAGTTATTGACTGTTGCAAGCTTTGGCTTGGAGAAGCTTACTGTGATATCAGAGCATGTGATACTAGCATTTAATGATGATTACAAGAAGATTGGCTTACAAAAGGATACTGATAATCAGCAGAGGCTAGGCAAATAGAATATCACCAGGAGAGAATGGGGAGAAAGTTAAAACTGTATGTGTATAAATATGTTTAAGGTTTTTTGCCCTATGATCTGCCTTGCCTGATGTCCTTCTATTGTTGTTGTTGTTGTTCTTTAGAATGTCAAAAAGATTTTGAAACTTTAATAACACTTAATGGTAATGAAAAATATAAGGGTAATTTTCTCAGAAGAGTGATTCTTAACATTTTGGGAAATTTGATAATCTGATGATAGATGTGAAGTCTATACCAAAGGAAAAATCTACATACTGACTGTGTTTGTCAAAGTTTTAGGCTCATTGATTTAGAGAATGATTTTTTTTCCCATTCCTATCGCAGAAAAGAGTTCATATTCTTATGGGACAGGCAACAGTAGTTATGGTCTTACTCAAGAGAATGTGTTAACTCTTCTGCTCTCTGCCATAATATAGTCAAAAGGGACTTGTACCATCCAGTTTCCCCAGAATATCATTTTGGGATCAGATTAAAAGATGTGACAGTTATATTGTGACATCTGAGATCCAGTGAGTGTGAGATAAATTCTATGAAAATTCATAGGCTTGACACATCAGTGGAAGTTTTTAGGGGTTGAATAATTTGAAGAATGCTGAAACATCCTTCCAATGTAAAGTATAAATGATTGCATCTCACAACTTCCACTAGTAAGAAGGCAGTATAAGGGGGGATAATGTAATATCATAATTGGGAATATGCTTTAACATATTATGGAGGAACAAGGAAAGCTATAGTCTTTAAGTGAGAGTAGAAGAAGAAAGGACTCTGAAATAGGTCCAGGCTGTGATGTCAACAACCCTGACATTTGCATCATGCTCTCTGGCAAACCCTATATTATTAGGGGTAACTCTGGTGGGAAAATACGCCATGTGAATTTTATGTCACATTCAACTGGGAGAATTACAGTATAGATCCTAGAATTCTGGAGCTGTGCCATACCATGGACAGCAGCAAATTCAACACCATTCAAAGAAAAAGTGCCTTGGTAGATATGACTAAAGGACATCAAATGACAGTGTTGTCGGAACAGTCCATTATGAGCTGAATTATCTCAGACTAATCATTTCATAAGGGTGTATGAGTGAGGAACAGGGTCAGGAGAGGAGGAATAGCAGTAGTAAAATTCACAAGCTAGAAGTGAAGTAATACATCTGGGATGGGCATAAGAGGGCCAGAGAGTACATGTAAGTTGCATGAGCAAGTAGCTCAACTCCACTGTCATTTACCACTTGGTTGGATGTACCACTCTCTCAGCTTACACTGGTTTCCTTAAGATCAGCTGATGGAACAGGAAAAAGTCCAAACTTGATTCAGGACTTGGTTAGCTTGGTATATGGATGTGAGCTGAAGATGAACTGCTGCTGCCTTATAGCCCTGCTCAGGTATGGCCTTGAAAGGCAGTAATGAGGAGAAATTCTCCCAATGTGAAGATCTTCAGGTGGTGTACCTGGTCACTCATTTTGTATGAAAAGAGAAATAGCTCATGTTAAGAATATGTATGAGCCATGGAGAATGACTAAGCTGTTGTTCAGAGACCTGGAAAAAAATATTGAAAGATCAGTGACAAAGAAATTTGAAGAGGAGGCATGTGGATGGGCTATGGGGGTGAGAACAAAGAGTCAATATCACCAGAAACAATATATCACAAAATAGGCCCTAACCAATAAATAAAGAATATGATGTGGCTAGCTGATATCAGTCAGACTCTATCTTCAACCATACCTGGTGCCAGCACAATAGGTTTCTGATCAGGGAAGCCATGGTAAAAGAGATAGAGGCTATGCGTGGAACAAATTAAGGCTATTTCCACTGCCAACTATACAACCTGACACATATAAAACAAACACCCAGGTTGGGCACCTGATACCACCCCAACCTTCAAGAAAGTCAGCTAGCCAACTTCCAACTTGGATATATGAAATTGATTTACTTTTTATCAAAATTGATATATTTTGGTCACAAGTGTGCCTTTCTTGCACACAGCCTCAGATAACACTTTTAACAAGGACTTTCAGATTATTTGTTGTATAGTCACAGCTTCTCATCTGACAGAATGATGGAACAGCCTTGTTGAAAGCAGAGCTAAGGAGCTAGCTTGGAGAAAATATCCTGCAGAAATGCAACATCATCCTGCAAGACATAGTATATACATTAAATCAATAATCATTATATGATGCTGTGTCTCCAGTAGGTAAAATACACTGACCCAAGAACCAAGGGGTTGAAGTATGAGTGGCTATGTTCCCCATGATCCACTTGGAGAAATTTATACATCCTGGTCTTACAACTCCAGAATTTGAGACTTCTTCTCAGATCGGGATCCCTCTAGCAGTGAACATATCTAGATTCCCATTAAATTTTAACCTGTGACTGCTACCCAGTTACTCTGAGTTCCTCATGGCAAAGATTAGTAGGAAGGAAAGGAGTCACAATTGTGGTAAGGGTAATTGACCCTGAAGGTCAGGAGGAGTAGTTGAGTAATAGGAGCAGAAAAAAGTCCCAAACATTTGAGAACATTCCTGAGGATGAGGGTAATTATAATAGGTAGTAGAGGATGAGGAGTAAGATGATAAATTTAGCTTGGCGGATGTTGTGTTGTACTGCCCAGATTCAGGCACCCATTTCCCAAGTTGCTATGCCTATTGTATACAGATGGTTCACAGCTAAATCTCTCCCAGGAAATTCCTTTGGCTTGCTACACTGAAAGTTCTTCTCCCTTGCTGGAGAAAGCCAGAATCCAATGGCTGGTTGAAGCAGGAGTGCAAAGGCACAGACCCCTTGCTTTGATTTGGGACAACTCCAAAGCTTCCATTTTCCTAATTTTTCACTCCTTCCCAGATGTTTTTTCTCTAGAGTACTCTCTAACACATTCTTGCACCCAAATCCCCTCACAGCATTTGTTTCCTGAACAACCTTACCTGAGACATTACTCTTGCTGCTTTAAAGCTTTCTCAAAACTTTCTAAAGATACAAAAATAAAATGAACTTTTCAAAAGCAGAATTTCTGTACAGCTTTATTAAGAATTAATTGACATACAATAAACTTCACATATTTCAAATGCACAATTTAATGAGTTTTGACATATGTATATGCCCATGAAACCATGCTCAAAACAACATACTGAACGTATCCATCATCCCCAAAGATTCCTTGTGCCCCTTTGTAATTCCTACCTTCTATTCCACTCCCCTTGCCACCCCAAAGCAACCGTTGATCTGCAGACTGTCACTATATATTACTTTGTATTCTCTGGAATTTTATGTAAATTGAATCATACAGTATGCAATCTTCTTTTTTGTCTTGCTTCTTATACTTAGCATAATTATTTTGAGATCCATTACATGGTACTGCATGTATCTATAAATGTATTTCCTTTTTTTAAAAATTATTGATTATCCCATTGATAATGCACAGTTTGTTTTCACTTTCATTCATTGATGAACATCTGGGTTGTTTCCAGCTTGGTGTTATTACAAATAAAGCTGCTATGAACATCCATGTACAAATATGTGTATAAACATATGTTTTAATTTCCTTTGGGTAATAAAGACTGGATTGGCTGGATCATAGATGAGGTGTATGTTTATTTTTTTGTTTGTATGTTTTGTTTTTTCTTTTTTTGAATTTTATTAATTTTTATACAGCAGGTTCTTATCAGTAATCTATTCTACACATATCAGTGTATATATGTCGATCCCAATCTCCCAATTCATCCCACCGGAGGTGTAAGTTTAATGTTTTGAAACATATCAAATTATTTTCCAAAGTGGTTGTGCCATTTTTCATTTACACTAGTGGTGCATGTGAGTTCAAGTTCCCATACATTCTCACTAACACTTGATATAATATTTGTTTATTTTATAAATAAATATAATTACTTGTTTATTTTTAAATTTTATGGGAGTATAGTTGATTTATAATGCTCTGTTAGTTTCAGGTGTACAGCATAGTGATTCAGTTATACATATACATATATTTATTCTTTTTCAGATTCTTTTCCCATATAGGTTATTACAAAATATTGAGTAGAATTCCCTGTGCTATACAGTAGGTCCTTGTTGGTTATCCATTTTATATATAGTAGTGTGTGTATGTTAATCCCAAGCTCCTAATTTATCCCTTCCCCTCCTCCACATTTCCCCTTTGGTAACCATAAATTTGTTTTTGAAATTTGTGTGTCTGTTTCTGTTTTGTAAATAAGTTCATTTATACCATTTTTTAAAAATTAGATGCCACTTATGAGTGATATCATATGATATTTGTCTTTGTCTGACTTCACTTAGTATGATAATATTGATGTCCATCCATGTTGCTGTAAATGACATTATTTCCTTCATTTTCGTGGTTGAGTAATGTTCCATTGTATATATGTATCACACTTTATCCATTCCTCTGTTGATGGACATTTAGGTGGCTTCCATGTCCTGGCTATTGTAAATAGTGCTGTACATTGGGGTACATGCATCTTTTCGAATTATGGTTATCTCCAGATATATGCTCAGGAGTGGGATTGCTGGATCATATGGTAGTTATATTTTTAGTTTTTTAAGGAACCTCCATAGTGGTTGTACAAATTTACATTCCCACCAACAATGTAGGAGGGAGCTTTTTTCTACACACCCTCTCCAGCATTTATTTTTTGTAGACTTCTTGATGATGGCCATTCTGACTGGTGTGATGTGTTACTACATTGCAGTTTTGATTTCTCTGATAATTAATGATCTAAAGCATATTTTCATGTACTTTTTGGCCATCTGTATGTTTTCTTTGGAGAAATATCTATTTAGAACTGCTGCCCATTTTTTGATTGGGTTGTTTGTTTTTTTGACATAGAGCTGCGTTAGCTGTTCCTATATTTTGGAGATTAACCCCTGATTGGTTGCTTCATTTGCAAATATTTTCTCCCATTCTGTGGGTTGCCTTTTCATTTTGTTTATGGTTTCTCTTGCTGTGCAAAAGCTATTAAGTTTAATTAGGTCCTGTTTGTTTATTTTTGTTTTTATTTTCATTACTTTAGGAGGTGGATTGAAAAAGATCTTGCTGCAACTTATGTCAAAGAGTGTTCTGCCTATGTTTTCCTCTAAGATTTTTATAGTGTCTGGTCTTACCTTTAGGTCTTTGATCCATTTTGAGTTTATTTTAGTGTATGCTGTTAGAGAATGTTCTAATTTCATTGTTTTACATGTAGCTGTCCAGTTTTCCCAGGACCATTATTGAAGAGACTGTCTTTACTCCATTATATATTCTTGCCAGTCTTTTTAATTTTGACCATTCTAATAGGTATAAAGTGATATTTTATTATGGTTTTAGTTTGCATATACCTAATAACAAATAATGCTAAGGATGTTTTATTGTACTTATTTGTCATCCCTATTATCCTCATTATTAATGGATTCCAGATATGTGAATTCACCTGCTTGTTAAAATTTATTTGGAATCCAAAAAGTCAGTACTTGGGACACTTTAGTGGACATTTAGGGCCATAAGAAAAGTGGCAAAAGGTTTTGAATTGTCACAAGTGTGCTTGCACTAAATCCCAGCTAAGGTGGAAAATGGAAACTATCCTCTGCTGTCTCCTTTCAACTCCAATATAGGAATGACCAGAGGATGGGAATAATAGGTGACAGTGCAGTGTAGTGCAAGAAGATCCCCAGAGCCACTTGAATGGGGTTTTAATCCCAACTATCGTGTCTGTTAGTGTGGTGACCTCAGGCAAGTCATTTCACACAACTGAATCTTTTCTCTTTTATAAAATAAAGAAAATAGAACATATCAGGATGAATTGTTTTTAGTATTTAACCTTTAATCTGTGTTAGGTGTATATATCTACATCTACATCTATCTCTCATCAATTTATCTATACAGTTCCCCTAGAAACAATGATTCAGTATTCTCTAATTCAGTGTTCACTGTGACTTTATAATGAGAATCAACTGTACTTTCTTTGTTGAAGTATCTGTTCAAATATTTCACCCATATTGAAATTTGATTATGTATTTTCTTAATGTTGAGTTTTGAGAGTTCTAGATACTGTGTTTGTCAGATACATGCTTTGCAAATCTTCTCCACAGAAGACTTTGACATATCTTTTTATTCTCTTTATAGTGTCTTTTGGAGAGGAGGGAATTTTAATTTTTATGAAACTCAATTTATCTATTTGTTCTTTAATTAATTGGGCTTTTTGTGTTGTATATAATAATTCTTTACTAACCTAAAGTTACAAAGATTTTCTCTTAGCCATTTTTATAGTTTAGGTTTTATATTTAGGTCTAGTATCCATTTCAAATTAAATTTTGTACTTGGTGGTGAGTATTCATTCCCATTTATTTATTCTTGGCATATGGGTATCCTTTTTTTTTTTTAACACTGTATGTTGGAAAGACTATCCTTTATGTCTTGTATTGCCTTTGCACATTTGTCAAGATTAGTTGTCCATACATATGAGGTTATTTGTGGATTATCTGTTTTATACTATTGCTCCATTTGTCTATTTGAGGGCAATACAACATGGTCTTGATTAATGTAGCTTTATAGTAATTGAGGTTATTGTCAGTTCCCTTTGTTATTCTCTTTCAAAGTTGCACTGGCTATCCTAGATGCTTTACACTTTCTTATAATTTTAGAATCAACTTACCAAATATTACAATAACTAAATTGCTGGAATGTTGACTGGGATGGTATTTAATCTATTGATAAATTTGGGGAGAATTAATATTTTGACAATGTTGAGTTTTTAAACCCATGGGTACCACATACCTTTCTTTTTAGTTAAGTCTTCTCTATCTCAGGAACATTTTGCCTTATTCTGTGTTTAAGTTTCTCACATATTTTCTAAAATTTATCCCTAGTATTTCATAATAACTGTTACCTTTTTCAAAGCAGTATTTAATCCTATAGTTAATGTCTTTAGCATTTTTTTCTGGATAATTTTCCATGTTTGGCATTTTTAGGATGTGAATCAGTGATGGGCTTAGTTAAGTTAATGTAATAAATAACTACAAACAGGAATGTTTATAAATTTTAGTTATTTTAGAATAATTGGACAGATATCACTTATTATTCTTATTCTATTCTACATAGGTGATAAATAAATTGAATAAGACCAAAATATTCAAGAGTTAAAAATGTTTTATGTGAATTTTTATACAATAATAATTAGTGGACACAAAGTGTTTGCAATCACTCTATTCCCTTTTCTTGAAATAATCTTCATTTTAATCCAATCGCTTTTATTTGGATACATTCTCAGTATTTGCTCTAAATATGGAAGCAATTAAACATTAAAAATTTTGTTCCCCAATTTATCATTAAAAATATTTTGAACACAACTTTTTATAAATTATCAACCTTAAAAGGTGATTTTCTTTGGCATTAAGAAAGCATATAGGTAGCCTAAAGGCATAGGTTTTTGAAATCAGACCAATCTGAATTTGAATACTGATTCTACCACTCATTACATGCTTGAGACTTGGGAAAATTACACTCTCTGGGCTTTAATTTCTTCATCTATAACATATGCCTGACATAAAATATTTATTTAATTTTTTAGATAATTATAATACAGTTAAATACTTTGTCATTATATCCTTACTTCTTTCACTCCCAGGTTAAGAATAGATGCTCTGTACTAACATGGTATTTTGTGCATCCTCCTATAATACCATTTACTGATACTACATATTAATTGTTTAGCATTTTTTGTCATTATTTGACACAAAATAATTAATTCATCATTAAGGAGAATGTTTCTTCTCTCCTCTGATGATTCCTTCCAAGAGGACCCTGAATTGCTAACCCATTCCTGGCCCTTTTTCTGAACTCATGATACTGAGCTCAGTTCCTACCTTGTTCCTGTTGGAGGGGTGAATGCCTTCTGAGAGCGCACATTGTCTGCTCTCCCAAGAAACGGGATCATCTATGTAGAGGCCCAGTCCAGAGCTCTATGATCAGATTGTTATATCTGTCTGGCTCTAGGGTTCAGTGTTATGCATTAGGAGGACACATTTGCCCCTCACATTAAGCTATATCCTCCAACCTTCGGTTGTCATTTTTTTAAAGTTCAGTTTTGACCCTAAAAATTAAAAAAAAAGAAGAAAAAGAAAAAAGGTATATCAGGAACCATTTTGCTTATTGCACAAACACATCGTTTTCTTTTAGAAGTATAGATGGAGAATTATAACTTTACCTTGATTTACATTAAGCTAAAACCTATCTTTTTCTTTTAATCTTCAAAACCTTAAAGAAGGTAATATAATTTTCATTATGGAATTGAAATTCAAGCCTAAATTGGTAGAATTATATGCTTTACTGTCACTCTAGTTAAATGTTTGTTAAAAAAATTGGAATTCAGGAAAAATATATCTCTGACTCTGTATACTCTTATGTACTACTACAGAAATAATTGAAAAATCTTATGTTTCCTTCGAGCCACAGACTTGATGATCTTGGGTATTTTATTTCCTGAATCAATTTCAAATGGTGTCAGCCTAGATACTCATTTTCAAAGGATATAGAAAACTGAGGCACTTATTTATATAATTCAGTACAAAATTCCATAAGATCATGGAAATAAGATTCTATGACCAGAATTATATGGATAATAGATGCAAATCTCACTTGTAGTTATGTATGTTAGTGACTAAGTCAGCTGAAATAACTAGTGGACTAAGTATAGTCTGTTTAATTTAGTCGTATAGATAAATGAAACCAATATTTGTTGTTCCAGTTAATATGGTTATCTAACTGATCAAATTGGCATAATTTGATCTGCACTAATAGAACTAGTGCATGTTGGGAGCTACCAGTAATGTGCTTGCATTAAAATAATGTGGATGTTCATTCTGGGTTCAGTATTTCAAATAAATTACTATCTTTAGCAGCCAAGGAAAAGCATATTTGCATTTCTCTATGAAGATCCATTGGGTCATATGATTCATTTTTTTTTTTTTTTTGGTTGTTTTTCTTTTGACTGCTTTGGAATTTTGATAATTTTGGGTAATTGATGCATCACGTGTAACATGTTTGAAGGGAGAATCACATCAAAGTCAATGATAATTACTGTGAAACAGTTGTTTCTGAGAAAATTAAAGTGAGTATGTAGATCTAATTATGGAATACTAAGAGCATAATTGATCTCTTTCGTAGTAATACTTTTTCTCTTTGCTTTTAGTAAAAAGAAAAATAGGATGTAATAATTCATGAAAATGCAATAACGGATTGTATACAATTTTTAAAAATTCTCAGCAAATGAATTCTCAAGTAATAGATGAAGCACAGGGTGTCTTACTACATCATATTGATAAAGGGTTATGATTATTTATTTATTTAGCAACTTTAGTGATGTCTCAGATAGATAACTTGAAGTACTGGAGATTTGGATATGGGTAATAAGAGAACCCTGATTTTTTGTTGATCACACACATGGTTGAGGTTGAGTAAATATCACAGAAGGAAGACCTTATAGCCCCTTTTTTCATCACTTTGTCTGGAGCATCCTGCATCATGCCTGGGACATAGTGAGTGTTCACCTAATTTGTTAAATGAGTTGTGAGGTACAGGTAAGTGGACTTCTAACTTTTTTTCATTTCCTTCTTCTATTTCTCTTTTTGTAATGTGGGAAAAAAGGATGAGTTGAGATAAGATGAAAAACAATCAACCTGAAATAGAAATTACTTAGCCAAGATTATCCTGGTTTGGTGAGACAAGGGTTGGGGGTCCTTGGAGTAACTTTGATTTGTAGCATGTCAAACAAGTGCTACTGTCTTAATTTAGGCATTGGAAGTAGTTTACAGTGACATACTACCATATATATTGTAGTCTGACTCCAACTTGGAAAGTTGGGAAAATTTGTCCTTCTGGTCTCTGTAACCTCAGTTCCTGAACAATAACCATCTCTTTTCTTTCAATTCAGAGATCTAGTGCATATTTCTCTCTAACAGATCAAAGTCCCAACCCTATTGTTCTAGCCAGATCTAGTCTTCTACCTGAAATAAATCCACTTTCACTGTAATGAAAACTCAGGCAGATATTATTATTTGATTAAACTACAGTAGTTCACAAAAACGTGGGAAAAGCTCTAACCTTTGTGGGTATATTTTGGGTTTGGATAGGCTGCTGCATGATATTACAGTCAAAGAGAGCTTGGTTTATTCTGAAATTTTAAAATAATTCCACATTACTGAAGAGCAGGGGTGAGGAGGTAGTAGATTAGAAGGGTTAAGGTACTTAGCTGGGTAATTTGGGGAAAATTTTATAGATGAAGAAATTTTATCTCGATTTTATCATCTAAAAATTGGAGCAATAACAACAGCAAGAGACAAATGGAGATCAAATGAGAGTACAAATACAGTACACCTATGGAAGTGTCCTGGAAACAGCAATTGATCAATAATGCTAGTCTTATCATTAAATTCACCACCCTCTTTTCCACTTCAAGGCTTAGCACATGTTCCCTTAAAAGAGAATTTGGAAGAAGGATTGAGAGATCTGGTGGGGCACCGATATTGTTTATAACAGGGTATAAAATGTTTATTTTGAGGAGACCATGGGCAATTCAAGAGATGTATCCAGTAGACAGGAAGACTGCTGTGGGGTTCAGGAGGATGAAGAAGTATGAGTCATCATCATGGACTTGAATGGAGTACATAAGGAAGGTGCTAAGAGTAAGAAAGCCAAAAAGAACAATTATGGAACTGATATTCTAGGCATGAGCAGTGACAATGGAATCTATTAAGAATAAGAACATATGAAAGCCCGAGGGAGGAGAAGAAAAGAAAAAAACCCAGAGGATGCTGTTTTCATAGTCAGGAAAGGAGGAAGTGCCATGAAAAAAGTGGTGTTCTAAAATAGCTGCTGCAGAGTTTCAACAAAGGAAGTGAAGAATATTGACTATTGGATTCAGCTATTAAGGTAGATTATTGAAGTAAGTGAGAGTAGATTTGGGAGTATGGTGGGAACAAAAACACAATCATTATTGGTTTCAGAGTGAATAAGTGATAATTTACTAACCTTTAAAAAAACTTGGCTATGATGGGAAAGTTAGAGATTAGGCTGTAGTTAGGGGAATAAGTATGTTCAAAAGAAGCCACTATTTAAAAGGAAGAGACTCTAGAATATTTTTAGCACTAGTATAAGGAATCAGCACGGAGGGTAAAACTAAAGACACAAGCTGAAGAGGCTGAGGGCTGATATAGCTAGATGATTGAGCAATTAGGAGGGCATAGGATACAGAGCACTGTTGGAGAGATAGGCCTTGTATAGGGGAAATATCATCACTCCTGAGACAGGAGAAAAGGAAGTACAGGAATGGAACAGATTGGTCTGTAGCTGATCTAATAAGAAATTGAAATAATTATTGTCTGATGCTCTCTATCTTCTGTGTGAAGCAGGAGGTAAGGTTTTATGTCTGGTGCAGAAACTAGTTTACATACAAAACTAAATATAATTGGCTTTCTGATGAGAGGTTGGGATATGGATTTTTATAATTAGCATTAAAATTTTGAGTAAATCTAATTAACATTTTTGAAATCAAAGGAGATTGATAGCATATCAATATTTTCTCAAAATAGGTGGCACTCCTAAAACTGTGTATTTTTGTGAGAACTTTATTGTAGAACTTCATCCACTGCCTCAGCACCTGTCTTTGAACTTAGTTAATCACATGAGAACTCAATTGGAGAAATCTGACCAGAATATTTGATTTGTGAAGTGTCTGAGTGACTTTTTCTTTATCAGTTTAGTTTAGGGGTGATAATATTCACTCATTTTATACTTCTTTTTATGTTTTCAAATTAATTTTGACTATGTTATCTCCCTTTGATCTTACAATGAATGGCCTGGTGAGCTTGATCAGGCAGGATTTGCATGAGGATACAGAGGCAAAGGCTAATTAATTAAAGAGAAGAAAATTGAAACCAACTCTCTGAAAATTAGCAAAGGAGTAGGATGCCTTTGGAGAAATTATCAGTAATCATCCTGATGGCTCCTTAAGGGAGAAACTTAAGTTTATAGCTTAGGGAATGGAAACATAGAAAAAAAATGGAAAAGCATTATATTCAAGAACTGGAAAGCACCTTAGAATATATAGGACTCTATATTACTTTCCAGATTAAGAAACTTGCTAGGTACTCAGTAAACGTTTGCAGAAGGAATGAATAGGTGAATGAAAGAAGAAACTGAGCTTCAAATAGTGAAGTCATTTTCGTGAATTTAGAGAACAGATTTTTGGTAGAAGGATAAGAAACCGTACTTTTTAAATGTTCAGGTCAATTTTCTTTCCATTAAATTAGGAATTGTTTCAAGGAATAATTATGGAGGAAAATAAAAATTATAAATTGAAAATAAACCAGTGTAGTAAATCACAGAAGAAATAATCTGCATTATCAGGAGTTTATAATGCAGTACTAATAAGTTAGCCAGAAACAACTTGGACTGAATTCATAGAGCCTGAGATGTTTGGACCCCTGATGTTTTGCTCTTGCCAATTTTACTGGTTACATTAAAAATTAGAATGCACTTTTTATAGCAAGGCAGAGCTTACCCTCCCCTTCCTCCTACCATTTTATGGTTACAGAATCTGAGTGCAATGGAGACTGAGTGCTTTTCCCAAGGCAGCTAAGCTAATTAATGTCAAAGTTTGAATTTAATTCTGGGTCTTTTGATGACTGGCTCTCCAAAATGATTCTTTCTAACATTTCATTTTGTGGAAAAAAAAATTTTTCTCTTTACCCTCTTTTTTATTTATCTCATTTTCACATGTTTAGGCTAAAATGGAACAAAATAAGGAAATAAAGGAAAACTGTATTATTTTGTCTACTATACTATTATTGGGAATAGATCCTTTAATAATCCTTAAGTGAGACTTAAATGAGCTTCAATTTACCATAAAGAAGTAAAATCAAAGTTATTTAATAACATAGTACCTAACAAATCAATACCTAACAATATGCAAGAGTGTATATATGCTCTTGTGTGTGTTTGTGTGTGGGCCTCTCTCCCTCCACTTTCTCTGTTCCTCTTTTAGTCTCTCCTGAGATGCCAACTCTCTTGCAGCCTCTGCTATTCATTTATCATTCTATTTCCCAACTCAAGTAATGCTTTCTACATTTAGTTCTCAATGTTCCATCACAAAAATCTTATCCTACCATTTCTGGGTCCATCTATAATTGAACAGCCATGAATTTCTATTCATTTATTTGGCTTACCTTAGCAAATACTTCTTAAAACTTTTAAGAAATAACCATGCTAATGCTGTGACATGAAGATGAACAAAAGTTGACAAAGTTCCTATTCTCAAAAAATATACATGTTATAGATCAAGATGGTGGAGGAGTAGGATGTGGAGTTCTCCTTCTCCTACAGATACATCAAAAATACATCTACATGTAGAATGACTCTCACAGTACATCTACTGAACACTGGCAGAAGGCCTCAGACTTCCAAAAGGGCAAGAAAATCTCCATGTAACTGGGTAGGGCAAAAGAAATAAGAAAAGAAAGAGAGAAAGGAATTGGGACAGGACCTGTGCCTCTGGGAGGGAGCTGTGTAAGAGGAAAGGTTTCTTCACATTGGAAAATCCCCTCACTGGTGGGGAGATAAGCTAGGACACAGGGGGGCCTTCAGAGTCTTAGAGGAGAATGCAGAAACAGAGGTGCAGTGGACAGCAACAGGGGTGCAGAGGGCAAAGTGGGTAGACCTGCATAGTGGGTTGGTGCTGATTGGCACTTCCCAGCCTGAGATGCTTGTCTGTTTGTCTGCTGGGGCATGTGGGGCCTGGACACTGAGGCTTGGGCTTTGGAGGTCAGACCCTGGGGAGAGGACTGGGGTTGACTGCATGAAGGCAGCCTGAGGGGGCGAGGGTGTAGAAAGTCAAAACTGAGGGAGTCTGGGAAGAAGCTTGGCCCTGCAAGAGAGGCAAGGCACCATTGTGGGGGGCGGTGGTGCATGAGGAGAGGGGAAGACCCACTATAGGATCTTCTTTCTCCATGCACTTGCAGGCAGCAGGGCACCACCTAAATGAGCTACAGGGGCGGGAGCAAGCTGTGGCTGCCTTCTCAGACTACAGAAATCTGCCCAGACCACTGACACTGTGACAGCCTGCAGCCAAGGGTCCTGTGAGTGGGTGCAGGTCAATGCCCCCTCCTTCTCAGGGACCTTTGTGGCCTGCCACTACTCAACGTCCTGTGATCTGGGGCCAACTTTCCCGGGAGCATGCATGGCCCACCGCTGCTGCCAATTGCCCCACAACCTAGTGCCAACCACTGCCTCCACCACCCTGGGAGTGCACAACCTGCCACTGCTGTGGCCAATGGCCCCAAGATCCAGAGCCAACATCCCTGGGAGCTCACATGGCCTGCAACCACTGCTGAGGGCCCTGTGACCTGGTGCCAACCACTGCCCACACCTCCTCAGCAGCACTTGACCCACCACCACTGTTGCAGAGGGACCCATGATGGGAAGCCAACCACTGCCCCTGCTTTCCAGGAAGCCTGTGTGAGACATGAACCTATGCACATGCACACCCCCTATCAAGGGGATAACATTCAGCACACACAGAGGAAAGAGATTACAAACATCCAAACCAAAAACAGCCCTCACCCCCAAAATAATTAAACTCACACAAGTTTCACAGTGACACTCCCACTTATAAATAGCCCTCCAAGGCTACAGTAGGTAACTGTTTCTCCTAAACTCACAGACTAAGAGAAATATAAGCAAAATGAAGAAGCAGAGGAACCACTGTCTGTTAAAATACCAAGAAAATTCCCCTGAAGGAACAAGCAATGAAACAGACCTCTTTGGTCTAACAGACATTGAGTTCAAAAAGGAGGTAATGAAAGTACTGAAGGAATTAAGAAAGGCTATCAACAGAAATGCAGATTACTGTAAAAAGGAACTAGAAACTATAATAAGGAGCCAAGAAAAATGAGAAAATTCATTTGCCAATACAAAAGCTAAGCTCAAGGCAATGAATAGCAGAATAAATAATGCAGAAGAAAGAATAAGTGACCTGGAAGATAGAATAATGAAAATTACCAACTCAAAACAGCAGATAGAAAGCCAAATGGAAAAAAAAAAAAAAGAAACAAAAACAATATAAGAGACTTATGGGATAATATAAAGCAGGCCAATCAATGCATAATAGGGATTCCAGAATAAGAAAAAGAAAAGGGGATTGAAAATGTATTTGAAGAAATTATGGCTCAAAATGTCCCAAACCTAAAGAAGGAAACAGATATCCAGATACAGGAAGCACAGATGATCCCAAATAGGATGAACCCAAACAGATCTACACCAAGACATATTATAATAAAAATGGCAAAAGTTAAAGATAAAGAGAGGATTCTAAAAAGTCAGAAGAGAGGAACAAAGAATTCTTTACAAGGGAACCGCCTTAAGGCTATCAGCTGATTTCTCTACAGAAACACTGCAGGACAGAAGGGAGTGGCAAAATATATTCAAAGTCTTGAAAGAGAAAAATCTGCAACCTAGAATACTCTACCCAGCAAGATTATCATTTATAATAGGAGGAGAAATAAATAATTTCTCAGACAAGGAAAAACTAAAAGAATACAGAAATACTAAACCAATCCTAAAAGAAATAGTGAAAGGTCATCTCTAAACAGAAAAGAAGCAAGAAGAAATAGGAAGGAGGAAATCACAGTTGGAAAGTAAATCTCTTAAATTAGGCAGTATACAGATCAAAAATGGAAAAAAAAAATCTATTTGTGAAAGCAATGATTAAAAACAAGGAACAGCAATAGAATAAACATGAAAATGTAAAAAGGTACATCAAAATCACAAACTTTGAGGAAGGAGAGCAAGAAAATACAAATTCTTTTTCTTTTTTTTTTTAGGATATTTTTGAGCCTATATGACTATCAGTCTAAAGCAAGCAGATATAGGAAACAGTTAACATACTTGAAAAACAGGACAACCACAAATCAAAAACATACAATAGATTCACAGAACCAAAAAGAAAAGAACACAGGCATAAAATAAATGGAAATCATCAAACCACAAAAAGAAAAAGAAAGGAACAAAGAAGAAAGAAAGAATCAACTGGAAAACAAGGTTTGAAATGGCAATAAATACACATGTATCAATAATTACCTTAAATGTCAATGGACTGAATGCTCCAATCAAAAGACACAGAGTGGCAGAGTGAATAAAAAAATCAGAGCCTATAATATGCTGCCTACAAGGGGCACACATTATGGCAAAGGGCACACATAGATTGAAAATGAGGGGATAGAAAAAGATATTTCATGCAAACGGAAATGACAAGAAAAAAGGAGTTGCAATACTCATATCAGACAAAATAGACTTTAGAACAAATGCTATAAAGAAAGATAAAGAAGGGCACTATATAATGATAAAAGGATCAATACAAGAAGAGGATTTTATACTTATCAACAAATATCCAGCTAATATCGACGCACCTGAATACATAAAACAAATACTAACAGAAATAAGGGGAGAAATTGATAGAAATACAATAATAGTAGGAGACTTTAGCACCCCACTCACATCAATGGACAGATCTTCCAGACAGAGAATCAATAAAGCAACAGAGGTCCTAAATGATACAATAGAAGAGTTAGATTTAATTGATATTTTCAGGACAGTACATCAAAAAAAAAAAAAAAAGAAACAGAATATACATCTTTTCAAGTGCACACAGAACATTCTCTAGGATTGACCACATCCTAGGACACAAAACTAACCTCAATAAATTTAAGAGTATAGAAATTATTTCAAGCATCTTCTCTGTCTATAATGGCATGAAACTAGAAATTAACCACAGGAAAAGAAATGAGAAATAAAGGATTACATGGAGACTAAATAACATGCTACTAAAAAACCAATGGGTCAATG